>NC_049178.1:13868851-14493851 GCF_009769625.2 Cygnus olor
TAACTTAAGTCACAAAGGTCATGAATCTGCTCTTTAACCTTGACCAAGTCTGTTCACCCTTCAGATCTCCCTTTTCCTCTCACAGTCTTCATGGATTTTGCCTTTCTAGATGGTAAGATTTTCAGAGCAGGAGCTAATCTCCTTTCAGGTACTTAAATGTGATGAAATTCAAACATCTGGTTTGGATCATTACACTTTGTCATTGATACAAATAATAATAGGCATTTCTGTGGGTGGCTTCTTCATTTTGTAGCTGGGCTAAAGAGGGAGGCAGAGAGAATATGCCCTGCTGGTATAATAAAAAATTGAAAAAATAAATGCAGAATGTTACACAGTTTTTTAGTCCCTAGTGTGGAATGACAAGCATCCACAATGCATGGAACATGAGTGTGCACACACGGGGTTTTCTGGTTTCGTGCATTTGTATTCCCCTTTAACAGTAACGTTAGCTGTAGACCTGTTAAGACCTATTACAGAAACAGATATAGCTACAGCTTTTAGCGGCAAGTGGCACGCTGAAGTAGAGCAGTGTCTGTTCTTGCCAAGTAAACACAGGAGCCATTATGTACTCAGCAACCTGACCTACAACTGTGAAAGTCAGCATTGCTGGTTTATCAGAGTATTAAGTGATAGAGAGGCTGTTAGCCAGAACTTCTTTATCTGCTCTTGTTCTGAACCCTGTCACGTTATCTTTCAAATTTATCTAAACTACCATGACAAACAAGCAGACAGGCTCTCAGTTTTCAGCTGCACTTCAAGCAGCTTAATCCAGAGTATTGCACTGTTCATTGCCAGACACGAGATGAAGGGTACGTGTAGCTGGGTCATCTGCAAGCACACAAGGCAGGTTAGGAATAGCAAAACACAATTATTTTTTATTTTTTTTTATGACATGCCGTGTCACTTTTTTTATGACATGCTGTGTTACACACCCCAGATTTTAAGTACACTTCGAGCACAAGCAATCATGCTGACCAATACTCTCCCATTGGTCTTGGTACTTTGTAAATTTATGTTTAGCTGTTCCCTCTTGCATTGTGTATTCCCGAGCAGCTGGTGGTGGTAGGAAATACCTGTGATTTTGCAGCACATAGCACAATGTATGGTCTGTAACATGCAATCCCACCTAGTACAGCAAGAACTATAATTATATCCGACTAATTTTTCATATCTAGCAGAAAATCAACATCAGGATAGTGTGTATCAAGTACTACATGCTGTTTGGTCCTCTTTTGGGTATGGATTTCCCACTTCAATTCATATCCAGGTTAGCTGAGAAGCAACAATATTTTTTCACAATCAACTGTATAATATATGAGTCTTCTGTGTAAAACATCCAAAACAGTTCTAGATATTGAACATCAATCCATTTTTCTGATGGATGCTTTAAGGAGAATGGAACAGGATACACTTTCATATTCATCAATATATATATTTACATATTTTCCCATAAATTTCTTTGTCCGGGTTCAACACACTGAATTACTTTTTCCTGTATCAGAACTGGCAGTCTCAGAAGTGCAACATTACATGTTTCTCCTACCAGCATGCCTGGCAGATTGGCTTAACAGACTGTTAATACAATACATCATTTTTTGTAATGGGTGGAATTCTCTTTTACTGTCTTCTGTCTACAAGCAAGACAAAACCCTAACTTTACTTCACCTTTTTAAAAGAAATTCAATCATTTTTGCAAATCAGTAAACCAGTAAAACCACCTGCAATATTTCTGTGTTTTCAAACAGTATTATGCTTAACTTTGCTGCACAAAAAATAAAATAATAAAAAAAAATTATGAAGTGATTCAGGGCTCTGTGCAGACCTCAGCCCTCTTTAGAAAACTTGTGCTGTTGACTGCAATAGATTTTTCAACAGAACAGTCAAACAACACAAGTGATTTGCAACATTGCAGAACCCAGTAATTCCCACTATTCATCTTTTCAGAAGAGCTATGAATCCAATAAAGATTTATAAGCAGAAAGTCACTTTCATTCTCAAATAATGTACAACTGGCAATATAATGCATGCACTTTTAGCAGGCTCTGTTTATAACATGCTGCATCACTTTGTGTTATGACGTGCCGTAAAGTGTGACCTAATTTGACACGACAGCTAAAATTTAAAGGACAACATTTCCCACTTCGCTTCCAAATGGGATAACTGCAATGTTCCAACAAAAGCTGGCCAGCAGAAGAAGGGCAGACGGCAAAGTGTCCATGGTCTGCCAATTTCTAATCACTGCTGAGTCGTTCAGCATACCTCTAGAAAAAATCCCTTAAAAGAGTAATTAATCATCATTTAGGAAAGGTCTTCAGTGAAGCATTTATTGTCTTCAGTTCATGCGTACCACTTTATTAGCAAACACTGAACTTCTGCATTCATATACCTGTATTTATGTCAATTCAGAAGAATATTGTCATTATAAAAACCAAAGCAAAATGTGTTTAGTGGCATCTTATTATTCTCCAATTCATACTTTGTTACAGAGATGTTTGAATCTAGAGCGAGTCCAGTGTCTAGTGATTCGGACACTTCTCCACTATTAGTGCAGTACCTGGGATAGTATGACTTTCAAAGTGAACATTAAAGTCTCTTTGAAACTGTATGTGCTGTATTTATTGTATTGTATTGAACCGATATACTGTATTTAGACATAAATAAAAACTCTGATCTTAATGGATTGCAAGAAAACAGCTTACTGATTCAGAACTTCAGAAGAATAAAATAAGGAAAAATATATATTATACACACACACACACTAACCAGTCAAAATCTTCCACAGTATGAGCATAATCTGTACCTGTGTACCACAAGCAAGGTACTGAGTGATTTCTCCTTCCTACCAGGACATGCCCAGGACCCAACATCTCCTTGCTGTATGCAAGAAAACTATCAAATCTGCTTTAACTTGTTAAATCCACTTTAATTTCTTTCTCTACTGAAATATTCACACTTTGGAATAACTTATCAATCCAATTTGGATCAACTCATAGAAAATAAATGAAAATGACACCTCAAACCTCTATTTAGCTTTATTAAGACAATATACAAACCCTTGCATTGTAGAAGTTAAAGAATATTAAAAAAATAAATAAATAAAAAACTCTGTAAACCCAAAACTTCAACCCAGCAACTGCAGCCTACACTGTACTTCAGTCCCCAGTCAAGCAGACATCAGAGTTCAGAACACAGTCAAAGCCTAAGAAAAATGCCATTCAATCAAAGCAACTCCTAATCTTTTGTGCATTTCATGATGGTGGGACATTTAGAAAATGGGATACTTTTCCCAAATCATCTTAATGTGTGGAAGCCGTATGAAAATCTCCATTTGCCATCACCTCTGTACTTCCTTACCTGAATAAATGCCTGAGGCAATCATTTTAAAATGCTAGGAAAAAAAGAAAAAAAAAAAAGAAAGAAAAAAAGGGGGGCAGTAGAAGCCTGTTTGCTTGCAATGGTTGCCTTTGTCTGCTTCAGAATTAGTAGTGATTGTGGAAAACCTTATAAAACACTGGTAAATTCATTTTTGCTCCTTAGTGGCAGGTTTCTTCAAATTCTTGGGGGAAGTGAACTCTTGCTTGTGCTCTCTAGCGTACGTCTTAATGAACAACTTAGAGCAGTGTAAAGGCACTACTTTCTCTGAGAGAGATAAAATAATAATTTTTATAGTAACTCATTTCTTCAGTGAATTAATAACATTTTAGAGAAGACTTCTGACCTATCCCTTCAACCTAAATTATCTACTTATAATTACCTGGTAAAATATTATGGCATTTCCATATGCGTGGCTAAACCTGGCCTTCTCATGACTAGGTTTGATTATATTCCAGAACTGTAAGTTACACATTTCTGATATCCTTGGAGAATTAATATATATTAAAAAATAAATCAAGACATGAATCAAATTAGAGAATCATCTGTAGTAGTTCAAGCAAATGTCTCATTTATAAGTTATAACCAGCTTGATTTTTTATGCCATTGGCACAACCCTAGAAGTTTTGCACAGTGACATTTCCTATTGATCTCTTGTGAATTTAGAAAAAAGCTTCTCTCTTCATTAAAAAAAATCTCCATTTAGGATGGCAGAGGCTACGGCTCTATTCTAATTATCCATCTCTACCTTCCATCTTGATTTATTCTTATAAGCTCTCATCTTAGAAACACTAAAATAAAGCAAAGGAAAGTGAGAATCATTTGAATGATTTTGCAGCTAACTTGCTATTATTTGTTTGTTTGTTTTAAATAGAGGTACCTAAAGCTGTAATGCTAACTCTTGTGTGTCAACAGAAATGGCGTTATTTATACCCATTTATAAGGTGTGGGATGAAAATGTGCCAGGTTGGCTCTGTTCCACCATCTATCTGTCCAGGACGTAATTTGTATTGATGACCCCCACCAGATGTTTCACAGGGAAGAGTAAGAACTAGTGCCACCTGTTGAAATAAGAGAGCTGACATCCTCCAGTGAAGACATCAGACATTGTCAGCAGTTCAAGATGGAGTTTAAGCACTGAAATGGGAGCCTTTTTCTTTCTTGCAGTCTCCTCCTTGAGTTACAAATAACTCTGACTACACTTGTTATTCTTTTAAATTTACAGTCTTCCTAAGTAATTTGCTTTAACAACATTTTTTGTAAAGTCCATATTCATCATGTGACAGAATTAATGAAATAATCTCCAAAAACTTGTGAGACAAGAAAAAAGCACCACCACTATTTTCAGTTGGAAAACATGGGTGGAGACTTGCCCAGCTGTGGCCTGTGGCAAATAAGACAGTTTCTCATTGCACATATTGCAGCTCCCTCTCACAAGACCCTTCTTGTTCTCTCAGGGAAATGCTTCCCACATTTCAGAGCACTCAGATTCAGCAGCTGGAATACCTCATTCAGAGATGACTTCAAACAACATAAGATTTTATATATATATATAATTCAGTTCCACTATTTCCATCAAAGACCAGGCAAAGTGAGGCCTAAACCAACCATGATGCTTCAGAATATACTACTGAAGTTAAATATATATATTATACTGCAACCAGATTAAAAATTTTAAATTCTACTGTATATAATTTATAGTTCATGATGTTCTTTGAAGCTCTTTGACTGAATCTAAATCTAAATGATTCCCAGTCTGCCTACAAAGTGAACTATTTTGGTCATGAAACATTACCTTCCCAGCATGTGGTATGCCTATCAGCAGAAAAGTGGTAAAAAAAAGAACTGACTAACTTTATTTATTACATTTGTATTGCTTACAAAACCATTTACTTAATGGATGAGTATCATTAGCAGTCCAACCACAAAAAAAGAATACAATGATGTGTTTCATAGGTTCATTAAAATAATATTTCAAAGCAATCATTAGAACAAGAAGCTAAAGATCCAAGAGACAGTAAGTTATCTGCAAATAAATGAGGCAGAACAAACATGTTTTGAAGTTAAGAAACATGTTTACAAATATATTACACCCATAACAAAAGCAGGACATGAAGCTTAGAGAATGCCACTCATGTAACTTATCAAAAAGAAAAAAAAAGCAGCTGTAACTTTGATTCAAGGGTTCTCAGACTTGTGGTCAGCATACTGTTCTAAAGGATATACGCCTGAGCACATAGCATACAGAACTTTGTAACAAAGTAAAGATAACATCATGCTTAAGAGTGCCTTAGATTAAGTGTAGAATCCTATGGACATTTCCATCCCCTATTGTGAAAAGAGAAAAAAAAAAAGAAAAGAGAAAAAGAAGAAAACAAACAAAAACCAACAAATCATTGCAGGAGCAAACAGCATCCTTCTGCTCACAGACTTCCATGGTGGAATAGAAGTGTTTCCAATAGGCCAGGCAAAGGCTGCAGGAACGTTTTGCTGTGACACCTGCAGAGTGGTAAGTCTCCCTTTATGGTAAAATCCATCATAGAAACACGGGTGAAGGTTCTTGAGCTTTATACTTACTTTCTGCAATGGCTATTAACAGAAAAGTGGAGAACAGGAATAAAGGAAAAATTGATTTATCCAAGCATAAAGGTGAAAGGATGGTACTGAAATTATGTTGGACAAGGCAACCAAGATAGAGTTAAACTGGAGAAAGTTTAGAGATGGACAAAGCACAAAGGTATAAAATCTTTTTCTTATGAAGAATGATTAAATAAGATTAGAACTCTTCAGCTTAGAAAAAGACAACTGGGGGAGGATATATCAGGCATCTATGAACTCAAGTGGTGTGGAAAAAGTGAGTAATAATCAACTGTTCACCATATCTTCCAGCACAAGAGCTGGGGAGATGCCAGCCTAAACTATCAGGTAGCATTTTTACAAAGGAGACACATCATCATGCAGTGCACGGTTGAGCTGTGGGTCTCCTTGTCATGCAAAATGGACGATTGTAAAAGTTATTGTGTGTTAAAGGAGTGGCTGAACGCAGGAGAGAAATTCATCATCAACTTTAACATATACAGACCTATTCAGGCTTGGAAAGCAGAAAGTCCCTAGACTGAAAATTGTGGAGTGTTAGGAGAGCACTGCAAGTGAAGTACCACCAGGTTTTCCATCTGTTATAGCTTCACCCTTCCACATACATCTGTTCTGGCAGTTGTCAAAGACAGTTTCCTGGCCTGGATGGACACAAGATCTCAGCTGTTTTAGCCATCCTTATATTCAGAGATGGAAATAATGTAACAAATCAGATAACAAATGTTATCTAAACAACGTGACCAGGAAATGAACCTCTTCACTCCTCAGATGGGCCATTCTGAGATCTCTAAACTGTCTTTTGTGGACCAGTGGAGAACCGGAAGACTGAAGAAAAAAAAAAAAAAAAAGGGTATGCTCTATATTCCTGGCTGTTTGTTCTACTTTGGATGGCATCACTAGGTCTACTAGGTCTTCACCATCCTAGTGTTTACAGGTGTCCTGGCCACTTCTACCTGTTTCAGATAAATCCTAGGTCTATCCATAGTGCAAACCATAGGTTTCTGTTGTGACTTCCCTTCCCTGTTGCATCCCTTGCTACCTTCCTTTTCCAAGATCTGTTTTCTTGTTCCGTGTTTAAACAGCCAAGAGAACATCTTTTGCAAGCTCTATTAACAAAAAAAAAAAAAAAAAAAAAAAAGAAAAAAAAAAGAGAGAGAGAGAGAGAGAAAGGCAGCTAAAAGTAGTGCCTTAATTAGTCCAAATTCTATACACATTCATCAGGTCTCAGAGTGGCTGATCAGACAGTGCCTCTCCATCAGTGAGACAACAAGAAATAATCAGTACATGAGCCTGTCCTTCTGGTGTCTGCTGGTCCTTTCTGCTCTCTTGTATTTGCTTGTCTTCAAAGAAGCAGAATCAGATGTGCAAAACATACTGCTAATAGTTCTGCTCCATCTTGACATATTCCTTCTCTCTCTAAGAAGGGACTGCAAATATTGCTTTGGGTGATGATTTTTAAACATAATTTAGTCTAACTAGAGAGAAAGGAATAAAGAATGCTATTAGCATAAAATCTTTTCCCATTTCATTATCTATTAAATGCTCTACCTGGGTTTTCATTGTTTTTCTGAATCTTTAATCTTTAAAAAATGTAAACAATTGTTGCTGTCATGAAACTACAAGAACTAATAACTCTAGCCTATAATCAGCTGCTTAGAATTGTCAGCACCTTTAATTTTCTGGACCACCTCCTATACAACGAAATTAAGAAAGCTGCCTTCCAGACATCAAAACATAGAGCAGCTGACTGTCTGAGAGGAACTCTTGTGCTCTCCAAACCACCTGTGCCACAACTGTTTTGTTATGGGCCAGCAGTTGTTCACCTGTGCCTGCGTCAAATAAAGAGCACGATAGAATGATCTAATAAAGAGTATACTAAGGGAAGGAGCAAAGAACATTAGGGAGAGGAAGTAACAGCTCTGGAGTTAAAGCCACAATCAGTTCCTATTACAAAGTTCTCTTTTAGTAGTCGTATAATCAGAGCTAGAGTGGAAAAGGTGTTCAGCTCCAAAATTGTCAGGTTCACTCTGAAAGCAAAAGGGAAAATTTAAATAGCTTTCAGTTCCATCCTGTTAAAATATCGCCGTGACTCAAAAATGTTTGTCACATTTCTTAGTCCCATTCTCTCTTTAAAAATATCTGACCTTTCTCCTACACCTTCACAACTTCACACAATACCTAGCAGATGAGTACTCATTATATAGTGTAATGAGTGTATAATGTCCAATTAAAGCCATAACAATTAATAGGAAGTCTATATACTATTGCTGTGCATAGTTTCAGTCAAATCTGATACAGCTGGGAGCCTTGCCATTTATTTTGGTAAGATTTTCTGCATGCCTGAGTGTACACCAACTAGTTAAAAAGAAAGAGGGAGAAAAAATGGGAAAGAGAGAGAGAAATGAAAACAAATAAACAAAACACCCAAACCAGAAAAACACTTCAACAAGTGATGGAGACCTTCCTGCAGAGTAAGCCTAGAAATCCATTTGGAGAGGTAGATTGAGTGTTCCCACGACATAGCTGTGTACTGTTGTAGGGGATTAAGTGACAGGTTTTTCTGCAAGAAGCAGAACAATCTGGATTCACTTAAAAAAAATAATAATAATAAATATTATATGAGTTCACAGAATTGATGTTTTCAAGTTTAAACAAGAAATTTCCAGAGTGGAAAAGTCTTGTAGCTAAATTCAAGCAACTAGAATGCTTTCCAAGCAGTGTATGGAAAGATGAAGCTTGAGTTTAAGACATGAAAATTCACCACTTTCTGAAATTTTCATGACATGTATAAAAGTTCCTTATGAACCTACATTAGCCCAGTAAATCAAACACTGATTTCAACACCACTCAAGGAACAGACAGTTTTTTTGTGGCCAGATACAACATATTGCCTTGATTTCAAATTAAGGCACATTTGCACACCTTCAGGGCAGATGCAAGCACGTCATCAAATTGTATGACAAGCACTGCAGTGGACAATGCTGATGCACATACATAAAAGCCAGATCTTATTCTCCACTCAGTGAATCGCAGAATGGTTGAGGCTGGAAAGGATCTCTGGAGGTCATCTTATCCATCCCTTCTCAGTTCAGGCAGGTTCATATACCACAGGTAACCCAGGATCACTTTCAGGCAGTTTTTGAATATCTCCATGGATGGAGATTCCACAGCCAATCTGGGTAGCCTGCCCCAGTGCTCATTCCCCCTGAAAAGTCTTTCTTCTAAGAAATGAATATTCTAATGAATTCTCTTTCTTCTAAGAAACTAATTTTCTTCTAAGAAACAAAAGAATTCTAAGAACTCAACAAGGAAATAAAACAAAGCAGGTTGACCCTAAGTTACCTTCTATCACCAGCTTCTAAACTAGGGTAGAACCTTACCCAAAAAATTCCACAAATTGGAAACTTGTGTTTCCATTTTATTGCATACCAAAACATGTGCTTAATGAACTAAGCAATGTTATGTCTCTCTTTTAAGGGAAGAAAGCGATGAGGGAATATGCTACAGCATTAAAATTTAGAATTTAAGTGAGTTTAAGTGACTTAACATTTATGCAGGACAATATTAAATGTGGACTAGAGAAAAGCAATCCTGATTTTTTAAAATATATTGCCATATACTTATAAATATATTGCCTATTGCATTATATATAATTATATATAATATAATTATATATTAATATACATTATATATTAATATACAATAATATATAATAAATACAATTATATATAATTATATTTATTGCCTTATAAATATATTGCATATTAGTTATAAATATATTCAATATGTATGTACACTTTCCAAACTCGTATAGAAAAAAATGAGATATCACTTTAGAGAGATTTGTTTATACCTTTTTCTTTTTTTTTCTTGATGATAAATATGAAGAATTATGAAGGGTACAAAATATGACTATTGCCAGTTTTGCAAGATTGCCTGGAGGTGTCAGGTATATATCCCACTCTGCTATGGATTATGTAACCCTATTCTCTTCACCCCCCATCTTGTCATAAGCCCAAAGAGTATGAAGTGGGTTTGTTTGTTTGTTTGTTTAGTATTAAGGTATAAGAAATAAATCCAGCCATGAATACGCCATCTTCAGAAAACAGTCATACCCAGGAAAATAGAAGAAAATGCTACCTCATGTTGCAACTGCTTGGCTAGGTGAGGGCAGGATCTGCCTGGGGCGAAGAAAGTCCTGCTCAGAGCATCCAGGTTTGTGTGCAGCTGCCTGAGGCAATCCCTGTCAGGTTTTGGTCCTGATGTTCCTTGTCTTAGGACAACTTGTGGGTACAGCTGGGTCCTCAGCCTGTGCAAGAACTCCCAAGGGTCTTTGGACCCTAGAATAAACTAGGAAAGTATCAAAGAAGCAAGCAAGTGACCCATTTTGATCACACCATTTTCAGTGAGTTTGCCCTCAGGCCAACTCAGATTAATCTTTTCCTCTGAATAACATCATTAAAGAAAAAGTTCTCAAGGATGTGTGGTGTGTCAGCACCTGCATACGTGCACAAATGTCACCTTCTAGAGTGAGCAGATCCAGGGTAGGATGCAGCACACGGCAGAGTGACGTCTGGGCACATCTCTGCCACAAAAAGGATTGCACACACATTGAAAAAGTGAATTGACAGACTGCAGAGCACCATGAAAATTTGTAGGAAAACAGATGAGTAGTGTTAAATTGTTTCATTAGAGCTACAGGCTCATGGCTGGAGAACAAATACATATTCTTGCGTTAATTTACACATCACCAAAACAATTAATTAGAATATAATAAGCTTCATATTTCAAAAATAATACCAGCTGTGAAATAGTAAGAGAGACTTTAACTTTTATTTGGATTCATAAATGCCAGAGGATTACCCATCAGACACGAATCAGACAGCTTTGGCTCTTGCACTTCCAAGATCTACCATACCAAAAGTATCTACGCTTCTGTCAGCTTGTAAGTATTTAGGAGAAGCTAATGAAAATCACATCACACAAAATATTAGAAACTTCTGTGTATGACCTGAGATAACAGTCTGAGTACTGTCTGCTGGTGTCAGCAAATACTACCTCCATTTTTAGTACTGTGAATATGGCTGGATATAACTAAGCAACATTAAAAAAATAATAACAATGTGTTGGAACCCACCAGCATTATATAAATTAATTTATGGGTTGTACAGATTTTGAATTCAGACCAGATTATCAAATCGTGTCAATCAATCAAGCTGATTAATTCTATCACTGATAGGATGCAGGTTTCTCAAGAAATAAAACGCATGTTTTTTTTTTTGTTGTTGTTTGTTTTTGTTTTGTTTTAAAAGAAAACTTCATTATACAGTCAAATATACTTTAGGTAATTGGTGAATCTAGCTTACAAAACATCAAAAAAGAAATATAAAAGTCATTTCTCTCACAGCCATTGCTAAAGTTTAGGCATGAATGGAAAGAAAAAAAAAAAACACTTTTACTAAGTACCCAAATTGAAGACATGTATATAAATTAAATTTATAATACCGTAATTCTTTTAAAAGTATATTTCAAATGATGCAAAGTCCATAGTTCTTCATCACTACACAAAATTAGTCAATTAATTTTATCTTGGAAAAATATTGAACAAATTTGTTGAAAGTTGACAGAGATTCCTGGAAACAATACCTAAACAGTTTAGACTTCTGTCTTCAATGTAATGGCAGTTATTTTGTTTTTAGCATAAAATAACATTGTTTATCAGTTTGTTTTTTGTCATTGGAATTTTGGAGAGATGTTTGCACAACAGAGAAAACGAAAATACCAATATGGTGGAAGTTACAAAGAGATTTACATTGACTTATCCAAGTGGCATAGAATTACAAACATGATTATACAAAATTGCTTAAATTTAAGATTGAGAAAATTAGGTATTTCTTCAAAGGACAGAATATCACAGGAACTTGTGAAACTTCTTCAACTCAGATGAAAAAAAAAGTGATATGACATTCTCATATATCTCAAGCCACATATTTGTAAGCGCTATAAATGGTCTTACCCTAGGCAGAGACTGTACACAATACCATAACATAGGTAAGGGCAACCAATTTCATCACCCCTACCATGGGAAGTAACTGGAATTCAGCTGTGCTTATCTGTACAACAGAGTGTGTCTTATAAACTATTAAAAGTCTGATATATAAAAGTGAAACTACTAAAAATCACAGCATCACTGACTCTAAAAGTGTCAATAAGACAAGAGGACTGTGACACAGCAGAAAACCAATTTGAAGAAGTGAAACATTCGATTTCCAGTTTAAGGGGTTTTACTTGGTTGTGCATGGAACAGAAAACATAAAAAGCACAAAGAAAAAGTCTATTCTCCTTGAAGACTCTGCCCTCTGCCCCACCAAATGAATCAAGGTTTGCTTTCTTTATATTGTAGGGCTAGAACTATTTGATCGGAGGTATTTTTCTTTTATTAAGCTTATGTCCCATAAAGAGGGGTGTTGCTTAATCAACTGAAATGGACTTCTGACCTGCATAAATTAGAGCTTTGTGGTTTGGTAGAACTGCAGTCTTTGAGAAATATCAAGGAACTTTATTTCAGAAGTAAAGAGTACGCTCAGTAGCGGGAAAGGACAGGGTGAAGTACTTTTTCACATAAAAACATACGTGCACACCCATACATGCACACACAGGCATACACATGCTTTAGGTATTCACTA
Organism: Cygnus olor; assembly: GCF_009769625.2. Taxonomy (NCBI): domain Eukaryota; kingdom Metazoa; phylum Chordata; class Aves; order Anseriformes; family Anatidae; genus Cygnus; species Cygnus olor. Next base: position 13,881,505 of record NC_049178.1, read on the forward strand.
TTTCTTCCAAGATTCACCTCTGCTTTACAGTTGAGAACGAAGTAGAAAAAGAACTTTTTAGGCAAGAATTATTAAACATGAACACTCTGCTTGTTCTTTAATATAAACAGTAAGCCTCTTTCACAATAGAAAGTGAACCTTCAAAGGCCCTATGCTTCGTTTCCTTTCTATACACTTTGGCATCTTTAGGCTATTTTGTTTGAAAAACAGGGGTGTGCTACAGACCTGGACAAGCAAGTAGGATCTGAGTAGCTGTACCACTTAGTTGTGATGCTAACTCATTCTTTCAGAAGTCAGGCAAAAGTTTTGGCTACAGCCTTCCTTGTGTACACTACATGTGATTAATGAAGTCCACTGCTCCTTGGCACAGCCCTCCAGTTCCATAGCCTCAAAGCTCTTCAACAAGGAGAAAAAGCCCAGGAGGAAAAAATAATAATAATTTTTAAAAAGAGTGAGAGGAAAAAAAAAAGAAAAAAACTTTCAAGGAGCTGTTTTAGCATTGCTGACTCTCCGAGACCCGTCTCAGGGCATACAAAGAATTAATTACTCCATGAGGTACACAACTACAACATCACTTGAAACTATGTGACATTTTTGGATAGTTCCCAGGCATTTGTAGCCAACAGGTGCCTAGTAGTTGCACAATTTTCTAATTAGTTCATGTGCTATACTTCAAAACTAATTACTAAAATGGCTGGATTATAATGTTGCAGAGAGTCATTCATGTGCCACCTACCATTAAGGGGAGGGAAGTTTTGTGAAGGTTAATTAGCATTTTTTAAGTACTTTGGAGATGAAAATCTTAACTATATGCCTAATAAAAGAAGTAAAGGTAATAGTTTCCATTCAGTGAATTCTTTTTTTTTTTTTTTTTTTTTGCACTGAAAGAGAATTGTAAGTGTTGCTTTAAGTCTAAGAACATAAATTTTCATCTACAAGGAACGAAATCAACTCCCAACAGGATCAATCAAACCCCAGTGAAATGCAAATCAACCACGGTGACCTCCCCATCCTGGTGCAAGAGGGGCCAGTGCAGGCCCCCAGGCAAAGGTTCTGTGCAACTGAAAGTAGATGTTCCCCATGCCCTTGAAGAGATCAAATAATCAAACCTTTAGTATGATACCCTTTTAATTAAAGTAGCACACAGATATTTGTCTCTTGGGTTATCTGCTGGCCATTCTCTGTTCAGACAATACCCACTGGCCTCTCTGAGAAGGGATCTTTGTGCATCTGAATCTCTACCTGAAATTGTGCCCTCAGCATTTTGGAGTCTGCTTGCCTACTGTTAAGATTTTCAGAGTAACAAGGAGCATTAAGCACATTCTCTGTAAACGTTAAATTATTTTCCCCAGACTTAGAGTTACGTATGATTTTATAATGAACTTTTTGTGGGCTTGGGAGATAATATGCAAGTGAATTTTAAATACCCACACGTATATATTTCCGTAAATTCTGTTTCTTCACAAAGGTAATAGAGGAAAAAAGAGTACTCACTAATTACAAAAAATACATTTTAATTATTTGGCTCATATGATTACTATTTATGCTGTAAATCCAGAATTGTCACTGACAGAAATTTATTACTGTCATCAATAGAAAGATTATTTTAGTGCTGCAGATGGTTGTCCTTTTATAGGCCATAATCTTATCTAATCTGTCATGCGTTATTTTGTTGTCGTTATGAACTTTCTAAGTTTCATATCAATCAATTTCTGATGTTTACTAAACAGATGGTGTTATATAAGAAAAAAAGGGAAAGCATAATAATGACATTTAGTTCTCAAAAATACTCCAACAGCTACACATTTTGTCAAATATGAAAACTATATAATTTGTTTTTAAAAAAACTGCATCGAAAACAAAATTATTCATAAGTTATAAACTCAAAGAGCTTATGAAGCAGAGTATGAAATCACCGTGTTTCTGAAAGGAGGCTATTGAACTTCAGGAATGTTTGTCAATTGAGATACATTAGGAACCTATTTGCTGTAGTTCTCAGCATTCCTTTTCTTTGTACAAAGCACTACCAGCAAATAGTTGCAGTAATTGCTAAGTGATGTAGATAATTATTTAATACATAGGTGTGATTCATGTCTGTTGCTTGAAATCTACTTGTGAGTTGTGGTAATTATTTGTGCACCTCAATTTACTGAAAATTTTGCCTCACCTTTGTAATCTTTATTATTCTTTTGTTTAATCATTGAACTATCATCAAATAGGCACAAAGACTTGGAGAGACAAGCTTTACAATAAATGAAATTACTCACACATAAATGAATTAGAGATTTGAAAAAATTGTAAATAACATTCTACATCAGAAGAATTACACATGTTTTTCAGCTTATACTGGTAAAATAAGATTGAACTTTCCCACCATAACTTCTAAGAATATACAGAAAACTACCTCAAAGCATGAGGAAGACAAAGTGAAACACTCTTAGATGAGGAAATAACAGAGTTTAAGATCTCTTTACAGCGCATCTTCCCTACATACATTGTAAGACAGGCTTCAATTACAGGATTACCTTCCCCACACAAAGAATACTTACATTCCTCCTAATTTCATACATTAACTAAAACTGTTCATGGAGTTCAACTGATTAATCTGTTTCTAGCAAATATTACAGTGGCTAAAAGGGAAACATAAATACTAGATCAAGGCTCAGAGATTTCCCAAATATTGAATATCTACAAGGATGGAGATATCTAAGGACTATCTCTAAGCTCCAGTTCCAGTTCTTAACCACTGCTACTGAGAAGGATGTTCCCCCCCCCCCCTTCAAATCAAAATTTAGTTTACTTCAACTTGTGCCTTTAGCCCCTTGTGTCCTTTCACTCTGCTCCTCCAAAAAGAATGTGACTCGACCTTCTCTTGAGCCCCATACAGATAGGGGAGGAGAGCAACTGGATACCCATCTTAAACTGCTTCACTCCTCCAGGCTGAACAAACCCCATCTCCATCTCTCCTTCATTCAATATATTATTTCTAGAGAGTTCAGACAGTGATGTATCAGATATCTGTGTATTCAGTCTCCCTCTTCCCCACCAGGGATCAATCATCTTCAGGTGACAATAATTATTTGATGGAGCTAGAGCAGTAATACCACAACAGCCAGTTCCAGCTGGTGAATCTTATCTTGCTTCTAGATGGCCAAGGAAATATTTTCTTCCTGTTTCGCAGAGCAGGAAATGGAGGAAGAGATTTATTTTTTTTTTTGTTTAAAGATATTCTTTGTTCCAACTATTCTCTCTTAATAAGCTAGTTACTGACCTTTTGATAATTTTGGTTTTTTATGCTTTGTGATAACATATCATGAGTTAGATGCAACTAATTAGCCTTTGTTAGTTGTTACCTGTTTACAGCACGCTGCAGTAGAATAGGTAGCACTGTATATCTGCTTTCTTATTTACCCAACAGATGTGTCCCCAGCAGGACATTCTTTCTAAAATATACACTTAGCATGGTGATGGTTCCTGCAAAATGCAGATTTCTCCTGGTATAAGCAAAACACTTAAAAGGAGGTAAAAGAGGCATGTTCCTGATGTACTACTTTTTTTCCAGGGAAATTAGTAAAACTTGACAATTTGTCTAATTGTTTCTAAGAGAAAAAGAACAAAGCTACAAAAATCCCATTGCTCTAACAAGAATAAACATCTGTCAGTGCAGACAGTGGCTCAATGGACATGACATGGGTGTCATTGTCTGTATTCCTGATATTATAAACTGGGCAGAATTTATCTGGTATGGCTCTATATAAGTCACTGAAATTCCAGCAATAAAGAGATGTTAGCAAGGCCAATATCCTTGCCTTTCATCAGTCTTCTACAGGGAGAAGTTAAAGCTGACTTGAACTCAGGGTGGATTCAGAAAAATATATATATATATATATATATATAACTTAAAAATAAACAACAACAAAAGGAACAGCAAAATAGCAGTTTCTCATTAAACTAAACTCGTTCAAGTCAGGGATTGCAGTGAACAAAAATAATTTGAAAGACTTCCACCTTCATTGAATGTGTATTTTTAAAGCAGTGAAGACAATCTCAGTCATTACAGAATCACAGCTCCAAGACATCTGCAAGCACACTCCTATAGAAATGAATGGAAGACACAGTACCTGTGGCTATAGCCTTGTGTTTAGTGAATAGAATGTAGTTTCTTAAATGGACAAAATCAATTTATTTTAACTGATCGGCTACTCCCTATTTCATCTCCAAAGTTTTGCTGCATTTGCATGTCTGGTGTGCCAACTGCTGTTCTTTAAATTAAGGCAATTATCTGTTCACCAGGAAAAAAAAAAAAAAAAAAAAAAAAAAAAAACCACTGAACTACATTTAACAAGATGAAAGGGCTGGATAAAAGATACCTCAGAGGCAAGCTTTATCTCATGTCAATGACAAGTTTCACCTCAAATAATACTGGCTGTAAACATATTTGTTTTAAAATGTACTCACTGTTCTTATATTTTATCTGGGCTGCAATGAGTGGCATGGCACAGTGCACTGTACTTTGAGCCATAGTGGGAGACTAGAACAAGACTTATATTCCCTCATCTACAGGCTGGCAGAGGCTGAATATGTCACAGTCAAAGAAATACAAATGCTGTTTATCAGAATAGACACATCTTTAGGCTGCCACATGCAATAGTTATCTCTTGAAAACTAGCCAAGCAGCAGTCAAAAATCACATCCCCAGTGTTAGACTAGATGCTTATGAGAAGCAAAGGCTTACTGTATACTAAAAACCCATTACTTTTTAACAAGTCAAGCCAGAGGCTTGAGAAATGCCTCAACCATAAAAGTAGTCACATTCCCAGTCTTTGATTCTGCTTTTTAGTTTGGGTTTTCACCTTTACACTGTGCATTTCACTAGAGGTGATGCTCTCCCTAAGGCTCTGAGTCTGGCCTTCTCCACCACCCTGGATTCTCAGGACCGACTGTCCCTAAACCCCTGAAGATGATCATTAGAGACAAGCAAACATTATCAGGAAGAGCAGAAGTGATGCAAACGCATGCAGAAACAGATCCCAAGCACAGATGCTTGCAAATAGTTGTTTCAAGGTGGGCCTTCTAAATCTTGTGCTCTGCCTTTTGTCAAAAATAAAAAATAAAAGAAAAAGGACACAGACCCAGGAGCTCGTCAGGTCTTCCCAGAGAGCCTGCAGGTTTCCTGGCTTCAGCTTAAAAACAACTGAAGTCCAGAAAAGATGGCACCTACCTATTTCTCCCTAAAAACAGGCAGAATGGCTTTCTGCTCAGGGCTGCTCCTAATTTCAAGGTCTGCATCTCCTCTTCTCCTTCCAAGGAGATGGTACAGCTTGACTCTGACCAGGCTCCCCAGCATGACGAAGCTAGTCATGAATAATGATTCTCCCATGAACTGGGAACTGACTTACAAAAGTTTTGCTGCACCAAAAAGGAACCAGCCACTAACTAACTGCCTTCTTTTCTCTGTTCCTCTGCAAAAAGAATGCATGCTCAGTTGCAGTACTAAGGAGATACTTTCTGTATCAGTAGGTCTCACGTAATCAAAATAGGAAGAGAAAGTTTAATGCAGATTTTTATACATGTTGGTAGTTCATTTAAATAATAGTATTTCCAGCCTGCATGAAACTTCACCAATATCTTGGTGAACTAGGTAATAAAAAACAGAGTCTGAAGAGTTGTTGCTGCTGTCTGAAGCAATTCAGTATGATTTCATGGAAAAGTTAAACAAATTCTGCCGGATGCTTGATTTAATTCTGTACCAAAGATAATGAGACTGCCTTGCTGTCTGTAATTTTCCATTATTATTTAACAAATTCTCTGGCAGGTCTGACTATAAATATTCCTGTTTTCCATAATTCTGTGACTTTCACAGCCAAATCCATTAACCAGCTTTTTTTTTTTTTAAAAAAAAAAAAAATCTCTCTTTAATGACTGTACATAGAAGCATCACTTTGGTTCTGAAATTTAGTTCATAAGGAGATATTAAAAACAAACAGAAAGTTCAGAGAAATACAAAAGAGAAGAAACAAAACCAAAAACCTAGGACAGCCTGAAAACTCAAACAACTTTCTGATGTGCTTTTTGCTACTCTAGCACTCCCATCAGTAAAAAAATCTCCTTTGGCCTACAAGACCAAAGGCACGGAGTCAAGCACAGACTGTGTTTTCAATTCCTCTTGCACATCATGGTTTCAGCGCTCTGTCTTTTTCTCCCTCTTTTTGTATCTTTAATTTCAAACAGAATGAGGGGTGCGAATGTTTGAAGTTAAGACTGGTCTGAAACACTGGTCCTTTAGGAGATGTTGATATGGCTCAGTAACAGAATTCCACCAAGCCTAGAAAAAATTTCCAAAGGAAAGGTCACTTGAACATTTTCAAAAGAAAAAAATAAATCACTAAATTTTGCAATCTAATCAACCAAAAGGCCAAAAATACAATGAAACAATTCAGCCTTCATCTTACGTGTCTTCATCGTACCTGAAAGAATCTAGCTCTGAAGATGCTATCCTGACAATCTACGAGCAAAAGAAAACAAGATGTCTGAATGGGATGTTTTGGATATCTCAACATTGCTGCCATGTATAAAAATGGCACTTTGTAATTTTAGAACAATTCTGAATTATATTTGCAGAGCTGGGAACCCATCATGTGAAGCTGCCCACAAGTATCTGTTTAATAAACATTGAGCTCCTACTCCATGTGAATTTTGCTACCTCAAAGCAATTTTAAAATACATCAAGCAAATCTCTGTGAATCAGCAAAATCAAATGCTGCTAACTGTTACAGGCAATATCACTTGAAGTTTCATTTTCTGCAATGCCTATTTAATGGAAAATGCATATAGAGTCCTTGGAGAGGAGACTGCATCCTGGGCCTACAACTATAACCCAAATCTCCTGACTACAGTGTCAGGCTCCCCTTTTCCCTCTCTAGTTTACCTAATCTTGCAGATATTCATAAATGTATAAACACATCCTTGCTTCTTTTTTTTTCCTTTGCAGAAGAGACACATTCACCTGAAAGGGTGAAGCATGCCTTCGAGGCAGAACAGGGGCTGTCCTAGTAGACAAAGAACTTTCCTGAGAGCTGGGATCAGATCAGCTTGACAAAACCTGACATCCCCAGAGAGCCCTTTCCTCATCATCTATGGTGTGGAGTAGGCACCGTCACCATCTCCTTCAAGTTACCTTCTAAGAAAGGAACATTTCCATTTCTGCTTTTGATGATACGGGAACCTAACTTCAAGAGGTTTGGTCTGTGACTATCAGAAATACTGCATGCCTGAGAAAATGTATAAGCTCCCAGAGCAAGATTTAAACAGCACTTTTCTTCTGTGTTCAGTATGAATAAGCTCTGGTCATGAAGGCGGTGGCTGCTATATCCCACTCTCCCACACATTACACTGTAGAGGCCCAAACATTAGCTTAGCATCAAGTACAAAGGCCAATTAGGCACTGTGACCACTCAGCATCACAAGGTCCAGGTCATTCTGTAGATTTGGTCAACAGGGTACTATAACAACAGCTATTCTGCTTTCCTGCATGTTTTGAAGACCTATTATGTGAAAGAAATGAATAACGTATGTACTATGAATATGTAAATTAAATGTTAAGTGGCAGAATTATATTGCGCCTTTAAGGCACAAAATAACTATGGGCCATAAACCGCTGTTGGCTCACACACAGATCTCCCACTGCTGTCAGTGGGAATCTCAAATCCAGACTGAGATCTGTATATGCCCCCAAGTGTCTTTATTCAAATAAAAAATCTAAATGACTGGTAGGGCTAGAGAAAAAAAAAAGAAAAAAAAGAAAAAAAAAAGTCCAAATCAAATCCTACTGCCTTTAAAACTGGTGAATGAAAATCATATTTTGTGTCAATTTTACCCCATATTTCTTTTTTGATTTCATGAAAACACAGGATAATTGTTTCCAGCTTCCCTTTCTCTCCCTCAGAAGCCATGCTCTGCCTGTGAAAGTGAAGAAGAGTCTCCCTGAAAACAACAAAATTCTACTTTGGGCCAAGTGTCTGATTTTGCCTACGGTGGAACTTTGCTTCTTATTTAACACTACGAACAATGTTCATTGGCAGATTTGGCTACATTTTAAATCAGATCAAGCCCAATAAATTTTATCAATTCTTAGTATTGTCAGGAAGAATTGTTTTACTCCGCAATGAAGGAAAAAAATAAAGGAAAAAAAAAAAAGAAGAAAAAAATCAAAACAAAACAAAAATTACCAAAAACTATAGCAGATATATCTCCTATTAAAGTCAGTTTTGCATGTCTCACAGTTAAGAATTTTACTCTCATCAAGGGCAGCTTTCTCTTTCATGCAATGGAAATTAAGCAATTTGCCAGCTAGTACTGCCACCTAGAAAAGTGAACGATTTCTACCAGGATAAAACCCTCTACAATGTAGACTTGGGAACTATGAGCCAATCAATTAGACCTTAGTGGGGAATTACTGAGATAGTAATAAGTATTTGCTTTCTGTAAGGAAGTCTTTAAAAGTAGATGTGATCCAGAAAATGTAAGCCAACAGCAAACTAATTACTCTGTGTGTGTATGTGTGTCTAAGTAAAATGTGGATAAACCTAAAGCTAATGGGTATTTAAGAAACTCCAACTCTGTGTTGCCAAGACAAATCCACCCTATTCTTCAATAGCAGGTCAAGGATTAATTCTGGGAATTCAAAGTCTCTCTCAGCTAAATGACTTGAGTCAATAGGAGTGAATGTAGAAACAAGTTAAGTACTGACCACAGCATGCTCAGTAAGTAGTTAGACTTCGGTCTACTAAATTCTAGCTTTAATTTATACAAGATATTAGGAAATTTGCTGTGAGCCTGATCAATGTGATCCATAATAGCAAAAACTATACATGAAAACACATCATTACATTACCTTCAAAATATTGTTCCTTTGTTTATATTAGTGTAGTGGGCTTTGTCTATGCTACATCTGTCACTTTGAGGAGGAAGGATATAATTCTATCAAAGAAATAATATTTTAGCACGAAAAATTTTTCAAAAGCACACAGAAAATACAAAAGCCTAACTAATTCTATTAACTGCTGAAATTATTTCCAGAATATTTATATATATATATATATATTTTTTTTTTTCTTCACGTCTAAAATGCATACACAGAAAGAATGATCTAGTGTTAGAAACATCTGGTCAGCCAGCAGTCATGTCAAATACTCTGACAGTGATGGAAAAGCTTATATTGAAAGCTAGGCCCATATTATAGATTTATGAAACACGGAAATTTATAATCCATATTTTGAACCTGAAAATAAGTTCTGTTTCCAGCAGTTTCAGTTTGGACTTATTCTTACCCCCTTATTTTGTGCACCTCACTGAAGAGATAAAAAGGTAACAACATTCTTCCACCCCTATTTCTACAGTTAACTTCAGAGACCTGAAAACCTAGGGTGTTATCTTTTATCCCAGGATCAATTTTTGCCTTTCAATTTAGGAGTTAGAGACTGCTTCAGAAGGCAGAGAATTTGAAGGAAAAGCCTGTTCTTCCTTGCAACAATTGAAGAAGTACTGCATAAAACAGGCAAACAAAAGCCTGAATGGAACAAGTCATAATTTAAAATTTATATTTATGAAAGTCATACTACGGAGGCAATCACATCCATTTATCAACTTACAGTTAGTCCCACGTTAGAAAAAGAAAACTTCTAAGAAACGTACTACTAGCATGCTGTCTTTAAAAGACAGCTACTAGCATGAAGCAACATGGATTGAAATAATTGTTAGAAAATATATTTGTTCCTCAAAGTGCCATATAAATGATTATTAAGGACAATAAGTACTGAGATATGAGAAGTAAAGCGTGATCTTTGGTCAAAATTGTCGAAAATAGGACAGACATCAATTAAGATAACACTAATTAAGATGAAAGCGAGAGGTAACAAAATGTAGCTCAGATAATGTTAGTGCATTCTTTTTATTAAAAAATAATTTTAAATTTGTTAGAAGATAACTTCCCCAGACCCCGACTCCCTCTCCCCATGGCATCAGAAGCCCATAGAAAACACTGTCTCAAAATGTTGACACAGCACCTTGATAAAATAAAAACTGGACAAGATATTTCTAAAGCACACACGAAAAGACAGTAAGAAGGTGAACTGTATGCACACACATTTTAATGGTATTAGCCAGCAACAATGTTAGAATTTTTCTTGCCAAGCTCTACCAAGGAGCATGTTATTCTGTAATACTAAAGTAAGCAGATTGTTTCGTTTTCCTTTCAGTATTTGATTTTAAGCACTGGCATAGAAACAGGATAATGGACAAGATAGATCACTAGCGTGATACTGTAAAGCAATTCCTACCTTCCCAAGATATATTGAAAGGATCTGTTAGTTCTTCACTGAAACAATAAAAGTGTAATTTGTTTATCAGACTTCACACTACTGTTTCCGATTAACAATTAACGCACACAAGAGAAATGAGACAACACTACACACAGGAAAGCTGTTTCTGATACCAGTTTCACATCTTGGTATCTTTCATTTCTAAGAGGTAGTGAGAAATATGATAATCATTCGGAATTGAGGATATATTATTTTAGGACCAGAAACTTTTTAAAAGAAATAAAAATGCTTAAATTTAATTTATATAGGAAGAGGTTTAACTGAGAGTTTTCCCCAATAGGAATTAATGTTGTTGTCGGGATTTATCACTGAGGTGACAGGCACATTGGCACATCCATCAAACCAGGCCAGTATATTGCAACATGGCATCAACTGCATTAAATCTTTGCAGAGTTCCCAAAATTTTAAACACATGAACATCATGCAAGTGTTGTACCACATTGCGTTGTACTTTGTGACATACATTGTCATTACATTGTACTGTATTGTATTACACACAGCATATTTCAGCCTTGATGAAAAACACTAAAAATCATTTAGGGATCCTTAACCAAGTTCAATCTTTGCACATTGCCAACCTTTTACAGTGAAGTTGAGTTGAACACCAACAGAAAATTATTACCCTGGATGGCAGGTGGGAGAAAGAGAAAAGACTGGAAAACGAAGTGGCCATCTAACTTTTCTATGCCTATACGCATCTACTAGTAATGGAAAAATAAAATAAAATTACATCAAAAAAGTGAACATAAAAATGGTTCAAACTTTTCAGCTTTTCCTGTGAGGGTCTTCGTGAATATAAATCTATTACCTCCCGCAGACGAGGCTCTTAAAATGCTGAAGTCAACAAAGCAAAATATGTTTAAATTCTTTATATATATATATTAATCTTCATACCTGAGACTCCTAGAACACTGTGAAATGTTACATGTCCAGCGATTTCATGACCCCTGGACACGCCTCCAAGTATTTACATTTCATAGAAAGTCCTCTCTGAGTACAAGGATAATTTGAAGTGTCTATCAAGGGAAGGTAAAACATATTGACTGCTTTTCATGGATACTTGTTGCTTCACATAAACCCTTGCTTTCTTGAGACTCTTAGTAGTAGTCCAACTACATTTCTTACTTCCACACTTTTTCCAGAAAATAAAATAATATAAAAAAGAATAAAACAAAACAAGAAAAGAAAGACAGAAGATGCCTCTGACAAAAGATGCCTCTGAAAGACAAAAGATGCAAATAGGTTGCAATAACTACTTTGGCCATAGGAAATCTAATTTATGCAAAAGGACATGTTGTTTGAAAGTCCATATATTTTTCATGACTTAACCATGTCTTCAATTAGAATAGTATTTAAAAACAGAAACAAAACAATCATGCTAAAAGCATGAAAGAGTTCCAAGTACAAACCACTGGAACCATCAAAAGTAAACAAGTAAGACAGAACCACAAGTGACCTACCAGCTCACCTACAAGAGCAAATTAATTACTGCTTGGCATAAGTATCATTTTTATGTACGTAGTCTGGATCGTAATGAGGTCTTTACTATGCAACCATATTTCATGTAATTGTCATCTTAAGTAAACATATTTTAATTACTGTCACTTTTTTCATTATTCATTCTCAAGCCTACAATACCTGTCAGGATTTAATGGATTGTCATCTCCTGCTACTTTCCTGTGGCAACATATGTCCCCATTTATTTCACCAGCAAACTAATTAAAATATCTAGAATATACAATGAATTCGGGGTGATTTTGATGGTGATGGTGTCATAGTTGTCCATTCTAACAAGTCTTCAGAGCTTTTTATCTGCTTCTCTGAACACTTTCACAGTGCTTTTTAACTGGAAATATGGTGCTGTGTGACTGTTGTTGATAAAGTGACATTTGCCACAAGCACTGTCACTTTGAAGAATGTTCAAGGAACAAAAAGATAATCAATAAAATTGCAAGTTATCAAATTTAAATTTTCACTCAATTACATGATACAGAACATCAAATTGAAAATAATTTCAATTTACCTGGAGCAGGGAAGTAAATATATATTCTAGAAAAAAAAATACTGCCTTCCTTCATTTCATATCTAATTCTTAATATCCTTAAAAGTAATGTAAACAAATAACTTCTTCAGCTTATTATAATGCAAGCCATTTACTTACATGTTGAGACATTTTAATTTTATTGGTTTTCATCTTCAACGTTGGTCTACTGAGAACCTGAAGGCCAGTTCATTCTGCCACTTGAGGATGCTCCTATAGTGTTTACTGCTTGTATTACAAATGAGGTGTCTCAAATGTTAGACTAGCATATTCTTACCAAATGCTTGTTGGATCTACTTGGTCCAACCATTCTTCATCAAAAGTCAATTCCTTACAGATACTTTTCTGGAGCTCTGAAGCAACTGGGGACTGGTATTCAGTCTTGTGCCAGACCTCAAGGCTTTGTATAAACAGAGAAATAATTCCTAAGAAAGCAGCTTCAGAACATATGTAAAACGCATGTTAAAACAAACTGTAAAAGGAAGAGTAGTAGGAGTGAGAGAAGGAAAACAGGAAAAAGATGCAGCAGCCTGGATTATGTGTACTTTAACTCCACTGCCTATAGTGTCTTTACATAGAAGGTGATACCAGATAGCACTAATGGCTCTGGGAGCAGGACGTATTTCAGAGATAGTCATGTGTACAGTGAACCACATTTGACTCATTTCCAGTGCTTCTGTTCTGAAGGGAGACAGTAAAATTGCTATGCCTGCAAAAAATAAATGCACGTGCTTTATAGGTAGAAACTCTGACCAGCACTATGAAGTGAAAGATTAATTTAATCCTTTTAATCACATAAAAACTCAGTGACTTGTTTCTGTAAGCCACATACAGCTTTCATTTCCTTAATCTGACATATAGAGAAGTGTCTACTTGAAAGCCAAGTTTTGAAATTAGCATCTGTCTGTTTTTACCTATCAAACACAATCACACTGGGTATGGCTGAAACTTTTATTGCTCTCCTGACAGACACCTGGAGCCAGTGCTGTCATTGCCCCTTTTTGTAAGCTGTGAGAAAGTGAATGAGACGGGCAGTTCTTCAAAGAAATGTTTAACAAAAAGCAGACTGAAGCCTTTTACAAGGATGTCACCTTTTGCAATTCAAAAAGGTTCTTTTTGTTTGACTTTCTAGCACTGTCATATTTAGCCATTTGCCTTCTCTCTTCTCAGGCAATTTTTCCCTCTGATGAACCTACATTGTGAAGGAGACTAAGATAATCACCAAAAAGCAGGCAGAGGAATTCAGGTCAGACTGTGAAGGATAGGTATGGAGAAGACTGTGATTCAAGCAGAGCCCTGCACAAGCATTAACAGGTCCTGGAGCAGGAGCAGAAACCCTGCTGTACTTCTGAGGAGTGCACATGAGCTTCTCCTTCAGTTCCAGGGTCACTGAGGCAGGCTGTGGCATTGGTCAAGGCTCCCACTTCACCTTTTGCTCTTTGTGGGACAAGAACTAGCCAAGAATGACTCTGAGCAAGTCCTGTGTGAGTACAGAAAGCTCTTAAAATATTCCTCTTTGTCCTTCTGACCCTATAGAAACTGGACTTTTCATTCTTGATAAAAGCACGCTGATACCACTTCTTGGCTAGTGGGCAGCTATATGAGCTGGGGAGTTAATACTAATTCTGCTCCTGTTTGGATGCCCTTTCTCTGTGTCAAATATATTACGCTGACTGCTGTGGTGATGCTGCAAACATGCCTGTAGCACCTCAGAACCCTTTAAAAGGGTTCATTTGAGCCTCTATTAGTTGATGCATTTGAGAGCTACTGCCAGAAATGTCCCAGCACAAGGAGGTTCATGATGCCTTAGTAAAATACCAGCGCACTACCGAATAAATAGAAAAATAGACATTAACATTTTGAAGCTGCCCAGAGGAAGAATACTTGATTCCTAACTATAGCCTCTTTCTAATTATTGCTGCCTCTCCAAGTGATATTTGCTTTTCTTCATCAGAAGGCAAAAGTAGTTGCTGGAGCCATGGTGAATTATTTCTTTCATATCCTTGGAAACATATTATACAGCCTTAATTAAAAGAGATTTCTGAAAGAAAAGCAAAATACTCTTAATGGAAGAAGTACATTCTGGCTATCAATAGCAAAGAAAAGAGAACACATTTGCTCACTTCCTTCGATATTTTATAAGCCAGGAAAGTCCTTCACTCCATATCTCACCTCCCAAAGCTTTATTTTGGTCTATTCTGCACTATTTCATTTCCAGCAAAGATCAGGGGCTACAATGGGCCAGATTACTCTTCCAACAATTTTATTTCTCCTCTGTACCCACATTTAATACGAGGCATTATTTAGAGAGCAGAAGAAAAAAACATCAAGAAAATGGCCCTAGGATCCAGAACAGTAGACATCGAATCTCCTTCAGGAGACCAAGAACGTGCTGGTGATTGCATGTCATACACTAATTTCAAAAACTCTAACAAGTCCTTTGGGAAGCCTCCAAGCAGAGGAGGCAGAAGCAAGGTATAGAATGGTACAAGTTACACATCACTGGATAAGTCAACAAAGTGGCATTCAAAAAATATTCATATCTGGGTGAGAAGGGAGGTAAGAAATCATTATGAATACAGTGCCAATAAAGCAAGAAAGCTGACAATTAGAAGTAATTAGGAGGAAAAGCTGACAATTAGAAGCAATTACTCAAACAAGGCTCATGGACCAGCCATGTATCAAAACAAAAGAAGCAACTAGACAGCCTGTAGTCTGTGATCTTTGTCAGGCAAAGGTTTTAAGAAAGAGAACCAATTCCTTCAGGTGTAAAATTAATTGATCCTAGCTCAGCCAAGAGAACTGTCCAGCATTTCATTGTTCTGAGAGTACACTGTCTTCTCCTTTAAAATTGCAATTTCCAAAGATCTTTTATTTTGATTAGTAAAAAAGACTTTGAACAAACATTTAGGAAAACTGTACAAGACTTAATGTTCTTCTACTATTCAAACGATACAGCTCAGAATTAGAACATAGTTACATTTCTAATTGTTACATTGCCTAATGGAAGAACATTCCAGCATCAAAGATCATCTCTTCACTTAGTACATGGACAAAATACATCTGTGAAAAAAAGCGATTTGCAGAGAAATAGGGTAAGGGCATTACATTGTCATCAATGCTTTGCTTAATCAGAGAAACACAGTGATCACCCTCTCCTCCATCTTTCCATTTCAATCTGAAATGTACTTGCCTCAAAAAATTAGTAAGCAAACTGTTCAAGATAACTACCTCCAGTGAAGCAAGTCTATCAAATCTTGCTTTTTATTTTTTTCTAACATATTTAGAGACTTAGCTTCCACTCGGTATTCTCCTTCAAAGAAAATCCACACATACCTCCCAATATCTTACCATGTATCCATAAGATCTCATTAGAAACTTATTTCCATTTTTTTCCTACATTTGACTGAATTTCTGCTGAAAACTGAAAAAAGGACAAATACAATTAGCCACCTTGTGAGGAACTCACAGTAATGGAAAAATGCAGCTGATCCTCTTAATGCCAAGATACAAATCCCAGGATGATGATGATGATTATTATTATTATTATTCAAACAAACAAGAAAATGTAGCCACTGGACAGCAGGAATAGGGTTTCCTGAAACCCGTTCCAATTGCTACAATTAAATGTGGCATATAAGCCACGAACACAGAATTAGTTACATTACCATTGTACTTGACAGACATTCAGAAACAACCTTAAAAACATTTAGAAGATTGCATAATCAAGATTGGCGAGGTTAGACAATTTCTGCTGTGAATGTGCTTTCTTTAAAAATGTACCACAGGTGGAATCCTTTGCAGTTTTTTTTTTTCTCTACCAAGTGCTTTGAAGGCTGTTGCCAGAAAGGAAAACACACACACTTGCATAATGCTGTACAAATTTCTCAATGTGGAAATTGTATGTCTTGAATTTTCTCAACAGGGTGTATCCTCCCCAGTAATCAACAGTGAGACAGTAGTCATGCAGTGTTCACATCTCTACCTGAAACCAATATTTTAGCTCATGTGGAGCTGTCCCTCCATTACCACTCACCTGAATGTAATTATTTAACAATTTATCTGAAACTACTATGTTCACCTTATTGCTCCTCTGAGTCATTCATTCTGCCTCCTAATGCATGTAAAGCATAGAAATGCAGCCTCATGAAAACACAATTGTTTTATTCTAAAGCTGAAGTATTGACAAACAGAGAAGAAAAGGTTAATCCTCTCTTCTCCAGACCTGTACACAAGTAGGAACAGTGGTCCAAACACTTTTCCTGATCTTTACATGTACAGAAAGTGACAATATTACAGAAAAAGAGCTTTTATGTCAAGTGGAAAATTTTTCAAACAACATGTAATTAGGTTGTAGAACACACCTCCACTGAACAGCATACAGGATAAGTGCATATATGGATTGAAAGAGAAATTAAACAAGATTCATGAAGAGCAAGTAATTTGTGATTACTAACAATGATGTAGTTATTCACGCACTCATGAAGTCTATAAACCACTGGTTGTTCAAGATGGAATATACACCAAGGAGAAAACATCACCCCCTTGACCTCTTGTAGCCACCCCAAGTATTGATCTCTTGTAGCCCACCCAAGAGCAACCACTACTGGGTACTACATTCTTACATTCTGTTTCAAGTATGCATGCATATTTTGAACCGCACCACTGCAGCTGACAAATAAATATATATCCCGAAAGACTTTTTAGTGTTTCCAGCAAAACACTGTACAAACTCAAATGAAAATATGATATGGGAGCACTTTAACTTTTGGCCTTGAGTGTTTCCTGCTGTAATTAAATATTTGAGGACAATTCCAAGAAAGGTGAGTGCAATTGTCCAAGTCTACAAGAGCTGTATCCATAAACATGGCCAAGCCCACCAAATAAGTATTTCATGCTGAAAATATTTACTGTATGTCAGCAAAGCAACAGAGCTCTTAAGAAATGTGTTTGGGACAAATAGCTCTTCAGGCCACAGACTTCAGAACAGATTCTTGCTCTCTGCTATATTGCCTCAGCATTTGCAGTAAAGAAGATAAAACTAAAGAGATGTTAACTAGCATGTGCTGCAGAAAAACAACACTGCTTGTGCTTACTACAAATATGCTGAAACTACTGCAAACAGAGAGACTTGTTAATTCTAATTCAGAAACATCCTCCTTCCTTGTGGGGTTGCTCTCAGGAGCTAAGCGTTATTGTAACAAAGACAAAGCTTATTCCATTCTTTCCCCAGACATGCAATCAAACAGGGACTTTCTGAAACATATTATAGCTTGTCTCTCAGACTTCTGGAGCCAGAGCTGCCACAGACTCTCAGATATTCAGAACAAAAGTGAAAAAGACAGACAGCACTTCAAATAAATCAGTGGCATTTATTAGCCCCTATTGCTGATGTTTTGGGGAGGGAAGGAAGGAAAGAAGAAAGGAAGGGAAAGAAGAAAACAGGCAGAGGTTTTCAGCATTAAAGGTCTTATTTTCTTTGCTATTTAAAACTCCTTTTAGTTCTAGTCAGATCAATGGCATTTTCCAATAATTTGTCTGAGATAAAACTAGAGCTATAAAAGCTTCAGGATTTACCGAGGTCATCTGTTTCTGTTCTAAAAGCTAAATAAAAACGGAAAGAGAAATAGATCAATTTGACCCCAACATAGCAGGATAAATACTTCCATTTCCACATACAGAAACCTTGTATGACTCCCAGATTTGCCTTGAAGAAGTTCAAAAGTCAAAACTTCTGCTTGCACAGATTTTAAGTTTATTTGTAAGAGTTCACACATTGCTCCATACTGTCACCTTAGAAGCACAACTGATATTCACACATCTTAGGAAACCTACTACAGCAGCTGCAACATGCTAGAAAGTGGATTTTCTCCATTTAAAACCAAAACCTGAGTGTTTTATGAAGTCCATAAGGAGTTGGCCATCAAAGAGTACAAATACAAAATGGGGATTAAACTCAAATATTACTACTTTCTGGAGCCTATATTCTTTCCAGTATCATTGCATACAGTGCCATCTAAATTTAAAGAAACTGTATATTTTCTGTATGAAATAATATGGAAAATATACACTGACTCTCGTTCCAAAAGCAATTTCAATATGCAGACACAGAAAGACAAAGTCACATAATCCTCTGCCACTATCTGTTATTAAAGCACTCAGAGAACAACAGAAATCTGAAGTGCAACAAAAATGAAAAGCAAAAGAAAATGACATTGGTGACTAATCATTTAAGAATAGCTAAAGAATCACAGATCTTTTAATTGCTAAAACCTACTTTACTTAACAAAAGCACTCGTACAAATACATTGCTGTGGGGAAAAATAAAATAAAATATAAATTCAAAACCTTTTTAGTCATTTACCAGGAAGTGATTTATCTGTTGGAGCAAAGGTTAAAGGCTCAGAAGAGTAGTCAACTTAATTTTGAATGCAGGAAAGAAGTCTGCAGAGCCAGTACTATATATATACATAAAAATAACATCAAGAAAAATAGATCCCATGTTTTGACATCTATTCAAAAATTTTTTTATTCAGACGAGAGACAAAATGCAAAAATTTTTGTTTTTCCTGACAGTTAAAGGTGGCCTGGGTCTTACTAGCGAAATGAAAGGAATGAATGGTTATCCAGAAGGTTTAAGATGGCAAAGAGTTATTCAGAACCATAATCCTCCCTGACCTTAAACAGGGCAACGCAGAACAGAGGAACTAGGTGTCTAGATAAAATAGAAAAAGGAGGGGGAAAAAAATAAAAATAACTTCTAGCAGCTCTAGAAAATGTTACTTGCAATAATGACACAGGTTAATAACACACCTGTCATGAGATTACATGCAATTTTCCACAGGGTCCTGTAGTAGATCATGGCATTGAAAACTAGGATTTTTTAAATGAAATTTGGCAAGCGGTAAGTCCGTAATAACATCTAATCACTTTTCATACTTTTGAAGGCAGGTGAAAAAAAAATCTCCAACATCCATCTTTGAGTTACGGCTACTTTGACTTATGGCTAGTTTGCATGTATGTTAGAAGCTTTCCCAAGGAATTTTACCATACCTTTTAATATAAATAATAGAAACGGTTCCCATCAGGAAAAATTATATATTCTTAATAAAAGTATGTAGCAAGGTAACAGCCAAGTACCACTCGATATTGCAGCCTTTCAGAAGATAATAGTACACATCTGGTATCATGCAAACCTGCAACACAAACTGGAAGGAAAGCAGCAAACTTTAAATTCGCTTGCTTTTTGGCTCTGCTGCTGCATCTCCATCACCCCCACTGGGAATGCCTTCTCACCACCACAGGTTACGGGCTGGTCTACATTCCTTCTCCAGGCTCTGCTTGCCTAGTTTGCAATCTGTGTGATCCTCCTTCTGTTCCTCACAATTTCTGATTGTACCCAATTTTCTTCCTACTCTCACTGTACCTGTGAGATATCTTCATCTTCTTCATTCTGAATTCTCACATACTTATTCTGGGCTTTTTTTTTTTTTTTCTATCCTCATTCTTTTTTTATATTATATAAATTAGTTTCTGAGTTCTGAGTTTTTCCTGGCTTTCTGGGAGATATCCTACATCTCCTAAGGTCAGTGGGAACTGGCTGCTGACTCCATTGGGTCAAAACTTTACTTTCTGTGTAAGGAAACATTGCAGAGGATTGTCTAATCCCTGTGATCCCATCAGAGATCTGTGAACAATAGCTCAGAGTTTAAGCCCTATATAATTGAGGACACTAATCTTTCACACTAACCAAAAGATACTTGCCAACCACCAACAGTCTTCTTCCAGGAATACTGGCTACACAGCTTGAATCATCCAGCTGCAATACGCATACTTATTCTTTGCATAATGCTAGTTATTATTGGATAAACAAGTCCATCTTCTGCTAACAAACGAATAGCTGTAAATGCTTCCAGCATTTGATCACATAACCACAACAATAAAGCACCTTATAGAAGACCCCTGGAGCAAAATAGCCACAGGCACAACCTCACTTAATGGACAAAAAATAATATTTAAAAAAATACATAAAAGCCTTAGACTGTTAGAATTGTAGAACTGCAATATCCACAACATGATCCAGATTTAACTCCTGCTTGGAGCATCTCTGATTAACCTAAGTATAAGAAATGAAATGAAAGTTTTTGTTAAGTTTTCCTTTTGGGCAGAGGTTGGAAATGATGCAAAGGCTACACCAACTACATCTGAAAGAAGTGCTATCAAAACGTGAAACCATGGGAATTCATTCCCTATTCAGACAGCACACGCACCTCATTCACGTGTATGGCAGCCCTTATCAGTGCTTGTTCAGGAAGGACACTGGGGCTTCTTGTCTCTCTCACGTCAGTCATGAGACAATTGTAAGGGCAGAGGCAGATATGACAGAGTATCAGGTCACCCACACATGCAGACAGGCACCTTGGTCAGACACAGCATGCCAGGACCTATCCATATTGCACGTTTCTCTCAGAGCACACTCAGCAGCGCTGGATCCCTCTCCTCTGTAAACTGATTGACCCAAGCGAGTCCCCAGAGGGTATTCTGACAAGCAATCCTGTTAGTCAGCACAAACCTGGCATCAAGCTCAGAGTTAGATCTATCTTTAAGAACTCACACCACCCATTTTGCTAACAGATTGTTGGGAAAACCATGCAGCATAACACTCAAGGTAACCAACTGAGTTTTATACAATGGTGAAAGTGCTGAAGATGTTACTTGGTGACAATGAATTGTAAGGCCTGGATCTCTTAGATAGGTAAAAACATTTAACATAGAACATATGAAATTACAAAGTTCTGATTGCTACAGGGTCTTGGAAATTACATACTAAATGTAGCTTTACATACCATTTTCGCAAACGTATTCTGTACAAGATTCTGGTTATGTGGTACTCAAAAAAAAGTAATGAAATACATTTTAAAGGCAAATGAATATTAACATGGAGAAAAGTCCATTCAACCAAAGGAAATCTACTAAATCTGAGACCTTCATAGAGTCTTCTAAGAATAAGCTTCATAGAACATGTATTCATTAATAGCTTCCACTTTGGGAATTTTGGACTGATTCTGTATGTATTCTTGTTGCAAATGTCACCCTTCTTCAATGATCACAAGACTGATGAAAGCATCAGGAAAATGCACTCTTGGATCTCACTGTAAAGTATTCTGGGCTCCAACTGGCATTGGGTTCCCT
This sequence comes from Cygnus olor, assembly GCF_009769625.2. NCBI lineage: Eukaryota > Metazoa > Chordata > Aves > Anseriformes > Anatidae > Cygnus > Cygnus olor. Next base: position 13,903,117 of record NC_049178.1, read on the forward strand.
AACCAGATTAGAGTGAGAGGCCAGTCACAGCAGATGCCCTGTCTCAGTTCATTACTCAACACCTGCTAAACTTGATTAACAGCCCCAGCTAATTATCTGTTAAGAGTAACTCATGCTGTAACAGATCCCAGAGGTCTGAGAAGTTGACTTAATTTACATGTTTGTCTCCTTTCACAAGGTCTCAGTTTAGCATTACCAAAAATGCCTTCCAGGAAATAATAAACCCCCTTCAACTAAAATAACATTGGCACCCATTTGACCTACTTCATAGTTTCAGATGTACACCTGCATGGAATGCTTTACAACAGGACTTGAAATGCGCAGAATACACACCTGTCCTGCAATTTCAAATTGTCTCCAAACAACATGCAATAAAGTATTGCCATGTGTACTTCAGTAGCTGAAACAGATGTCATGGCAGCCAAACAAAGAAACAAAAAATGTTCTAATTTCAAAATCAAAATTCTGTGCTTGGGCAAGGACCATTTCCCCAGTAGAATCCAAAACAAGTGATATTTCTAGGTGCTGAATGCCGTAGAGATATCTATTATAAATTCTTCTGCTTAGCAAGGTAGAGTCTATCATCTATTTAGACTAACGTTTTCTGCACCTGTTTTAGTACTTCCTTAAAACTAAAAATAATCCTATATTCGGCACTGCTACCAATAACTCCTACAATCCATGAATTAAGCAATTCAGTTTTTAGTAGTTTCAATATTTTGTAGGACACCAGTATATAACAAAAAAAAAAAAAAAAAAGATGATTTCCATTCCACTGTCTAAGTAGGTTGGAGATTTGATCACATGATATTCACTACAGATTGCTTTGTAACTTTTGTTAGTCTGTTTGGTAGAAGCAAATCATGCTGTGGCAGTCATTTTAGTCCACTTTGCAGATGTGTAACAACACATGATACAGGAAGTTATATCTTCCTCTTCTTCATTAAATATGTATTGTTTCCACGAAACAGTAACAGTATAGAATATATTAGCAGTTTCCTTTCTCTCCTAAGCAGGACTCTCCTTTCTGTCCAAAGACTAATTCCCTTTGTCCTGGGAACAGTGCCAGCATGCTCCTCTTGGCTGCTGTCACTTGCTCCTTACATGTTTCCCATCTTTTAAGCACCCAAGGTGACCGGGTGACTTTAGAGTAAGAGCATCAAGTCTTTTGCCTGGTATTGGTGTCCCCAGCACACAGACTGGTGTGCACCCTTGTTGTTTTGCAAACATCTCAATCCCAGGGCACCCCCTCAGCTGTGCACGTGCAGTTGTACAGTGAGATCCACTGATGTTATTTACATCATTCTACTATATTTTGTAAATGTTGAATGAGAGCACCTCAAAGGCATATGTCTCCTCACAGCATGCATAAATGATTGTATCTATCAAACCACAGAGTGATTTTGCTTAAAGTTTAGAACCAAAATCAAAAAAGGTATCTGGATACTCAATGTATACATGTAGGTGCCTGATTTCATATGCAAGTCTACCGTGGCTGCATTTTAGGAAACAGGGGGTCACTATGCTCTAAAATCACTGGAGACAGACTAAGTATAAAGCTGACTAACAGCAATGTGCATCTTTCTCTTTTTGGCAACTTAATGACACTCTTCAAATAAAACCCCTGCAAATAGATTAGATTATCTTGACCTGCTGCATCTCTTGCAACTTCTCCCTTATAACTGTACTAAACCTTACGGTGACTTGGCAGGAGTGCTATGTTTAGTGCATTCTCTTTATTCAGTCCATCAGCACGGAAAACATTATTTTTTAGTCATTTTATCATCTATACAGTTCACTAACTGAAAGCGGATATGGCAATTTTAGATCATACTCACAAAAGTGAAAAAAGCAGTAATTTTCAGAAGTTCCAATATTCCCCCATGCTGTTTAACAGTCGTTGTCTTTTAGAGAAACCAACACGCTGCAGTACTGATGTCACAGTAGCATGCTCTACAACCTTACCTCATATGGAAACGAGAGGTTTAAAACTACATTATTAGTATCATTTAGGTTTAAATGGCCACAAAATCTCCAAAGAGAAGACACCTTAGCTCATCCTAATGAGGAATTAAATTTCTGCATGTATCTTCTCAATCTGTTGATGTGAATTTTAAGACAAGACATGCAAAGTTTATTGAGAAAAAAAAAATCTACGAAATCCAGTACCAAGAAGCTACTTCAGTTTGTAATTAGATATTTATTCCAACCAGCCAAAACATTTCCAAAGACTGAATTCAAAGAAAAGTCTCCAGCAAAACTAAAAGATGAAAGATACTGTGCAAAATATTATGGAGAAGAGCACACTTAGTAGATCAGGACATATATATAGTAAGTAGACCACAACTAAAGACTGGAAGGAATGCTTTTGTCTCAAAATATATCTGTTGTTTTTTTTCCCCCAGCAATACCAGCTGATCTAATGAAAGACCTTACTTCTTTCTACCATTATATTGCTTATGATTATCCTAGTATTTCTTTAGTATCCTAAATGTCACATCCAATCACTTTTATCTGTTCTTACTCCTTTTATGTATTCCATCCCCCTGATGCTATTGGAATCGACCCAGCTACAATCAGGACTCTTCTGTTCTTCCTTTCTTTGTGCCTTGTGTGCAGTTTTCAAGGCATGAAATAACTGGTTAAGATGGTTTGTAGAAAGGGGAAAAAAAAACGTAGCTATATGTAGAATTTTTTTTTTGTATTAAAGAAAAATATTATGAATTTCTGAAATTATATATATATATTGTTGTTGTTGTCTTTGGTTTTTGCTTTTTAAATACTGGCTAAGTTGATTGAGAATTGTTAAAGAACCAGGATTTTTTTCTATAACTGAAAACCATTGTTTCTTTAGCATTAGATTTTTTTTTCTTTTCTGAAAGAACTGCATATGAAAGGACATAACACAGGAAACAAAATAAATCATACTACTATCAGAAAGCCACATATTTTTGTATTTATTGTAGATTTATTAATAGCAGCCACTATTAAAGTCACTGAAATATTTTTCTCTTTTTCTTCAGACTATCATTTTCAGTTTATTTTTTTTCCATAGCACCTTATATACAAATAAATTTACTGAAGCTCTGTGAAATCAATTCTGTCCCTCATTGTCTGTAATTATCCTCTTACTTTATAAGCAGCATCTTTACTTCAGTACATTTCTAATTTTCCCTTTCTTGTACCACATCAAGATGTAGAATGGTGATTTAATGTTTCAAGCCAGATTTTGTCAAATATTATCTATCTCAATTATAGAATATTTGCTGCCCCTTCAGAAAATAAGCAATTTTTCTACTGCTTCCAGCCTGCAGTTAGAAAAGGATCGTTTTATAGCCCCTCTGTAAATACAGATAACACACATGCATTTCACACCTACAGCAAGATTTTCCTGACAGAGTATGATACTCCAAGACATGTGTTTATTTCAGAAATATCGGATCATAGATACATAAAAGAATGCAACTTCAACCTCTAGAGGCAAGAGTGTAATTATCATGTCACCATTCTAAATGTCACCTTTTATTTTACCTCCTACGACCAGGTTCACTTTCAAAATGCATGTGTTAGCTACTTTGATGAAGACATTATCACATTCATTATCTTCTTTCCTTCATTTATTTCTTTAAAAGTAAACAAATAAATATTAAAAAAAAAAAAAAAAGTTGCCAGACATTCAGTTATTATCCTTGCTTCTGAATCGTGGCAAACACTTCTATTACCCTCATGTTTATGGAAACATTTATTGTTGCACAGCACACATATCTCTATAAATACAGAGGTGTGAAATAGTCTATATTAGTGAAAATCAAGAGAGCTCTTTCTGCTCATTAGAACATCTCCATGAAAATAAATAAATAAATAAATAAATAAATAAGGCAGAGAGCAATTTTATGGTCAATCTCCTACCTGAATCCATAGCAAAAACGAGTGAGATTTGGTCACAGCATAAAAGTTGTCTTGTAACCCTCGAGTTTACCTTACCAATTTACATGAGATGGAGATATTTTGATTTTTTTTTTTTAAAAGAGAGAGAGAGAGAGAGAAATTTATTTCCCACCAAATGAAAAATGTTTTAAATTTGCTTTTGATTAGGGAACACAAGAAGTTTCTGCACTTGTAGATGTGACACAACGAAGGGAATATAGGAAACTGGATTAAAGATGTTGCTTTCAAAAAAAATAATAAAGACCATGATGATTTAGTTGGAGGACAGAACTAGCAGAATGAAAAAAAAACAGTTCATTAGTAAATGCATATATTCATAAAGCAGGACGACAATAGAAAAAAAAGTTATATATATATATACATTTTAACTGACAAGGATGGTCTGAAAAATAATTTAATCATAGAATGATTAAATTTATTTATTTATTTATTTATTTTCCCCTCCAGAAAAAGAGCTCTCGTTTCCTTTCACAACTTTGAAAATAATCATTTATGGAGTATCAGATCTATCACTTTGGCAGGAAAAGGAACACCAACAGTTGTTCAGAGCACAGTTCATCTAACATCTCAGCTTTGCAATGGGATGGGAACCCTGAAGTTCTAGGGTAACATATTGGAGAGACTGATTCAACCTTACAGGAAATAGAACAAAGAAAAACTGGAAGAAAAATAAGAATAAAATGGGCTGCAAGCAACACTGCAGGGAAAGAAATGGAAACCGAATGGATTATACAGTTAGAAAAATCACAGAACAAAGGTGGCAGAACTGCATATGAAGATAAAAGAAAAGAGAAAACAAGTAACTAAGGCATGAAATAAGGTAAGGAACACAAAATCTGGTTACCCCATTGCAGTTATCTCCAAAATAGGACCAAAATAATCAACTAATGCATATAATCCAGCCTGCTCACTTAAAACTTTTAGCACTTTTTGAAGATGTACCTGCTCATCTTAACAGCATTTTCATTTTTCAGTTGCAATTTATACTACACAAGCAACAAGAGAGAAATCAAGCTGAAATATACAAAATGTTCTTTTTGCCCACAAGCATCCATAGGACATGAAAACAAGTAATTTATAGCTATCCTAACCTCTGAGCGTACTCTTAATCAATGGCATTTCCGCAAAAGTGTAACGATTAGAAATATCACCACTTATCACTTGTTTTCTGTATGGAGAAACTGCTTGTGCAGACAGAGGCATTTTTGTTTAATTTTGATTCTATCTCTTCCATTGAAGTTCAGGATGCATCAGCTTGTATGTGGCTTCTTGCCAGGCCCACAAGAGATTGACACATAAACCACAAACACCTTCTGCTACTTAACACCAAGCTTAACATACAGAATATAAAAATGTGTCCAAAAGAATTGAAAACCCTTTCCTTACATTTTGATGGATGTTAGGGTAAGACTGGTAGGTTAAACAATTTCAGGAAAACTGCACTCATACTTAACATTCTGCATAGCTCCAGAGATCATCTCCAGTACATCCAGTCTTGCTTTGAAAAACTTTCTGCTTGAGACCAGCTCTTTTCTTTCACAACTAAAGTGTCAGATGACATAAATACTTCAAGGTTAATGAAAGCACAATTATTTATACCTGCTGGGACTCTGGATACTGATTTTACTAAAAATACTTTCTGAAATTGTGCAAATTATTTAAAAGCTACATATGCATCCTTTTCTACTGCTGCACTGTTGTGCACAGAGGCACAGAGCACTGCTATTCAGTATTTAATGTGCCATGTCCAATATGTGATTTTTTTCCCCTTTACCCCAGTCTTTTTATACAAAACTTTCATTTATGCTTGATGCATTTTATTTTTAGTTTAAAAAACTGCACCCATATTTTGTCACTTAAACTTCTATGAAGAATAATGCACATGTACAACTCAAAATATCAAAGTAAACAAACATTTTAATTTACATGGGTAAGGATGCATGAAGGCAAATACCTTTTGTAACTTGATAAAGGTAAATTCACTCTTTTGGAAATGCTTTATAATGATGATAAATGAAGATGTAGAGAACAGTTTTGAAGTACATTGGGTAACTACATCCTCATACATTGAAGTAATTATGTTTTCTTTTCATTTTTCCGATAGCAACAGATTTTATTATGGTCAACGTACAAGTCCCACCTCCCACCCACCACCTTTTTTTTTTTGTTAGTATGTTTGATGTCTTCAATATCATCTGGCATGCAGTCTCAAAAAAAGTAGTTGTGAACTGGTTCTGATACCATCTTTGATTTTAGTATTGCAACTTACAGGTTTGAATAAGCATGCACAGGGTACTAACTATTTTGCTTGCTTTAAAAAGAGGGGAAGGGGAAGATTCCCTGTTCCCCTCACAAAATATACAAACACTACACTAAATTAAAGACAAGAGTTATGTGTGGTCTGTTTTTTCTCCCATACTGTTACTTATGGCACAATCAATCCACAGGAGGTTGCTGTGCAGCATACCGCTGTGAATGGATTCCTCATAAGCAAGGTGGGTCATGAACCACTTCCTGATTTGATAATAAGAGGAATAGCGTGAATAGATTATCTGGTTGAACACTGAATCTAGGAAGGAAAAAACAAAACAAACAAACAAAATAAAGAATCCCAAACTGGTTTTGATTAAGCTATTCCATTATTTATCTTGTTTTTCCCCATCAGACTGCAATGAAACAGCACAAGATTTTCTCAGTTCAGCACAAGGTGGTTAATTCAACCTGGCATAAAATATTTATTGTGGGTATCTGTAAGAAAAGCAAAGGGAAAAAAAGAGCATGCTTCATAAAACTTGAAGGTAGAGCCAGTTCCCTTTTAATGGTACAGTTCATAACTTGAAATGCCCTTCCATGAGCCTAGAGATCTATGCTTATTTTCCTCCTATTTTTGTGTGTTACAATCCACATATCACACTTCACCTCCCTGGAGATGTATTATGGACTACTCTGCTGGTAGAGTATTTTCAGCCTCACAGTTAATGCTGTTCTACTGTGTTCACTGAAGCAGAACCTGGTACTCTAGGAATCCTCCGCAGATTAAGGATTTATTCTTTCTTCTTAAATTACGACTTCAGTATTTCATGCCAAAGAAAACACTTCCAAAAGGAACCAAAGATGCTCAAATAGTTAGTGTTTACCTAAGCAGAAGAAAATTTTAGCTTAATCATTATTGTACTCAGACCAAGGAAGGGACTTGGGTTCTTCCAGGAGTCTTTAGAAGTGTTCTCTGAAATGATCTGAAACACTTGCAGCTACACAACACTCCAAATTTATCCTATAGGGATTTTCAAAAAGACTGTATACTATCTTATTAAAGCAAATGAAGAAAGTAAAACATTGTTTTCTATTGATTTATTTAGTAGTAATGTTTTTCTGCAAAAATTGAAGAACTTGAGAATCAACAAGATCTTATAAATATGTATCTTCATACACACAAAACAAGTAATGAGAAAAATATACATATTTATATGGACTGAGAAGACCAAACTCAGAAAACACAGGGAAGAAAAATGTTACAGCATATAGACACCATTTAACGGCTTTGTTTTTTCTGGTTTGGTTTGTTTTTTTGTTGTTGTTGTTTTGTTTTGCTTGTTTGTTTTTTTTGTTTTGCTAAATCAAGTTCTAGAACTAGGAGACTAATGTCTGACTTGCATCTATTCATTTGTTAAAATGAAGGTAAATTTAATAACTGACCATTTTTAAAATTAATATTTTAATGCATAGCAGTTCAGAGTTTTGGGCACTCAGAAACAGCAGAACTTTAAAATACTCCTGCAACAATTTTGCAAATACAGTTAAGACTGTCTCTTAATGTTCCTCAAGACAGAGTAATTTTATTTTGCTTGTCCTGTTTGAACCTCACAAAAAACATAACAATACAGCTTGACAAGTAGCATCATATGTTATTGTATTTTTAGAGGGGAAAAAAAAAGTTGTTTATATGCAAAAACTATAGCAGTAGATAAAATTTGTGAATAGTAATTTGTAGGAAATAAATGCAGAAGCTCTTCTCAAAGACAATCTCATCTGCAGGAACAGTACAAACAATCCTACTTCATTTAAAGATAAAAAAGGCACACAGAATCACTTAGAACAATGGTCTAGAGGACACAATATGAGCATTCAACTAATTTATCATCTAAATTTGCTCCCCCCAACGCTGCTACTCCTTCAATATTCCCACAATGGAGAACAGTCAATTGCAAAAATATTTGATTAATGTTCCATTAGTTGTACCAGATATAACACACATACTTGTACAAATACAACACAGACTACAACAATGTCCCAGCTACTGCCTAATGAAATAGTCTCTAGATGAGTCCTTTGGTCAGTTGTTTTAAAAATAGGTAGGAACATGAGAAACAGGACAGATTGAAATGCAGAACACTGGTTTTTGGGTAAAAATGTCTTTGCATTGTCAATGAAGCTATAAACTTTACATCTTGCTTACACAGTATCGCCTTGTAACTTAACTTATTTTTACTAGGTATTTTGCACTCAAGATTCTTGATTGCACTTACACCACTGTTTTTTTAAGCAAGGAAAGATGAGGCAAATATACAAAACTTATTCCTATATTACAAACAGGAAAAAGCTAAGCACGAAAAATTAAGTGAAATAATCCAAGGTCACACAAGTGTACAACCAAACCAAATATTGTTCTGGTATTTTTCCAGATTTTTTTTTCCCTCCCTCAAAATAATACTGCTCATTTGCTGTATGGTGTTTTGAAAATTTGCTGCACATGTGCTCTCTTCCTCTACCCGCCCCTTTTTTTTTCTCCCACATACATACACACAGATGTCTATGAACACATAAGCTTGCACGAAAGCTCACAGAGGGCTACAGGGGAAGTTAGCAGATGCCCAAATCTGATTACTCTGGCTGTCTGCTTTCCCCACATTGAGTGTTAAATATCACAGTGACGGCAGGAACTTACTGGAGAAAAAAGTCCTAAGCAGATCTTTGCTGAACATTGATTTACTGTCCAATATGTACAGACAAACTAGAACATGCTTTCTGCAACAAATAGATTAAAGTTGTTTCATTGTTGCATATACTCTATTTTACAAAATGGACTATTTTTATACATTCACTAACTGAATTCATGTTATTCCACTAGTAAATATGATTCACATAGCAATTCTAAAGGAGCATGTACAATTACTGTATTACACAATGCACTCAGCAGAACTGCTTACAAAAAAAAGCTATCACCTTTTAATAATTAATGTTTGTAATAGCAAACCTACACATAAAAAAAATAAAATAAAAATGTTCAAGATTTAGTCACATTCCTTGAACTACCAGTTTCTAGATTTTTACACTACAATAAAATATGTAACTGTAGAATTCTAATACCTCACCAGAAGCACAGGCATTTGTGATTTGTTAAGTCCCAGAATTAGTGGCTCCAGATGTTTCCAGTCTCATCCCCAAAGGAGTTGGCCATCCCCTCCAGCCCCACAGTGAAAAAAGGAGTTTAAAAGCATCTAAGCATTTGCTCTTCAGTGAAGGGCTGTTAGAAACATGCTGCACTTTTGCATGGGGACCATTGTCCAGCTAAATTTTTATTTAGTTCCTACCCCCATTGTTTCCAAGCAGCTAGCATTTAACCAACCTTTTCAGCTATTTTGGTGAATAAGCTTTGTGGTGGATAAGTTTATTTTACCTACCATAAGTTTCGTGACCTTTTCCTTGATCAGCGTCCTGCACTTTCTGTGTAAGTAGTGGGAAGGAGCAGCCTATTAGGTATCTTTGTCCCTCTACATTAGGATGTACAATAAAGCCAGCTGAAGTGAATTTTCAACATTCTCAATCAAATAACTAATATCACCATACAGCCCCCCATACATTGAGATTTGAGGCTTCCACAGCTCCTAGTGCTAACAGGAAAGGGCCCGGTGCTCTGTTCTTATAAACCACCCATAAGTGTTTTTTTTACCCCACACATCTCTCATGAGACACCAACATTCATACACTACACTGACCATACATCCTCCCAGGATGGGAACTCTGAAGTACTACTGCTGCTGCTAACAACCAGCCTAAAACAGGGGAGAGGAATTAGAAGTGTACCTAATGGTAAGGACCGCAGTGCAAAAAATAAAACATTCAGCTTCTTTGTCTTGTTAAGAGCTCAAAGATGAATACAGTGGTGGAGAAAAAGGAAAAGAGGGACTATAAAGTGGTTAAGCATGAAGATTTTCATAGCCATTGAGTGAGGAAAACAAATTTGGTCAGGGAGCCATCTGGCCACAAAAGAAAAGGATGGAGATTATCTAAAGTGAGTGGAACAGGAGGATTGTGGATTATCTAGAAAGGGGCAATGGAAATTGGACCCACAGGGTGTGATGCAAAGTAAGTTTCTTCATTTTTTTGCTCGTTCAATATCCCTCAGTTTGGTGGATGTCCAATCTGAGGTCTTGATTTGCAAAACTATTCCTTTCTCATAACTGCAAATAAAAGAAGAGGTAAACTTTACATGTTACAAGGCTATGTTAAGCAGAGCTCAGAAAAATCACATCCCAGTCAGCTCACATTGGACTCCCCAAATTAGCAGATGCTTACTCTCACAGTTCCTCTGTTCCACCTGCATAAATGAGGATAAATGCCGTTACATCAGCTCCCAGTAGAGATAGTACAAACAGAAGTTCACTACCTTTGTGAAGTTCATACATACAGGTGTTATAAGTGTCACAGGGAAGATCATAAAGGAAGAAAATCTCGAGCTAGTCCAGCATAAGGAACAACATATAAAAACTGGGCCATACACTAAAACACACAAAGAAGAAAAGCTCTCAACAGCTGCTCCTGAAGCTAGCACCACTCTTCGTGCATTCTGAATGATGCAGAGATCTTAAAGAAAAAAAGTGTGATCATGTAATTAGAAATGGCATGTTTTCTAATCATGCAGGAAAAAAAAAATGTACATTCATGTTAATTATGGTATTTCCTAGCTCCTGGCTGGCTTTGTAACATCTCGTACATCTGTTTTCTGTATTTATAAAGATGATATTGAAGGAGAAAATTCCTCTCCCTTGCAGACTTCCAGTTGTGTTTGGATTTCACACAGTATGACAAGCTGTATCCAGCAAATGAGAGCTGTGTTATTTTTCTGGCAATAATAATAGCCTTGCTTATTCTAAACAACAAAAAAAAGCCACTGTTACTGAAGTTACTTACAGGACGATAGACATGCTTGCATTGACTGTATCGGAATAAGATTTTTGCTGCTGAAATTATAATTAAAGCTTTCAAAGTTGACTTGGGAGTAAGAGGAATTTTAAGCAGGTGTGGTTTTGGAAAATAATGATAGGATTGTCATATTTAAATAAAACACTTTTAAATACTAGAGTGATTGCTGGGAACAGTGCATATGCGTGTTACATTTTAAAGTATTTCCTTTAAGTATTTCATGTGAAGTAGAAATAACAATGGTGAGAAAGGAAAAAAAGTTGAAAAACTCAGACACACACAAGTGGATTGCAACTGACCCTGAGAGAAGGCATTTGAGTGATATGGCACATGTTTTTCGAGCATTTGCTGTCTGTGGCTAGAAAACTAACACAGCAAGGGAATGTTGGTACCTGACAGCAAGCTTGCTGCTCTTGGTAAGTTTTGCAGAGAGCAACTGCTGGGAGGATGGGGAAACTAGCACTGGAACTATATGATATTGGACCTTTTGTAAAAGATTTTGCCATTGGCATTACCTGGAAGAACAGAAGTAAAAGGGTAATGAGGAGGGAGGAAAAAATAGAGGGGGGGGGGGGGGGAAGATACTGTAGGTTTATTTATGATCTGAAATGCTGTGTAGGGATAACTTCCAGGAACACCATATAATAGCATTCAGGTTCAGTTCTAGAGGAAAGGCTGTGCATGTAGGTATTCTGCAAGAAGTGAACTGAACAGAATCTGTACTTTTTTTTTCTGTGTGTGTGTGTGTGTGCATAAGAAGCACTGCAACTGCTGTGCTTCTTATGAACTTTGTAAATCATCACGTTCCCCTCAGCTGCCTCCTCTCCAGGACCCAATGTCCCATCCTTTTTGGACTCTCAGTGCTAGGCAGCTCTGTTACCGTCTTGATCATTTCAGTCACCCTTCTCAATTTTAAATGAATGTTTACATTTTGAGAGTTGAAAAAATAAATTGGAAAAAGACTACAAAACACTAAAACTACCAGATCGGTATGTTAGCTTGTGTGAACTGTACCACACAACTGAAACTACATGCTTACAATTCTTCACATCTTCCCCAAAGCCATGTAAGAAAATTCTTGACATTATGAATAGCAATGTAAATCTTGGCTTTGAGGTCAAAGCCCTAATATATATTTGGACGCATCACACCAGAATCTGTTTCTGGAAGTGGCACAGGGGGATTGGAATTGCGTTTGTATTGTTAACTTGTTCTTCAAGCAAATAATGAGCTTCTGTATGAGAGAACTGACAGTATGTATTTCATTAAGTACAGTTTGAAAAGCATAAAGTTGTCATCGTCCTCCCCCCCTTCCTATACTCCGTGGCTACCAGGTAATATTGCTGTAAACAGTCTCTCCTCTTACAGAGGATTTCCACATTTTACAAAGTGCATTCTTGAAGTAACTGCATACGATTACGGTGTTTGTCTAACCACAAAATGCTCTCTCTCCATACATACAGTATCAGCATCCTGAAGAATTTGTCTGTTGAAATACGTAATTCCTAATGAGTGGCACCTTTGCGTATGAATTTATCTTTGATTCTTCTGCCAGTGAGATACGGTTTCTGTTTGTTCGGAACAGAACACCACACACTGCCTGGATACAAGCTGCTGCTTAAGATAAGCTGACTGTAATTTCAGTATACAGTGGTATATTGCTTGCCCTAGAATAACCTGACTTTATAGCAGCTGGATGTATGCCCATTTCTAATTGTTTGTCTTTCAACTGCTGGCTTTCCTCTAATTATTCTCATCCTGGGATACTTGGCTCATCTACTCCACATTTTCTGTTAAATATTCCTTATAAAGTCTTTATAAGCTTCCATACCTTCTTGCACAACTAGTATTTTCACTGTGAAATAGTCTTTGATTATTCCAAGCCTGGTAGTCAAAACCTTTCCAAGTTTTAAAAGCCCATGCTACCTCATTTTCCTTCCTTTTAGCCAATAGTCATTTCAGTGACTTCTTGGCATTTGAAACCTGCAGTCCTCTCTCATCTAAAAACTTACCAGGACATTTTACACTATGTTTACCAGGAATCTGGAAAGCCTTGCTTTTCCTGTAGTATTTCTTGTCTATTTTGATGCCATCTGCTAGTAAATGTAGTTATCTTCCTGGCACTTAGATTATAAATTGTCCTTCCATAAGCACTGGTCTGTCTCTGCTTTTCAAGTCTGGTAGTATAAAGTCATGTTCTTTCCACCCCTTTCTTGATATGGGCTAAGCTCCATATAAAGAAAGGTCAAGGGACAATAGGAATTTACTGTCCATCTGCACCACTATTAAAGGAACTACATATAATTTGCAAATAATTTGCACTCTCATTTTCTTGGGCCAGTAACTTCTTTTATTATGTGCTTAAATTGTAACTACTGTAATAACACTCCTGATTTCGAGGCTGGATCCCTAGGAGCTAACATACAACGAACACATTCTATTATTAAGAATGTGAAAAGGATCAAGCTTTTTTTAAAATGCTATTAGTCTGTTGACTGTCTCCACTTGTTGATACTTTGTCAGCATGTTCCCATTGTCCACTACAGAAACAACAAAAAAGAAATCCCAAGAGGTCAATTATAGACAGTTATGGCTAGCTACCAGTATTCTTAAACGAAACAACTAATAAGCCAAAGTACCAGTTAGCTTTAACTTTTCTTTTTGGTGAAATAACTGCAACCAATATTTTATGCACTTCAAAACATAAAACCTTTGTATACAAATTTTAAACCATCTCTCTGGCTTCCAGAGTAAGCATGAATCTGCTAAAGAAATTAACAAGTTTTGTCCATCTTTTAAAACCAGATTATTTATTTATACTAAAAATAGCTCCTTGAGGATGCCTTTGTGTTTCATGCATAATAAGGGGGAATCTGTCGAAAAAGGTTACAATTTAATGAGTACATTCTTAAAAAATATGGGAGGGAAGCAAAACAATTATTCTGCCCTGGTATACGGAGAAACCAAGACACAGAGGTTTAGATTCAGCCTAATTAGCAATCCTGCTGCTTTAGGCTTACTCTATCATCCATGGAAAAATTGGCACTTTTTCTACTGCATCATTTCAGAACCTAAGTGAAATTGGAGTTCTTGGAACTTCTACCAACTATGATTCTAGTTTCACTATTGATAAAACAGAGAAAATGAGGCAGGAAGAGGCAAAAACCTTTTCAAGGTCAAAGACTGTTGGTAGATGACCTCATACTCTACTTTGTGTCTGGTATGAAGCTTTTAAGCCTGTTTTACATCCCAGTTCAAGGCCTACTGAATGCAATGGCCAGAGTCTTGTGAGTAACAAAGATGAAATCTGCTATTAGAAAAAAAAAAAAAAAAAAAAGCAAACATGTATGGTTACTCATGTCATATGACATACAACTATAAGAAACAGTATCTTTAAATATCTTAAGATTCAATGATAGCACAGCAGTAGTTAATCACAAACCTTCAGAATTATCATCCCAGGAATATAATTACTTTTAAAAACATTCCTAAAAAATGAAAAAAACATATGAGGAAGAACCCATATGTATATTCACAGATCCTAAGGTATATCATCATTTTTCTTAAAATACCCGCAGGTGTGCTTTTTTTTGTTTATTTTTGTTTGTTTTTGTTGTTGTTATTGTTTTAAATCTGAACAAACAAAAGCACAGCATGGACAATAAAAGCCACATTAGACTGTTTTACAGACTTAAATAGTCAAATGGCACTTCCCAGAATGTATTTCAAAGAAAAAGCTCACACCAACACATAAAATTTCTGCATACTGACTACAAATTATAAGAGTCAAAGCATGTATTCATGGGAAAAAACTTCATCCCATATTTAGTTTCCTAAGTGTACTAAGAAAATCTAAAAGAACTAGGTTAACTGTAACTCCTGCATGTTTTTTTAGAATCAAAGAGAGAGATAAGAAGGAAAGGCAAATTAATGATTGCATTATCAAACTCATTTAGAATGGTTGTAACTTACATAGTTCTCCCGAACTTCAAGAGATTTTCTAAGTTTTGTGGTCTGAAAATGAACTCAAAGCAATTCCTCTAGGAAATGTTAAAATGGAATTAAACATCATTACAGAGATTTTGACACTTTGCCCTCCAATGATCCAAATTACAGAAACAGGACTGTGTACATAATGATGTAATTACATGCAGTCATGAGCAGTTTAATTACTGTGTGCCTAAGCAAGCTATTTTTATTTATTTTTTTAATCTGAGGGCACTGTTGGAATTTTCTTACTTTTATACCTGGCTGATTTTAAGTACACTATAGTCCTAGATTACAATGTCAGCATAAAGAAATTAATTCCCTTTCTAAGTACAATTCCCAAAAAAACAAGTACACATCAGTAAATTTAAATGTCAATAATAGGCATTAAATGATACTTAACACTTCTTTTTCTTCTTAGAAGATATTGCCTGTGGTCAAACCAAATTATGAATGATATTCATTAAAAATTAATGGAGACCAAAGTAATTTTGAAGTTCTTGTTGGATAGCTGCATATTTAGTTCCTAAACAATTCTTAAAGCCTACTCTTAGCACCTGTATTGCTTTACAGAAAAAATAAAAATAATAAAAAAAATGTTTCTGACACACAAAACATGCTTCCTTGTGGACTGCACAATAGTGCAAAGAACGCTTCCCAGCTCCATTTTGAGACACACTGATGCAGTACTGCTTGTTGAATGACTAAACTGTAAAATCATTTACACTAAAGAAAAATGTGCATCATTCACTAGAGGGCTCCACACAGCATCATGTGGTGGTTCTGTTGACAAGCTAGGGGTTGTTTTAAGTGTACAATTCTAAAGGTTTATAATCTGGACCTCATTTTTAGAGTAGGGCATTAACAGTTTTTTCCTAGAATTTGCCTGCATTTCAGTAGTCACACTTGATCTATAAATGACCTTGAGAGAAAGATTAAAAGAAAGACAAAAAACAAATGAAATAATAATAATAATAAAAAAATCTCATTAGTGCTTCCACTGGATTAACTAAGCCCAGTGAGGGACACATTTCATAAAATTGCCTAAGTACATGAGACAGCAAGGAACCAACTGTATGACATTGTGTAGCTGGGAGGGAGCACTAAACTGGCTGTCCTTTATGATGAAAAGCCAGTGGGGTCTGTTGATGAGAACTGGAAACCAAAAACTCTCTTCAGTTTTCTATTAAAAAGAAAGCAGACAGAATGCCTTAATATGTTTGTACCCTCAAATTCCGCATTAAAAAGGTATCATGACAAGTGTTGTTCCTCCCAAATATTTTCCAGCACTGCACGCTACAATTAAGTTAAATCTCCAGTATTCGTAACTTGTTAATTCATTAGAATTCACAACAATGTTTCATACACTAAAAATAAATCCTTGCTCATCTGTCTGAAAATCTCCCATAAATATGTTAACAATTTACAAATATAGTGGGGATCCCATGTTTCTCCACCTACAGAGTTTTAAAATCTACTCCTTTGGCAGTGAACTGTCTCACCCACTAGGTTGGCATTTGCAGCCACACACAACCTCCCCTCTGTTCACATGAACTCTACTGGCTTGACAGTAGCTATCCCAAATCCTACAGGTGACAGCAGGAGGACAAACAAAATGAGAAGACATGCATTGGAACAGAGATAGAGAGCAGGTAGAGGACAATTTAAACTCTTACTCAATAAGACATTTTTTTATTATTATTATTCTAAATTTGGCTTTGCCTCAAACCAATTCTCATTAAATGAAATCCTTTCATCATTCCATAAGTGGGAATGTATTGCCAAAAGGGAAAGTGCCCAACTTTGCTGACCAATAAATTGCTCAAGAACTTTTACAGTTTTACAGAACTTTTTTTTTTTTGTAAAAACAGCATTAATTTTCTGGTCTTGATTAAAACCTTATACCTCCATTGCTAAAGTCATGTGTACTAATATTAGTACCAAAAGTAAACTATCTTAAAAATGAAAGGAAGGCAATTCTGTATACTTTGAGAAGCACCCGAACATTAAAATTCAGAAACATTTCTCAAGCTGGAATCAATTCAGACTTGCACAGTTAAGAGTACTTTCTGTTTAACGTAAGTCCTTTTTCCTCCATATCATCAGTTATCAGTTCTTTACATATCACTAATTATTTAAGCATTGCCCTGTCCAGTAATTAGATTTAAATGTAATTAAAAGTGCAGCAGCACAGTGAAGATACATTATTGGGCGGAAAAATATCTCAAAACTCAAATTATAATTTTAAATGAGAAGGATGGCAGCAGCAAGGCAGGCGACGGAATGACCATTTTCAACCCCATGCACTTGTGACACAAGTTTTCCCCCAGCATTCCCTTTGGTAGTTTCGACCCATTCACTGGAGTTACTGCAGGATATGTTGGAATAACTACTGGTACATTACATGGAAATGCAGATGATAACTCATGTCAGCTCCACTGGGGTCTGCTTTTAAAACATATTTTAAGACAACACTAATTGCGGAGAAAACCCTGTTTGCCTTAGATTTTTTTTTTCCAAGGGTTCAGCTGTTTATCTCCCTGCAGATCCAAACATTTACTGTACTCTGAGAGTTCACTGTACTCTAGCAATTAAATTAATGGCTGCAGCAACAGCAAGAAATCCTTTAAACCCCTGTGGGCTTGTTCCTTTGATTAGACTAGATCAGTGAAGCTACAGCTATTTGCAGGCAGATTAGATAGGCTAGGTTTTTATTGCCATTTGCACTAGAGATTGAAAGGTCATGTTTGTTGACATCTTACCAAAACCCATCTGTGAAAGTTTACTTTAAAAGTTATTCTTCAGGAATATTTTTAATATTTAAAGAGTACCATATGGATCTAAGAATAAGAGATGACCTAACCATACCAACAGAAAGCTGAGCACTCCAATTTTCCAGTGAACAACAGAACATATCTAACACCTACACACATAATTCCTCTTCTCTCAAAGCAAACTTTGAACGAATTGCGAAACATAGGCACTACCAAAGTTAGACTTTGGGGATGATTCATAAGGTAGTTCATGCTCTTCTTCCGTCTCTGATTTTGTTTTGGCTAAAAAAAATTTGGATTCAAGGAATGTTCGTTTTTCCTATTTAACTGTGCCATGTTATTTTTAAATGTATAGTCTTTTTTTTTTTTTTTTTTCCCAGTAATGAAGAATACTTATAACAGTGTCATAGGTAGGAAAGAGCATCTCAGAACATCTAATAAAGCATTAACATTTCTATGTTATTTGAGATATCAAATAACAAACATTCTGGCATCAGAAAATATCTGCACAACCTTGTAAGAACTGCACTGCAATTCCTGGTTTCCTGAGACAAAGATAAAACAACATGAAAGTTAGTGGTAGAGCCAGGAAGTGAATCCAGCCTTCTGAAGACCTTATCGTTTGCCTTAGCAATGAGACCATCACTTTCTCCAATGATTTGTTTCTCTGCAGTAATGCAACAGTTGTGCTTTGAATGGTAATAATGCTTTAAGAACTTCCCCAACAAATAGCAAGATGACAACAGAAACTAAACAGCAATCTATAAAAAAAGTGAGATCCTCATATTTCCCCTGTAAGGAAACTAATTACTAGTAAACTAATGGTGTTTTTACAAAAATGTGCTACCTTCCATACAATTAACCAAACCAACACTTTTCCCAATACCTATTCATTCTATAAGCATTACAATTCACAGGCCAACTAAGCATTAATGTTCAAACCGCTAATCTGTTTGTTTGCTTTAATTCCAGTACTAAAGACAATAATATTTATCAAAAAGGACATGGATGAAAAATGAAGTGCTGGATATTTTGATAACAGATTATTTGTATCACTAAAATATTTATTTTCTTTCCATCAGTTCTAAGCTCATATCCAAAGCAATGCATCAAAATAAGCATTGTAAGATACGGGATTACCATCCCCCAAATGAGATACTCATAATTTGTGGTTTGCTTCATTTGTTATTGTTGTTTTAAATAAAAATAAAAAATAAAAAATAAAAATTTATTTTTTAAATAAGAAATTTGGTACACTTAAAGATCTTATGAGTTCCCAATATTTATTCATTATTAAGGTCATATTTGTTCAAATGCAAAAAGAAAAACTCACCCAATTACACTTTTTTTGAAGTAAATTCTTTTGTACTTTGTAACATACAAGTTTCATACCAACTTACTCTATTCCTACTGTTGTTCTGCCAGTAGTACGTGTCTCTCAAAGAAATAAAACTTTTAAAGAAACACTTATGAGAAGATTAAAACAAATTACAATTTAGCGTTCTTTATTTTTAGCAATATTACAATAGTTCTCATAGTCCACTCTATTATAATGCTGTAATCTGACTCACTGTTTGTGCTTCTAGAGAGGGAAGCAGATGTCTTCAACTTTTCTCACAGAGGGACTACTTTTTGTACAGAATTACATCTCCCTTAGGAGATAAAAAGTTTCTACATTTAATTTTGAAGTACATTAATTCACCTTAAATTTTTTGATTTAAGACTACTTGTAAATGCAAGGTATTTGTTCCTCCTTGCAAATTATAGTCATTTTCTCCTCTGTTAACTGATAGCACATGGAATTAAGCTAGTGCCACAGACTAAAAAATTGAAAGAAAAAAGACTCAAAAAAGATAAAAAATCATGTATGTGGATGACTAAATAAATACATAACCATTTTCCAATAGTTTTAAAATTATTTAGAAGATTGGTCTTAGAAGACCATTGTATCAAAATGTAACTGGAAACAACATCTCTTCTTTGGCTGGTTAGCTTCTGAAAAATTCAATTTTTGCTGATAAAAATATATTTTGCTGCTTAAAAAAACTTGGGGGGAGGGGAATGTTAAAGAACTCCATAAAGAATGAAGATCACACACGCAAATCAAAAAATGAAGATGCCAAGTCATGCAAATCAAAAAAAAAATAAATTCTAAAATATCTTTCAAAACCTCCAATGGCTAGATTTCCAGACTGTTCCCTACATACAGCTATAACAGCCCACTTTGTGGATATATGTGAAAACTGTAATCCGTGAAAGTTATGTGAAAGATTAAGGCAAATTAAAATATGAATATATTTACAAGAATTCAATAATTCTTTTTTTTTGTGTGTTTTTCATTAAAAAAAAAAAAAAGTAGAACACTTGAAATATCTGGGAAAGAAACCGGACAGGGGATGCATCAGCTTCCTGAGAGCAGGAATCAACATGAGACCATGAATAAGTCTGAGACCACAACCTGTTTCATATTATCTTGCCTCCCCCTTAAAGAACACTGAATTCCAATGCAGAGCTTCAGGGACTAATTCTCACACTGAATTTGGCATGAGTCTTCCATGCAGTCACAGCTCACACACCCTTACTTCCACATGCATGGTTGGGAACCCAAGATTTTGGAGGAACATAATTCAGTTCATAATCTAGAACAGTTACTTTCAACTTCTAGAAACTACATTGTATTAAAATCCAGTACAAGTACTTCTTCGTTTGTACATGATATTCTTCACATATTTATATGGGACTACAGAAACGTGTTCTAACTGAAAAGCAGAACACAATAAAACTGGTTTTTCTTACTTCATATAAATGTTTTTCTATTTCAAAAACTACACAAATTATGATACAGTTTTTCAGTTCAATATCTGTGCACGAATGCACTGACAATAAGCATGCAAGAAAACTACCAGGCAGTGAGAAATCTAGGTTGCAACTTACATCCAGATATCATCACTCCTTCATTTCTTCACACCCTGCAGCACAGCCTCTACTTGATCACACATTTGTTAAAGAGCCTTAGGAAAGGTGTTATTTCATATTTTTGTTGTTACTGCCTATATATCTCCTGGACTTAATTTTTGTACTTTATAGCTGTGCATTCTTAAGGGGGACAGAAAGCAAGAAACCTACTGGGTAAAGTTTCTGGGTTGTTTTTTTAAAGAACTGCTGTCCTATAACAGAGAATAAAAATCTTTGCATTCAAGTGGAAAACTTCAACCATTTCCAAAATTCTCCACTATAACAGTAAAGAAAAAATCCTCATTTTTCTACCTCAACAATAGAGTTCACAACAGACAGAAATGAGGACATAAACTCTTTGATATCTTTAGTTTTTTAATTGTCATATTACCTTTATGTCATGCTCTGGTAATAAAAAAGAGAAGTAAATCCCTCAGTGAACTGATACAATTCAGCAAACTATGGAGCTTGGCCACTTAGCTTGGGTAACAGCAGTTTACTAGTTGCATGTTCTGCATGGTTCTTTGGAGGGAATCCAGTTATCAAAACCAGATTTTCTCTGCCTTTCTTCTAGTCTCTGTTCTCACTCATGGCTGATTTTATAGTAAAAAAAAAACACAAACTACAGAACAAGTTGATTCATTTGTAGAGACAGTGACGTATGAATAAAAGTCAGCCATACGTACCCCTCTTAACTCAGAGTGACTAAGGAAACATGGACGAGTAACTTTAGTTTACAAAACATAAATATGATGGATGCATGAAATAAATATGACATACAGAAGAGGAATAAAAATATGTTCTTGAAATCGTTGCATGTGCTCCAGAAAAAAAAAAAAAAAGAAAAAAGTATTATATACCAGCAACAATACCTAGATGCATTTTGTGGAAAGTTAAACTATTCCTTCCTCTGAGTTTCTACACTGACCAAGTTTTAAACCCTGCCAGTTGTTCTTTTTTCCTCTGTTTGGAGTGCAAGGTTTTATCCCAGGCTGGAAAGGAAGTTCTTACACCTAGAAATGCCCATTTGTCATTGCTTTGCAGTGACACAGCTCCCTAGAAAATTCATCAAAAACATGACACCTACCAGATGTTGCTTCGCTGTAGGAAGCCTCTCCAATTGCCTAGCAAATATGTTTCCCTGCCTCCTTTCCTTCTTTTTTTTTTTTTTTTTTTTTTGGTTGTTTGTTTTTCCAGGACCTTCTCCCTTGATTTTATGGTATCAAAAGATGCTTCAATTAGCTGCAGAAAGTAAAACCATGCATAGTAAAATACTTTGGTGCCAGTTCATAAAATTATTGAGCTCCCGTACCATAATTAGTCTGGGAGGCAAATTTTTGTGATGTTTTCTGTCCCAGTCTAGCCCTGGTTAAATTTTCTAATGCTATTCAGCCTAGAAGACCTTTTCATGTTTTATCATCACTAATTAAGGACTCTTTTCACAGGAAAGATGAATGGCATCTGAATTCTGTATTCTTCCTGCTTAAGGACACCAGAAAATTACAGTAAAGTTTCACACAATTGATATTTTAATATACTGGCAAATAGGCATATGGGAACGAGGTAATACTCCGGAAAATTTGTAGTTAACTGCAATCAACAAATGGGTTATAAATTTAGGTTGCTAATTTATCATGTTTGAACTTGCTCAGTTTGTGAACTACTGCAGTATCAGCTAAAGAAGCATTCCTGCAGGAGGACTTGGATGCACAAGCTTTCACTCTTGTCTGATTATAGCTTATTGTTTTAATCTATAATCTAGTTGTGCTGAGTAGAGCTCATTTTCTAGATATTTAATCATGATCAAGCACTAACAGGCATAGCATCTAGGAAAACAGTCTATGGACCTAATCCATAATGAAATCACTTCCTAGGGGAAGCATTATCAACTGTCCATTGCTTAACCTCAGTGATTTTTGTTGGATATTAAAAAAAATGTAAGGAAAAAAAAGTAGATACATAAGATCATACACATTAAAACCTTATCACATGACTGTGTTGAACATAGGGCAAAGTATATGGTCCACAACAGCCTGAAGCATGGAGCCCAGCCCTGACCATATCACCTCAGCAAGTCTGAGTCTGTTCACTGGTCATACTGCAGAAATTTCCATTTCACCCAGTAGCTGTACAAATCCTTTGGAAGGTGCCAGGAAGTCACACAATGCTGATCAAGATATGTACCCTAAAGGGTCTGTTTGCTTTGTCCTAATAGTACGACTGAGGAAAAGATCTCATGGCAAGCTACTACCAAAGAGGAGAAGGGATCAATCACAGAATAAAATTTCTTTCAGGAAGGGTATGAAGGAGGATACACTGAGCAGCTAGCAATAAGTAAGCTGTCCTGAGCCACAAGTCACAGCTTGATAAAACTTCAGAACCAGCTAGAGTAGGAAGCATTTTTCACTGTTATTGTCACCAAACCAGACAGTCTAAGTGTGACCAGCATGCCCTCATCCAGTCTCCCTACGTGGCCTTACAAGGAACAGCAACTTACCCAGGGAAAGGCAGCAAACACTTCTCCAGTGCTGCAGAAAAAACATCATGCCTTCTCTGCCTTGCAGGATATAGCAACAGGATGTCTGTATGACACTTGCAATGAAGAGGCATTTTAAAAAGCACATTCTTGAAAACATGAAGATTAAAGTACAGCCCTACTGCTGACTGCATTTATTTCTAGTTCATGGATACCACTTTAGGAATATTGTTTTCATACCCTTTTTCTTTTTTTTTCAGTTTCAATGAAGCAGCATTACCAGCATGTTAAAGAGTTCATTCATTAGAATTAGAAACTTTCTTTTCATATTATTATCATAGTTTTTTTTTATAATAGCTTTTTTTAATCTCTAAATTTAAATATATATACATATTTGTAAATGTATACATATCCTCTTCGTTTTAGAGGCATTATAGTGAAATTCAGCACATAGGTATTTTTATTCCAGTATTGGCAATTGATGGATTTCCAGTGTGTTGATTCTCCCCTACTGACTAAACTCTCCATGATATTCATTTCACACAGAGAACAGTCATATTTCATGCACTCCTTCAAACATTTAACAAAATATGGGGACTTTTTTAAGCCTTTGTACATTTTGGATTAATAGAATGTCCCAAAATCCCAAAAGACATTAGTGTTCAAATGAATAGGAATGGCTTTTTGATCTTCAAATTGCAGCAATTATTGTAATCCATAAATTGCAGGAAAATCAAGTGGTCTGAATAAAAATTATTTGCTTCAAAAAGAAAAAAAAAATAGGTAACATTAAGCACCTGTCTCACTGAATGCTACAGTATACGTGAGAAAAGGCTGTTTTCTTTTTTCTTTAATGTTACCTTATGTAGATCAAGTATCATTAATAATATGTGCATATTACAAAAAAACCTCAGTCAACAGTCTTTCATTTTGTAGAAAAGTAGATAAATCAGGATTATTAATTCTAATTCTTTTTTTTTTCTTTTTCTCTTTTTTTTAATCATAGGCCAAATAAAAAAATGCTGTATAGAAGCTGAATATTTCTTAGAATTGAAGATTTCAGGAATGAAATCCTTCAGCCTTTAATTTCCCAGATGTCAAAGACTCTCAGGAATTTTAAAAGTGCTTATTAAATCATCTAATATAACTTCTCCACAAGTGCAGAACTCTTTTCCTATTACGTCTCAGTGGTGTTTTTAACCCCTAACTTTGAAACCTAAAAAGCACAACAGACTATAATGACATCTTACTCACAGAAAATTTTCTGATATTCTAGGTTTCTGCTTATTCTTTTTCTTCCTTCTCATTGTGTCTTATTTTTAACCGCCATATTGCTTTTTATGTTTTGATGAAACTCTCTTTTTTTTCAAACCTTCTCAGTCAGGAGGGTTGTAATATACACCGTCCTTCAAAGAAAAACTTCATTGCCTTCTTGGCCAGTGGCTTTCACTTTGACATTCTTAATGACAGGATTTATGACAATGAAGCGTCTAAACCTGAACAGCATTCTCCTATGAAATGAATGCTGCAGTAGAAGTTACACACCGGAGATTAAGTTGAGTCAATATGCCAGGTATTCTCAAAAAAAGCACCAAATATAGATTGTTGTTGGCTTGGTATCACTGCACTATGCTGTCCAAAACCATAATTAGTTGATCAAATCACATGACAAGTTTGTTTATTAACCACCTGTAATTACCTCTAGGTGGTCACCTTCTTCCAGAAGAACATCTATGCCTGTATCCTTGCTTTCCCAGATGTTATGGTGATTTTTCCTACCTATATCCTATCCATCAAAGCCATGTAACAATCTGCTGGAAGCATACACAGCAATGTTGGACAAATTTACCGCAAAGCCTTTTCTCTCTGCCGGGAGGCAACAACAGATTTAGCACAATTCAGCTTAATGATACTCAAACATGCTCCTCCAGCTGGAAGGCTGAAAGATGCACTCTGAGAATTATGAATTGGTTGAGAAGGCTGAAAACAACATTAAGATTCTCATTCCTGGAATTCTGCTGTTCTAGAGACAAACTGCCCTTCCAATGTCTAAAAAACACCTCTCTCTTCCATTTATGAGCTTGAAAATAGATAATGGAGAATATGGCTCCTGTGTGGGAAAAGAAAGCTCTTATTCTCCTCCATTCCAAAAGGACAAACGTATAGGATTTTATTTTTCTTTTCCCCTCCTGTATTTATGGGTGTACATGGACAAATGTTCTTACAGGTCCTCCAGAACAGATGCAACAGCAATAAGAACGAAGACAGATGTTTATAGACATGAATGCTAAAAACGAGAGAACACAGATTTGAACAGAAATTCATCCCAGATGAATGGCTGGAGAAGTATGTCAACAAAGGAGAGAGGTGAAAACTTTCCCTTGAAAAAGGAAAACTTCTCAAGGAAAATCAGTTGGAAGCATTCCTTAAAAAAAAAAAAAAATATACTAAAACATTGTTTACACGTAAAACAAAGTATTTCTGAATTTTCAGAAATAGTTGTTTTGATGACTGTTTTATAAATTTTAAATTATATTTTTGTTAATCCTTTAAACATTCTTTTATGTTCAAGAATATAACAAACCTTTTTGATGGGACAGAAACAAAGATGTTTGGAAAATACTGCCTTATGAAAAATTTAAACTTACATTTATTAGTTTTCATTCTGTTCTCAACAGGAAACAAATTCAATTAAATATGAAAAGGAAAATGTGGTTTCTAGTCAACTATTTTAAGCTGTTCTGGACAGCTGCAATTGTTAAAACCACTGTCCAATACTACTTTCTACGGTTTGACCAGGATTTTTTGCTAGTATTTGCCAAGGTATTTTACTACGTCCCTTTCATGTTCAACATCTCCTGGCTTTTTGGTCTTAGCTTACCAAATGGCTACACAGAGTGTCAAAGGGCTGGCTGAACTAGCAAAAATAATCAAGCAGGTGAATACACCACCTAAGCGACAGGCTACCAAATATTTTCATGCATTCATATTTAGAATTGCAATTAAACATTTTGAAGAAAAAAAAAGTTATCAATTGAAAAAAAATTGAACATTTAGTTTGTGACAACAATATGGTTTGTTTATAATAAAAAATTGAAGGCAAGCATCAATCTGATTTACAAAAGTGTCATTTCTTATTAACTAGTTAGCTCTGTTCTTGTTTTTAAGAGGGTATAAAAAGTTATTTTGAATTAAAATTCAGTGTTTCTTCTTGCAAAGTTCAACACAAATGAAAAGATTAGGCCAAAGACTAGTATCAGTTCAATACATCAAGGGTAACTTGTATGGCAGGAAGCATTCTGATACATCAAAGAGGAATGAAAAGTTAAAGGCCTCTTGTAATATTTATCAACTTAATCTGATGTACTCAATACATACATATCTCTTGCAGTATTTGGAAACCTTCATGATCCACCCATTTCTTGCTTAACATTCAGCAATGCAAAAAGGAGAGTGAATGTGATTCACACCCCAGGCACACCTGGATAACTTACCCTGCACTATTCATGCACCACTCCAAAGCACACCTTTTGACATTGCTGCACTTAGCTCTCTTAGCCATTAAAATAAAGGGAGATAGAAAAGCAAAACAGGTCTGAAAACTGCATTTTTGTCTGATTACAATCGAAGTAGCATAATCTAAACCCCTCCTTTTTACTGAAGCTGCTACAACAAACATGCACACCAACCCTGGGAAAATATCTATATTATGCACAGCGTTTTTCTCAAGGACTGACTAACCTCATTGTGTTCAATGGGACTTACATGTACAACGTTTGTGAAATACGTGTTTGTTTCTTTACAGGAAACAGAAGCATCAGGAAAGGTATGAAAGAAAGACTACAGCTGAGGGAAAGAAAACTGCAACACCCAACCAAGGTTTATTAGGACAAGGCAGTTTTTTCTTATATTCATATTGTTTAAAGTTACTAAAATTTTCCTCTTTTTATTTGTACCACTTACTATAGTAGACCTCTAGATGTTTTAGTTTGATACAAACGTCCAAGTCTCAGTTGCTTAGCCCACTTCTTAGTTTTAGAACACTAGAAGTAGCAAGTCTTCATCAAAAAGCAAGAAATATTCCTAGGGCAAATTTTAAAAATCCCTGCCTATTGTAGAACCCTATTGCTGAATAAACACAGCCCTTTGAGATTTCTCCCTCCCTGCAAACCTGGATATACTGCCAGTTCCAACATTTGTATTTTCAAAGTTCATTTACTCTCCTGCCAGGACTACCGGAGAAACAAAGACCAGACCCTCTGGAAAGCACAGAATTCTTGTATGCTACTCACACTAGAGTACGAAACAGCTCCAGCACCATACTTTTTCCATCAATATGCAAGAAGGACATGCTTTAGCAATGGTCGTATAATCAACAATGAAATAACTTAACCTTAGCAAGCTGAGGCAGTGTCCGTCAGATGGAAAATGTATAGAAGCATATGAGTGGGGGGAACAGGTTCCCAAGCATTTTTGATGTATTTGCTTTTGTCAGTATGGATAAGTGTTTGGGTCTTTTGTTTTCATTTTTAACTTCAAGCACTTTTCTTTGACTTCCAGCTACATTTTGTTTGCTGAAATATGAATTCAAATAGTCTCTGTTAGTTTCTTATCTACAACTCAATAAATCATTGCAATTTAATGTATTTTTAATTAAAAATCAGAAGGTACGCAAATAACTCAGTCCAACAGATTCTTACATCATCACTATGACACAAATTACCTGTGAAACATATGCTTTGAGAGAAATTGCCTTTTACTTATCAATTTATTTATTGCTAATACTACTGTGAAAGAGCTGGATAGAAAAGCAGCATCAAGTTAGTTGAGAGGTGACTTCAGGGTTGCCATGGCAATTTGCCTGTGAGCATTCCTCTGCATGTACTTGGGTGTCAGGAAATTCTGTATTGAGCAAAGCAAGCAGATAAGGAGGTTTAGGCTATTCTAGGCTAAAGAAGCTTGGAGAAAAAGCCTGCAGCCCACAGTCAAATTATGCAAGGCAGTTTGGTACTGGTGGTTTTTTTTTTTTTTTTTTTAATTTCTGTAAGCATCTTATGACTATGAATAATTGATGTATAAAGTCAAGAGCACCATATCACCCCCATTCAGTCACAGCACCCAATGATGCCTTCAGCCTCTAGCTGAGTTGCATCTGCTAAGTACCCACCAATACATTCAAAGTGGTGCTACAGTGATCAGATCAGTCATTGGCAACACAGAGATCAGTCTTTAATATTAATGCAAGAAGTCTAAAATTGAAAAATAACTAAAAACTACTACTTTTAAATACCTTACATGTATAAAGTTTCCCTTTCTATATTACTGCAGTTTTTGTTTACATCCTTAAAAATGGCCCTGTTTTGTATCATAATTCTGAGTAGAAATACGCATTTACATATAACCTGTGAGTCTGGATAAGGAAACACCGCCTTGCAACTTGCAAGTTTTTCCTGTAACAAGCCTCTACTTCTAAATAATTCAGAATTTTAGACGAACATCTGATAAAAAATTTCCAAACACACACATTGAACAAATGGCCTTTTGACAAAGACTAGAGCTTCCTCGCCAACTTTCAGGCAACCTGCTATTTCTAAGCAAACCTGGGCAATTTTATTTTTCTGAAAAAAACATATTTTCCATTTAAAAAAAAAAAAAAAAAGAGCTGTATTAAAATGGAAACATATTCCATCTAAAAAAAAAAAGAGCTGTATTAAAATGTAAACATTTTACAGGAACAGGTTGGTTTGAGTAACATTTCCTATAACTTAAAGTTCAAATGAATTCTTACCTTATTATAAGCTTTACACTCTTCAGCTTTATCATTTTGATTCCTTTTATTTTGGTTCTTCTAAAAACTAAACCATATTACAGCTGAACAACATTGATACTTTATATGAAGGATGAACTTCATCACCAGAAGATATTTTCATAACAGGAAAACTAGAGTTTCTGTTGCGGCCATTTCAGATTTGTGTTTTTCATTCTGATTTATTTCCTACTAACTTGTTGTTATTAAATAAGGAGCAGAGCTTTCTATAGCATAGTGTTTCTACCTCCCTTGAAGATTTCTCTGTAAGCTGTGTTAATAGCATTCTACATTGATATTATCATACTGTAAAGACACTTCCTATTTTATAAATCAATATATTTGCTTTTAAATCCTATGTAAGCAAATAGTGTCACTGAAGACCTGACTACAGTGCGTAAAACAAGTTATCTGAATAATAAGGGTGTGTTCTTTTGTATCTGTATGTGCATGAGCTCACATGTGCATGTGTATATAATTTTTTTTCAAGTAAAGAATTATTTTAGATATTGGGCTTTTTGTTTGAGAACATATCCAACAATTTGAAACAAACAAACAAACTGAAGAAAAGGTTCACATATACTTTTCCTAAATAAATAAATAAAATTTGTCAGAGTAAACCCACTGCTATCAACTACATTACTGAAAAACCCACCTTGTCTACAACATAGCTTTGAAAGGACTCAGAGCCAGGTAGAAAAGAAGGTGCACCAAAAATAAAATTTCTGCATGTCTGCCAAGGTAAAACATGCAATCATGACCACAAAAAGGGTACAATTTTCTTTCACGTGTTTCATTCTTCTGTTCAAATAGGAAAAGTTCCATCTCCTTTCTTGATGCTTCTGCTTGAGATAACTTTTTAACAAATGCCTTTCTGTTATACCACTAAGTGGTATAACATGTCCTTTTCAGATCTATGCTTTCTGGAACATAATGTTTCCTGTCTAATTACAAAATTCATAGGAAATACTGATACTACCTAGGGCAATAAAGTCCTGGCTAATAGAAATGGCTTCTCTATTTATTTTCAGAGCGTGAGAGTCAATAATTAAAGCCTGGAGCTTACCCACTTCTCTGAGCAGCTGTAATAACCAAAGGAAAGCTCATTTTGTTGGAAGCAGCATGGTGAGATAGGCGTTTTAACAATAGGCAGAAAAAAGAAGTGGGTATGGTAGTCCTATTTTCAGCTTTTAATTCATATTTCTCTTGTGAAAAGGTCAAGCATGGGCAGCAGCACGCAACTCTTTAATGAACAAAGCCCTTAGTGTTTTCTCAGCTTTCTTTTTATTCCAAAATGTGAAACATCCTTACTTTTATCTACCTCAAGTCTAAAACATATGCTGTGTTCCAAAAGTCTCTCAATTTCTTTCCCAAACTTGCTGATCTCATTATCTCAAAACCATTGATATGAATTATGGTTAAAATTTTCATAATTAATTATGCCATAGCAAAGCTGCTTCGTACATATTATTAAAGAAAGCTAAATCGCACCCTCAGAATAAACGTTGACAAATCACTTTTCATTATATTACATTCAATATTGTACTTCTGGTTAAAAGTCTAAATAATTCACTTTGAAAAACTTACAAGTTTTCTTGTTAATGGATAATGAATGTTTTATAATTTTCAGTTTGTATCAAAACACAAGAAGTCCCACCAAAAGCAAAATATACCTAACAATAATGTTAATAATAAGCTGGCATAGAATATATATTTTCAGATGCATTCTTATCCAACCTTTGTCATACTCCAGTTTCTCAAATAAATAGACTTTTGCAAGAAATCTATGGAATCATTAGTTTGCTGAAAATGCATTTACCATTATCATAGAAGGACCTGTTTGGACATACATTAAGTCATGGTTAAGCTTACAGGCCTATCTTTTTACAAAGATAATTCAACTGCAGTTATAAACAGACAAGCACCAGAAATTACCTTTTTGCTAGTAAAAATCAAGCATTTATGGTTGCAGATATCGTTACTATAATTCCAATTTTGAGGCATATTTTTAGGAGATTTAAGCCTTAACACTTTAGGAAGGAAACCTCTTGCACTTTTACTTACAAGGACATCCTTTACATTTCTATTATCTAAATGGCAACCAGAATGGAAAGGTTCATATGATAATTACTTCATTTAAATAACACTGATTATATTTATTTTTGAATGTAAATGATGATCAAATAAAGACGTCAGGCTTAAGCTCATAAAAGACTTTAGTATCTAAGATGTTCTGTAGATTAAAAATGAATACAGGGGATTCTGGTTAGACATTAAAAAGGTTTTTGCCTTGGGAAATACTGAGTTATCTTTAGACTGACAAGATTTTGAAGTCACATGGCACTAAAATTTGTAAGTCCATTCCAAACAACAGGTAAAAAAAAATGCAGATGTTTAAGAGACCATTTCAGTATTTACTCATACACGATATAGCACAATATTAAGTAGTTCTCAAGAATAATTCATTAGGGACTTAAAAACTGAGCTACACACTATCTAAGTATACACACAATTTTATCTAAGACTGGGGACTTGCTTGTGTACTTCCATTTTTTTTGGACCAGAGATTCCTAAATTGTGAACTGCCAACTAATAACTCTCTACCTCTCATCCCTCTAGCTAACTTGACTTTCTAGAGTTTTCTATTAAAAATTAGATGATTTGGTACAGTAAGCACTGAGCATTTGTATAAAAAAGTCACGGAACCTACACTATGCCCATTTGCTTTATTCCCCTTGACTCCCCCTTAGTCAAATTACAAGAACACAAGATTTCTCAAGTTTTATATCCACAGTCACACTCCGCTTTTGTCAGCCTGCCCAAGTTATTTCCTTAAATAATTAATCCCTATAAAATCTGACTTGTTTTCTCATGTTTTTCCCTAGAACATATCAGCTATTAAGTAGTAATACACAGGAGAGCGACGTTCTAAAATGTTAGGATTTTAGTTTTATACTTTACCAATAAAGGGGCTGATAGGTTAATGATTTAATTAATAAATAATATGTACAGAATGAAATCCTATATTTCAATGAGAAAAGGAAAGAGTGGAGAGAAGGAAGATTAATTACCAGGAATTACCAGGTTAAAAACATTATAACAGTAATTGTTAGGTCTGAGCACATTTTTATGTCCAAGTTATAATCCTTGGAAAAAAGGAGTTTGTGACAAAAATGCTGACATAAGACTATGTCCATTCCAAACACAACACTGTAATTGTATTTTTTGATTGCCGACTAGTTGAAAGAATTGCCATCCAGAACAAAAATGTAATTTCTAGCTAGAAACAGTCAATCAGAATTCCCAGATTATAGTAAACTCATACAAGACACTATTATCTATACAGCCACAGCCAGAAGATGTCAGGGAATCAATCCATACAACATGCCAGCTTAATAAAATCTGCATACAAAATTTATGAATACAGTAATATTCCTTTATATCGCAAGTTATTAATGGTCAATTTAATGAATATCTACAGCTGAAGTGCTTTGGTCCTGTATGATATTTCAATCATCTGTAGCAATGTATTTAAATGCATTTCATTTTATAGCCATCAGCTCCTTACTGATAAGACAGCCTTTACATTCGCATGGAGACATTTGAGGTAGCTACTAATTCTGTCTTTATGCCGTTATTGATTTCCTTAAAATTTACTACATCAGGAACAGAACTGCATGTGCCATTATAACAGTATTTCCTTTCAAGCTGAAACTAGACAAAAAAAAGGTGTTTATAAGAAGTACTACATGCATATTTTTTTCTAACACTTCTTTATGATTACAATGCACAGCCCTACATTGCTGGAAATTCAACATTGCCTTAATACAATTAAAAAAAAAAAGTTACATTCAAACATCAGTATCCTTAAGACGAAGCAGTGTTCTTGTTATCCCACAATTACATCGAAACAATGAACTACTGAACTCACTTAAATTTCATTCAAATAGAGTAAAAATAAAGTTATTATTCAAAAGTTCATTTGACGTGATATGACAAATTCAGGTTCTAGGAAAGTCTGGATCTAGATGAACATAGGAGGCACAGCCTTACAAAAAGATCCAACTGCTGAAACATAACAGCCTTAAGGACAAAGGCTCATTGAATTTGCCACCCAAAAGTGACATCAAGACATACTGGTCCCCACCGATCCTCTTTTAAACATACACATCTGGATTGTCTTTGTGCAACAAGAGCTCTTTTGATACAGGGTACTATTGTGAAACCAAACAACAATTGTGTTTCAGTGATAGATAACAAATCTCATTCTAATAAAGTTGCTTTACTGACCTTAGAAAGAGCATTTCATCCATAAACACATTTTTCTGATAAACATATGTTGTGGCATTGTAGTGGGAAATACATGTCCTACTCGTAAGCATATATAACCTGAAAACTTTCTAATTTCTACAGTTACTAAGAATTGAAGTACAAAATACATGCTGAACACATGGCCTGACTCCAATAACATCTGGAAAAAATGATGAGATGCCATTTCCATTCTCTTATTTTTGAGGAAAACACGTCATCATAAGGTTTCGGCAATTCCTTTTTTTTTCTTTTTTTTTTTTTTTTTTTTTTTTTTTCCTGTGTCAATTTAATGCACGTATAGCCAAAGGAAAAAAAAACAACCAGGCAAAAAAGAAATAAAGGACACCAAGTAGAACACTTGGGCATGATTCATTTTCTTCCAGGTAAAGTCTGCAGGAAATGCATGCTCATATGAAAAACCTGAGTCACTTGCACTTGAAAGCATAAAAGACTAAACCAAATCTCATCCTTATTTGTCATATCACCACGTAGTTCCTCTTATCATTCAGCTTGAGCTACATATAGATCTTTGCACCCTTATAAAATTCAGATCTGCTAATATTAACTCTAATGGCTCACAAAGCTATTTCTATTTCAATATATGTTATGAATACAGGTAATTATAATTCATTAAAATTCATTTTAATCCATTTCAATTTTCTCCATCTCATCAAGCAAAATAACATATGCACAAGCTATTGGACTACAGAAACAAACTAACCTGAGAATAGAATCAGCTAAATTAAATTATATGAAAGCATTTGTTCTATTTCTGATAATCTGCAGCAGTAATATATGTTCCTGATAAGCAATACCAGGACTATATGAATGTATGAATCACACTGTCATACATGTATATTTTAAGCTATAATGCAATGATAATATTATATACATATTATTAAAGCATTTCAAAGACTTAACAGAAATATTATTCTTAAATGGGAACACACTTCATTTCCATAGCACTAAGGATCCTATAAACATAGTTGTATTAGCAGTAAAAATAAAACAACAACAACAACAACAACAAACCTACTGATTTGTTCTTCAAGGAGTCTGTTTATTAAGGTTTCTCTGTTGCCTAATAAAAGGTAAGACCCTGTAAAATCTTCACATTGATTGGGTCACCATTAGTATCTCTCCTCCAGTCTACTACCTACTTATATTTGACATACACTCTGCCCTGTGCCAGATTTGATTAAAACTGAGGAGGGAACTGTCCCAGACTGAAGATAAATGACAACATTTAAGTACTATCACAATGCGTGATAAATACTTACTGTTGTTCACACATATACACATACAAACACAAAATCCTTTCTTCTACTTTACTTGCAAATTCAGTCCAAACTGATAACCTCACTTAGGAAAGACAGTTGAATCTCTGAGCCAGTAACATACTGACCCCACACATATATCATTCTTGTTATTTAGAATAAATTACATACATGTAAGCAAACACAGTAGTATATAATCGGGCTTCGGTTGTTCTATCAAGATTTCATAAAACTTTTAAATGGTATTCTTGTTGTACAAATTTAGCATCTGCTACTACAAAGTCTTGTTCAAAGCTAGTTTTATTAAAGTATCTTTTTTTCTTTTCTGCTATTAAAAAAGTCACACAGAAAACAAACTTGATATATCCTTATGCTGCGAATCCCTGCAATCTAAAGATGTTTCCAATATTTAGCAGAAGTAAAAGTAGAATTAAAGTTGAAATATTATCACTAGTAGTTACTCTTAGGCATTTAATACATGACCTGACCTACTGAAAATACTTTTCTGATATTATTGACATTTGTTTAACCTATGACATTAATTTTTGTAGCTCAATAAATCTGAGTATCTTCCCCCTGTATCATCAAGAGACTGGCACTGACAAAGAAAGTCAATCTGCAGCCCACACGCAAATAATAGCTTTCCATTACATTTGCCATTTCACCTGAATAATTCCTGATAATCATGAATAATGATGTTATTTGACATTCTAATGATATCATGCTATGCAACTTCAATCCATCAGTCACTGTCAAGAAGGTCAAATATTTGTATTCTATTACATTATGCAGAGTTCATTAAACAGTTAAATGACATTATACACCTTAATTATACTTCCAAATGAAACTAGCACATATCATTTAGATATTAGAGTCTATGTGATGCATCTCCATTTAAAAGAAGGATCATGATTTTGAATATTCATTGGTGACAATGAAATATACTGAAACTTCTAACAATCATTTTTAAGCGCTATCAAACGCTGATGTAATGATGAGTTTACTTGATACACCTAAACACAACGTTCTTCACAGTCTAAGAAAATTTATCATACTTCTGACCATGTTACTTGTTGCGATCCTAACAAGGGCTCAAATACAGAGCCATAACTGATATAGGAAAATGACTACTGACTAGAGCTAACTGTAAACAGATGATAATATATTTATGTAAAATATACAGGCAGGAAAAAATGAAGGGAAATTTTTTGACAGCTATCTTTTCTTCCACATTAACTTTGGAGTATATCTCAACGCAACTCAAAACCTACTGTGGTAACCAAAACCATCACAAGAAAAAAGAAAGAAACATATGCACCTGTTGCTGTAAAGAGTGCTGTTTTAATAATACTTAATATTCAAAACCACTAAGCTCATAAAAAGTGATGTGTAATTATTTACTAATAAACTACTATCGCAAGTAATCTAAAAGACTTATTTTGCATGAATCCATTTTCCTCTTCCCCATCAAAACCATTTTCCTTGACAAGAAAAACAAAAAGCAGCTCCAAGACAGTCATTAACTAGCCATCAGAAGCTGTGTATTGATTTAAGTATACTTTTAAAGAAATCATAGCGTTTGTGATTGTACTGAGCATCTCTAGTCTCCAACAATCTTCTAAACGAGATACACACAACAGCTACAGAAATGGGAAGATTAATACAAGGAAAAATACGTTTAAAATCCACCAAAAATATAAGTAGGGACTAGACCTTCATTACTGTAGTTTAAAAGCTTACAAAAAGCTTATTGAAGTGCTGCTTTCCTCTTAGCTACAAAACAGTTGCAGCCTAAGCCATCATAAGTATTTGAGTCTAATAATAATAGAACAAATCAAGCTCTTAAACAGATTTTCTTTAATTCATTATCTTATTTTACGTATGCAAAAAAAAAAAAAAAGCAAGTTTGTTAGATTACAGCAGACACTAGTTGAGATCTTCAGTTCTTTATCTGCCTTGAACCACTGATAGGCAATGTGATTTTAAGCAATCAGAATTAACTCAGTCATGTATGAAACTCAAGGAAAAGTGACCACACGCTACAGGAAGAAAAGATTTTCACCACTACCATGCCTTCCTCCACACAGTACATTCATGACCTAAGTCTGATGGCTACAGAGATGAAAATCAGGTTAGAAAGTCTGTTCAAAAAAGCAATTAATTCTTGCTTATTCTTAAAAAATGGTTTTGCTTGAATCATTAGTTCAGCAGGATTTCAAGAATTCTCTTGAACAGAGCCTAAGGAAATAATAAGGTTTGCTTTTTAATAATGTCTTAGCCTTGCTTATAGGACAATATATTTATGTTGGCACCTCTAATTTACAGAAATATAGTTGAAACAACCTAACTAATACAGTTTTGGAGAACAAATTCAGGCATGCTAATTGGTAAGTAACTGCTGTCATATGGACCTAGATGATTTTAGGAGTAATGGGAATTAAAATTATCTTTCTTTCATTAAGCTATCTTTCTTTCTTTGCTTTCTGAAGAACTGGGGAAAATATTGCTTTCACTTAGGTTATCTTTCACTATTCTACATCTCTTGTAGCTGCCAAAAGGTATTGGAAGGAACTGAGAAATAAGCAATAACACCCCTCCAGTTTTGGAGTTATTCCTTACCGCTTCAATAAAAGACATTTTCAAGTTATTGGAAACTACTTCCAGATGTCCATCATTTGTGGTATTTTTATATTCTGAAGTGAGCTGAGATACGCTGTCATCTGCAGAGTCAAACCCAATTAATTACTTTTCTACTTCCTTTTGTCAGTGTCAAATGCACTATCACATCCTTATTACCAAATACTGCACAGTGGTGAAAAACAGGCCTTGGGCATCGTTTTTTAACGGAGCAGATTCAAGACACTGTAGTCTGCAGACGTCTCTAAAGGAGAAAACTGCACGCAATGTTACAACTCCAGTTTTCACTGTAGCTGGCACAACTATTTTCAATAAGCATGAGGGAAAGATAATATGACTGCCTTTTTCTTTTTTATTGGTTGGATATCTTAAACTTATTTTTCAACTGAATCTGCATAGAAAGTTTTGGAATTCAATTAAGCCTCAATAATATAAAAAGGAAAAACATTTTTTACATCAAGAAGCACAAAACAACTAATAGCATAAGATAAAACATACCTCTGAAATCAATCTTAAACTTTGCTAATTGGGCAAATTAAATTGCTTTCAGTATATGTGATACACTTATGCTTCCCTGTACTTAGGAGGCAAAATACAGAGAATCCAGTAGTAACTAAAGGTAATGATATTTAATTACTCAGTGTGAATGGCAATTTTTCAAGGTTTATCACTCTGTTGCATATATTTTGTTTCTATTAAAACTAAATTTGAAAGTTTTCCATTTCATTGTTATTCCAAAGAAAGCAGGACTGTCATGAAATATAATTAGCAAGTCACAAAGGATCTTCTTAAACAGATACTCAGAATTCGGTGGCTCTGACAGCAAATACTTTGCAGAGTGCAGCAGCTCAACTGACAATGAACAAAAATTAGATTCAAGATGTGGAATAACATCAGATTTATATGAGTCTGCTGGCTTTCATTGCACTCCAATGCTGTGGGACCAGGAAACCACAGGGAACATTCTCAGCCCTACAATATCAACAACAGTGCTCCTACTGCTTTGGCTTCTTCCATCTTAACTCTTCAGGCACATTTTAATGATGGCTCATTAATGGAAAACTATTACTGTCATGGTCTAGGAAGGTTGCCCAAGAGCCTTCCAAAAAGAAAATGAAAGACAGGTCAGAACTTCTACCATTTTTCTCCAGGTTCTGGAAATATTTCTTGTCAAGCTGAAAGTTTCAAATCTATGGCAAAAGGTGTGGTCCATCATTGCCAAAACAGTGTGCTTAATTAAAATGAAAATGCAATCACACTGTATATAACTACATAGTTCCATTATGAACAGTGCATTGCAGTTGATGGAGAGTACATTAGCATTATAGTTAGTTCTGCTGTCCTCTTCAGAATGAACCAAATGTTTTATATTTTAAAGTATATTTTTTCTTTCATCAGTTTATTATTTTATAAAGAAAAGAATAACGTTCAACGTTTAGTTTTTATAAGGATATGAACAATTCAATTTGCAACTATGAGCTATTCAATAAAAAATATGTTTTTAAGTATTCTGCTTCCATTTTGTGCATAAGATGATACCAAACAGTTGTCTTCAAGTTATTTCTATTCAAAGAATAGTATTTTGTAACCTTCCACACACAGAATCATGTATATGGAAAACAAAAGAAACCAGCAGATGTTAATTTGGCTTCTCAATTTGGAATTACTTTTCATTCTTTCTTCAGGGATGGTATTCACAAATTAAAGTAATTTCAAACTATCAGCACAGAGCACTGTGATCCAAAGTCATTAAAAACAGGTAGACTTTCTTCCAGTGTGCATCTCACACTCATTCAGCTCTGAAGATAGTTTTGATACATGGATAATAATATAATGTAGCATTATTTTGTAAAAATTATGTTATTTTTTCAGTCCTTCTTTTCCTCAACAATTAGGCTGTGAGATTTTTAAGTGATTTAACAATTTGATGAGAGTCAAGCAGCTCTCTCTCACGAGGAAAAAAAATATTATTATACCATTATACTGTTGTTTCTCTTCCTTTTCTGTCCAGTATTTGTATTGATATTTTTAGTTTTTAAATTAAGCATTTTTAAATACATGTCCTCAAAAGTCATCTGTTCTGAAATATCTGTATAAAAACCTTAGCCATCATTTTAAACAACCACATGAACTAAAAACATAATTAGATTGTCACCTTCTCCTCAAACCTCCAGAGGTAAGGAACATAGTAGGTCTCTATGACAATTGTGAATGATATAATCTCCTCATAAACTCCACCAATTCAGTGAGAGATTTTAAAAGCAAGCATGTATCCCGAAGTTGTGCAGTAAATATGCACCACAGCTGACTATTGTTCATGGAAAAATTAAAAAGTTTCAAACGGGACAGGGAAGTAATAAGATGGAAGATAGTTATTGCTGTTGAATCCTCTGACAGATCAGATTCAACTTTTATTATTTAAAAAGACAAATAGAGCATCTGTGTTTTTTCAATTGTAATAAAACACAATCATCAAATCACATTATATTCTTTATTCTGAAATCTTGTAATTTCAAATGATCCCTTTTTACCAGCACTTAGACGTGGTACAAAGTTAATTTCATCCAGGTACTATCAATGTGATTAAGATCAAGGAAGGTGTGAGAAAATACACAAAGCTGGACTGCACGTTGTCTTAACCCTGAGCACACATGTGATGTTGGGAAAAGTGAAAGAACAAAAGCAGTAGTTTTTTGGAATATATAGGCACAACAGCAATCCAACCACTGCATGGAAGGATCCTTACATTTCTACTGGTTGGTTAAATTATGAATTTATTCACTTTTGTTTATGAGTGCCAGACTCTTTGCATTCATTTCATGTCAAAATACTCAGTGTTATGCAACCTGTTATTTAATTTAGGAGGATTAAAATCATTACATTTCCAAATACATCCTACAGATAATTCTCCTAATTCTGAACTAAGGTGGCTACCTAAGTATCATCAATTTGATTTGCACACGAGAACCTCTAGTTCTAGCAGTCAGTCTAACTTCTCCATGCACTGTAATATATACAAATGAGCAGATAAATCTGTGGGCTTCTAGTAGACCAGTGAATGTTGAAGAAAAATGCAGTCATCCACTAGAAAAAAGAATCCACACTAAGAATCAGGGTTAGGCCAAAACAAACAATGGTGCTGTGAATGCCATGTAAGTGGATCTGATGTTTCTTGTTTAAAGGTCGAATAAAGCCTGACCTGGACCCTCACTAGAGCGTTGTATTAAGTACGTAACTCACATATACAGAAAAAAAATAATAATAAAAAAAAATAATAAATCTCATCTTGACATCTTGTATCCCCATAGTTTAAAAATGTGTCAAACAAGTTTAATGTTTGTATAGAAAGACTTTTGTTATAATAAATGCTATGAAAACAATCATCACTAGAGAATTCTGTATGAAGTTGAAGGAGCACAGCACAAGTACATGTCTGTACACAGCATTACAGCTCCTCAGTCTCTACATAATACTCATTATTTCCTTATAAAGCATCTTCAGAGACAAACCTGAGTCTGATAGGCTTTCTAACAGTCTAATTTTTTCTTTGTCTAGTGCCCAGGTTTGAATAAAATCTGCACCAACTTCATTGTTATTAACAACTAGCCATTATAACCAAAATAAAACATTTCTTCCAATTTTCTACTGTGTTAAAATCAAGAAAATTATACAATGGGTGACTACCCAATCACAATGGGTGATCTACATGATAAAAACTAAGATAGATGTTGCAAGCATTAAGGGAAGCAGTTCAGTTTAGTTGAAAACGTCTCCCTTTTTTTTTTTAACTGAACATATAAATGCTAGTGTAAGCTGTTTCTGAGGTTTTGCTTTCTGCAAACATCTGTTTTTATCAGATCCTTTCAGTTCACCTTCATGTAAGAAGTGTGTTTCTCTACATGAAAAAAGATGATTCAATACCATTGAAATTATATGTGTATATATATATATGTATTTATAAGCAAGTTACAATCAATATTAAATGAATTTAGTTTTATTTTTTTAAGGAACTGGAGAGGAAAAAGGGATATTTTCATTGTTTTCTAAATGAAAGAAACCTCGGCACAATATTATGCTCAGTCAGCAGCGTTCCGTTAATGCTGCTGCTTTCTGATCAAGATAAAAATAGAATTATCCAACTCCACAATATTTTTATGATGAACTCTCTCTTGGTCAAGTTCTCTCTCTCTCTCTCTTTTTTTTTTTTTTTTTTTTTTTTTTTTAAGACAAGAAAGTGCAAGTTACTTCCTTAATATTGATAGGGTCATAGTAGGGAAACATTAATAGAGCAGAGATGCCACTAGCATCCTTCCACATGACTAGATACTAATTAGGTATGTTTTTTTTTGTTTGTTTTGGTTTTTAAGCCTTCCTGCTAACTAAGAGTGGGAAATCTATGTTTTATATGCATTCAAAATGAACAAAGTGAAAAAAAAAATAATTAAATCAGTCAATCCTTCTTTAAGTACTCTAGTTCTTTGGCAACTCAGCAGAAGCAGCCATGTCTGAAGTCTCCCACTAAAATTTTTAAGGAGAGTCATTTGACAAATACATTAATCTTATTTCAAAGTGCTTTTGTTTTGTTTTCATTTTTTCTTGTATTTGCGCTAGGTGGACTTTCAGCTAATAATTTCAATAGAACACTGAAACACACAGCTTTTGGCTCTAGTTAGAAAGTGTTAGACTGCTTTCAATATCAATGGCAGTCCCTGAACCTGAACATTCTCAGTTAGGGAGCGGTTGGCATAGGTATCCTGCTAAATCCTAACGAACAGGCAAAATGAAAATCTTAAAACATCAGCATTTTTCAGATGCAGTTCAAAATAATTCAGTTTTACTATACATTGAATGCAATTCACAGACATTAAATGTTTAGACTTAAATCAATCAATCAATCAATAATACCTAAGTTAAATAGTATTTTAACAAATTCTAAATTAGCTATTAATAGATGCTTAGCAATGGGGTGACTTTATGGTCCCTTTCAAGCTCCTTGCAGGAATATCAAATCATAGGTCAATAATGCTCCTTTGTATAAAATTCTCCACTACTATTTTCAAAGTTTAATGACATTCCCTTTCAAAATAAGACCCCCCTCCCTCTGTTTTGAAAGGTTATGCAATTATCCTGACCTTACTTCCTAATGTACATTTATTCCTTCCTTTTTGTATCAATCTTCCTTCTAAAGATTATAAGATTTCATTCTGCAGACTTAAGAGCAGCAAAAAATGTCACAGCTAATTGTTGTCCCACTGACAGTCCTTATCATTCAGACAGTAAAAGAAAAGATCAACTATTCTGATTTGCTCCATGCAAACCAACAGATACCATCATTACCACTCCTCCATCAAAACAGTAACTTCCTACTCAAAGAGAAGTCAGTCTTGATTTCAATGTACCAAATAATGCCAAATGCTCCTAGAAATTTGTTTCAGTCACTAAGTTGCTCTCAATATGAAAAAATAAACAGATAAACAAAAAACACACCACCACCACCAACAAAAAATATTTTTACAATTCATGGATCTCCAGCTTCAAATTTACAGCTACTACTCTTATTAAAATCTTTGTTAGTCTAATATTTTTATTCCTGGAAACTGTGTTTCCATATAGGCAGGTATGACTGAACCTTTTTTCAACTTTCTCTGGCAAAATCTTACACTCTGTCAACTTCTTTTATATTCGTGCAATGTTATCAC
Organism: Cygnus olor; assembly: GCF_009769625.2. Lineage (NCBI taxonomy): Eukaryota > Metazoa > Chordata > Aves > Anseriformes > Anatidae > Cygnus > Cygnus olor. The sequence continues at coordinate 13,946,190 of NC_049178.1, forward strand.
AAGTCTCACTAAATTTTGAGCTCTTAGAGTTTCTTCAAGGCACTACATGAAGTACTTAAACTCCACCCTCACCCTCCTGCCATAAAAAAAAAAAAAAAAAAAAAAAAAAAAAAAGGAAAAATAATAAGTGTGCTGCAAAAGAATTATATCCTGACAATGCTTTTTATCAACTCTGTCTTTGGAGTATGAATGTAGTAAAGTGACCTACATGTCAAATAAGGAAGGTTCTATTTGGATCAAATCATCATTAACAAAACTGAGTCTAAGAAAGCATTGCTGAAAGGTATGCTTTCAGTGACCAGACCGCAGTGGATGAATTCTGGCAACATTAATTTCTATGGCATAATATAAATATGTAACATGTCATAAAACATGTCAGGGCAACCTGATCTAGTGGGTGGCCCCCATGGCAGGGGGCCGAAACTAGGTAATTTTCCAGATCCCCTCCAACCCAAGCTGTTCTATGATTCTGTGATATCTTTCCTTGCAACCAGGCACATTTTACCTGGGAACAACAGAAAAAGAAATACAGAACCACACAATGACACATTTGTAAAACTACGTTTATAGTTACATCTTTACTTGCACATCAAAGCAAAACCTTGTATTCATCTATGTTGAGTCCATCAGACCAGACTGCATAAAAAAGTAGTATTTTTAAATTCACCTATTTAAACTCAAACTTGTTACACACAATTTTCATTTTTATGATGCAAACAGCAATGTCACCTCAATGCACTTTCAATTATTAACAGGAAAAGATAACAAATCCTGAACTAAAACCTTGAAATTTAATGATGTCCTGATAACCACAACCATGTCAAAATGTATCGTTATATTAAAAAAAAAAAAAAAAAAAAAGTGTGAGAGAGAGAGAGAAAATGAGTATTGATGGAAAATTAACTGCTCTTAGGTAGTTTCTGTAGAGGTCACTCCTCTGAATGCAGTATGTTGTTAAAATGAAGACTATCAATAGGGGAATTTTCAACTTGTATTGCATTATATGAACATCTGCTACAGCTATCTAACTGGGAGAGTGCTAAGGTTTATATGTTTTGATCAGAAACCTATTAGAAGTCAGCAGGTTATAAGGAACCAAAAATACATATAAAACAATAATAAATAATATAATACATTAGCAAACAAATAGCAGTCTACATACTTGTGCAACTTTAGAAACCTAGACATGGTATGAGTGACGGAGTGAAATACATCCATATCAATGAATCAGGCACTCAATTTTCTGCTGTAACCTCATGTTACAGCAAAGCCTCCGTTGTGTGTTGTGTTCATACCAAACTTTGTACAACCTATTAAAGCATAATTTACCCAATTATCTTGCTCGGAGAAGGTGCTTCACCTGCAGCTGAAGCTCTGTGAAGCAATTATAGGGCCATTTGGAATCACTGTTTTGATAGTCTCACCTGCCAGTTCAAACCAACAGAAGAAAGCATTTCCTAAACTAACAAAGCAGCGCGACTGAGCAGCTTTGGGCACACAGTAAAGCAGGAGAGAACATCTGTGCTGCCTTCCTGAGCAGGCAGAAAGGGAAAGCACACCGCTGGGCAGGAGTTAACTGTGCTACAGGGGTGGCAAGGCAGAAGAGAGAGAGGAAAGGACTTTGTCCTACCCAAGAAACAACAGGTGCCAGACGGGGCTGAAGCCCAACAGAGCTGGGGCCTTGCATCTCAAAAGTCATTTATTTTGCACAGGTATCCAGAAGTCTAGTACTGCTTTAGAGTAAAGCAATTGTGCTCAAAATACTCATTTTGTAAACTGTATTCCTTGAATTGCCTCTAAAGAAATCAGTATACAGTAAGTGGGATTTACCCTCAAAGGACTGACATCTACACCAGGTAGTCCAAAGAGATTAGGCTATGGCATTATTTATTGCTTTTTTTGCCCTGGAGAAAGTACTGGGATCTCACACCACAAAGCACTACTCCTTCATTTCTGCCTGTTTAGAGAATATTCCTGACCATTTTTCATGTACATGGCATGCCTTTTTTCCCCTTCCTCACTGTTGGAGGTCCTTAAATATATGTACAAGATTATTACTGGTGATTTTATGAACTATCTAGGTTGTAATTGTGGTCCATCAAATAATATTTCACAGCAAAAATTCTAGCTTTGGAGCAGAAAAGGGATGACAGTTTAGCATGTATCGCTAGATCTCCTCTTAGGAGTTGCAACAGGAAATTCATGTCAGATGCCTCTCAAAAAGATCATCAAAAAGATGTACTCAAGGAAAACACTGAGTGTTGTATCACACTGAACAGCACAAAATATTCCAATATTCTAGAAACAATAAGGAATAAATGAAATTTTCAATTGACTTTCCAGCAAATCTATTTTCATTACAAATGGAGATTTTGCACGTATTGCATTATTTATGGTAATTGTGTGACATCTATTATAAATAACCATGTATTCCAATCATCTCTTTTAATTCTATTCCACTACAAGAGCAAGCTATGCAATACTTTGCCCAGACTCAGTTAACTGTGTATGTGCTGCATATCACATTCTGATGTCTATGTTGAGGACTAAAGGTGCTAGATGTGCACTGACTGTAACAGGAACAGTTTTCTGTCATCACCTTCATCATTCAGAAACTACTTTAAAAAAATAAAATAAAATAAAGTTGAATTTAAGTCCAGCTATGTGACAAGAAAAAAAAAAATCTTTTATTCCTTTCTTTTATAAAGTTTCTGGTAATTGGTACCCAAATGTAAAGCACATGGATATCTGCTATTGATGCAGGGACGTAAGTTTCTGTAGTGACAAAATTGCAATGACAGCACACTAACATTTTGTGTTTGTTATCTATTGTCCATTTATGGCTGTTGAATTTGTTTGGGTTTACTGATGTGATAAAAAGTATAAAATTACAGGTTTGTTCAATAACCACTCCAATTACAAATTTGCTCTCTACTAGACTAGAAAATAACTGCTGGGCTAAAAGTATTCATTATCTATGAACAGAACTTCTCAGCTTCTTCAATACAAGGAATGCCAATTATGGGTTAAAACTCAAAGGAAATACTCAAAATTTACCTTTTCTGAGTCCAACGTCAGTTTCCCTGCCATTTTTCATATAAAACTTTTCTACCTCTTAATTATACTTCCTTTTGTAAAGCTTTGCTTCTCTTTTAAACTTGATGTCTTACAGCTCCTTAGAAGGAGGCTTTTCTCACTGAACATTTAGCCTGGTTTCTTGCTATACTAAAATAGGAGTGGTTAAACTTTTTTTTTTTTCCCCAGATGATCTCTGCTACCCCAGTGACAGGAGTCTCACAGTACATCTACAGATATAGGTTGATGTGAAAATGTAAACGTGCTCTGCAAACTGTGAATGATGTTCAAGATGAGAAAATGTGAGGCTGGAACTAAACTAAAAGTGAAATAATTTTACATATGAATGTGAATTCAATTAAATACTTTCAACCCCCCAAAATACATGCCTTCATATAAAAATAGCACTTAAAAATTATGTAAAAATTAAAAAATAAAAAAATAAAAATCACAACATGGGGAAGGCACTAGGTAGCAGCTATGAAATGTGACCTTCCATAGCAATCAGCAGCCAACTGATCTTAAGTGTAGAAGTTTTACATTTTTTCATGATGACAAGAACAGGCTTTTCATACTGTTCTTTACTTTATTGACATGGTGTAAGCATGCATATTAGGTACCACAGTGGTGAGGACTCATGGACTATGCTTCAGAAATTCTTCTGCATGCCCCTGGAGCTTATAAGGACAAACAATTCCACTTGTAGAGGACATACATTAATAACACACTTTCAAAACTATATAGTGAGCGCCACTGAAACACATAAAGCAGGTTCATGCATAACGTGGTGGTGGGTTTGTTTTTTGTTGCTGTTTTGTTTTTAATTCATTTATAAGTTTCAAACAACAACGATAATGAACAGGTGAATAAGAAATTAGACGGGAATGGTACTTTTTTAGTTGGATATCAGCATATGTTACCAATGTAGCCAAGAAATTTAATTGCACAGATCCAACCTATTATGACACACAGCTAATTTATTATTTTTTTTCTGAGATACATCACACTTCATATAGTGAGATTTGAAGGTCAGTTGAACACATCACTAATAAGAGACTGCCAATCCCTCTATGGCATTTGGTAAGACGGATTTTACATGAAGCACCAGGTTCTACCCTGGGAGCTACTGCCTCTCCCAGATGTGGTCTTAAAACCGCTTCGTTAATAATTCTTCCAAAGTAGGTTGTGCTACATCCTGAGAAATTCTTATCATTATTCTGCTGAATGCACATAAATGAGTAATTTAGTTAGTAACTTACTCCATTTGCAAATTAGCAAAAAAAAAAAAGTTTGATTTCATGACTTTCAGTTTTTCTTTCTTCCTGAAATGCTGGCACAAAGCATTTAGAATGGGATATTCATCAACACCATCATATTAATGCTACCTTAACCATGCAAACAGAATAGATAAATCCTTATCATGAAGTATGTCTCCTTCAACAATGAGCACCTTTCAAGTGAGGCAAGATTTGAAGGGAGAGAAAGTGTTTTTATTAGACCAAATGATACAGTTGAAAAATAAACAATCAAAAATAAAAAGAGAAAGAGACAGACAGACTGACAGACAAGCTTTTGTGCATACAACCCTGAATCTATTATCTTCTGAAGCAACATTTCCTAATGTGAGTCAAACAGTATTGCTTTGTTTGTAGACTGCAAACAAAACAACTCCAGCCCTGAAATAATTAACTGGCCTCTCTATCACCACTAAATTCAAGTGGTTTGCATACACAGAGCTGAGCAGTCATTCTTTGGGCTGTCTGAGAACATTTTTTTCCCAGAAGGTAGTTTGAGAATACAATGAAGCTGACCTACTGGTTTGCTGCTGCCAGGGGTGCACTCTCACTTCTTACCGTCTGTGCAAGGTAGTTCAACTTAGCTAAAAAAAATACTAAGGATAGGAATCGTTTTTCCTACTCTCATTTGTGCATGCAAACATTACAGCATTAGTAAGTCCCACGTAAGGGATCAAGGCTGCTCATGGAACAGCTTTATCTGGGATTTGACAGGGGAAAAAACAGTCATTTTGTACTGATGCTGAACAGCTTCAGCCTGGGATCTCAAAAACAAATTATCAGACACTGAAAATATAGAAAGTAAGTCTCAATCTCTTCTGCATCCCTGCTGAAGAAATATACTATTTCCCCCACATTTTCACACCAGATCCATCACATATTTATTCTCACTCTGAAAGTTTTTTCTACACCAGCAAAGCTACTGAATCCCTGTTTCTTGTGCTCTCTTCTTCCAGCATGCCTAGAAAATTTGAGAAATTCAAGTAAAAAGTTCAGTCCTCATTGTACCAAGCAACATTTTCTATCTTTATGTGATTCCATTGCTATCCCCAAAGCCCTATTTAGGTTACAAAGTCTTCACAGAAAACAGCTATTTTTAGCTCTTTACTTGAAAGGCAACTGACACATCATGGCACCGCTTCACAACTGCTCCTTAGCATTGCGCTAATGCAAACTAATAACAAAAGTAATGTATATGAAGCTCCAGCAACCAGCACTAAAGAATACTTTCCCACAGGGCTGGATATGTATAATGTGTAGTTGTAACAGTGCAGCATATATTATTGCAATATGTAAATACAATTATTTACATTCTGCAATAACTGAATTTTATTTTCTAAAGCCTCATTTTATGGCAAACATTAACACTTGTTTGGGCTTAAATACATAAAGTTCATAATTATGTAACATAAATACTGATGTGATATATGTTCAATGTACGAGCTAACTAAATCAAAATAAACAGCAGCTCAGTAACTTTAGGAAGGATTAAAACTTTATATTCATGCTAAGTACCGTTTTTTTCAACCAAACTTGTGAGAGAACCTGTCTTTCCAGAACCAATGTCCTATCTTCAGTGGAAAAATCTATCAGGACTGTAACTAAATTAATTACTTTTAATATATATATTAACACAACATGCTGATTAAAATGATTTGTTTAACTGCAAATATTTTGTCACAATAAAGACTATGTCAGCCTCAAGTAATGCAACAATTCTGATAATATTTGAGAGCTCACAGACAGATATATTGTACAGCAAACCAGATGCTATTCTTATATTGGATGACCTAGATTGCATCCCCCCCATGCAACAGATCCAGAACAATTACACTGCAGCTTAGGGTGTTATCAAATCTTTGAAGGAGCATCTGGTCCAACTAATGTTTTCTCTACTCATTAAGAAAGGAACAAGTCACGGTCACTCACAAAACAGCACAATGCAATGCCTCAGCAGCAAAGAATGACCACTAACTTTATATAGTGGTGAAACTGACAGAAAAAAAAAATCCTACATTTCTGAGTTTTATATATACTCTATCCCCTATAATCAGAATACTTTGTGGTGGAAGACAGCAGACCTCTATGGAATAGAGTAATACCAAATAGTCCAGCAGCACTTAATATATAACAGCTGAACAGTGAGGGTTTTTTTTGTTGTTGTTTTTGTTTTTTTTTTTTTAAGTGGAACACCCTTTTTATAATCAATCCTAGATTTTTTTTTTTATAAAGCATTTATTCTAATTTATTATATGCGCATATGTGTGTGCTTATTGAAGGTGCTGCACTGTCTACCATGAATTACTATAAAATTGCTTAGTCCTGATAGCCCTCAGCTCATCATTCCCGGATGGAAAGCATGTTTTTTTTTTTTTCTTTTAATAACCAATTCAATAAACTGTTGAAAAATGCTTTGTATAATATAGTATTGCCATAGATCTGATGTTTGTCTCTGTCATTATTGCATTCAATCAATTTACAAATGTTGCTGTGTTCCTGTTGTGCTAGTTCTCCTTATGGCATCCTAAACAGAAATCCAAAGATCAATACCCTGTCTGCTGAAAAAAAAAAAAAAAAAAAAGTAGGACATAACAAATGAATAATTTTATTTACAAAAAAAAAGTTCTAGTTCCCAAATGGATTCTACTAATGTTCAAATTCATTTTTCATGTTTAACACCAGATGAAAGCAAGTATCCTGCACAATACAGTGAGAAAGTGATAAAAAACACAGTTCATATTTATTGAAGATGTGAGCAAAACCATGTAAAGCCATGGCGTATGGCTAGGAAAACATCAATAAAATGGTAGGTCATTCACAAAGTATTTGTAACCATATTAAAGAGCACAAAAGTCCACGTCAAAGAGCAGATGGATTTTCTTAAAAACACACTACAGTTCCGCTGTGAACTATGGAAGCAGCAAGACTGTGAATGAAATGAACTGAGAAGACAAGCAGAAACATAGCTCTTAGAGCTGACTCAGTTCTTGCCTTGTGCATTCTGAGCGAAGGAAGGGCTGCATCCGGTGACTATCAACACCCCTGGCACTATTGCAGCTAGTGAATAGCTACCTTCTTTAACACAACTAGTTCAAGACAGCAACAGACTACTTTCACAATCTCTCTTCACAAAGCAGCAAGTTAACAGCACTTACAGGAAACAGGGACTCTACTTTTCATGGAAAATGGTATTTGTACCTGTTTGGTACAAATTTTGTGCATTACCTTGCTGGGAAATGCGCAGTGTGTGGCTCACCTCCTCCCTGTTCCCAAACTGACTGCTAACATTTTCACTGCATACAGTATTCCCATCTAGACTCTGTAAGAATCCACAAGGATTGCTGAAACAATATTGCAGCATTTCTGTACAAAACGGGGGGGGGGGGGGGGGCACACACTAATTCTACACACTGACCATGCATAGTTCTCCGTCTCAGTTTGGTTCTGCCAAAAGAAGTGAATGAGTTTGCTACTAGCGTCAACCAAATGAGCACATTTTTGCTTGGACAGCAGAGATTCCAGTTTAACGTCACATACCACCTGCTCCATACTAAGGTACCAGCTACTTCTTATTCCACAATCTGCAATAACCACTACATCTTCCCTCAAGGGGTTCCAGTTGCAAAAAAGTTCATCACCCATTAGACAGAAGTCTAATGCTGAGTCAGATAAGGTGTTCTCTCTGGGATCAGGACCACTCTTCCCTTTCCAGGAATACTATGTTCTTGCTATTCCTACTCTTGGTTACTACAAGCACAGTTTGACTTTCAAGTGTCAAGCTGAATTCACAGGACCGACAGACAGAAATAAACAAAACAAAACTTTTAATGTGTTAACTGAGAAAACATGCTTTAGGATTGCTCAAATCACAAAACAGTGATTTCCACGAGACCATTTTTACTGAAATTTCTCAGACCACAGCTGTATGTTAAAACTATTGTAACAAATTCACAACTCCAATCCTACGTTCTGCTTCAAGACGGAATTTCAGCCTTACAAGTTAATTAAAGACACCACCTGGAGTGAGCTGGCTTTCAAACTGATTTCCTTCGTCTCTCTAATTCACATGCATTAATATTTTATTTTCTACGGGAGGAAAAAAAAAAAAAAAAAAAAAAAGAATGTCATAAGTGTGCCAAAGACAAGGCAGATAAAATTATTGCAATAAAACAAAGAAAATACACTTGTTACTGCCAGGTCTCGAGACAAATGCTGCATTATACAGACATTTTAAAAGCTTACAACTGCAAATTGCTCTATTTTACATACTGTGTTCCAGCCTTTGCATTAAGATCTTTTCTAATTTTTTTCTTAGTGTAACGAGAGAGGGAAAGTGTTGGAGTTTTATTACCTGAACATTTATTCAACAGAGAAAAAAGACTATATTATATATTACAACACATGAGCTATTAAAACAATGTGACACTATAAAATATGCTGCAATACTCATTACAGGGATAACAAAGCTAAACCTGAGCAAATAAATGTATCTGCCAAACAGTCAGCAATAACTATGCAACTAGAGTTTATAATCTTTAATTATTTAAGAAGGAAAGAAGCTTGTAATAATTAAGTTTTATAGGCTCCTTAAACTGTCACTTCTAGATGCTAACAAAACTTTAAAACAACTCTCTTTCATCTGAAATACCTCTTCATTGTTTAATAACAGATGCGGTTGTTCACTTAACTAACCAACAGAATTGTTAACTATTGTTTTAAAAACTTCCACATACAGAAAACATTTTGTTTACTCTCTGACGTGGACAATGCATAAACCTACATACTGGTCAAGAATTTACAGGCTCTTCAACTCACAATGACTAACGTGATAGTGTCTTTAGATATCTTTGAACATATTTTGACATATTTTGCCTAAAAATATGATGACTGTAAACCACGTTGATTTACATCAGATAACTTAGAAACTTTTACTGGAGAAGAATAATTAGTTTAATTCATTGAAACGTATTGGTGAGATAGTAATGTGTTTAGTTTCTATAAAGTCTGTGCATATTTGTCAGACATTTATAACCAAATGATCTGACTTCTGGAATGAATAGAAACATTCAAAACAGGTACACCAAGAAGTTCTACATTGAACAATTATAATATACAGAAGTAATGAGAGGAGAGGGACATTCAAAATTTCAGAGGAATAAAATACATTTAAAAATGATTTTAAAAGCTACTAAATTTAAAATCATATATTAAGTTATGAGAAACAACAGAAAAGTACAGAAAAAGAAGAAAGCTTTCAATGAACTCCAGACTTTTTTTTTTTTTTTCTCCCAACATGCATTCAGCCATTTCTTAATAGTTCCTACTAAAATTTTACCATAAGCCTCTGTGGAAATGATCAGTCTTGAGTATTTCTGAAAAGTTCAACCTCCAGCCACTGAAATCAGCACAAAGTTACACAGCACCAGAGTTCTGACTATGAAATATTACACAACATTATAAAATAAACTAACTAAATAAATGCATTTAGCATCTTGCACAATCAAGTTCCTTTAAAGTTTCTAGAAACTAAGTTTTGCTTACAACATGGGGATTCATTTTTCCTCAGGAAGCATGTTTGCTATACAGATGGTTTATTTAATCCATTCCTACCTAAATTAATCAAAGCAATCTGTTCCCCCCCAAAAAATAATAGTCTTCATAGAGAATTCTGCTGCCATTTGACAAATTGTGTACATTTAGCTACAAGAAGTTGAAAATCCTCCATAAAGAAGTTACCACATCTAAAAATAAGTGACGTTATTAAAAGGGAAGCAGGATGTGTTATTTAGCATAATATGAAATTTAAACAGTACCCTCTCAGATACGCTTTAAAATGCTTTTAGTAGCACCTGGTTGTTTATACATCATCTGTGGTGAAAAGGTCAATAGAAATTCACCTGTAAGGTCACAGTTGCTAAGCAACCCTTTTCGGCAGTTCTGCAACACCAATCAAGCGTATTACGTTCCACCGCCTGGTTTCAGAATAAATCCGTGCAGATCCTACCTGGCCTTTGGAGCACACCAACCTTCCTCAGCTTCTCCACAGAGCACAGGCACCCATGGCCAAGGCACTGCTCAAAAGGATACGGCCTGGGACCACCGGCTTGCGGTTCACAAGAGCAAAGGAGAGCTCAGTCTTCAGGAAGACCACGGAGGGCTTGATGATGTGCTGCCCGAATCTCAGCATGATGAATGTTAATCTCTGGGCTCTGAAAGAGACAACAGTTAAGATAATTATGAGACTGACTTTGTTTTTCTTAGCAACAGAAATAAGACAGCCAGGTTGTCTGGGTTGCTTCTGAAAGAAAGTGCCTCCTGGGCTCACCAAGGTATCACCAACCTTTCCAAAAATATCACTCATGTGGAGGGGTGACTTCTTTCCAAAGCATGATTTTTACATTGATTTCTAAAACCAATCATCTTGGTTGGGCTACAAAATTTGGGACAGAGAGTTAATTTCTTCCTCCCATTTTCATGCCTTGTGTATTATATACATTTTGAGTCATATGTGCTTAGAAATGCACAAATAATATTTCACATGCCCTTTGTGAATCAATGCACACAGAGGCTTCCAAAATAAAGAAACTACGTTTTCTAAATCAACCTGTCCACTAAATACCTCAACTGAAGAAATACCAGTGAACTAAGAAAAACAAATTAGTTGGTCATTTTCTGTCCATGCTTTCCAATTTGAGCAACTGACATGAAGATCAATAGCTGTATGCAACGTTTTCTCTTAAACAGAGAACCAAAGATTCCCACTTTCATTCACTAAAATTTTCTCGTCTTTTGGAGAGAATGAAAATCCTGCTTAAATAACTAAAGCACAATCCTAACAGTATCTATTTTAGGTCTTTAAGCCCTGAATTATTTAACGTATTTAATTCAATCAGAAATATCCAAGATGCTGCAGAGTAAAATATGAAGTTATGAAAAATTTCATGTGACACAATACTTCAGACACATCAAAAGCATTACAATAGTATTACCTTGCTTGAACCAAGTGACTCATCAAAAAATTCAGTTTTATAAGTTACTTTGATGGAGGAAAAGACACTATTAGAGTCAAATGAGGTCTTTTGCTGCAGTTTTTTTCTTGCAAGCCTACGGTGTTTAGTAAGACTCAATCGCCTGGATACATACATTTCAAGTCCTTGGCAGGGATTCCATTTTCACGTGGTTCTTGATCTAAATGTTTTCTTGTAATTTAGTGTCCCACTCCTTCTATCTGCTCAAGCAAAAGGTACAGGTACATACACCAAACCCATCAAAGTGCACGCACTTTGAAAGTGTATTTGGGAAGTGAAACATACTTGTTCTTGGAAGGAAGACCCAGCTTTTTCAGCTGATTCCACAGAAGTACTCAACTAAATTATATACTTGTTATTTATACTAAATACTTAAATATCCTACTACATTAATATCCTGTGGTGGTTTTACTCGGGTGGGCAGCAATCTAACTAACTAACTAACTATCTAGAGAAGAGAGAAACAAAGGAAAGAAACCAAAAACATCTTTCCCCCACCCACCCTCCTTCCACCTCCTCCTCCTGACCGGCGCAGGGGAATGGGGGAATTGGGGTTGTGGTCAGTCTACAGCGCTTCATCTCTGCCGCTCCTTCTTGGTCACTCTCATCCCCTGTGCTGTGGGGTCCCTCCCATGGGATGCCATCCTCCCTGAACTGATCCTGCTTGGGCTTCCAACAGGCAGCAGCTCTTCAAGAACTGCTCCAGATATGGGTCTGTACCACGGGGTCCATCCATCAGGAGCAAACTGCTCCAACCTGGGTCCCCCACGGGCAGTAGCTCCTGCCAGGTCACCTGCTCCTGTGTGGGCTCCTCTCCACAGGCTACACGTCTGGCCTGGGGCCTGCTCCAGCAGTGGCCCTCCACAGGCCACAGCCTCCGTCAGTACAGGTCCACCTGCTGCACCGTGGTCTCCTCCATGGGCTGCAGCATGGAACCCTGCTCCACTGTGGTACTCCATGGGCTGCAGGTGGACAACCTGCTTCACCATGGTCCTTACCACAGGCTGCCAGAGACTTCTGCTCCAGCACCTGGAGCATCACTCCCCCTCCTTCTTCACTGACCTTGGCGCCTGCAAGGTTGTTTCTCACTCCTCTCACTCTCCCAGCTGCTGTGAAGCAGTGTTTTGTTGTTGTTTGGTTTGTTTGTTTTTGTTTTGTTTTCTTTCCCTTTCTTAAATGTGCTCTCACAGAGGTGCAAACAACATCACTTATTGGCTCGGCTCTGGTCAGCAGTGGGGCCCTTATCTAACATGGGGCAGCTTCTAGATTCTTCTCACAGAAGCCACTTCCATGGCCCCCTGCTACCAAAACCTTGCCACATAAACCCACTACATATCTGTACAATAAAAATGTATTTCCCTCTCCCTCTGTAACTCTGAGGATTAGGAATTGTATTTGTATTTAATAGTGGACAACTAATTAGACCTTAAGGCCTCTATTTAACACCTCCACTCAAAAGATGTTAAATTCATGGGAAATCTTAAGTGTTCAATATCTCAAAATGGAAACAACTAGTACCACAAGGGATTAGGTAGAATGTACCACTATGATGGAATGGAGCCCAAATTCCAAAACTGACATTTGGGTTTACCTGAAGTCAAATGATGCATTGCCAGCAGCTGGTACTGCTCCAGCAGCCAACCTGTGCCAGGCAGGGAAGAGGCAGAGTTTCCTTCTTCCTACTCTGGGCCTACAAAGACCGGTCACCACTGGAAACCAAGGCCGTGATTATGCAGCTCTCCACATTGTCACAGGCAGTTTGTGCAGCCTGAAGTGATCATGTGGAGGTTATGTCTGCAATACAGAGCAAAACTGTAAAGGAAAAAAGTCTCTTCAGGGCCTATCAGATACTGACCATAATTTCAAAGCTGTATTAGAAGAAATACATATCCAAAGGTAATATTTTAAATATATATATATATATTAAAAAAAGTATACTTCTTTATTTTTGGAGAGATATTCAAAAAAGATTTTGTCAACTGAGCTGACAACTTGCATAAATACACTCAACACATTTGCCAAAATAAACATACGCAGCACTATTTGGCATAGAGTTTGGGTCACCACTGCTCTTTTTCTAATCTTAATGAATACTTCCAATTCTTTAAAAGCAATAAAAATGCATTTTCTGAAAATTCTAGATGGATCCACACACAGTAACCACAGCCTGCAGAATTTAGATCAACCATAACACATGTTCTTGATATACCTACTGCATGCATCCAGGAAGGGTGAGTGCAATAAAAACACTGGCCTCACACCTCCCTAAGCAAGAGTCTGAAAAGTCGGGTTACAGCACAACTGGGCTGACCCAGAACCTAGAGCTGAAATAATTATTAGAACATTTTAAAATGTCATGCATAAAATTAATGTATTAAATGCATTTATATTTGCTTACACTATAATAATATACCTGGTTAGTGTATTTCTTTCTCTTGATTCAGACTAAACAAATACCGTATGTGTTTCAAATGTGGAATGGTTTTATTGGTTGCACTATGTAATACTGCAGACCCCAGTGCTCTCCTCTCCAATTATTAAAGGGGATTATGATTTTTTCTTAAACAATTATTCATTATCTATTAGGTATTACTTAAGCTGTTTTGTGCCCTAGTGATCCTTTGTATTTTTTCCGTAAAGCCTGGTCATCTATGCTTAGTACCAATACAAATGCTAAAAAAAAACATTAGGGAAGTGTGTAACGGTTGTAACTGAAAAACCCATGGCTGTGTAGCAGCACGCTGCAGCAAGGCTGGAATATTCCAGAGTGCAGTGAGGCAGGAAACTGCTACCAGCAGAGCAGGTTCTCAGTCATCCGAATTCTACCTGCTTATTGCTTGAATGACCTGTAAACAAGCAGAAATTGATACAGTACAGGTGTATGCATGCAGGTCATGAGATGCAAATAGTGTGTGCACAAGGCTTCCCAGCTGATTGGAATCACCTCACTAAGTCTGTTCCCCTGGGGATTTCCATTTTTCACATAATGAGAAGGTCATTGCCAGCTAAAACCATAATCTAAATATAATTTGTGAAAGATGTTTCTTCTTTAATGATAGTCTTTCTAATCCCAGTAATAAGGAGGACAATTAGGTAGTAATGTTAGAAAATGAAAGAAATCCATTTCTAACAAAAGAAAATTTTGGCTCAGTTTAACATAGCTTCTATTGTGACTATTCAGATGGAAAGTGTATTTACTCTTCTTCATATTGCGTGTATATATTACATTGCCTTTTTCATCTCCCTCATTTTCCTAATTAAATTTCCTTCAAGCTGTGTTCCTGTAGTTGTAGGTGGGAATATAGTGTTAAAGGCTAATATAGCAAGTGGACTAATTTTACATCCACAACAGATCTCAAATCTGTGTATCTTCTACTAGAGGGGAAGAAACAAACAAACAAACAAACAAAACCAAACCAAAACAAACCCTTACATTGGCACTCTACACTACACCCTGAAAAATAAGAGTGCTAAAATTAAGAAAAATGTTGAGATGCACTGACATATTTTCAAATATTACTAGTTTGGTAAAATTTCAAGAACGGTCATATTATATTTGCCCAGCCTCTACAAACGCTACTCATACATTTAATGTAATTTTGAGAAGATATCTAAACGTAGGTGTCAATTCTCCCAATGTATTTGGTTTGGGGGGCTGGGGGTTTAGTTTTGTGTTTTATTTTTTTAGATCATAGAATGGTTTGAGTTAGAAGGGACCTTTAAAGATCACCTAGTTCAAACACCCTGCTATGATACCTTCTACTAGATCAGTTTTCTTGAGGTCCAATCCAACCTAGCCTCGAAATAGTAGAGGGTGTAGAAATGTTGGTGTCAAATACACAAAATAGATGTATACTTGTCACATGGCATCGCCATAAGTTAAAAACCAACAGCCTGGAATAGCTTTGGAAATGACTTTCTTTGTAGTGCCCATAAGGAATGATGGCACTAATTCTTTAGGCTATCTTCCTTCCTCTACAGACCTCCCACCTGGATGCTTACTCAAGGCACTGCTGGTACTCCATAACGCCCTTTTATTTTATCATACAGTTAATTGTCCTTAGCTAGGAGGTGTTGAGGTCACCACCTGCTGGGAACCAAGCTCAAGGCTTGTGCTGAACACTTGCATTAGCAGTGTTCTAGAGAAGCTACAAATTTGCTTGTAAGGACAGAACATAAGATAATGCAAAATGGCTGCTCACTTAAAATGTGTATATTGAAAAAAGCCAATTATAATACCATTATCTCTCTGTTCTAATGTATATGAATATTTCAGAAACAAGGTGAGGAGTATTTTTTAATTTAAAGTTTTCCATTTTACTATATTAATGTCACGTGTTCATTAATTTTGACAATCCTTATTCTGCTACTCAATTTCAATGTTAAAACACAGCAAAATGGCAAAACTAGTTGTTGTTTAAAAAAAAGTCTTACATAAGTCATTTTGGTTTTGTGTGAGTGTTTTTTTTTTTCTTAATCTACAAGATAAGACAACTTATGTAACACAATGTGGTTAAATGATGCATATCATCTACAGTTAATGATGCTTGTGGCTAACTTCAGATTTTCCTATGGCATTTCCTAAGTTGCCCTTTATCCCCCACAATTATATCCTTAATGTATATTTGGAATTTTTCCCTCTAAAAGGTGTGATTGTGTGGAGAGAGATATTTCTACTTAGACATCTGAATTCTTCATCACATTCAACGAATGTCATACAATGAAGAATTGCCCTGCATGCTATCTCCTCTCTTGTCGTGCTTTACCGTTTTTTAAATTGTTCCCTCCCATTGTTGCTACTTTGTGAAGATGAAATCCACACAGTTCAGACTATTACTTGTTTAACCCAAGCACATAGCAATGAATTTTCTTGTTCCTAGTAGTGAGAATTTGCCACTTTGATCAAAGAGTACTTAAAAACACTAATTTAAAAAAAAATGTTATTCTAAAATTACTCATTTTTTCTACTATCCCTTTGTCCCTACAGTGGCTACATCTCAGCATCCTCCACTCCTACCCTTGTACAAGATTTAACTATATATTTTGAATTCTTCCAATTCCAGAAAAAGGCCTCTAATTAAAATAAAACAACGAAAAAAGACTATGTCTCTGCCAGACAAAATATAGTATCCCATTGCTATTTCTGTTCTGAAAAAAAGCCAAGAATTATTATAAAACTAGGAAAGGTGCTCAAGCATCTGACAGCCAAAGCTTAGTTTCTCTCAATGGGGTTAGTATTTAATGCTCTACATGGCATTGAAGGGAGAAGCTTGTGTAGATTGTTTTCCATTTTCACCACCCACAGAAGCTACTGAACAGAAAGCCCATTAAATGTGATGCATGCAACAAGTCCTGGCAGTGTTGACAGGGAGTGATTTCTTACATCATACACAGATTATGATGGACTTGAATCCGCTACAAGTGGCTTCACCTGCTTAATCTAGCAGCAAAGAAAACATCAAAATTATTACTATTTAAACATCGTATTGTTTTCTTAGCATAGTCGAACAAGCTAAATTATCTGATCCCTTTCACCCACGCTGCAGCAGTACTGTTTCTCAGCCCCCCCGGGGCTGTGTTTTTCCATTCTGCTCTCACACTGTTGTCCTCACAGTCTTGTACCTGTAAGCTCCAGTACTGCTGCTACAGCAGATTTGCCTGGGGAGTGACCATGACAAGAATGGCCCCTTTCTCCTCTTCTTCTCCAACTGCTTATCTGTAGCTCTTGGTTTACACCAGGAGACCCAAGAACATGTCTACACAAGGTTTACTGACCAAGCAGCACCCTGCCCTGAGCACAGCACAATCCAGGTAACACTAACAGCGTCATGAACAGGAACCTGATGGAGGCATGATGAATGGATCCTGATGAAAACTACCTATTTTCTAATTATACTGATCTGACTGGGATGGGGTTAACTTTCTTCATAGTAGCTTGCATGGCACTGTGTTTTAAATTTGTGACTGAAACAATACTGATGACAGATGTTTTAGCTATAGCTGAACAAGGCTTTCTCTTTTTCTCCCATTCTGCCTACTCCTACTGAGTAGCCTGGGGGTGGGCAAGAAACTGGGAGTGGACACATTCAGGACAGATAACCTTAACTGGCCAAAGAGACATTCCATACCATGTAACATCATGCTCAGCAGAAAAAGAAGATGGAACAATTTTTCAAATTTGTTCCTCTTCAGGCATTAAACTGCTTGTCTATGGCCCACACCTCCCTCCCAGTTATCTGGTCTGTCATTCCTGTGACATTTACAGTCTTCATTAAGTAAATAAATAAATAAATAAGAAATTCAAACTTCCAGACACACACATCTTTGTTGACTGAGAAGGATACAGACACCTAAAAGGAAGTAAACAGCTCTGTAGCAACATTGTACAGCAATCACAACATTGACAAGGTAATCAACAAACACAGAATCAAGCTAGACAGCAAGAGCAATATACCACCTATAATATGTATAGAGGGCGTAAATATTTTTAAATTATGTAGAATTATTTGTCAAATTTATTACTACAACAAGCATTTTGGAATACAAATTAGGCCAACTTGTTTGTTCCTTATAATTCAGGTAACGAGTGCAAAGTTATACACAATAAATGAAAAGATTTGTGGAGCCAAAAGAACTGTATAATCCATTAAACAAAGAAAAATGAGGTCTGAGAAGAGTCATGAAAAAGCTAAGCACGCTTTACATACTTCAACTGTCTATTTGTATATTGTGTTCATTAGAAGATGACTCATACAGCATCTAACCATCCTGAGAAAATAATTCTGGCAGTGGAAGCTCAATGTCTGTCTGTGTGATCACATAACAGCTTGATTTTTCCTTACATTAGGACATGTTTCTAAATATCACATTAAAACACCCTTGCTTTTTTGACGCCCTAGAAATACATGAAACTTTGCTTTTTCCAAACAAACATTTATTATGACTAACATGAAATAAAATTCCTGTCTTGCATTATACCGGAGCGGGTTTATGTCCATTTTATGCCAAAACACACAGCCATGAACTCAACACACAGCAATGTTCCAAGCGATAATCTTTTAAACAGAATCCCATTGCAAGACTGTTGATCTAGATCTTCACAAACTTCTTCACCAGACATTTCTACTTTTATCAGGGAAAAATATTAATACCAATCATGCCGTTTTCTAAAGCAGAAAGTTGAAAGGCAGAAAAGGAAGAATTCAAGGAAAATCTGCACACTATACAACAACTGGCAGAAATTATACTGTGAAAATCCCTTCTTCCAGGGTGGCTACCTAGGGCTACCTTACATGCTAGAGGAACAATAGAAGATTGTGACGTTTCTTGAGATACGTAAGTGTAAGGAACTCTCTACCCTAGGGAAGGTAGAGATGGGGGAAGAAGGTTGCTATTGAGACTAGCACACTGAAAAATACAAGTACAAGTTTAAGCTCATCTCTTTGGAGGCTGCAAACTAAGAGCTAACATGATGGAACAGCTAGGAGTATTCTTTTGCTATACCCTTCAGTGGAAAAAGGTGGCTTTAAAAATGCAGAGAGAAGAAAAGCTGTCATGTTTTAGCATTCTTATTTATTACTTATATAGCACTACATAAAGTCACTTTATAGGCTTTAGAAACACATACCAAGACTAAGTCTTCCCCTGAAGTGTCTTACTGTTTCCTTTGAGTGAATGTGATTTAGACATCTATAGTATTGGATAGAAGAGATGCAGTAAACAGAGTTGCAGAAGACAAGCTGCTTGGAGCTAAGTGAAAAGAGTCCATGGGGAGGAGAGAGAAATGACTCTTACCAAAATTATATGATGGTATTAAATGAAGAACAATCAGAAAGAGAGAATCAGATAAAATCTGTGCCATGGCAAAAGGCACACAACTCAGGGCCAGTACAAGAAATAGCACGAATACAAAAATCATGACAAAAGTAAGTGTGCAATGAGCAATAGATGTTGCATTGAAAGTTTCCAGTCACACTCAAGACTTTTTTTTTTTTTTTTAAACCTAAAACATCCTGCTACATGATCTCATGTGGCTCCAGGGATGGGCAAATTTAAGATAGGTCAACATGTTCACTGAGAGCATTAAAAAAATGTTACAGAGGTTTTCCCAGCAGCGTGATTTTTTTTAAAGCTTTCCAGTATGTGGTAGTAGAGCTTTAACTATACTGTATTTTTGAACGTTCATCAGAAGCAGCAAGAGACAGGAATGATGCACTGTCACAATGCACATTATGGCACTAAGAAACCAGTAGTGTCACTTCCAAAAAAACAAAATGTTGGACTCAGTACATACCTTAAAGATTGATCTACTGTATTATATTCTTTTGTCCTGGTTGTATTTTGTACTTTAAACTTTTTGATACTTACCACCAGAGAAACTGAAAGATTCCAAAAGTTTTGCTCTCTTCATGTGAAACTACTTTAACTAAAGGACTGCAGAGTCAAAGTAAATCCAGCCTTACTAAAAAGAAAATTATCAACAGAAAGAATGAAACAGCTGGGACTTCTGGAAATCCAAAAAAAGAGAAAAAGTCCACACACATAATGGCTCCAGACCACACTTTTTCCCTATGTAAAGAAAAAATATTACATGAATAATAAAATAATTAAAAAATGATTCAAATTAAATCACATTTAATTTCATTCTGAATGCAACATGTTAATATTAGAGCATGTTTTTGCCTCTGTAATACTATGGATTTGCTATATTTGGAGCAATTCTTTCAATATCCAAGTTTCTCCACAAGCATTTGATCTTACTGAGTTAATAAATGTAACACAAATATTTAAAGGAAAAGGCAGGCACTGTACTTTACCTAACAATTCCTACGGCATATAGGTTAAAAGAGTCATTTAATGAAAATGTATTTACATTTTCAGTTTTACATTTATATATAGCTAGTACTAGGTAGTGGGCTCTTTGCATTTATATAACGTTCATTTATGTTTAATGCTATATGTTGGAACCATTAAGACATCCCATTAGCCTTCATTTTACCACCTTATACATGTATGTGCACTCCAAAATAAAGCCATTCAAACCAGTTTTTTTCATGGGTCCTGGAATTAAGGAAGTCTTGTTTCAAATGATGTATATTCCCATGTTTCCCATACCTCTTTTTGTTCACCCCACAAGAATAAGTTCTCCCCCATGATCCTTATAGCATCCCAGTCAGGTGAGTGACAGATTCAGGCTTCTGCAGGTGACGAGTAGCCAGCCCAGAAGCACACACTGGCTGCTGCCAAACTGTATATATAACAGCTGGGAAGAAAAATACACTCCCATCTTGTTGCACAAAAAAAAAAAAAAAAAAAAAAAAAAAAGACCATTATAACTATACAGTCTAATTATATAACTACCACCATGGTGGGCATACATACCTAATTATATACTACACAATTAAAGATGAACTGCTGTCCAATTCTGACATTTATTTCTTTAAAAGGTTTATACAATAGTCACAGGCAAAATGTAAATGGACATGACTTCCTTACAACTTCTGCTTCAATTAAACCAGTCGGACTGCAAACTGGATGAAAACAACAATAGAAAGAAAATAAATAGCTGTAAACAGAAAATGGCTTGCATATCTTTCAGAAAATACAGACTGCACTTTCTGGTGAATAAGTAAAGAAAGGCGGTCATGAGTAAAGAAACCAGTCTGAGAAAAAGGCTGTACACTGCTCTAGGTTTTACTTTCCCTCTCTGCACGTTCCCTCTGATTTTCAGCAACTCATGTTCTCTATATACATAGTAACTATAGGTAATATACACATAAGTAGCCAACTATAGGTTATAGTATGGTGTCCTGATACAGCAACTGTGAAACTAAGGCTCTTAAATTGGAATAACAGAGAATGGAGAAATAGGATAGGATAGAGGCACAACACCTTCATGCAACAGTAAGCTTTATCTAGAGTAAAATGATGAACACTACACTACCTGCTGAAATAGCAATCACTGCTGCGTGCATCTCCCAAGACACTTTCTATTTCAATATTTTCACCTGAAATTACTTTATTATGAGCCTTTTTCCACAGTAGATATGAGATCTTAGTAAGTTACCCACTAAAAGGTATCATTCAGTTTTCTAGCTTCAGCAGGTGACTCTAGAAGTCAGGAAGTATAACCAGGATGTAGCAACTCCAGCATTTACTGTTTGGTTAATTTTCACAAGAAAGAGAAGTCAAAGACAGTCTTGTCCATAATTTTTAAGTCGAATTTCAAAAGTATGCATGTAGGAAGGTATTTCCTCCTAACACTGTGCGGCATAAATACTGCAGGTAAGTCAAGATCAGAGAGGAATGTATTGCAGTAAATAGCCTAGACCTGCATTTTCAAAATGCTGGCCTGCACTTTTGGTAAGGATGAAGAATTCTTAAAATGTTCTTTTAAACATAGGAAAAGTTTTAAGTATGCATGATTTCTACAAGTGTATGATGATAATGGTCTTATGACATAAGTATGTCATAGCATTTACTAATTATAATTGTAACTGTACATGCACACCATTCTCCAGCTTGCTTTTTACTTTATTTTTGCCAAATATCCTGAAAAGCATGCAATTTAATCTGTCTGTGACTACCCCAAGGTTCCTTTTAGGCAGTTTCAATGATTATCCCTGGACCTAGTCTCACCGTATAGAATTGCATGAGTCACATAATCAAGCTATAAACCAAGCAAATAATTCTGTATGTTTCTGCTGCATTTCTGGCTTCCTTTCCAACTCCACATCACTTCAGGCATCAACAAAAATGTTTTAGTGTTACTCTTTTTAACTTTTCAAGATTAAAAAAAAAAACATTTATGGTCACATGGTGAATTGGAGTAACTGAGACAGTATTATGTTCTCATTTGTCAGTAAACTTGATAACATTTTAAACAAGAATTGGGTGCCAGATGACTGCTCTGCAACTAATTCTGGAACAAATTTCTGTATAATTTACTGAAAGTGCTTTGGAGTTCCTTGCCAGCAAGGCTTTCTAATAAGATATTCATGAGTAATTAGAAATCTATAGACATGATTAAATCTTAATCTACAATCTGCAGGATGAATGTTTAGGCTGAAGCTCAGCAAACTGGCAGAGAACTAAGCTGGAGGTCCCTCTGTAGGTTCAAGAATTTGGCTGGCATTTGTCAAAGCTGAAACTCTGATTTTTTTGTGAATTCCTCAGACTGCGCTGGTTTCCACTGGACAGATAACTTGTAAATCAGATTGCTAGCTCATTTCCACAACCATCCACTACAACCTTGACTACTTGAGTACCAGGATCAAATATTTTACAGAAAGTGGGAATAAATCAGTTATTTCAAATTAAAAATTTGGACTACCATTGCAGCTGTTAAATAATGGATTTAATTTGCCTTCTCTTTATTATTTAGAAGAATATTTCCATGATCCATATGTACTACACAAGCTATCCAGTTGGTAATTCTACTTAGTCAAGCAAAGTCCTCACTAACTTTCATTTTTCCCCAAAAGCAAGAAGTTGTTCTGTAATAATGTCACAGCAATACCATAAAGCTCTGGGAATAACTGGTTCAGAGCAGCCCGGAAATGGTTACAGCTGTTAGCACAAGGGACCCTGACTGAAGCTACTGAAAATTTCATTTTCTCTTGTTATAAGAAATTTATTTGCTTATGCAAGTGCATTTCATAGCCAGGACAAAGCCTCCCAACTTTCTACACATAGAGTAGCCTTCCAGTTCCACAAAATCTATGCACTTGGCACAACAGCGGGAATGTAGTCTAATAACAAGCTACATGTAGGTTAACACTAAAAAAGCATTTAAAGAAACTGCTTCTGTAAATAGCTAGGCAATTGCAACACACATGGCCACTGCTCTGATAAGCAGAGCCACACTGAAAAAGAAACATTTCACTTCTCTAATAATTGTCAGCTAAAGATTTCAGAGAGCTTTGGGAAAATATATAAATATACCCATCTTTGATGGAGAGACTCCCAGTCACTGTATTTATCACAGAATCACTTCAGTTGGAAAAGCCCCTTAAGACCATCAAATCCAACCATTAATCTAGCACTGCCAAGTCTACCATTAAACTGTGTCCCTAAGTACCACATCCCCACATATTTTAAATAACTCCAGGGATGGTGACACAACTACTTCCCTGGATAGCCTGTTCCAATGCTTCACAACTTGAGGTCATTTCCTCGTCCTATCGCTTGTTGCATGGGAGAAGAGACTGACCCCCATGCTGCTACAGCCTCTTTTGGGGTAGTTGTAGAGAGCAATAAGGTAGCCCCTGCCCACCTTATATACTATATAAAATGTGGACACAACACATATAAACAGCAAACTAAGGTTTTCCTAAACAAAGGAAAATTATTTTGCTAGATTCACTCATGAATCTTTTGGGATGTAGAATGTCTTCACAGAGGAAATAAATCTGAATATACTAAGAAAGTAAATGAAAGTAAATTTGGGAAGATGCTGCTAACATATATAATAGAAAAAATAGCCAGCAAATTTTAAGCAACATGGTTTCTCAATTAATATTCATTCCCCAAATTAACTAGATCACAAATTTCAATATTCCCAATTAATCTTTCTCCGTTGCAAAAGTCAAGCAATCAAAAATTGACAAATATGAGAATTCAGATGGATTGTGTACCCCCAATTTATGTACAAACATTAAGAAACAGTCTAATAATAAAATCATACAGTAGGGCTTTCAACAGGAACCACTGTCTCTTCGGCTCTGCAAGTGACTCACTGAAACTCTACCTCTTTTAGAGAAAGCTCAGAGGTCCTCTGTGATGCTACACAAGGTAGGCAACATGAACTTCTTGTTAGCGGTGAGTAATGCCATGTAAATTTCCAGTTTATACACTGGGGATGTGGGGGTACATTTCTAGACATGAGGAAAGCACACCTGAAGCTGAAGTAATAAGTGCAGTTTTCTGAACACAATAAGCACTACACAATCTGAAGTGCACTATAAACCCAAACTTAAGTCTTAAAATGTGCATCCAAATTTGGTGATTTTTTTCTGACCTTAATCTCTGTCAGTTCCCCATCTGTAAAACAGAGATAATACCACTTCCCTCACTGGGGCTTTGTGGAGATAAATTTAATTTAAAACCTGTGAAGCACTTGGATACTGTAGTGATGAGCAGCATAGAAAAGCCTATGAGGAAATTAATAATTCTGACTTCTGAGCCGGGTCTGAGTGACGTGCTGTAAATAATGCTTGAGGCCACACATCAAACAGTAAGGATAAAACAACATCTTAAATAGCCGCTCATTAACTGAGTACTGTCCATATCGTGTACTGAGTAAGGAAGAAGTCTCCTGGAAAAGTACTGTAAGTTTTGCAGTTAAAGACTTTATCATAATGCATATGCATAACAGAAGCTGAATTTAGGTTGCAATGCCAACTTTAATGCTAACACCCTCTTCTCTCAACTACTTGCTTTTGCATTCTTAATCATATTCTTTCTGTGCAGTTTGTATGTGTAACATTTATATACAAAGAAAGAATTATGATCTCATTGTGAATCTCTCTGATTTACATGCAGAAGTGGTAATGAACAAAGCTTGGTTAAAAACATTTCCATTAGAAAAATAAAATACTGAGCTTGCCTAGGCTTGGTAAATTCAGCAAGGCTTCTACTGAGCTTTCTGTTGAATTGCTTGAAATGGTCCAAGTACTACTTCTGTTAACACATATTATGTATTAGCATAAGAGACTGGGGAGAGGAAAACATGTTGGGGGACTGTCCTTTCAATTTTTGTCAAAGGCATTCCATTTTTAATCTCAACAATAACAGTAACTGACATTTTCCCTTTGCTAGTTCCCATGAACATAGGCAGAAATTAAGCCAGAAGCATACATGGGAGTCGAGGAGAAACGGTATTGCTCCAGTATGCTCTCCAGTGCCTTCTTTCTCCCTCCAGAAAGCCCCTTGCACCTTGCAGTAGAAGGGTGATAAAGCCTTTTAAGATGTATATGCAAGTTTGATGGTTGGACCAGATGATCTTGAAGGTATTTTCCAACCTTAATGATTCTATGATTCTAAGTCCCTTTCCAGTGGCAACCCTCTTTCAGTGCCTCCCTCTCCAGACTGCACATGCATGCTCTCATGGCATCAAAAAGAATTGCAACAGCACGCTGACATGACTTGAGTGGAACTTAAAGAAAGAGTTCCACACAAACAGTCCTGTCATTTGACTCATGACAGTAGACTCTAGAAAGCTGGAGAGTTTCCAGTCCTAATTTCTTTTAGACGACATGCAAGTTGCACATCAAAAGCAAGAAGAGTTACACCCAGCAATAGAAGACCAGAACCAGATTCTACATCAGCTCAAGGAGTACTCGAGCTCTAAGACAGCATAATGTGCTTCAAATTGTGATGAAATTTGTGGATATTTAATAATTTGAAAGTCATCACATATTTAATGATCATTTGACAAGAAAAATAAAATTTGCAAAAAACAGATTTCTCAGAGACTATTTGTCCAAATATTTAAGAAAATAATTAAGAAAATAGCATTCTCATTTACTAATCTCATGTGTAAAACTATCAGTGGTCTTGAATATCTGCTGGACCAAGGAAGTGAAATCTACTATATTCCAGCTAGAATATGTCTTCAAAGAATACTTGGAAGACATTCTTTGTTCAAATCAACAATGTTTCACTACACTTTGTCAACAGATCTTACATATATAAAACAATGTTTATAGTAATATCAAACCATAAGATGTTGTACCTAGAATATTCCATCTTCTCAAAGGGCAACAGAAAGCTAAGGGTTTTTTAAATATTTAATTATGAGTAAAATCAAATTTACGTAGTGATATGCCACATTTTCAGCTAGTGATGAAGACAAACATCTCTGTATATTATCAGTACTTGAAAGAGTAGTCATTTCTATTTCACTTCGCTTACAGAATGTCTCAAGAGATTTTCACACTATTGTGCGTCATTTCAGATGCTTCTGATAGTTTTTTTTTTTTATTTAACTGGTTCATTGTTGATATATAAGTTGGGACATTACAGTTTCAGCAGTAAAATATTTGGTACTTGACCAAAGTTTGAGATATGCTCTAAAATAATTGTATTTGCCTTTAGCAAACATTTTATTTGAGTTTTGCACAAAACTGCTGATGGTAGCTGATGAAAATTACTCCAGCTTGAAATGCACTGACAGATGTGCTATCTAGCAAGGGATTTCCCTGGAAATTTTCTAATTTTCTTTCACTAATTTAGAAAAGGTTCATTTAAAATCTGTTAGAATATACTGAAGTACGGGGTCATACAATATCGAGTCATGGGAAGAGAGATAAAACGTAGCTAAGAAAACTAAGCTCCAGCAGCTTGAAATTCATCCAGAAACCAGGAGTCGTTTTAATGATTTTACATTTTCTAGCAAACAAACTGTAAAACCTACAATTTAATCACAGAATTAATAAAATGCACATGCATTCCTCACTTTATGAGCTTCTGGAAAGCAAAAGAAAGGAAAAAAATCCACAGAAAGCTTTCTCATTTTCCCTCTCTGTTGAAGATGTAGTTAATTGCTAAGAAACAAATTAAAGCAAACGGCAACAAAAACACAAGCACACAAACACTGCATAAAAAAAGCACTATAAAGATATTAACATCTCCAATCTGTTATATTAAATCAAACAACGTATTTCAAGGTTATGACTTGCAGGAACTTTAAAAGTTTCCACGCCGATGTAGTTGCTTGTCAGGAATTCTGGTTTCTGTAAAGTCAAAATGGTATCAGATAAAGATATATATATTTATTATTGTTTTTGAATTATGAAAACTAATTTGATGTCATGGGAAAGAAAAAAAAAAAAAAGAAAAAGAAAGAAAAGCCACCAAAAATCCCTTTCACCTTCAATGTTCAGTCAGCTACTAATTTCTTTTTTCCCAACTGCAGTATAACCAACTAGCCTGTGCATTTCTTTCTGCCTCCCCAGCATTAGATCAACAAGTCAAAAGTGCAGAGGGAAGTAGTAATTATTTTTATTAGACCAACTGCTATAAAAACTTTAAATGCAGGCTGGAGAGGCTCCTTGCAAGTGCCCTGTCCAGCCTCAGGACAAAAGTGACACTCGAACATGCCAGCCATGACTTTGGACAGCTGAATCTCCAGGGATGACAATTCCACAACCAGTCCTGGCAATCTGTTCTTCAGCAGGAAAAAAGGTGGATTATGAGTGAGAAAAAAAAAAATCATTAGGTTTCTACCAATAACATCACGAGCCTTATGGAGCCACAGGCTCTTACATGAGATAAGTGTTACTCCCTCAACTTGTTAGATGGCATCTTGCCACAGAATGGCTTCCTAAGAATCATGAGAAACATGGAAGGCTGCGTTTTTACCATCCTCCTCCCATCTCTTTGCATTGCTTCAATGCATGATCAGCACAAGCAAAAGCGTATTTCAACTCAGAATATTCCAACAAGTGTGCTGAAGAAAGTTCCTTTCATAAAGCTGTACTAAAATTCTCCCAGCTTGCCTGTTATAATAATATTAGAAACCTTTCTTTGAAGTAGAAACAGGTAAACTAGCTCATATTTTACTATTTGAGTAAACTAGATGCTTGTACACATGGATACATATCAACATATGCTGATTTCCAGACACATCATTCTGTTTCCTATTTCAGTTATATCTTCAAAATTTTAAGCTTTGCAAATTAATGAAGTTTAATAAGTGATCACTTCCAAGGAAAGATTTTCTTTGATAAGCTAAGTTTTAACAAACAATTCTTATTCTTGTGCTATCTGAAGCAATTCTACTAACTATCAAGCATGAGTTAATCCAGGTTATTTAGTGTTAATCTTGATAATTGATTTTTATTTTTAATATATGCTCATTAACTTTGCATTGCAAAAGTTGAGTGAAGCTTCTACCTTCTAGCAACCCAACATGCTCTCTATACAATCCCTTTTGATCTGTTCAACAGCCCTCAAATGAATGATACAACATATGAATTCAGTTTCCAGTATCTTACTGGAATAGCATCAAAGCACAGAAACCCACATCCACAAAACTGAATATTTCCAGAATACAATAGAAACAGTGATTGAAACACTTGGAGATTTTGCTTTGTTGTTCTTGTTTGCACATAAAATCTTCTTTTAATACATCTCAGTACATGGAAAGAGAAACAAATACTACATAGCAACATGCAGCAAAAGATCCTCAGTCTACATGCAGAAGGTATGTTCCAAACTGTGACTGACCTATATGGTAACTTTAAAGAATGAACCTTTGGTCTTTATCCTTTAAGATGTAGGACTGATATTTTGTAATTCCTTGTTTTAACTGAAGAGAATATACAGGTTGCTATAGCAATGGCTAATCTGTATTCCTGCATTTGAATATTTTACTCAGAATGCTCACTTCTGCAAAGTACTTTTATATACATCTCTGCAGAACGTAGAGCACAGGATACTACATCTCTAGATTTGCTCAGATGCGGCTCCCCAGTTTGCTCCTGTGCCCTCACATTTGCAGGGAAGTATGCTTTTGGAATCTTTGTGTTACAGATAAAGAAACTACTCTGCAGAATTAGCAATTTGGGATGAGAAAGATAAGATGAAAGAGTCGCATCATCTCACAAGAAGTCCCTGAAGCTATTGCATCTCTTGAAATGTGATTTGAAACTCAAAATCAGTGCAGGGAGCAGCTACTTCTGCTGTGCAGCCACGTCCCCCTACTCGCAGTTCTGTGGATAGGGGCAAACAGGACCAAAGAGCACAATACCTCCTCATAGGGGGAGTTCATTCTGAAAGGCACAGTGAAGGAACCATGACAGAGACTGCTCTCTTCAGTTAGATGGGGAGGTTAATACTGGGCATGTTTTTTTTTTTTTTCCCCACTTGCTACATGTCCATAAAGAAAGTCTGGCTAAAATTTGCAAAACAGCTTTTTATTTAAAGAAGTAGTATGTATGATGAATTATCTGGAGAACAGTACTTTATGGGAGAATTCTGAAGACAGAAACCAGAGCACATTATTAGTATGGCATTCATTTTGCTAACATTAGATGCACACATATATATACATATGCCTATAACCCGCTCAACAACAGAAAGAAAAGAAGTAGTTTTATTGCCCAGATTTTGCCATTCTTTCTATGTTGGAGGAAAAATCAGCAGAGCTTGTCTCCCCTGCTAGTTACACTCCCCCTTATCTTTTCCATACATTTATATTCCCTATCCCTACTGAACATAAACACACAAATACTCAAACATTTATTGGGTACATAGGAAGCAAGCCAAGGCACCAGAAGCCAGAGCTATTATTTTCTCAAGTTCAGAATGTAGAATTTACCCACCCTGATGCAGGGTGTTCAGGAAAAAGACAGGAGAGAGCAGGATGATAGATGAATCTGGACTGAGCAATCCTTTATTCTGCAAATAGATCTTGCTAATACAGTAGCGTATGAACGATCAGCTCTTCCCCAGGGGCAACCCTGTCCCTCAATGGGTATGGAATCTGACATGACAAATATTGATTTCTCCAGAGGAATTTATTTTCCAAACACAAGTGAACTATTATCTCAAATCAACAATCAAACCTCAGCAGCAGTTTGCATTTAAAGACATTTAAAATATAACTGTAGTGTACATAATATAACCAGGTACGCCTAAATGCGATATGCATTTGCATACAATTCTTGTAAATATAAGAGATAAGTATTGCAATACTTAATTATTTGTGAATCAACACTGTTTTTAAATTAACTGCTAGGTGTATTTTGGTGTCGCTTATTAAAGGCACAATCCAATGCCATTTCAACATGAAGGAAAATTCCAATCACACTGGAATCAACAGGCATGTTCTAAGAAATCCCATTTATCCACCAATATAGTAGATCTAGTCTCTTCTGCTGCGGTTTAGTGCCATTTCAGTTATACAAATTTAAACTAGGTAAATTATCCATAATTTATTTTACTATTTGAGATAATTTATAGCCTCCTTGCAGTCATTGGTATGGCTTCACTGGACGTGAGACTATTATTTGACTCCTATTTAACTGATCTTTGTAACATAAATTTCCCCAAACTTCAAGAGGAAAATAGTAGATTATAAATGGATATACTTATTCCATTCAAGAATACCTATTTGAGATTTATCTTATTCTTTTATCTTGAGTATATCAACACAATAACATGAAAGGACATGGAAACTGGAAAATTTAATCCTTATGTGGTGTATATAGCTTTCTCACATTCCTCATATGAATAAAGGGCATCAATTGATAATCCCCTTTTCATTGAGTCCATTAACTCATTGTCTATTTACACAGTTTTTTCTGAACTGCCTATTCAGGAGTACCCCTAAGATGATACCAATTAATTTTCTATATCATCTGATGCACCTTCAGCAATATATATACTACATGTTCACTGCTGGAGCTATCACATTTTATATTAGTTTTATAGCAGAAATTATATAAGAAAACCAAGACCAAACGAAAGCATATTTTTTCTGTTCATAAGTATCAGCTGGAAAAAAAAAAAAAAACAATCTGAAAAAAAAGCTTAGCATCATCAGATGTCTTTTTGTACCATGAGGACCCAAGAACAGTTTCTTCACAGGCAATTCAAGTAAGATTAGTATGATGATGATGTCATGCTTATCAAGTTTACATCAAACTCACAATCTGGGGATAGTACTATTTCAATATTTAACCTGTCTGTCAAATTCTACCTCAAAATCGCTATTCCAGACTGAATTTTTTATCTAACAAACACAAGGTACTTCAATGTTATTTAGTGTTTATCACATGAATCAGGTATTACATTCTTCTGTCTTCTGAAAAATTATAAATAAATTTCTAGATTTATCTATAGTGTCAAAAATACTTAGGACAAATTATTAATACTTTCCTTAAACTATACATCCCCAAATAAAACTCCATTCATCTATCATAATCAAATATACTCTAAAGCAGAAACAATATAGGCTAATTTCCCTGGCCAATAAGATCTGCTTTTCCTGTGGAATATACACAAATATTTTCTCTAAGCATTGGAAAATCTTTCCACCAGGACAAATATAGGAATTTTTGTACGGTTGTTTCTGAACTATGAACAGGAAACTGAGCCCTTCATGCCATCCATGCCAGCTCTACTGAACATAATTTCTGTTTCAAAGACTGAAACCATCTGTGGGATTCTATGATCTTCTAGCACTTGACAATACCAACATGTAGCAATCCCAGTGGAGAAAAGAACAAAGACAGCAAGAAGACAGGAAGACAAGAAAAAGGAATAAAAAGAAAATGAGAGGAGAAAAGAGAGAAGGAAAAGAAATAACAAGAACAACAACAACAAAAAAAGGAATGGGATGGCACAGTTCTTGAAAGATCATTTAGAAAACATTGCCTATTTTTCCTTTCCCAGCACTCTAAGTAAAAATTCAGATGCTAGAAACAGAACTACCCATGATACAAAAGAACAAAAACTGAGAATAAGTCACTAAATTAAACTATTATGTAAATTTGAATAATTAAAGTGTGAATTGTTCATCACAAAAGTCAGTTGAGAACAGGTGATTCAGGGAATGTAAAGTTGGAGATTATTTAAGAATATCTTGCAAGCTAACGAAGTCATAACTCAGCATACGGAAATTAAGCCAAACTGATTAAAATAAATAAATAAATAATCTAACTTGGTTTAGATGAGTAGTGAAAGATACATAATGAATGGAAGAAAGTAAAGCATTTCCAGCAATATCAGGACTAAGAAACTGCATAGCTGATCAGAGAAAAAATGAAAATTTAGAGAAAAAGAATGTCTAGCAGATTTAAGGACTAAGAAAGATCACATTAAATACACAGAATTTATAAGTATGCTGTGTATATCTACACAATTTATGGAAAATGTATTAACAGCAATAATAATATAGAAAAAGCAGAAATATTGGAAAAGTATTAGTCTTCAGGAAAAAGCTAGACGATAGAGTGTGAAGTGCTTTCTACAACAACAATAATTAGAGAGGGACGATTAAACAACAGCTGCTGAAATTAAACAGATCTGGTTAACTTGCACCCTAGAATTTTGAGACAAAAATTGGTCTCAAATTGGTGGTGCTTGGTGCTAGCCAAGCAGCATCAAAACTGTCCAAAATAAAATTACACTGCTAAGCTTTGAAAAACAAACAAACCAATAAAATCCACAAAGTGAAAGTCAGGTAATGACAGGTAATGATGCTCTTGTTGGCCCGACATCAACTAATGGCAAAATACTTAAATCACTAACATAAGATTTAGCTAACTTTATTTCCCATAAATTAATATTGACCAGCATTAATTGTACTTTATTTTAATTTCTTATTAGCAATCTGGAACCTAGCTTTCATTTCGTTTGTTTGTTTTGTTGTTTTAAATGCATTTGAAAGCTCGACTGATTAAAAGGCTGCATCTTAAAAATAATACATTTCCACAGAACAACATAGCAGCCCTCAAAATTTTCAATGAGAAACTAGAATTAAATGAAGTTACCATGAAATTTTCAGAATTAACTTAAAAAAAAAAAAAAAAAGAAAAAAGTAATAGACATCATTAAATAATGGTAAATAAGAAACATCTGGTTTTAGCTGAACAGTGAAGATCTTGGCTCTTAATCCCATAATTAACATTCCTACTGGTAATTTGAAATAAAATCCAAATAATTATAGAATTACAGATAAGGTTTTTACACAACAGACTGAAGAATGCTCAAAAACACAGGAAGACACTGATACTAAGTGGGGTCCACTGGGAAAGCTGAACAAAGAGGAGTAAAGGCTGTTCTCGACATC
Organism: Cygnus olor; assembly: GCF_009769625.2. Lineage (NCBI taxonomy): Eukaryota > Metazoa > Chordata > Aves > Anseriformes > Anatidae > Cygnus > Cygnus olor. The sequence goes on from NC_049178.1 coordinate 13,979,387, forward strand.
AAGTTTAACAGAAGTATGTTGTTGTGTTCATGTATTAGGAAACTGCTGAGAATCAGTAGCTTAGAAGAAACCCAGAGTAACAAGAATTAATCACACAGATGTTGCAGCAAAGGTCAACATCATCACTGGATGTACACACAGGGAAATCCCAAGCAAACAATCAGATGCTTTCTGTACTTGGCTCCGGTACAGCAACAGCTGGAGCAGTGCCCCATTCTAAGATTCATAATTTTTTTAATCAGGTGGATATGTTAGAAAACATTCAGGGCAGAGACAAATACAACCAATCAATTAGAAAACATTGCATTGCAAAAGGCCACAGAACTCCATCTATCTCGCTTATTGAAGAGAAACTTGAGGAGTGACTTGAGTGTAAAAGCTGCTACAAGCTGCATACATTTCCTAATAGAGAACTCCAAAATCTAGGAAGACTTATGTATAAAAACTTCTAATGATGGAATTCTATTAATAAAATCAGATTAGAAATTAGGTACATTTTGTTTGTTGTTCCTTAAGAATAATTTATTACTTGAATAAATTACTAAGACCAGTAGCTTTTCTATCAAGAGTCACTTTTAACAAATCAAGTTAAGATGTTCTTCTGAAAGATGTAATTCAACTGAATTAATTTGAGGAAGTCATTTGGCCTTGTCCCATGACTCTGGAAGCCAGGCTAGGCTGACCAAACTGGTGCCAGCCTCTCTGAACTGGAAAACAGTGCCTTTAAGCACTCTTTCAGCTCTATATATGCCAGCTACACCAATATTTTGGTGCTTTTTATAGCATGTTAATGATCATTGGGCAAACAGGTATGGTAAGGGACTATTATTAAATGAAGTAATTTGTAATTAAAATTAAATGCAAATTTAATTTCTGTTACACCTTTGATTCTGTTATGAATGCTAGTCCAGTGTTTCCATAATAACTCACATTAATCAACATTATCTCTGCACCTTTTTAAAATCTTGGTATGCAGCCTCTTTTCTCAGTACAAAAAGCCCGCCACCACAAGGAGAAAAACAACAATGTATATTTACTTATAAAATATAACTTAAAGAGCTTAGAATGACTGTTGGAAGGTTGGTTGGTTGTAATTATACGTCTTAATTTGTAATAGGGTATGAAAGTAAATTTAAAAAGCTGATTACAGTGTAAACAGTACTTAAAAGTAGCTATTTTGTTTTGTAAATAAGAAAACAAAAGTTTGGCTTTTTCTCTCTTCAGTCTCTTCTTCCAACATTATTTTTTGGAACTGGGCAGAGCATATACAAGAGAAAATAAACAAGGCAGATGGTTAAACGTCTGTATTGTCTGGAATTCCATCAATTTACCAGCTACCGAATTATTGCTAGGTACATTACTCACAAACAGTACCAAAAATTAATTAATCCTTGGAGAGTTGTATAAGCTAGCACATGAAGTAGTGGTCTTTCATCCCTAATGAAATCCATACAACATAGTTCTTCTAAATTTTGCAAAGATTCAGCTGCCGCTACCACTACCATATGTCATAGTATCTCTCTGGGCAGAGCAAAGGGGTGTTTCTTGAATACAGAGACTGATTCAGAAAAGCACTTACACACCTTTTGTTTGTTTGTTTAAAGACCATTCCTATTTAAAGACCGTTCCTATTTCAGACAACACTTAGATGTGTTGAAACTTCAGATGAATTTCTGAAGTAGGTGAAATAGAAACAGACTAGTGACTCCTAACACACACACAAGCCATCAAAAAAATACCACACTAAAAGACTCCTTCAGAATTTAAAACTGAACTAATTCTAATCATCACAGAGTTTTGAATAAGAAAAGAACTCATAAAATGTCTCACTTTGCCTGAAGTGAACCATTATAATGATCACTCTGTTGTATAAATACTTTTGCTCAGGGTACGTCTTCATTTGTTTAAAAACAGAAATCTTGTTAAAATGCAGCTTACTTTTTAGTATTTTTTGGAGTATAAAAAGGGCTGTCTTGCAGGAGGCTCTGTATTCTTTAGGGATTCAGAAGCAAGTTAAAAAACAATCTCATAGTCATCATCTGGCCTCCTGGAAACAGTCATAGAGATGAAGAGCAAATAGATGAGCAGCCCTTTAGGCAAGGCTTGAAACTTGACCTTATCTATCACAAAGCAGAAATCAAAAACACTAAGAAAAGCTTACGAGTGAGCTCTGTTTAATTTCTATTTCCACATTACTAAAAATTAGAAAGGTACAATATTTCCTAAGGGAGTGTATACATTTCTAATCTATGAACTAAAATATTTTTAAATTTAAGCACATCACACCTGAGCTTTGCATCCAGAACTGCATGAGGCCAACCATCAAATGTATTAATTCCCTGTTCATATCATTTATGCATACATTTATCTTTCAGCCCATGTTATCCTGAGTCTTGTTTGAATTCTTTTTCTACAATACAGGAAATAGTTACCAACAGATATAGCATACATCACTTTTTTTTTTTTTCCTGTATTTCAAGTGTTATGAGGTGGGGTTTTTTTGGTTGGTTGGTTGCTTGATTTTTGTCGTTATGTTTTATGTTTTAAGATTTGTGCTCCCGTAAGGAAGGGGAAGTAGACAGCACTAACACTGGGAAGTCCTATCTTCCTCTGTGACCTATTAAAAAAAATAATAAAATTGAAGATTAAATCTCCTATGTACTCCTACAAGCAGAACGTAATTTTCAGCAGTGGTGTTCAGTATCCAGTAATTCTCATTAATGATCATACAGGTATTCCCCCCTCCGACCCCCCCCCCAAAAAAAAAAAAAAAAGCATGGGAATATGATCTGTATTTGGAAGTAGAGCAAGCTAGCAACATAACAGATTTTTAGCATGTTCTTTATGGAAGAGATACGCTTGCTTTATCAAAATAAGAAAAACAGAAGCATAAATAGAGGCATGGCTCTTAAAAGAAATCACAGGTCTGCCCGATAATAAAGAACGGCTGAAGAGCAGTTCATCCTTGGCAAACAATTTACCTCTGTCATCCAACCAAGGTCAGTGGCACATCCAGTTAATAGCTACATCAAAGACAGAAGCATAAATTAAGGGAATACTATAACTTCAAGTCAGTTTGGGCAGAAAATGGCTGAAGTTTGGAATTTGTAAGAGTCTCCCCTCAGCCTTTTCAGTTTTTGCATAAAGTTATGTGGTCTTTCAATGTGATAATTTTCACTTTTAGTAATAATTCTCTCAGATTGCTACCAGGAGAGCCCAGGAAATTTTTCTTTCAATTGGATTTTGTTAATCCCAAAATACTGTAGCCAGTAGACCAAGATCTGTTTTCCTGAACACAGTTAGTATGTTTAACTTTAAGGCTGGAAGTATTCCCACTGAAGTTAATTTGACTACTAATAGTTGTCACTAAATAATATAGGAATTCCTGTTGTTTGTCCTCGCAAGCAGATCATTTCCAGTGCTGGAAACACGTGCATGCCCACACACACCCTGGCAGTTTGACTCTTACAACTAGTGCTACCAAACCCAATGTTTATACATACATGAAAGTGGTAATTTTATTTGTGTCTTAAATACAAACATTTTTTAAAGTCTCTAGTTTTCTTGGTGGTAGCTGAGCAATGGAAAAGTCATTTAGGAGAGAAGTTCTTCTGAAATTAAATACAAACTTAAAGGATTTAAATGATCCCTTCTGCTTTTGTGCCCCCTGCCCAGTGGTCAACCTGAAACCCTTAGCACTGAGTTTCTGGCACCTTGATTTATACATTAGAAGTATTTCTTCTTGGTGGCTTTTGCTGACTTTAAGGATCCTAACATATGAACCTTAAAACTATACACTATGGTTCTATACTGTTGCAGTGGCGAACAATTGGCCGAGACAAGGTAATATGATTTTAAAGCTGTTTGCTCTTGCCTACTTTAATAAAATGAAACGTAGTGACAGAATAACGTGAGTGGAATAATACTGACTGATCCTATGGCAAGATGATACTCTTGCCACATGACAAACCTTGTTGCACGTCACTTTAGACTATTGGGTATGCTCTTTCTGTCTGTAGCCTTTTAAAGAAAATAATAATAAACGATTACGGTGACTTAATGTTTGGCGTTCCCTTCCACATGCCTATGTGCATTTCTCTTGCCTATCTATTCAGACTGGAGACTGACTGGGGCAAAGATCACACTGCTTTTTCTGTCTGTTTGGGTGAAATGTTGCGACTGTAGGCACCTGTTCAAGTACTTACTACAAGAAAGGTACTTTAAGTAATGTTTGATAGACAACACAGACAAGGGCTTCTTCCTAGATGTAGACCCATCCAATTTCTGTAGCTTGACTTGCAGAGAATAAAGTTTTTGGTGTAGTTTCTAGTTACCAAAATACATGTCACTTTCCACAAATGGGTGTTTTTTAGAAGTTCTGTGAACTGTATGAAACTGAGTTTTTATTTATTTATTTATTTAAATTACAATGGATATGATATACGAACAGGAAGAAAATGTTGCTACGTTAATCAAAGTTGTCAGCTCTCATTACTGGAGCACTCTTTGTATCAATTTTTAAAGGGCTTAATAAAACATGGGGACTGTTTCTCCTTTTTCTAGTCTGTAGTCATCTGGCTTCACTGAAGTTAAGGAAGCTACTTTGTATGTACACTACTATAATGAGAAGAGAACTACAGATTCTCTTCGGCTGAAGGCTTCAGTATCTGGTAAGCCATTTTTTTCCTGGGTTGAAAAAGAAAACAGCAGTAGGTAACAGCCTCTGCTTAAACTTCTTGATGCACCCTTTGCACCTTTTACTGACTACAGGGCAGTGGTCATCTTCAATATGAATTTTGGGCCAAATTCCATGTTCATTTATTTTTGTGGATCAGATACAGCTCTAATCTGATTTGCTTGCTTAAGGACCAAGAGGCTAATTTAGTCTCTTGGGTTTATTACATACTTTCATTTTGCAATTCTGTACATGCATATTAAAAAGAAGCAAGACTGCTTGATTTTTCATGAGGCTAAGAAATGCAGTGCCATTTCAAACCTCTTTCAAACCTCTGAAGTTTATGTTATGTACTAAACACATAAGTAATTCTGCTGGGTTTCCAAGATGCAGTCCTTCCTGGGGTAGACTTTGGTTAACTGCATAATTAAGACAGCCACAGAGTGCAGCAGTTGAGCTTGGGAAAAAAGCAAGAGTATTGCACTGAATTGAAATGGAAATGATGAAGGTCCACCTTAGCCAACTCAGGCTGTCTGACTACTATAACTTCAATAAGGAAGGGAACTCAGCAGTTGCCATGGATGAAAACTAAAACTTGTTTTGCTGTGCTTCTATAAGGGAAGATGTTGAATACAGTCAACCCTGTAAAAATTAGTGCTGACAACTTTGCAGGAAGAAATAGAAAAGTGTTTACAAGAAACATTTTAAAACTAATTAGAATGGAAAGCAGTTTCTAGGTCTGACACAGAAAAGTGGTCTGCTGGACTTTTTTTTTTTTTTTTTTTCCCTTTTCCCATTTATCAAAGAGATTTTTCATCATATTGCACATCTGCAGCCTTCAGAACAAATTCTGGCAAGAGTACTCAGCATCACCATGAGAAAGAGCCTTAGATATTTCCCCAGGATAGAAAAAAGCCAACCCCTATCAATTCCCATTCCTCAGACAGAATGATGCCTTTAACACTCTGTAATGAAAGTTTTTATTTGTGAGAGGGATTACCAACATCAGCCTGTATTGTTCTTTGATGTGCCCCAGAAATATTACAGCAGAAGTTACTAAAGAATAAATTGGAGGAACTGAGTAGCCCCACCAGCACAGTTTGTCTCTTCACCATTAGCCAGTTTGTATCAGGGTGAATTCCTTCCTTCAGTGGGCTTGTTGAGTTTCTTTATGCTTTTCTGTGTTGTCTTTAAATTTGATATGTTAGTCTCATGTACATTGGTGACTTTTTGTTTTACATTCATGTTTATTATTTCACAATATAATGTTAAGTAAACCAGTAACAAACCTTTATCAGATGCCTCTGTACTGTGGAAGAAAACCTTCTCAGTCCTTTAGATGCAAAGGGATGGAGGCTGCATTTCTGAATGCCTCAGAACTGGTAATTGTACGAAAACCACTAGGTCTAAACCTTTTGGTAGCACCTATTGCCAGTTTCCAGGAACATTCGCTATGAATTATGGTTAGATCAGGTACAAGAAAGCCAAGAATTGCACACATCTCAGTGCACATCACTCCCCTATCCACAGAATTATATATCCATATATACCTATATTTAAAAAAAAAATAAAAAGTGCTGTGTATTCTGAGTGCTGTAGTCAGCCTGTGTTCCCCATATATTGGGATGAACATACAGGTCTGTAATTTCCCCGATTTACTTTTAGCAACTTACATCTCAGGACTGATACATCTAGACTCTTACTCTGATAAAATAATTATTAACTTGTTCTTTCTTGTTCATCAACCAGCATGCTACTTTCCAATATCACTGTAAAGATCCCGAGTGGTTCTATGTGAAATTTCTGAAATCCAGACCTGTTCCTTGCATTGCTTACTTTTTACCACCTACTCTGTTCTTGTATTGGAAAATACTGCCATGTTGGTTGACATACATTTTACAAATCTGCTTACCTGCAATGTAGCAAATCCTATTACTGCATATGAACATAAATTAAATCTGCTACTCCATGCACTGTGACTTCACATACATCAAATATCCTTTCTTTCAAGGGACAATATTGCCCTAGGTCTTTTGCACACCTGAGGTTAAAAATAACAGCCTCCTCCTCTGCCCCCCCCCAAAAAAAAAAACACCAAACAACCAAACAGTAAACCAACAAACAAACAAACAACAACAAACACTTTTTAGCTATTAGCTACTATTTAGCTAGTAACTACTTTAGGTATTATCTCTAAGGAGTCATTCACCAATGCCCTTAAGAAGAATATTAGTCTTACAGGACAGTTTTCTAATCTGGGTGAAGCACATCTTTTATATAAGGACCCCAAGACATTCTCTCTCAATTCAAGATAACAGGATTTCAGGGAGGAATCTGGACTTCTATTTATTCACTCTTCATCAGATTTTCACTCTGCATCCTTACTTGCCTCCTTCGATGTACAATTTAAAAAAAATAAAAACCTTTTAAAGCAGCACAGTTGTTCTAATTTATCTGTTGCCATCTCTCCTTTTTAGGATCCAATCTGCTTTTTTCCCATCCCTATTATTTTATTCCCCCCCCCCCCCCCCCCCCCCCCCCCCAACCCCATTATTTAGTATTATCAAGGCAGGGGAGAAATACCTTATATTACCCTTCTGAATTCTAGTACAAAAGTTGCAAATATATGCAAATACTTCATAATGTATCTATATATTTCCTTTCAAGCTCCCTAGTCTCAGAGGGAGCAAGGCAAGAGGTTCTTTAAAAACAGTGACTGATACACTGCCATTCCTTGGTATTCCAAGTAAAACAATGTAAAGGAGAAAGATTTTTACCATTGTTTATTTTACTGCAAGATATTTACCCATTAGCTCTCAACAGGCTCATCACCTATGACAAAGCAGAGCTCCATGCATTCACACCCCTTCTCTCCATAGGGCACCCTCCCCCTTCCCCACCTCTCCATCCCGTCTCCAGACATCTCTGCACTCCAGCCAGGAGACTATCCCACTACCTCTCTTCTCTTACAGTGAGACCAAAATCCTGCCAGTCTGTGCGAATCACCCGTTCTTCTGGTTTGCTTCCTTTGCTGTCCGCTTTCACGTATCAGTAATTAGAACGAAGCAAGTCGAGCCAGAATTGTTATTGACAGCTGCTTTAAAACATGTAGTGGCTCAGGCATCCACATCAAACTTCCTGAGCCAAAAGTTAGTTAGTTTAAAACTGGAAGGTTCTTATTCCGTAAACTTGTAGTGTCATGGTCAATTGATGACTATTGTAGAGCATTACAGTAAAGCATTTATTTTATAAGACAACACCTGCTACACAGATAGCTTGATAGTGCCTAATACAAGAAGCAATAATCAAGAACACGAATAGGCAATTTATTTTAAATTGTCATTACTTAAACAGTAGACACAGTTCTCCCTTGTATATAAAAACTTGCAAGCACAACTGTTTGTATTAGAGTAATGTTAGGAGGATATTGGATCCAATTTGTCCATCATTTAATGAAATTTAACTGCTTGAAATAAAACCATACAAGCTGACTCAAGGTTTCTACAAAGCCCAAGCCTGCACACCCCAGTTCACATCAGCTGCTCTGTGATACACGGTTATCACTGAGGCACCAAAATGTACAGGGAGGAAAGGGAGGGAACTGACCCCTTAGCAGTGAATCATTTTCAGACCTGAGAGTCTCTAAGAGTCAGAATTTACCTCCATGACAAACAATTTCTGTTACTGTAAACTCCCAAGCCAGGAAGATACCAATCTTGATTATAAAGCTTGCTTGTTTGGGGAAAAAGAAAAGTTACTATCACCCCCTCTTTAGAAATGGATGAGAAGAAAACAAAGAATCAAGAAAACAAAAACTAGCAGGAAGTCCTTGCCACATTTTAGAAGTATTCAGTTTTTTTTCTTTTTCTAAAGAAATCCAATTCTTCAGACTGAGGATTCCGTATTAAATCATTACCAGTATTTTGTAAGTGGGGCTACAATTTTTTGCTGTAAATAAAGCAGATTGCTTCAACTTCCCCTGTTTTCTGAGACTATAATTTAAGAATAAAGTCATTACTTAGAGTGCATTATGAGTTAAATTTTTTAAACTTACAACTCAGAGAGAAACAGATGTTCAGCACTTTATTAATATGGATTAAATGTTTTCCCTTCTAAGTTAGCTTAGGGTTACTCTTCTGCTCAGCCCCATAACAGAATTGGGTCACCTACTGCATCACCCAATTTCTTGTTTCCAGAAATATGACAGTCTAACCAATGTGAGTAGGTTTGGGCACTGCAAAGAGTCTTTTATATTTCACTGTGTGTGTGATGGCCAAGTCATATTAATGTGAAGATAAAATATCACGTGACTATGTGGGGCACAAAACAAACAAACAAACAAAAACCAGCAAATGGGAATGTTAGATTAAGAATATTAACCTGCCTTTTACAAATTATATATTTTCAAGACTGAAGAAAAACTGCAATAGAATTTTCTAGAAATACATTTTTAGAGGACATTATAGATGCTAGATTTTAACATATAGGGTGAAACTCTTTGAAAAATTAAGAGCGAGTTAAAAAAATAAAATAATTCTAGAACATTTACTCTAATGGCAACTTTCATCCACATTACAATGTCAAAACCATTCTCTGGAATTGAAGTTAAATCTCAGAGACTTACTGTGAGCAGCCCAAGTAAAAATACCAGACTATCTGGATATCGGAGTACTTCAGTTAATAAATGTTTAATATTAATAATTTCTGGTGTGTCCATTTTAAACTTATATTTCAAAATTTCATTTCTTAAAGATGGCCTAATGCAGGACAGCTCTGATGAAACTCAAAAAGCTCGTACATTACAAGTTGGTCATGTCTATTTCCAAACCAAATCCTCAAAAAAAAAAAAAGTTAGGTAGTTAGGTAAAATTGCCTTTGATGTCTGCTGAAGGAAAAGTAAGTTTTGTCTGAGTAATTATCATGGTACCAATATACCATGACCCTTTCAGGGACCCTGAAAGGAATTAGTCCCCAGGAAAAGCAGTTTCTAAGCTCTCCAGAGAACAGAACTACTGAACCAGGAGTCTTTCAACATGAAGGTTCATATTCCCTAGGAAACCAAGTGCAAAACCATACAATGTTAATGAAATGCTAAAATGGAATACCAAGTAGTCAGATGTAACTAATATTAATCTTTCTCCTATATCAAATATGGTCATGTTGTTCCAAAACAGTACTTCCCAAGTCCTTCTTCTTAAATACAAATATTAGTGTTTGATTTGCAAAGTGAAAAAAATAATATTATACAAGCAATCTAAGTAGTTAACACTCATGTTGTTGCAACCTCAAGCTAAAAATATAAAAACCTCCCATCTCACCCCAGGCCCTATTCACAAAATGGGACTGTGTAGATGCTGTATCATTCATTCATGGAAGCCAGCAGGAAGTATGGATGAAGCAATTTTGCTTTCCACTACAATCTGCTTGAAAATTAGGAAAATGATTTCCTAAAATTGAAATGTGCACTTCTGGAAACAGGGAAAAAAATAAAACTGCGAAGCCTAACTTGCTATAGGAAAACAACGATTTATCAACTTAAATATGAATAGTTGCATTTGCAGAAAATAGCTTACACCATGAATGCTAAGAGGCAGCAGCTAATTGAGTGTATACGTTTGTGGAGGTGAATGTCCAAATGGAACTTGTAAACTGCCGAGCAGAAATGTGCTACTTCCTGGTGGCAACTAGTATAAACCGGTGTAAATGGCGGTAAGACCCAGACTAAACCCTGGCATCCAGATCCAGCACAGGGCATGCTGTCTGGACCATGACAGGAACTTCTCCTTCAAGAGAAACCTTTCACCACAAAATGTTAATCATACCACTGTTTTTTGAACAAAATACAGGCACACCAGGAAAACAAACAAAACAACGCACCAACAGAGTAACTAAGGCAAAGGAATAAAATGACACAATCAAATCTTTGCTGAAGGTAACAAAATCAAATTATGACTTCTGAAAAACCTATTAGGATTCCACACCAGGTTTCTTCTTTGAATGGTGAGAACAATATATTATTATTTTTATGATGTATTTGCAAGCATATGTATATATACACTTATACGTACACTCCTATATATATTTGGGCCAAGCAGAAGGTACGTGATGGACTGAAAATGAGATATTAGTTCTGCTAAGAGAAAGACATGAAAACATTTATAGCAACATTTTAGAAAATCCAGATTAAACTAGTAAACTGAAAACAGACCATTTTCTTGGCTAATGCATATATCCTGTGAGTCTACAGCTACAGTTGATAAAAACTAATTGCAGCACCTATTTCCAAAGAAGCAGACATGAAACCTAATAAGCCTAACCATGAAACTGAATTGGATAAACTTTCTGTTGATCAGCCAGTACCTTCTTTCTGATTTCCCTCAATGTCTGGCTTCTCAAATCTTAGCAAAAATATTTGTGGGTTCAAGTGGCTTAACAGAAAGTGCATGTATTTCAACATCACTTTTCATTTTTGCTTATTGGAATGCAAGAATCAGGGTGGAACAATTTCAGCCAAGTTAACTACATTCTGAGTCAAGTGGACTACAGTTTCAGCACAATTACATATGAGATTTGATAAGAATCAGGGACAAAGTGGAGAGACAGTTTTCAGCATCTTGTTCACCTCCCCCTCAAATATATGTTTTCATGTGTAGAAATTAAAATCCCCAAGCCACTGCTACTCTTTTTTTAAGATGACAAACAAGGAGAAAAATGATCAGTAAATGAGCAAGGAGCAAGAAGGCAGACAAACAATCAAAATGTCTGATGTCATTGCTTACTAAATCCATTCAGAGGGAGCCAAGTCCAGGAACAAACTGATGACTGATGCTAGGGAAAGGACTTTTAACATTAAGGGCTCTTTCCTGTACTGCTGCATATTTTTCCTTACAGAGGTAAGCCTTTATGGACAGTATATGTATTATGACTCCAAGCAAAACATGGGTGCAAACTGTCATCTATCAGCTTACAAAAATTTAAGGCATAACATTTAGGATCATTGACTGATAATATTTAAGATCTCCAACCAAAAATACAATTTAGTACAAAACAAAGGAAAGGAGAATCCTTAGATCGGAAAAGTTGTTCAATTTTAGAATAGCTCAAGTGCAGGTAGCAATAGCTAAGGTAATCTGCACTTGTCCCTTGAGAGGAAGTTGATGCATGCTGGCTTTTTATCTACAATTTTTTCCTCTTATTTCCACTGCCTGGTTATGTGGTTTTTTGTTGTTCTTGGTGGTGGTGGAGGTGGTTTTTTTTTTGTTGTTTGTTTGTTTTTCTACTCTCTTTTCTAGCTATTAAAAGAGAAAACGGTTGTGAGCAACTCCCCATCAGGCCAGTTAAGTAATCTAAATTCTGAATTCTAATTCTAAAATTGCTGTACCCCTAGGAGCTGCCACAACACAAGAATCAAACAATACCTCTTGAGGCCAGAACAGGTAGAAATGGAAGACTTACCTACTGCAACTGTTCAATACAGAGAAAAAAGGAGTGAAAGAAATGCAAGTAGCCCAGACATATACCATGAAACTTCAGAAGTCTGGTACTTAGTGAGCAATGAAGAGACAGACGTGTAAGCAGCTAGATAGTTTAGGCACTCAGATTCTGCTAAGCAAGCTGTTATTTGGGTTATCAGCTTATCGTCAACACAATCTAGTTTTAAAATGGTAAGATACAGAGCCACTTAAAGGTAAAAGATGAGAAGAAAATTCCCTTGTTGCACTTACAGTCTTACCGGAGCTTACTGAAGATGACCATCAGCATGCTTAATAAAAAAAATTACAACAATGGCAATTTTGAGGTTACAGTGAAAGTGATGTCTACTCAAATATAACAAAAGCATGTTTCAGAGAGATGATTTACCATTTGTTTTCAAGAGACACATCTGAATTTCAGCCTTAAAAGTATCTTGGTTTTTTTTCACCTACGGTTAGCAACAAATTTTTCCTTTGCTACAAAGACCACCTAATAAGTGATGCTCTTCCTTAACACAATAACATCTGGCAATAACAATTATATTGATTATGTGATTTCAGCTACATTTGCAGAACAAAGTCACGGGCATGAGTGAATAATTCTCACCTCTCTATCATGGTTTATTACATACTAAGACAATGACCAAACTGAGGGAGGAAGCTTTTTGCTGCTAGTCTTTCAGGTATATTTAAATACCACCTAGCTGCTTTTTCTAATAAATGCAGAGTGACTGGATAATTAAGCCTCTCGTTAAATCTGCCTACTGTTTGGGATTTCAGGGCCCATTTCCATTTTGCCCCTCCCACAAAAGCAGACATAAAAACAAGCCTACTTGAGTAAACTGCTGAATTGCTGCACTGCCAGAAACACCGTGCCTTTTATGACAGCAAAATTCTTCTTAAGGAGACACAAGAGAAATGAGCTTTGATAAATCACCATATTTCAGACCTAATCTGTTTTATAGCTAGAAAGTAGATGAAAAAATGTTTCCAGTGCATGAGAAAAAGCAACCTCCCATTTTTGCTCTTCCACCTTCTTCTCTCTTCTTACCAATTAGGAAAAAAAAAAAAGGAAAGAAAGAAATAGAAAAGAAACACACACAGAGAAATATCTGTAACACCTCCACCTCTCTATAGTTTAGTGCAGGCTACCAAAGAAAAGAGATCTTTCGGCCAAAATCTAGGTAGTTTGACAGTAGCCTACTGGCACTCTAAGAAATTCTACACAAGAAAATTATAATCTATATCAACAAATAAATTCAGCAGCCACATAGGAAAATATGCAAATTATGTTTGTAATTAACCACTTTTTCTGAAAATACTAACATCATTCTATTTTGTAGATTCATTAATGGCAAATTAAACAGATTATTTTTATTACTGTACCAGAGTCTGGACTGTGTGCATTATGCAGCTAAATAATATTGACAAAACTACTACACTGTTAAACAGAAATGCAGAATGTAATTAGTATTCCACTTAGCATATGTAATTACTGGCATACTATAACAAAGAATGAACTGATAAACAAGATTCGGGATCACCATTTGCCCTCATTTCAATCATTATATTTCCTAAAGAAATGGCATCGCTCAAACCAGTTTCTAAATATCTTAACAGAGAATAATAAACTTGAGATGTTCTGGAAAGAAGGCCAGGGAACGCCACGTTGATAACAGCATTGTGTTCCCATGACACGAATGAATTATTAAAGTCTAGGACATGAGAATATTCAACGTGTGATGAGGATGGTATTGTGCTTTTAGTAAATTAAGTTGGTTTGTTCTCCTTATTGTGCATGTGCCTGTTGCTTTCAATACATTGTAGCTGAGTATTTAGGTTTTACTTAATTGTTCCACAATGTCATAAAGTGAGGAAAAACAACAAACCTGAACTGTACTGAAAAACAACTCATGATTGAGTTTCTGTTTTATAATATTCTTACTGACTCTAATAATGTTTTGCCTTGTCTGGCTTTGAAGACAAGTACAAATACCGTACAACACTGAAGTTTGCAAAACTTTGGTATTTGGACACAACTCCATTTTTAGTACAACAACAACAACAACAAAAGTACAAACTAGGAGGGACAGCTCTGGAGATGTCCATGGCCTCTTATGTCCCAGTCTTGGAGAATGCCCAGTTGAAAATTAAGTTATAATACTGAAGTTAGTAGCATGAAGTATAAAACAAAACAGGTTACTCAGAGGATACGCTGTCCAAAATAGTGCCACATGAATTCTGCTGTCTTAAATAATGAATAAAAAAAATAATTAAATCACTACATCAGTACACTTACTTGGACTCCATTTTTACCACTTTGGGAATATAAAAAAGTGCTACACCACATTCACTGCCCTCTCACAGCCACGTATTAATATATAGTAAGTGAAAATATCATTTTGTAGTGGCTATGTCTTTTCTTTAAAACAAAAACAAACAAACCAACAACATTTTTGTTGTTGTTCTGATAATGTTAGAGACGACATTTTACAGAATTATGCTAAAGCTACCATGACGCACACCAAATATTTTTATGTTTCCTGGTTCTATTTCATTCTCTGCTAAAAGTATTTTCTCTAAGCAACACATGACAGAAAAGACAAGTAACTGAACACTTGAACAAACGAGTACTTGAATGGCTGAAAGACTGCAAATGCACACAGAGTTCTGCTATCTTATGTCATATAACTGTCTTCAACACAACTCCAAAGGTCAGAATAGCAGAATCCAGAAAACCAATGAGCAAGCATTTCAGTATTTTTTTAATGGAATCAAACCATATATATTCAGATGTTGCTGTTAAATTGGAACTAACAGTTATTGTGGATAAGTACCATCTACCCAATCTCTTCTCTTCATGGGTAAAGCATTTCTCTAAACACGTGTGTAAGCACATCCCTGAAACGGAGTGACACCCCATTTCCAGAATGCACCACTTAGCATTAAAAATAAAAGCTTTTATCACTGAATAGGAAGCAGAATAAGGTATCACTGAATGAGGAAGCAAAATGGTATAGACAAATACAAGCTAGGCAGTAACCACTAACATCTACCTTCAGCTACATTCAAATTGCTCTATTTTCTCCTTAAACAAACTGAAGCCCTACATAATGAATTAATGCCTTGTTTTCCAATTTGAATAACTCAATGTAAAATTAGTTAGAATTTTAGAATCTTTAACACATCACTAAAAAACTTTGTATGCAGAATACAGATTTGGGAATGTTCTCTTCCAAAAGGTCAAAGTTGTTTTCAGAACTGAAGTTTACCAGTAACACATTTAGAAAAGTGGTGGCACCACATTATTAAGCATCTTTCATCTTAAAAACACTTTACAATACTAAAGAGGTGTCATGATCCCTTTTTACTGAACAAGGCACAAAAGGATAAATAACATGTCAAAAGTCTTAACAGTGACAAAGCTGGAGACAAAATTTAGATATGACACCCTGTTCCTTACCTACTTCTAAGGCAACGCAGTTTCACTTTTATCCTATTTATTTACATGAAAATACAAAGCCTTATGTTATCTTTGTGCCAAGGAAAATTAAAATATATTAGGAGCATTATAACAGCAGTCTGAAAAATCTTCATCAAGCTGGCCCGTGAAACTAACACTTTGTTCTTCTTACACAAATGTATGTGGAACCAGAGCTCAGATTATTATATTTGAGGGGGAAAAGGGGAATTGCAGTGTCCTATTTTATATTTCATCCAACACCAACTTTGTGCTGGATATAAACCTCAAATATTGTCTAGGTCCCGGTGTGGAAGTTTGTAACACCTAAATACTAAATGCCTTTGAAACATTCCAGAAGGAAAACAGATATATTTTCCAAGAGAAGTGGAACTGCAATTGTTTTTCCTAGAACTTTCATTTTACATCAGGATAGATTAATCTCTGGAGTAATTTCACTCATTAAAGTGGTTTTACATAAATTATGGATTTGTCTGATTACGTTTCACCCAAGCTCTATGACTACCACAATAGTGCTTGTTGACATTTTAATTAAAAATGCAGGTCCATCAAGCTAGTCAGAAAATGGAAAACCTCCTCAGAAATAGTAGTCTCTACAGCTGCTATTTCTTGCATGCCTAAAGCCCGTTTACTACACAGGAGAGCAAACTATAAAAGATTTTTTTTTCTTTATTCAAGAGCAATGAACAACGAGTAATAAAAGGTATCAATTATTCACATTGCTTCTCAGCAGTTTAGAATTTCAAGAAGGAAAAAAAAAAAAGACTGCTTTTGAGTGAAGAGTAAAAATTATTTGGTGAAATGCAGACATCTCTGAACAGAAAAATTGCATAAATATATGATTATTGATTTGGAACCAATTAAAACATACCCAGCTTGTTTTTTTCTAAACTTAAAAATACAGAATTTTTGACAAAGTGTAATTTCCACAATTTAAAACTAAGACCAGAGAAGCTACTAAGTAGTTCATTCTTGGTGTTACCAAACCAAAAACAATTGCCTTGCAAGACCCGATGCTTCTGGGAATGTTAAGAAACCAAAATTGGCCCTTTGCCTCTTTGGCTTGAGTTAGATGTACTTATGCACCAACAGCTAAATATTTGAAGAAGGGTTGCTTCCACACACTCATGGAATAACTTGGCTTATCTCTAGTTTACTGAAGTTGTAAAACAATCCTGTTCATTGGATATATTGGACAGTCAACCTTTTCCCCTACCACCTTAAAAAAAAAAAAGGAACGGTAATGAAAGAAAGATGAAAACTGAAAGTGTCAAATATGTTTCAAAATGTTTATTGACTCGTGAGGTAGTAAATATCATCTACCAATGAAGAAAAGTTTTCCACAAGAATGCAGATTAAGCATAATACATTTTTTACCTTGGTGTATCCAAAGATAAAATAAAAATTAAATAGAACATTTGTTCCTGCCGTTTTGTCTTATTTGAGTATTCGCTCATTCCTTCCCACTTATCTGCATTCAAAAAGGATTTATTTAGATTTAAGTTTGGTGGCCATACTTGAGTTCCATTGCATTATTTACTAGAAAGAGTAAGCACCCTAGAAGTAAGCAGAGAGCATAGTCTGATAACACAGAGAACAGAAGAGTTGCGTGCTGTCGTTGAGAAGATATAGCACCATACTATGAACTGGAAAAAGTGATGGGGTCTTGAAATGTTGAATATCACAACAAAGAAAGATCTAACAAAAACAAGGGCATGGAGAGGGAAACCACTGCTCTGGAAAGTGAACAGAATGCTAGTGAATCCAATGATACAGGATCACACAAATATCTCCTAAGACAACAGCTGATGGCAGGATACGAGGACAGACCTAACTGCGTCCAACCCAAAACACTGAAATTACATTTCACATAACATATTTTAGAATCAGCACTGAAACTAAACAATTTGGGAAAGAAATCAGAGAATAAAAATAGTGGGTGTCGTCTATTACATTCAAGCAGCTGCCAGGCCCATGGTAACAGTAGTACACAGATCCCAAATAGGAAAGATGCATTAGCTTTCTAAGCTTCAAAAAGGTAGCCACTCTACCCATCAGGCATTTGATGGATTTCTGTCCATTTTATCTCTTCTTAATTGAATGGACTGAAAAAACTAACCTCCGTTTTCTTCTCTCCCCAGAGTCCTTAAGTTATTAAATTACAGTGGTTTAGAATATTAACATAACAATGCATTTTCCTAAATAATAAAATATGAAGAAAAGAGAATGTAAGCTTTTCTTTATGGTATTTTCTTAATGAATTCAAGAGGGGAGAAGAGGATATCAAGAGTTTATGAACTGTTTAAATGTAAAGCCAAAGAATTATAGATAAAGTTCCAAACCATTAATCCATTATATACTGTGAATTGGACAACCCCAGTGAGATATCATTTCCAAAAATGAATCAAGCAAAGCCATCAGCAAATAGTTAACACTCTGAACCTCTGAAACTCTCTTTGATTCAATTCAGGCTGCAAACCTCTATGTTTAGAAGCTAATTTACACTGGAATCTGGAATTTAATCATCTCTTCTCATGCATTTAAAAATGGATGACTTTACATCACATAGTCTAAATTAACTTTGAAATTTTGCTACACATAGTAATATAATACCTAGTCAGATATGCTGATCTTACCTTGAAATAAATTAATTGCTTGATTCTTCCTCTTAATATTATCCTGATGCTGATAAAATTTCCCTAGGCAGTGCTAAGAAATGCTCTGGACTTTGCCCAAATAGGGTAGGACATATATAAAATCAAAGAATGATCATAAAGAATGGAGGAAAGAAACAATTTTTGGACAGGAAAAAAGATGACATGGAAAGGAAATAATGTTTTGTTTGAATTCAAGTCTACTGATTTCAAAATAAATCAACTAATGGCCACTGAAATTAAAAAAAAAAAAAAAGTTGCATTTGGGAAGAGAATGTAATGTTGAATATATTTTTTTATTATTATTATTTTAAGTCAATAAAATTTCTACCTGTGCCATTATTCACATCATACTTACTGCAAGAACACTACCAAAGTGATTAGTTATAGATTTCCAAAAGCAGTCTGAAGAATCATCTGGAAGGGGAAATTCTGAGAAGTTTAGATGTCTGGGTGGTAAACAAAGGGGAAAGTTTATGATTTTCTCTTCCTCAAGGAAAAAAAATCCACAATCAGTAACAAAAAAAACCTAATCAATATGAAGAGAATATTCCCATATTTCAGACTGTACGAAGGCAGATGTGTTTTCTGATAAGAGTCCTCTAGCTCAGGAAAAAAAGTGTCAAGTATTAGGCATGATCTAGCGGGTTTATTCTTGTTCAGATTTTGAAGAGAACAGCAAGTTCTTTGATCCTTCTAAGCCACAGTCCTGTCTTTCACAAAATCGCAATCCCGTCAGTAGCTCTCTTAATAAAGTTAATGTTTGATATTAAAATGTTATTACTAATTAACATATTAATCATTTAAACTGGCTTATTATCCCCATGTACAGCTTTCCTCCTCACAGGAGTGAATACCAACGGTCTTTCCACAGATTAGTATCTCACAGCAGCCATTTTTAAGGAGAAGTTCCCCAAAAGGAAATTCTACAGATTTTTTAAAAATCTAACATTTTTTTAATAGATTAAAAAAATGCTGTATAGGGATGGAATTGTTAATTTAATTCTTTGTGACTCTAAAGTGAGAATTTTTCCATGTAGTAGAATTACTTGAAATGAGAAAGCAGCTTTCCATAATTTTTTGGCATGCTGGAATAACTAAGATGCAGTATCTCTGTAAAACACACTGGTCCACAGACTGAAGTAAAGCTTTTCTAACTATTTCTACAGGATAATGGCTTTTTCATCTAAATAGTAAGGAAATACCCTGAGGCAAATGCAATGAGCATTTATTTACAGCATATTCATATTAATATTATCCCTTTCTCACATATTTCCCAGAAATTTGGAATTGAAATGCTAAAGTCTGATAGTGGATTCTTAAATATACATCCCACAAATCACAGCTATGCATTCATACTGTCTCCATATAATTTTGATCAATTTTAAGCAAAATAACATCTTCACTTTTTCCCTTTCACAAAAAGAACACACTGTTATTTATAGTTCTATAATATTTCTTACTCTTCACAATGCAAAGTACATTAGGCATAACGTGCCTTTATTTACAATGGAATACAAAATGGTAACTAAGCATATCAGATCCTTTGTGATGCAGTTATGTACTTAATAAATGAAACAGTAATACCATCTGTACTTGAAGAAAACTGCCTAATATTATCATCTTTACAACACAAATTAGTGATTATCTAGTACATTAAGATGCTAATCCACTCAAAAACAAAGCACTGAAGAGTATTCCATACACCTTCATCTTTTCTTTAAATTGCCACAATAAATTGCCATTGCTTACCTATACAACCACTTCTCTTCTGCCTCTTGCATTTGGCAAACTTGTAGTCAGTACTCAGTTGTTAATAGGTCTTGAAAAAAGTGTATTAGGATTTTTTCACAACCAATTAAGGTCAATTAATGTGCAATACATTACTCTATATCTGGTAGCTCAAACTATAGCAAATATTTATCTCATAACCACTTACTACATTTCCTGCTTACTAAGCTAGACTGAAGACTTCCAGCTGACTATTTGTGTGCTGGGATTTTTATTTTTAAAGTTATAGGAAAAAAAAATGTAATCCCTTATTCTCATGGATGTATTTATTTAACACGTGCAAGCATTTATTTAAAAACAAGCTTCCCCTTTTTTGGCCCCAATCTGCTGTCAAACTGCAAGGTATCAACTTTTCTACTCAAAGAAGAGTCAATGGTTCTGAGAAGACAGCCTCACACACATCCCTCCTGAGTTCCAGCACTGAGATAAATAGAAAGGTTCAATCCTCCACAGGAGCAATGCTCCAAGTTGACAACCAAACAGCTGTGCTGATTAAACTTCTGCTCTTCACTCAAAACATTCCTATTGCATCATCATTATTCTGCTAACAAGGAAATTACAATCAATTCACTTTGAGGCACGGCCACCAGCAGTTAAGCAGGACAATAAATAACTGAACAAAAAGTCAGGTTAACCTGTATCATAGAACCATAGAATCATTTCAGTTGGAAAAGACCTTCAAGATTATTAAATCCAGCTATGAAACTGACATACCGAGTCCCATCACTAAATCACATCCCCTAGTGCCACATCCTATAACAGCAGCATGTAGGAGGAATCCGCAGCACTTTGTTCCAGCCAACACCAGATGCATTAAAGATCACCCTGAACCTTTCTTAAGAAAAGCAGAGTTAATTAGCTTTAATGTTACTCAAAACATCAAAATCTATAAGCATTCATGCCATTGACAAATTGACCTCTGATTTTGTTATTATTAATAATACAGTAATTATGGTTTTCATGCATACAGCTCTTTTTAGCCATTAACTAAGTAATGTCTAACTTCATTTTGGTACAAATACATTCCTGCCTTCACAAAAAAAAAAAATAGCAATCTAATGAATCCAAATAACCCGGTATATGCATATCTAGTTTACAATGAAACAATAAATGCTTTTAAGGTAATTCTCCAGGAAAAGATTTGCAAACAGAAAACTAAAGAAAGAAAAGTTTAAAGGAACGAAGATTGAAAAAAAAAGATTATAATTTGTAGAAAAAGTTAATGACAACATAAGTTCTCAAAAAAAAAAAAACTATGAATATCAGATGCAAAAAAATCAAATATGTGAACTACCTTGGCTTGGCATTTTTTTCAATTTGTAGTTGGCAACTCACATAAAATGAAAGGGTAATCTGAAAGATTTATTTCCAAAATGGATTCCTACCCCACAGCCTCTTCAGTATGCAGAAACTGAGCTTTGTAAGTATAACAACAAAAATGATTAATGACCCTTGACATTAGAATTTAAAATGTCCTTCATGCAAATACACTGGTTCCTCGATTCTTTCGTAACACAATAGCAAGGAGATATTAGAATTGCAAAATTGTACCAAAAAAAAAAAAAAAAAGATGCACCGAAGTTGCACAATGAAGTAGTTTCATTGTGGTACTGAGAGGATTATGAAATGAATACAAGATAACACTGATAGACAAGTCTAGCAAGCCTTTTCCCTTCAAAGTATCCATTCACTTAAATTGCCCTCACTGGAAAAAAAATAAAATAAAAATTAAAAAAAAAAATGAAATTGTTTTATCTGATCAGTAACAGCTTAAATAGCAGGAAATAAACATTAATTTTATTGAGCAAATTAGAGGTTTCTTCTTAAAGGGACAGTGTCAAAGGAAATTGACTTAACTTTCATAAATCCAATTAGCTTTTTGAAAAACTGAGCAACAGAATTTCCATATTAAAAAAAGAAAAAGATGCAAACATTCAATCTGAAAAGTTCTTTGCCCTTCAGTATTTTTAGATAAAATGTGGCTGTACTCCATTACTATAGCGCAAATGAAAGAAAGTTGAAAATAATTAACTAGAGATATAAACATAAAACAAGTATTCCCTTTTGCTTCATTTCCACAAAGAAAAATGAAGCTGAGC
Organism: Cygnus olor; assembly: GCF_009769625.2. Lineage (NCBI taxonomy): Eukaryota > Metazoa > Chordata > Aves > Anseriformes > Anatidae > Cygnus > Cygnus olor. The sequence goes on from NC_049178.1 coordinate 14,001,559, forward strand.
TTAAGAATTAGACAACGATATGTCTCATACTTAAAGCTATATACATACTGAGAACTAGCCCAAAATTAGCTAGTATATCTAAACCATGAAATAGGCTGCATAGGGGAAGAACAGATGACCCTTAAACTTCAGTTTAACTATGTTTTACACAAAACAAATGGCAAAAGCAAAAAAATTTGCTTTGTAGAATTTGCACAAGGAAATTCTATTTGCATAATGATAAAATGTGGTCTCATATTTTGTGGTATTTGTGTTAACTATTATATCAAGAGGCCAAAAAGAAAGAAAAAAAAAAACCACAAACATCTTGAAGATCAGGACCTCTTGTCATGAAGAAGAGTTTTCTGAAGAACAATGAGAGAGGTTCCAAATTGAACTTCATCAAAAAAGAATGCAATTCTTAATTGCTCTAGTGCCAAAATGTAAATGGCCAAAGAAATGTGAGACATAAGTTCTGAGATTACTCCTTGTAAATCAGAGAGAGAACCTTTAATGGGTTCTTTGCTGAATAGTTGTCTACAGCAAGTACCAGAACACCAGTCATCTTCTAATATAGGGTTTGGAAAATATTGTTAAAATTCCTAGCTATGATCTGTGATTCCCTTTGAACAGAAAAAGAAATCTGCTGAAGAAATTAAGAACTGGATAAAACAAAGTCAATATTGAAAAGCCTGGAAGCTGCTAAAGAAGAAGAAAATGCCAGGCAGGGATATTCTCAATATAAATACTCTAAAGTGAAACAAATACCAAGAAGAGGTAAAAAAGTTCACAGATAAAGCTTTCACAGTTCTCACAACAAAATTTTCATAGTCAAAGCCTGCTGTCATATTTCTGGACTATGTTCAGAAAGCTTTAAGGTCTGAAAACGCTCAGACCTCAGAAATATATTCCTTTGCATAGGACAGAAAAGGTACTTTGAGAGAAGACAACCTGAAGAAGCTATGGGCCAGCTACATTCCACATTCCCATCTCTTACTGACTTTTCACTAATATGCAATCAAAACTGATGCAAAAAATAGGAATAGCACAAGAGACTTCCCCTCTGCCAGAAGAGATGTCTTCAGTTGATGCTTACCTCAGTTCATTTATATATTGCTACTGAAATAGATGTAGAAAATCATGGAATTCAGTGCCCAGAGCCCATCAAGTTCTAGATGAGATAGTTTTGTTGTTGTTCAAAAATTCCAGGCAAAAATCCAAGGTAAAGGTCCCAAGCATGTTGTCTTGCTGTACAGCTGCTTTCTGTATCAGCCAGAGTATTCTAAAAATCTATTGAAAAGGGACAGAAATGCCAGTACAACAGAAGTTTACAGACAAATCTCACTTTGTATGGATTTGTTAATTTATAACAACCTGAACATCACTCTTTGATTAAGACTGCTTCAAATGTTTGTCTGCCTTCCCCTTGTCCCCATATTCCTTTGCTCCTTGTCATGGTTCAGGCTTGGTTATCCAACAGCACTGTTCATCTTACATGCCAGAATTTAACCAGACATAATCTTCGATACACTTATTTACTATACTCCTCTTTGTTGATCCTCTGAGACAGCACAAGTCAGGCAGAACACTTTACAGAGTCTTGAGCCCTTTGTTTCAAAAGCTCACAGGGAGCACAGATACTTCATTTACTAGATGACTGGAAAGAGCAGTGAACCCATCATTGAACAGCTAACATGAATGTCAAGAGACCATACCACTAAAAGCCTAGTTGAGGAAAAAGGATGCAATCTCTCCTTTTCTCCAAAAGGAAAAATGTATTTCCTACTTTATTTGTGTATTATTATTGTAATAAGATGCAACTCCAGCCATTGAAATTATAGTAGGGAGAGTGATCATCTAACTGCCTTTATAGAAAGGGCCCCAATTCTCCTTATAACACTGCATAACTAATAAAACATGAGTGCACTAACACAGGACATAAAACTTGTCTAACTGGAACATCTTTTATGAAGGCAAGTCCAGTTATCTGTTTGGTGGGCAGTAAGTCATGCCGTCCTGAATAAACACAACACAGTCACGGAAAAATCTGTCTCCACAGCACTGAAAAGTTAATGCAGCCCTTTCCTGGCCTGCAACACTGAGGGTATCTTTACAGCAGTCTTTTTAAGAAAAAATGGAAAGGAGCAGAGTACATAATCTCATTCACTCCTTTACATGCCATTTTTTTCCCCTCTAATGTTTACATCCTGTTTAAGAATACTTCAGCCTTAATACAGCTATCAAACCCTCTCCTTGACACATGAATTCACAGGCTTTCCAAGGTGTGTCCACTGAATCATGTCAGAGTTAAGTCGTTGAGTGCCAGTTGCATCACTTTTTGTTAATCCCTTTGTTCCTTTAGCCCAAGGCTAGTATTTCTTTTGATCAATATAAATCTTTTCTGTCATCTTATTTTTGCTGTCATTCCATGAAGTATTATCTTGCTTAACCAAGATCTTCATTTATTCCTGGTACTGCAGTCCTGTCCCTCATGACAGTTACCCTGTGAATATATCATTATCAATCTCCTTGATCCTCCCAGGTTTGTACATAAATTCATCTCTCAGGTATTGACTTCCATAAAGTCGTAAGTCCCACCCCATTAAATGACACCTGCCGCAGCAGAGGCTTAACTTAAAGTAGCTCTGTTGAGAGAGATGTTTGTTGTCTACTGTGGTGAAGAGAGTCATCAAGCAACAGTCAAATGGGGATGCAATGAATTCAAATCATGGATCCTGGAAGCTCCAGCTAATATTTCATATGTATTCAAAGTTCTAATACCTAGTTCAGCATCACTCTACCCTGGAACACCTCTTACACTTAAATAGAAATATCAATTAAATTTTTGAAGAAAAACAGATTAAGTTCTTAATTTTATATACCTAGCACACAGTAAACACAGCAGATGAATTTGTATGTACAACTGTTAAACATTACATGCTTTTGTATGCACACAAACATGAAGCTGAATCATTTCAATCTGAAACATCTGAAAATTCAAGTCTTTTCTCTGCACTAGTACCCAATATCAACGTTCTTCAAAATTTTTTGTATCAGCTGAACAGAACCCCAGTCCAGGGCTTTGGGAGAGTAATGGACATGGCTTTCTGCAAGGGTGTAGTCACTGAGACAGACTCTTTGCAGTAATAAACTATAGCAAGGCAATAAGCAAGTTTTATCACTCTTAATAGTGCACGTATTTTTCACTAATTCAAAACACACTCAACATTTGATGACTTTGTGCTTTTCCTTCATTTTTCTCACGTACACTCCAGGAGGTGACAAAAGGACCTGGGGGAACAGCATGGAGCTGCAACAGGGTAGGGTCAGGCTGGATGTCAGGAAAAGGTTCTTCAGCAAGAGGGTGGTCGGGCACTGGAACAGGCTCCCCAGGGCAGTGGTCATGGCATTGAGCCTGCCAGAGTTCAAGAAACATTTGGACAATGTTCTCAGACATAGGGTTTGATTTTTGGTGGTCCTGTGTGGAGCCAGCATTTGGACACATGGGTCCCTTCCAACTCAGGATGTTCTATCATTCTTATTTACCACTCAGTTATCAAGACAGGGGAAATAGATAATGAGGGTATTTAAATACTAACACTAACCAAAGCTTTCTTTTCTCATCTTACTTTTATTCACTTGTTAATACCACTACTCTTGCATTCCGTTGTCTGCATAACAGAAGCATGTATATAAACAAATACATAACCATATTTATGTCTGTATTTACACCAGTGCAAGACAAACTGAAGTATTTATTTCCTTTCATCTCTACCCCAAAGCTGACACTCTGTAACAGTAAAAAACATCCTACTCCTTATCATATCACACTGTGATAACAGCAAAGCAAAGTAACCTCTACAAGGACACCACCTTCTGGGTTTGGTAATGAAATCCAATACTACCATTTCAAGCTTTTCATGAGTACCTTCAAACCCAGAATATTCAGAATTATCAATCTCACATTAGACGGCTCAGTTCTTGGCCTTGGCTCAGCAACAAACACCACATTGTTGGCATGTGCAGCTAATTTTTGGTAGCTTTTCCTACATTTATTCCTTTAATTACCCAATTATCTCTAATTTTTAAGCAGATAACTGTATTGCCATACCAAATAATAAGGGTAATCACATGCATAAGCAAACTATACAAGGATACTAACGTATGCCCTTATGCATGTGATTTGAACAGCTACAGCCATTCAGTCCAGCTCTTCCTCAGGCCTTCAAGACAACATCAGATAATTGGGACCTCCTCCCACCATCTATATTTTTTTTCCCCTACATTTTGAATATACATATCTGTTCAACCCTAATCAATTTTTTTTTATTATATTATATTATCATTATATTATTATCTTTTTTCATTATTATTATATAATACAAAACCCTTTTTGATCCTTATATGCAGAGGTAACTCTATTAACTCCAGATAATTAAGTGCTTAGTCACGGTTTCAGAAGGAAAAGGAACTGTCTGCACCCAGTAGTGATGTAGAGTTTATTAATGGTAAGAAAGCTCCACAGTTTGATTTAGGATATCTATAACAACTTATAGCTAAAATAGCAGGTAAGTGGATAGCTGAACTATTAAACCTCACTTTTAGAAGTATCTCCTTCACAGTATCAATATTTCTTGTGTGGTTTCATCATATCTCCCATAATTACATTAACTTGTACTGAATTACTCTGCATTTAAAACTACACTAGGTCTTCAAATGTTACAACAATTTATAATTTCCTGCAAATAATGATTGCTAGGTGGTTTTCTTAATTTCCCCCCCAACAAATGACAAAACACCATTCTGATTCTATCTTGTTCTCATTCTTCTGAAATCTCCTTAGTCAAAAGAGATTAGACAGGCCTGTCCTCCCACAAAGACCATTAAGACTAATTTATCCTGACATGACTGAAAAAATGTGATATAGACAAAGACCATACTCTCCCCTCTTTTTTGCTTCTATTACTACAAATTTGTGCATATTTTTCTCATCTTGGCAAAGTGTTACTCCTTTATTATAATTCACAGTGTAAAGTATTTTATGTCTTATATGAAGCATACAACACAAAAATAATCTTTGCTTATTGTATAATAATAATGTAAAAATGCACTGTCTGGTACGCTTCATTGCCTAAATGGATTTTAAAAGGCAGATTTCGTTTTTCCCTAGTACAAAAAAAAAAGTCATCATAACTAAAAATATGTAATGAGAATATCACATCGTTTGTCATCTCATTGATGAACATGGAAGTACCTAACAACCTTTAACACTAAATATTTGTACTGTTTCTTCTGAAGCTTTAACTGAAAAAAAAAAATGAAGTTGACTTGTAAAGAGAGACAAAAATGGGATTTATTTTATTCAATATTATATATTAGCAACAAGAAACTGCTGCAATTCAACAGAATTAGTATGCAACTTCCCAGTAATAACCTGCCACACTGAGAAAATAGTGAATTATGCTGTCCTCCAAGCCACGTGATTCTTCAGTCTTTGCAGCAAAATTTACACTACAACAGATGTTCAAGAGATACTTTCAGGACAGTGAACGGACATCCTAACATATCATAATTCCATTTTGTCCACTATCTCGTGAAAAGGGAATATTTCACCTTTATTAAAGGAAATGCTAAAGTCAAAGAGTATATTTGTTCCATCAACTGTTGTGGTGACATGATATTCTGGACAATAATAAATATTGAATATTTTTTGAAATTTACAGTTTATGGAAACTGTCACTTAAAAGCTAAATTATCCTACTATTTTTTATGCAAAGGGCATAATCAGGAGATACCTTAATTATGTTTGACATCTAAACTAAGCAAGAAAACCAATATAAAGTAATCACTGGTTTAAATGGGAGTTATTTTAACTATAACAGTAACCAAGACAGTTATAGTCTTAATAATTCAATGTTGTTTGAAAACCACTCACTTATGGCTGATTTATACAGACTGAAGTAGGAATATGCTATGCTACAGGTGGATGTGAGGTCATAAGAAACCACTTCACAGTCTCCCCAGAAGTACAGTGTCAAAAAGGTCACCTGTGGTAAAGGATCTTTTGGATTAGTCTTTCAAATCAACGCATGAATTAAAGGCAATTTACATATAAATGGGCTAATACTCTGGCTTTGAAATTAGATGAATTTTTAAGAGATTTAAGAAACAGCAGAAAAGGTCAGTTAGGCATTAACTATACATAATGTGATTTTTTAAAATTGCTTGTCTTGGAACTATATGTTTCTGGTTTATTAATATTTTGTATGCACAGGCTGTTCAGCTCAGAAAGGCTACCAGCTAGCTATCTGCGAGCAAACACAGAAAAGTGATCCAATGCTAGGGACATCAGAATTGACGAAATTATGGTCTAAGACCTAGAAAGCGAGATTTTCTGCATATTAACGCATTTTAATGTGTTAATTTTGTTTTTATAAGGCAAAACTAGGAAGTTTTATTCAGTGAAAACTATTACAGACTCATAACAAACAACAGAATCTTAAGGGACTTTTCACTAGCTCTCTCAAACAAATCAAGGTTCCAGTATGGCTCAATTCCTCCCTCTTTAGACCCTTACGACAAGAATGTTTTACTCATCCGTATATGGGGGATTGGATCCTGCACTGGATTTTAGTGTGCCAAACAGCCCAACCACATGCCGCAGACAAAAGCAGGGCCTACGAATTAGCCTTTGTTTTAGTGTGAGCATGCCTTTGTGTGTAAACATGCTTTCAGAGTCAGGAATTATTTTTCCTCATCTTCAGAGAAAATCCTTAAATCTACCGTATTATTTAACAAGGACTCTTTATCCTGAGATATTTCTTTATCCTACTGTCTCTTTCTGCAAAGAAGTCATTACTAAACCCTACTTACTGCTGTTTTCTCACCACAGTACACCTTGGTGATGATCCTTTACTTTGCAGAGTCAGGAAATGACAGTGATATGGGATCCAATGTTACATACAATAAATAATAATAATAATAATAATAACAACAACAACAACCACCTCACTTTTGGATGCATCTGTACAGTTGAACAGTGTGTTCAACTTTGAATTTTTGGGATGGCACAGAACTCAAATATATAGCTAAAAAATAGATGCTAAAATAAAGTACCTCCAAGACTCGGGCTAGATAGACAAATCATTGCCCTAAAATCCAGAACCATACAGATAGAAACAAACAATGTGGTTCAGTCCTGAAGCCCTTTTACTAAAGGGGAACTTCTTCATTCTCATTATCCATGCCACAGACCTGATATTTTGCACAACTGGGCTTGAGATAGAAAAGGGAAGGATTATTACCAGGATTAAAAAAAAAAAGGGTCCAGGAAAAGAAGTAGTTAAAAGTGAGATATCAAGTGACACTGCTGTCCAGGACGGGCTTTTGATGGGACTTGAAAAATAGCCAAAGTACTTCCCTATAACAAAAAGTAAAATAACAACAACAAAAACAAGGATTTCTTGGTATTAAAAAGAAAAACAAAAAAAGAAACTGAAGAATTATAACTTATGTTGCACCACAATAATATTCCTTTAGATAATATCTTATAGTCCCTAACAGAGATAAAACCAGCGTGTTTAACAAACACCCCAGTGTCATATCGCTCTAAGGAAAGCTTCAAATCCATTTATAGTAAAATTCATAATCCTTCTATACAGTTAAAGAACCACAGAATTCTAAAGAGAATATGATTATCTAACTAACCTTTAGGACAGTTTCCTTACAATGCCTGTTTTCTATCATTCTGTGCAGCAAAAAAAAAAATGAACTTTATGTGATATTTATTAAATTGGCCCCTTCCTTTACAGGAAGGAAGGAAAAGGAAGTCAACAGAAGCCTCAACAAAAGAGCCTTGCAGCATGGCGCAATCAAAACCAAGAAAATTTTGTATTTTGAGTTAATTTCAGAAGATAAACAATAAAGTTGTATAGATACAAACAGAATTCTCAGGCGCATAAAAGGAATAATAAAGTAAGGTTTGGAAAATGGCACAAAAAAGTATCCACAGATCACTAATTGTAGTGTAAGCAGTAATAGAGCTACTAAGGTAATTACTTAGTTAAGTGTCCAAGGAGCCAGTAAAGCGGGTGTCAGATGACTCACTTCCTACACATCTACTTCATCAGAATCAGATCTGTTTTAGCTTATACCACAGAACACTGCCTTCTCAAGACTCCAAGGCAGCAAGGCAGCTTAGCTTTGGGGGGAAGAAAAAAAAAAAAAAAAGTAAAGATTTTATTAAAAGATACTCAAGGGACTCAGAATGGAAAAGCATTTACCAATAATTTGGTAAACAATTCTGATATTACAGAAAGCACTGACCATAAAGGAACATGGGACACTATTTATCTTTACTTCTAGTTCTTATGAATGTAGTATTGTAAGAGACACTCCTTATCAGCTAACTCTCAAATATAAAAGACAATTTAGATAAAATGGTATTTAGCAACAGTTCTAACAAAGAATTTAAAGATTTTTTCCCTATTATAAATGTATTCCTACAGAACCAAAAATAGCTTAAATCACTACTGCAAAGTTGAGAGAAAATTCTCACGGATTAAGCTTGATAAATTACCATTCTGTGCAGATGCTTTACAAGCAGGTAGATGAACTTGTACAGAAATTGATTTGATAAAAAGAGATTGGTTCTGGTACCTGAACTGACTTTTTAAAGTGCAGATTATGCCAATAAATGAGATCATTTCTTTAGTTGCCAATTATAAAGAAACATATTTTAAATAAAAGCTACAGGGAAAAAAAAATCTACTAAAAGTTTAATCCTATGGTACTGCTGATTCAAATGCAACAACTACTACTTATTTACATATTTTTGAATAGCTGGATGTATGAGGATATTGTAAGTCAGAAGAACGTTATCTATTGCATACATGAGGCTCAAAGCATATTTGGAACACTGTTTGTATTTCCTAACACTGCTTTGGGAAAAGTATGCAAAAATAAAGATACAAAGAAATCACTCAATCATACAGGTACTGAAAAATCTGGGATATTAACTTAAAAAAATAGAGAAATGAGGTCTAGCCTTTGGGAAAAGAAATTAACAATACCAAGTTATATGAGAATTTTAAATTATAGTTTATGCCAAGTTACATAAGAATTTTAAATATATAAAAAAACAGTTATGGTTTATAAGGCTGTAAGGAGCCTGTGTCAAATATAACAAGAAATTTAATGAACTTAGACATGAATTTAAGGTAAGGAAAGGCCAGCGTTATCTGATCATCATCTTGAACCCCATTACATTACGTATCAGAACTTTCATTTATTTATTTATTTTAACAGAAGTTCTGACCAACTGCAGAATAGGGAAGAGAAACCATCATAATGCAGAAAAGACTAAGAAAGTTCAAATTACATTAGAATCCTAACCTTGGGAAGGTTCAAAAAGAAGCTTGATATCATCGTTGTTCCCCATTCATGTATATATATGATTTCAAAAGTGAAAAATAACTCTCACCATAAGAAGTCTTATTGAAACAAGTGAAATGAAGTCAAGACAGCTTCAGATAATTGGTACTTCAGCGAAGGGATCACAATAAAACAGTTTAAATTACAGGATTCCAAGAAAAATCCCATTTTATCCCATCATATGCAACACAGAAAAACTCTTCTAACCACAGCCACCTGCATGCTTAAGAGAGAAGGTACTTGTGGAAAAAAACATCTGTTATCAGTGCTAACATATTCTTCTAAAATGTTGGTCTTGGGTTATCACCTTTTAATCATGTTGCTAAAAAGAACAAATTTTACCATAATTGGTGTTCTTTAGAAAGCACACAGAAGTTGAATGGCTCTCAAATTGTTTAATCTTTCAGCATAAAGTTGACAGCACATTTGTTTATTTCACTGTAAAAGTCATATAGTAAAGACAAAAATGTTCATTTGTAACTTGTATGAAACGTTGTACACTATCCTGCAAAGATCTAAAATGATACAATCACTATTTTAAAAGACTTCAGAAAATTAATAGCTTATTAGAAGAAACATTTTAAATGTATTTCAATGAACAATTAAGTGGGAAAAAAATGATGTTACACATCTATTCCAATTGTTCTTCAGAGGTGATCTGATTGTAAGATGTGGAACAGCACATTTCTTATCCATCAAGAGTACTCTTAAGATAAGACAGTTGAAGAAAGTAATTTGAACAGCTTAACAACTAAGTCACTGCATTTGAACAACCATATCTATACAGATGAAATAGAGACTAAAAACAATATACTTGGCTGTCTGGAATTTGTTGGGTATTTTATTCAAGACAATATTGATGCTCCCTGGCAATCAGCTGCTGCTCATTTTCGTGATAAGCACCTGTCCCTTGTACATCTCCAACATCAGTGCAGAACTAGTGGTTATCAGTTGCACATGTTTTCACCAGCTAAACAAAGCAAAAGTGTCACCTTCCATCCCCTTTCCAAGCTAAAGGGAGAGGTAAAAGAGGAGGACATAAAAACAAGTCTCAGCATTCAAATCTCTCTTTTTATCTCCTTTGGGGAGCTAGCTAAGTCCAACAGACTCAGTTTCTAGCATGTGTCTCTTTCTCACCATAATTGCAAATCTGGGACTGGGGAAGACACACTTGTTTGCTCCTCTGTCAGCAAAATGAAAAGGCCTCCTGTTACTTTGTCACCTTTGGGTATCCCTCCACTATACAAGACCTCACTTCTCTAGAGCAAAGTCTAGCTTATGGGAGGAAAACAAGAAGAAATTACAATTAACAATAAGGGGTACAACTTAAGATTTAGTTTCACCTTTGCAAGTGACCTTAAAAAAAAAAAAAGGCAACAATTCTCAATCACATTTAATCAAGGAGAAAATCCTCGAAAAAAGCTCAAAATGAAAAAGAAACTTCTCCCAACACCAAAAAGGAGTAGTTACTTCCAAGAAGTGTTGACAACAGATTATCTTCTGCATTATACAAAGAAAAGGGATAAATATCAACATATGTGATAACTGCTGGTAATCAAAGTGAATAATTTAGAACTCATTTGCTAGGTATGTATCTGCCAATACATCAACTGCTTGAGTTGTTCATTCCACAGCTAAACTGCTGCACAAGAAGCAATTTTAAAAAGAATTTTTATGTAATGCTTAACAATTAATCAAAGTGTATCCACTGCTTTACAAATAAACCATTTTTCCTTTCACATTACACGTTTAATAATGGGTTTATTCTTAAAGTGGTTGATGATAATTCTTTGTCTTCACAAAAACACAAATGAGAGAGAGGGGTTTTATAACCCACTCTACTGCAGCATGTTCTTGTTATGCCATTCAGTGAACAAAAGGGCAAGCAGATATCTCAGGATATTATCTAGTTCATATTTCCACCCTAAGGCAGGATAAATCCATTTCTGTATTAGCTAATTCACTCATCCAAGATGATCAAAGAACCTGAGAGGTAACCCAACAAATGTTTTATCTTTACCTGTTCGTATTCATAATGGGAAGGTTATTGAATTTCTGAACCATTTGCATGCTTAACAAGCCTTAATGTGTTTCTTATATAGCTTGAAACTTTGTGTAAGTTTCAGTCTATCCTCTTCTGGCTGATGTGCCTACAAAACAGAGCATTTTACCACTTTGAAATTGTTCTGTCTCCCTCACGCCCTCTTTCATTCCCCTTTCAGCTGAGCTACCACAATTCTTATGACTTCAGAGCCTGAGAAGTACTCCAGAAATGACAAATCAACTGACTAGATAAGTTCTGTATTAACCAAGAAATTTGTTTAAAGAATGGAAGCATAGTCCACTTCCCCATCCCCGATAGTTGAGACCATTAATAATTGATCATATACCCAAGGCTTTGACACTCCAAAAATTCACTGCCAACCACATACTCTGACTCTTGGATCATTTGCATTGTACTCTACTGCAATTTACCAAGGCAGGCCCGCAACCCTATCAAGGATGAACAACATCGATGAAACCCAAATGTAAGAACTTTCTTTGCTTCCCAAATCAGGGAAGATGAACTGTTCATTACTGAAAGGTCTTGATTTCACAATGCAACTTCTTTAAGGAGTTACCAGTTACATAATGGGATTGCTTCAGGTCCCGTTATGGCCACACACATTTGAATGAAAAAAGCTGAAGGCTTTAAAGTCTTGAAATTCTCTGTTTTGTCTAAATATCAATTTTAGAAAATACATAGGTACATCAACCACACAGTTCAGCTGACCATTAAATAACATTAGCTTGGTGGAGAATTAGAAGATGCAGAAGACTACAGACAGAGTAGCAGGGAAAGAACAGAGGAAAATTTGGGAAGATTTAGGAAAACTTGGTGGGAGGTATTTTTGTCCCTTTAGTGTATAAAATATTGAAGCACATATTAGCACACTTTCACACTGCAAGATTATGTACCCTAAGGTCTATTTCATATCAGGGGTAAGCAGAAGAGAGTGGCAGGAGGTTTGAGTTTGAGCGCACCTCACAACAGATTTTTACCAGAAAGGCAATCTCTCTTCAGAGGTTAGAGTGTGCAGCTGGGTACACTGTTTTTACCAATGCCAAGCCTCTTGGCTTCATATAATCTGCTGTTGTGATCGGATTAAAATGTTTTTGGAAGAGACAGAGGAATAAGCTCTATCACAGATCACAAAATAACCCTCACCCCAGATCTGTCCACTGGGGGTTGGACTCTCAAGCTTAATCGCTTCTTCAAACACAGAGTCTTATATACAGCCTGTGTCCTGAGTACCTAAAGCTGGTTTGCATTACTGGCTCTATTGTAATCCCTTTGTTTCTTTTTAAGACATTCTGATGCACACGATTGTGCTCCCAGTTCAAAGGGGAAACTTACAGATTTAGAAATACATAGAGGTTCCTGTTATGTGACTTAACTTTTATTTTTCAAGGCGTTTCCAAACACTGTTTAACTAGGTACTGAAAATGGATACATTAGCCATGTGGATTTTGTTACTAATTTCTTTGTTCATTGCTGTCAGGACCATGTGAAGAAATCACTGATGGGTCTTATGTCTCAGTGAACAGAGAAGTACGTTCACATGAGAAATAGAAACTTTCATTAGGGGTTCGCAGGCTCGCTTCTGTGTGTTACTCAGTCTTTTATCTGGAAGAAGAAAATGCACCTTAGATGTATTTAATAGTGAGGGTCACAAATTATTTGACAGAAAAATTCATCCATAAACGCTCTTTGGGTGGGAAAATGTGTGTTCTCCATGAGAATCTTACTGAACTCATCAGAATAGAGCGGTTTAGTTTGGGGAACCTTTTTTTTTCCTCCTACATGCAGTTACAAAAGTATATATTGCTTTATAGTGGAAATATATACTATATCAAGTCATCAAAAACAAATTTTTAATGATTTAGAGCATCAATTATTAGCTACCTGCCAAAGTACCAGTTGCTAAAATCTCTGTTTAGTAAACAGTACGATTGGAAAGCATTACCATCAATACTGTGTATTTAGGATAATCAGTAAACACACATGTTGCTATAAAGCAATACTTTCACAGATCTAATATTTCTTTGGTGAGAAACTTCAACATTACAATTCTTCATTCAGATTTTATTTTAAACTTCAGAATATCCTAAAGATCATGAGTTTTAATTAGATCTGTTCTTTCAAACAAGTCACAATTCTTTATGCTTACAGATAGCAGAGCTTGAGATAATCAAACTTCTGAAATGGTTACATGAAATTAAAACATTAACTTCCAACTACTACACAGTAAATCACCGCATTGTCCAAAGAATACATGAAAGGAAAAGTATATCTCACTTCTACATACTGATAGAAGCTCCCTCTTAAGACCTATTTTAACTACACAAATATTGTAGTTACAAGGACATGGAAAAAAAATATAAACCATATAGTTCACTGTGAGGATGATTAGGGTGATTTCGTAGTGTGCAGGGAAGGGACAATATGACCGTATGCATTTCACTCATATTACACTAGCATATTACTGGAGAATGGCGATTAAACATTCCTGTCATGCATAAGATGGATGCAGCAGCCTCTTGTTGTTTGGTGAAGGTCATGAGTAATACCAAACCTATGACTGCATTCTTACCTAAGTAATTCCAAATGTGATTTGATAATGAGTTATTGGGAAATATGAACCTGATGTAAAAAATCTACCAATACTTAGGAAACAAGTATATGCGATAATCCATGTTACTATGAAAATTAGTGACATCATTTCTCTAAGCATACATACAAAAATCACCATGAAGAGACTTTATATAATGTGGCATGTTGTCAGTCCACAGAGTATTTAACAACACTGAAAAGGACTCTAAGAGGTAGTTGGTTGATTCTATTAAATCCCTCAACCAAGGTGCACATTTTGTGAGACAGTTTTTTCTGTCAGTACTTTGTCTATTGTTCTGTTGACATCAATATGATTTACCGTCCTCCAATAAAACCCTTCTGGTTTCACACAAGTAACATACACAGGTACAAAGAGGATTTTTTTTTTTTTTTTAAACAGAAAACTAATTCCAGTGCTCCAGATAGACAACTAATAAATCAGAACAAAGGAGAAATACATACTTTAGTTGATTTTGTATTCTGTCAAAACACCTTTCTCAAATGCATAAAATTTTAACAAAAATGTATACTAAATTAAGTGTAATCAAAAATTTAATTAATGGGGAAGAAAGTTTTGAAAAAATAAAAAGCTCTGGTTGGTAGTGACACAGTATTTTAAAATATAGGACTGCAGAAAGGTACACTTTACTGCTAATGATGATCCTAGGATTTTCATTCTCGTACTTGTATCTGCATAAGAATTGGTAGATGGCAGAGTTGACACCCAGGAGTACGTGTTTGGAGACCTAAATGAAAATGCCTCCAGAAGAACCTCAGTACACTAAAAGTAAGACCACTTGGGACTGCTCTAGTTTCAGCTGCTGAGAGCATTGCCTGAGCATCATTCTCGGGATCTGCACTAAATCTCCCTGAGACTGAGAAGGTAATGAAAGTACCTCCAAGAAAAAATGGGAATAAACTAATTCATGGATAATTGAATTGTAGTCACTAAAAATTCTGTAAAACCAAGTCTGGAGCAAAGCAGCAATAACCAATCATTCCAGTTGCAACCCTTGCAGGAAGGCTATACCACAGGGACAGACTCCTTGAGACTTAAAGCTGAGCTCCTGAGCAACTGCTCTCACATTACCTTAGATAACATTAACAGTTCGAGTAATTGTTTGCTTGCCTTTGACTCCTACTGCTGCTTTTTAGTAATTAATGCTGTTTATTATATTAGTGACTATGGATCAAGTGAGAATGAACCCTCCTGTCTCAAATATTCCATAACCACAAAACAGTCCATATTCCCTGTCCTAAAAGTCCACGGCCCAACACTAGGGACCAATGCTGAGTCACATGTAGCTTTTAGTATACACATAACCAAGAACACAGAAAAGAAAATAAGCGAAGACTACCTTTACTAAAAAATTTAGAGCCCCTAGCTCATAGAACTGGGAAGGATAAAATGCATGGCCACAAACATCCAGAACAACTTCCCTTGAGCAATGAAGCATCCATCGGTGATTTCACTAGTGTTCCAGGAATTAATAGTTTGCTTTTTTTTTTCCTTCCCATTCACAGCTAGCTCATTTAATACTGCCCTTTTGAAAGCCATTATAATCATAGAACCCAAACTGTTAAAAGAAATTTTAATAAAAAAATAAATCCTCTTCAGCACATAAAAAGAAACATCAAAATATTTCATCTTCCTCATTAATCCCATTAAAAACTTCTATTTGTTATCCTGCAAAAAAGCACTCCCATATTTTTCCAGCTAAGCAATTTGACAGCATATAGGTAACTTTAGAGACCTGCTATTTTATATATATATACATATATAAATACATACACATATATATAAAAACATATATATATATATATATATACACGCATACACTAGCTTTCAAGCCAACACTTTGAAGAGATTGACAGAAACGTATATTAACAAAAAGCCTACCCACCTATTAATTACAAAGCTTTATACTAGAACATATTTCAGGTGTGTTTTAGAGCAATACCGATATTTCTTTCTATTTGGCATTCTTTGACATCATATATATTTGCCCCTCAGTATCATTATTTAGAATGATAAGAATCATAATTTAAAACAGATAGATGTATGAAAGGTACTTAAAAATACTGTCAGAGGTAACAGGCAGACTTTCAGTTCAAGATATTAAAACTCCATTCGTTCTCAGTTTCATGTATTTTTATTCTGTGGTGTAGCTTCAAGGCACAGCATTTTGATTTTTTGGAGTAAAGAACGCAGAATACAAAACCCAGTCAAAGATATAGACTCAGGTTGGTTTGGTCCCTCTGCAGAACAAAACCCAGGACATCCTTATTTATAAGGAGCACTAAGAAACTTGTTTCATTTTGGTGTGTTCTTACTTATAACCTAAAGCAATAAATTACTAATTTTTATTAATTACTGTGTGTCTTTGAGAGAAGAAACAGGCTCAAAGAAAAAAAATACAGAAAACCAAAGCAGAAAGTAAAATTTTATGCATCTATCAGGAGATTTTCACATGGATGTGGCATTTGAAATGTTAAAGAGAGAAGGATAAATTCATTTCTTAGGGCTTATAATTTTTTCCTAAATTTGTCATCTCAGCAAGTTACTAAAACCACTGGAATAAAGACTGTATCTTCTCTAAGGAGGGTTTCATATATATTTATAATCTATTACATAAGCACATCCACATAATGGGACTAATCATTTTCCATCTATTTTTTTAAAAAAAGGAATAACAAGAAGGACTTTTCTTTGTACAAAGCACTGTACATTTGAAAAATTAACATCTGTATTTTCATCCTTAGTCATATCTTTAACATATTACTGCCAGTGATTTATAGTAAGATACGTGAAATAGCTAGGGTAAATTTCAGTGTGGACTAATTTTCATTATTATTGATGTGGGGTATCCTTTTTCATCAAGTCCCAGAAGGAATGAATGAAGCAGCTCCACAACACTAAGAAACATGTGCAAAAGTATCTGAGACAAGAGTCTAAAGGCTAAAGCCATTCTGAAAGCCTGTCATGCTTCTTTCCATAGATGACTTTTTTTTTCTGATTTATGAAGCGTTTCATAACACATTCCTGTCTTTTGAACTTGTCACTAATTTAGCACTACACATTGCATCAAAAATCTCAACCAACATATTGCCAGTACCTAGAACATAACCTTCTCCCCACCCCAGTCATACATTCCCAGCTGGGGCAGTGGGGGCAAATATAACTTATCAAATTCTTCTGGGATGTGTATTCAGTTCATCAACTATATGCACAGCATAGATGTCATCCAGAAGGTTTCAATTTAGCCACGGAGATATTCCAGTTTTTCATTCCTGAGAAAGGGCTGACAATTGTAGCTTACTCTACAAAAATCAAAATCCAAATATGACTTGCAGAGGCAGTTTTACTGCATGCTTTATTCATTCTATTAATCACAGGGTTTCCTTTTTTAAAGATATGCAAAACTAGATTCTTCTAACGAAACACTAGCAGGCAGACAACTCTTGAAAGACACCTTAAATTGCTTTTATTCTGTAAAGTCAAATGGGACTATTTAACGTTTTTCTGTAATCACTAAACTGAAGGCTAATCATAGAAAGCTGTGACAGCTAATGGGTCTGTATTAGTTAAGCTAGTCAGAATGGATTTAACTTTCATTTCTGCTCAGGTGATGTCCACAAGTCATTAAAGGAGAGAATTAGCTGTCCAGTGTCCAAGCAATACAGTGCAGTTCAGGGATGAGAGCTGCTTAATAGCAGCTGAACAAAAAAGAAAAAGCATGCCAGCCAACACCCATTTCTGTGCTCTTATACTCCCACTTATTTGTCTATACTGACTATTTGCAGCCTTCCACTTAGAGCTCTCAACCATTCTGGATCAGGGAACTTTGTCCCCTCTGGATTTTCAAGGCAGTTTTCAAAGTGAGTCCTGTTTTGCAGCTTGGTTTCTCAGCACTGCATTTCTTCAATTTATAAGAATGAGGCTATCGTACTGTTACATCTACCACATTTTTAAAAATGAAAATATGTTCAGAAGCTCAAATATTTTTAAAGTTTCTACCATCGAGTGGGAGTGAGATGACCTTATTCTGAATTAAAAGCACAGAGCAATTGTTTAAAAACTGAAATTCTTAGTTATTTGAAATATTTATTCACTGATCTTAAATTGGCAGTGGCTAATAGAAGACAATTAAATGCAGCTTCTAATACAGCATTTAGGACAGATAGTTTATTGAACAGCTATTGACATGGTTTGGTGACATTAAAAAACTATAATACAATCAAGTGAGATCATAAATAAAATGGCAATTAATTTTGATAATATTAAAAGTTTCTAGTGCACTGATTGAGATATTTTTTTTAAAACAGTATCACATGCAGCTAATTCCAGCCCACTAGTAAATGGTAGTCACTGGGGTAACAAAGTCTGATGATTCTACAGGAGGAGAAAAAGTGCCAAAAGAATACTTAAACACACAGAGTACAATTTACATTCTGCTGAATTTAATGCCTGCAAAGCCTAGGATACTGCTTGATATGTTTATCAGACAGTGGGGTAAAATTCAGGAAAGGTGAGAGAGAAGTTTCAAAACCATTTGGAAGAATGTAATAATAGTTTATTGTTGTGCTTCAAGATAGGTCTGTTTATAACATGCTCACTGTATCATCACTATGAAACTCCCCTGAAATTCTGATTTATGCACGTAATACTAAAAACTTCTGGAACACACTGTTTAGGGAGGGTGAAAAAGATGGGAATATCAAAATATTATCAAGTTTTGGAAGCCAATGTGTCCAGAACCTTTACACTAAAGGTTCATAGATGTCTACAGGTCAAAAGCTAAAAATGTGTCTTCTGTGTTTTTTTTGTTTGTTTTTCCCAATATTGCCAATTTTTTGAGCAATTCTTAAGTCTTCCACAGGAAGGATGATAAAGATTTCTTGAAAAACATTAAGAAAAATGTGGGAGTTGTTGCAATATCCAACAGTGCACTGTTTGAGGTACTCAGCTGGTGCTGTACAGTGCAGAAATACTGAACAAGAACACAGCAAATTTGGAAAACTATCACCATAAATTAGAAGGACATTGAACTGGTCTAATTCTTCTCTTGATCATGGCACATCTAAAATTCTTCTATTTCAAAAGTTTCAGTAAAGAAAACCAGCAACACTAAGTAAAGGAAAAAAAAGCCCATTGAATTTTTAACGTTTGTTTATAAGAAAAATGCAAAGCTAGACCTTTAAAAAGACTCAGAACTTCCCTCTTGTTTATAGGAAGGTAGGACTAAGAGCTGACACTTCCCAAACCATTATTTTCCTAGTAGGCAGGATATCAAGCCACAGGATTCGCAAGAAGACTGTGCTTGGGAAGAATATTTTCTCCAGAAAACAGATAGATAAAAAACATGACATACGTACTTGGTATTCCCAGATTTGCTGCAAGGCAAATAACCAGGGAACATATTAAACAAACAAACACCCCCCCCCCCAAAAAAAAAAAAAAAAAAATTGAAAAGTTCATCACCTTGAGAATATTCATGCCCCGTTTGCTAATCTTCCCCAGTTTTGGGGACATGCCTCACTTCTGATGTGAAAGGCCTAGAATTACATTCATCCTCTTTAAAACAGTTCCTCTGCCAGTTCTCTCGGCAACATACAACATGCCTCCCCCCCCGCCCCTTTTTATTTTTAATATATATTGACAAAAACCAGCAACAAAAAAAAGAAAAACACGTAATACATTCCTGAGCATATGATGTCAGCTCAGGAATCAGCTTCCAGCCCACAACTCTGTAGGCTGAAATTTGAATCTGTAGCTCCCAAGAGCCCTGCCAAGTCTCTCAGAAGGATGAATGAGTACCTCCTATACTTCAACTAGCAGAGAAAAATGGGTGTTTTGAACAAGATTAATGCTCTGAATCCTGGTCAAATAAGGCAAAACCTTTAACAAGTCACTTTCTCCTGTATCTAGGATGGTTGCCAGTAACTCCAGATGCGCAGATAAAAACACCTGAAAATGTTGTTGACTTGCAGTCTTGGAAGAGAAACGGGGATTACAAACAGCTAAAAGGAACCAGACTAAGTCCAACAAAAGCTCTGCATTTGAATAAATATTTGCCCAAAGACTACAACTGAAGTGTCCAATTAAGTAATTGGGTTGATCATTTCAGACATATAGCTTACATCAGCATGTGCTCCCACATCCATTACTCTAACTCCACTCGTGGAACTGGATTTTGACTTCCTTGCATTTTTTTGTTTGTTTCTCCTGAATACACTTTTCTCTCACTAAGAGCATGTTTTGGCCACACTGTAGATTTCAACTTGTGTTTTGCTGCATGCTATAAAGTAGTAAACACTCTTTTGGTCTGTATGTGAAATTTAAGGCTGCACAGAAACCCTAAGGTCTCAAATACATCGCTCAGACAAGTTGCCTTCCAGAGCAGGTTGCTGCCACCCTGATGGTTCTCAATGTCACTTGGGAATAAAATGTTCAGGAAAGAAACATCTAGACACATCTATTATATTTTTCATGCTTATCTGGGGAGGTTTCTTCTCTGGTTAAGAGAATATTTTCAAGCAAAGGTTAATTATGCACTAGCTTTCTAAGAGCCTATAAAGGATTTACAACAGGTTGTTGGCAGCATGTGGTAGTACTGATCACCTCCCTGCACGGCTGCAGAAATCAGATTGATAGCTGCCTTATGCAGAATTGGTTTAACTACTTTTTCTTTAGTCCCCTTATAATTGGAAAAAAAAAAAAAAGGGAAGAAAGAAAGAAAAGACTGTTCTGCAATCTAAATTCATGAACTAAACCATACATAGCAATGAATTGCAGATCTCCTAGAATCACTGACAAAGCTGCCGTTAACTTCAAAGCAGCCCAAATTTGTCCAAAAGGAATGGAATAAAAGAATGACATCTGAGGTTCTCAAGGTTAGGCAGAAAATATGAACAAAGGGGAAAGTTCTTTTACCAGCAGCTCTCTGCAGCTTTCCTTCAGAACTGTTGTTAAAGCTCTTGTTCATCCACCGAAGGAGCCTGAGGCAGTGACCTGCTGGCAGCCATACACAGAATTAACTTCGATCCTAGAAGCAACTTCACCAAACTTGACTAGTCATTACCCCTATAAGTTACTGATGTATCCAGGTACATACCTTTTTTTCTTCATAATAAATTTATGAATTTTGGGGATTTTAGAACAAATATTACCTAAAGGTTGTCAAAAGGCTGCTTCATTATTGAAAACAGGCTAAATCTTTTTAAGGAATAAATTATTCTTGTTTACGAATAGTAAAAGCAACAGAAGAAGCAGACAAAAATAAGTCACTGACAAACTGAATACACCAAGGGTATCTTCCAGGTACCATATGCGCAATGTATATATTTCAAAATGTCATACATATATAGTTATGTTAAAAACAGCAATGGCACTAAAGAAGCAGTTACATAAATACCACAGATAAAATCCTTGTTTAAAACTGCATCAATACATGTGTTGCTCCAGCAGAGCTCACAGTAACTTCTACATAAAAGAGAAGGTCAGAACAGAGTAAGAAGGTAAATATCGGCATGTGTACTAAAAATCTGTAACATTACTTAAGCATTTGTGAGCTAAACAAACAGGTCCATGTTTTGGGTTCGGATTGACATTTAACAATAAAGCGAACCAAATGCAAAGTAAACATTACCAAAAAAGCAGCCAATGTAAAATTCCTGTTTTGACATCTTGCCAGATGATAAAAATGATGCCCCACATGGAAATTAGATTTTTCAAAGCTACCATACTGAATCATTTAATTTGTTTAAGTACTCTTAATGCAGTTGCACACTGCAACAAGCATTTGAATTTTAGATTAAGCAAATGAAGGCCAAGGTATTTCTTCATGCACACAGTTACAAAGAATACTTAATAGCAGGATGCCACGTAGCTTATAGAGACAGACAGTAACCCAGTGCCGTTTCAGCTAGCCATCAGAAGGATGGATGCATTTTTTACCAATATTATTTTTGCTTAATATTGAAATTACATCCCTTTCCATCCCTCCTATATGTAACTGTGTCTCATAGGTAATCCATGGAACTAAACTAGTGTAGGATAACTACAGTTCCTATTCGCTGACATTACCACCCTACAATTTAGCACCCTACAACTTTCAAAAGTGTTTAAATAAAATTGTTTTGTTGATCAGTCAGGGTGGGCATTCAAACTGTAAAGTCCGAAGTTTGAACACAGAGCGTTTAGAGAAGTTAAGCCATCGTAAAGTCTCTTTGTGCTCTCTCTACTGATCACGCCTGCCAACCCTTTTCTGCCTCCCTCAACAACCTCTCGCAAACCCAGTAAAGGTAATCCAGATCTTCTCACGTTGCCAGCACAAAACTCTAAACTATTTCTTTCATATTTTCTCAGCCTAGACAGCTCAGACCTAGCTGAAATATTTATCTATACCTTGTGATCCATTAACAATAAATAAATAAATAAATAGAAGAGATGAAGTGAAGTCTAGGGAAAAGGTTTCTAAATTATAACAAAGCATTTATTAATAGTTTGAGTTCTCATTACCCTTTTTTTCCAACAATTAAAATATAGCCCATTAATGCTACAAATCATAGATCAAGCAGGCACTCATCTCAGACCTAGAGACAATAATACTACAAAAAAGTAGTGCCACCTTCAGTACTCCATGTAATTAAGAGTGAATGAAGGCATCAGTTACTGTGAGAAATGAGTACTCCATTTCTTCCTGGAGAAAAAGAAATCACCTATCAGATTTAAATGGCCAGAAATACTGTGTCAGCAGAAGGAAACAGATTGAAAACATCATCAGACTGTTGAAAGGGCGATATGAGGGGGAAGAATATATTATCAATTGCTCTGTTTCATGTGGTTTTAACATATATTGGTCATGCTCATGTTGCCATAAGCATGATCTTACTAATTTTAAGCAAAGAACTCAGTCCTGGGTTAATTATTTGCAGCCTCACAGTCTGTAGGCACCTTGTGATCCTTGCATAACAACATACAATTATGTGTTCAGTAATGTCAGACCAATTATCAGGCAGATGGGTGGCATCGGAAGCATGCATCTTGTTATTACAGAGATCCAACTCTACAGTCCTGCAGTGAAGAGCAGAACGGCTCTAATCCGTGGAAAGGATGGGAAACAGCTAAACAGAGATTAAACATCTGCACACTGTCCAAGTGCATTTTCTCCCTGGTGCAATTACATGCCTTGTAAAGACCCAGCAGATAGACTTAGCTAGCATTAACTATTTCAGTACTAATTCTTTCAGAAGTGGTTGATCGTTTGACTGTGTTTCTTGCCCTACTGCCTTATTTTAAAACTGTGTAGGCCAAATCATCAAATTGATTGGTTTCCTGACAACTAACACAGAACAGTTAACTGCCACTATAAATATTGTATGGGAGAGAATTTTTAAGAATCTTCAATATACCTGAGGAGTCCAAACCCATCTAATAATAAAAGGCTTCAAATTTTTAATAGCAGTAAGCCTCAAGCAGAGAAAACTGAAGTTATATTTGGCTAGCAGTGTAAGATAAGCTGTCACTTTGTCAAATGATTTCTTACTAAACCTGACTGCAAGCATAAAGCATTAGCATAATTTATTAGAACAATTAGAATGCATCCTTGTTGTCTTCTAATTAGATTATTTTTTGTACTGGTAATTACATTAGACAAGAAAAGAATAATAGTTTCAGATTTCTAAAATCATCTGTAGAGTATGTGAGGAGAGGATGATCAATAATGCTAATCTACTGGAACACAAATTCCCAGAAGGAAATATTTTATCATGAGTGATTCTTTAAATAATCAGCGTTCTTTCTCAAAGTCCATGTTAATCTCACTCACACTAAGAAAAAAAAAAAAAAACAGAGGATTTCTAGGGGAATGTTGCATTGTCATTTTTCTCACTGACCACAAACCCAGAAATAAGAGCTGGCATTATCGTTATGAAGATAACTGGAATAAGAAACTTCTGCAGAGCATCCCCCCCACATACCTGCCATACCTTCTGACACCAGAGATATTCCAAAACATCTGATTACCTGTAATACCTAAAAAGAGTTAATAACACATACTTCAAAATATCTTTTTCATTGGGGAATGCCATCAATTGCTATTTTGTGGCAGACTAGCTAAAGAAATCTCAGATTAAAAATTGGTCCCTAAAACCAAAATTATCAAAATATCATCGTATATTATAAAAATAAATGCCTTCAGCAGCTCTCATTAACATTTCAGCAAAGGAGATCTAGGGAGAAATATACAACATCTTTTTTTCAGTGCTTGCTCTGGAACAACTGCAGCTGTTAAATTCAAGTAGAAAATTCAGCCTAGTGCACTCTTTACTGTCAAGGACATCTCAGATGAGAAAAGACCTGACTTATCTATTGATAGCTCAGCCAGCTTCCTTAAATGGACTGCAAATAATTTTCTGAAAGCTTTGTAAAAGTACAGATAATTTTCAACGAAGCAAAAAGACAACAATCTTGAATTTCTTTTCCATCATACATTTCCACATCAGTGCAACTGTGCAGCAATAGGCAAATAGGAGATGATATGCTACAGGTGATTGCACATATCTTCAAAAGAAGATACTGAAAGTAAGTTCTTACATTGTATGATTCTTCAATTCCAAAGTAATGTTATCTTCTAGAGAGTTTAGAGTCTGTTTTGGGTGGTTTTCAGAATGGGGACTGGAAATGAGAAAGGGGAGTTACAAGTATTTCAGAAAGCAACCAAAAAATAATCATACAGCTAATTTAATCCTATGCATTTAACAGAGATATGAAATTAAATATATGAATAAGCTGCAAAGAGTTACTAACCATTTAGAAAATAGACCTAAATCTAATCCTAATAAACTCTTCCCAACCTACTAACAGGAAAGCACCCCACAGTGATCCAGCATGATTAATTGCTGAGGAAGAGTTCACATTTTATAAATCCAATGGATCTGTAACTGAAGCAAATAAATACACTGGAATTTATGTCTAAAAAAAAAAAGGACTTAGCGGTTTAGCGGTTTGCTCAATGGTGGGAAAGATCTAAACATTATTCTAGTAAGGTGCAGTACAGAAACAGAACTGAAGGTACAGAAGTCCACAAATGGGTGAGACCATAAAGATACAAATTCCTCTTCTTACACAACAAAGATACAAATTCTTCTTCTTTCATACACAAAACAGAACAAAAAACTAACTTAATAGTCCACGTACAGAGATGACATCATTGCTGCAGGAGCAGAGTAACACCATGACCCTCTTGAGGCACAGTGTTAAAAGAAAACATTATCTCTGTTAGTATGAATTGGGCTTAATGGACAAAATTAAAACAAATAACAAAATACCCACCAGAAACAAATAAGCCGCTTTACATTTAAGAGAAAGCAAAATGCAACTTTCTGGCTACTGCTCATTTTTTTTTCCCATCCTAATACTTTATTCCCCTTCTTCAATATAGGAGCTATTAAAACTGAACCCTGAGTCTAAAGACTGTGTTAAATATATATCTTAATTTCTAGACTTACATAGTAGTGACAATGCTTAGAATTTTAGCTTGCTTGTCACTTACGTACTAATCCTCCAAAATTTTTCAAGTTTCCCCTGTCATAGTCCTCAAAAGCTGTTAAACTAAGTTTCCTGATTATGAGCCACATGTAGCTCTCAGATGGTCTCCACCACCTAATCAAAAAGTACAGGAATTTCCAGTTTGAGTATAAATTTTCAGTGAATGAAATTCACTTGACAAGAACTGACTTAAAAAGAAGAAAAAAAACAAAAAAAATATCCTGGGAATCTGGAGGTTCTTGTCACATAATGCATTTCCCATTCCTTTTGTGCAAAGCTTCCCACTGAAAATGCACCCACAGGAGTATACAAATATAGTTCGGAGAGAGAAGTATGAAAGAACTTTGTTGCACAAATTTTAATTAACGATTGGTTTCAAGTATTCAAAGTTTACAAAGTCAGTATGTTCCTATAGGCCTGATTGCTAACTAAGCAGAAATACAGGTATGCTGCCATTTGGTTTGTTCATAAATTATTTATAAATAGCTTTAAAACTCTTGTATTAAAGGCTACAACCAATAAACTCGATGAAGTAGCTGTCATCAGCAGTCAGTAGGTAGTCTGAGAAAACAGGCAGTGGCAAGTAATCTTTTAAAAACTCTTTTACCGCCTTCCACAATTATCTTAAATGTAAATGACAGCCTCCCCAGTGACTGTTACTAGGCTTTTATAATTCCTGTATGTAATGCCAAAAAGTAAAGATCCAGATTTTCCAAAAACAGGACAGAGAGGAGGAAAAAAACAAAAAAAAACACCACACAAACATCATGTTTCTGTAAGAGTAGCCCTGGAGAGGTTGCTTCTTTACTTGTCCTCTTTTATACAAGATAGTTCAAACAATAGTGAATCTACGTTAGCTTTAAATAATTGCGAAATTGCTCATAAATAAATAAATTGATAAAAAATAGAAAATTTTATTTACACTTCACGTACAAATACCTTCCAGACCTTATTCAGAGAGCATAATTTTTTCACTAGATTTAGTCACTAGATTGAGATTCATGTTACCTGAGTTCAGTATTTTGCTCTATCTCGGGCTCCAAGACTAGTTTTTAACACATCGCTTGATTTTCTGTGGCTCTATGAGGGCCAGTTAATTGACGTCTGTGGAACATTTAGATGTCAGGTTTAGAGAAGAAGGAAAAAATCATAAACCTTGGAATGTTCCTACTTCACTTGTATTTGGGGACATTTCAGTAGTTTGCAAACTCAGACCGTGATTGCAAATGATCAATCACAAACACAAAGCAAAATATTAATTTGCAGTATGAATACAGGCTTAGAGAGTTCCAAAAAATAAGGCTTGAATAAATGCTTGAGAACTTATAGAGGAAAAAAAAAAAAAAGCATTATTTGTAATATTAAAGACAAGCAAAAGCCCATACAAACATTCAAATAATTTTGTGACTACTGAAGTGGGAACTCACTCATTCCAATGCATCAAAAGCTGAATTTTAATATTTCACTGGAGTAATCTGAAACAAATTTTATAGAAGAAAAAGTAATACCACAGTTTAAATGGCACAGATTATATGAAAAAGAGATTTGTTAGCGTTTGTTGTGTATGTCATGACAAAACAGAAGCACAAATTTAAATGAAATCCAACTTCTGCATGCATTTTTAAGCTGGTCATTGTTGTGAATCAATGTTGCAGAAATTGTAAGCTTCTTGTATTTTATAAGATACATTAAGTGAACAAGTAACAATGTTAAAAAATAATCTCATTATGGCCATTATATCATGCATTAAAAAATAAGCATCCATTGTCAGAACAAGGTGTTGAGAACTCATGTGAAGGTCACTAATTTATGTATTTAGTTTTTTAATCATTATAGCAACAATAGTTGGGGTTTACATGCAGCAAAAAAGATCAGTGAGCAAAAAGCAGTATTATCACCTACTGAGCATGACAATATTTGCACACAGAAAAGGCATTCTACTCAACTACTTCAACTACATTAGCACCACCTCTGAATTATTTGTCACTTATTTTAGAAATAGATTCAGAAGTGTCCAGTGGTAAAATACCTCTGAATCAGTACTTTGAGTATCTGGAGCAGAACATCATATCAGTTATATTTTTTCCCACATGAAAACACGTAGTCACAGAGAAGAGCAGGTCCATTTACCTCACTGTCCAAGACAAGCTTGAGTTACAACCTTCCTTAATAAATACCTCACACAGAGGCAAACTTGCCACAATAAAACCAGACAAATACTAAAAAAAAATAAATATATATATATATATATGTCTATAAAAAGAAGATTTTCCAAATCTGTCATAAGGGTCAGGACAACGGTCTGATGCCAGCAGTCTTCACAGATACAAATGATGTACCTGAGCAGCCACTGAAAACAGAATTTAGCTTTCAGGACTCTTCATACATTTTTCCCCCTCAACCCAGATGTGTTGTAGTTTACTACTAGTTACTGCATCCATTCTCTGCATAGAACAGAGGCCGCTGACTTCTTTCCCCACCCATGGAAGGGTTTCTAACTCCTCACACCCCTTTCTCCGCCACATCAACTAAAGCCACCACTCTTCCTCACAACAGGCTTCCACAGTAGCCAGCACTGCAGCCACCCTTAAACACCACACTAACTTTATCCAGAGACCTGATGGTTATTTCTGCATCACGTATCTGCCAGTTATCCCATTCCAGTAAGGGGGAGTGGATGCGTCTCATTAGCTCTGCACAAAGGCAGCGCAGAATTGGCCATCCTTTTTCATGAGGTCCTCACTCTGGGTCTCGCTTATAAAACACTCGTGTCTTTGTACCATGGCATATCTCACCAGCCGAAGAACAAAACCTTTCCTACCTTACAAATTGAAGATCAACACATGATTAAAAATACCAAAATATTTCCGAAGCCTGTTACTCATGAGCAACAGAATGAAAATGAGCACATTAAAAGCTTGTTCCTAAGGCAGACATCCTGTGAAGGACTGAGCTCCTTTACCAACAGCACAGTGTATAAAAGGGGTCATTTCGTGGCAAAGCCATGGTGAGACACATTAAATATGGAGCATATTAATTAAAATACAGAAGAAAAATTTGTAATTTACTCAAGACTCCTAGCTAGTTTTAGATGAAAATGACATCCTGTGGGTAGCAAGTCAGCAGGATCTGGTATTATGCATTTTCAAACTATTTAATGAGCCTTTTTGTTGCTGTTATTTGTAGTTTGAAAAATAATTCAAAAAGAAAGAAGTGTTTGAAAGCATGATATTTAGCCAAAATAAGCATAAAGCCTGGCAATAACTCTGAACTCCTTGCACATCCATCACACCAGTCATCCCAAAGATGAGTAACAGCAGAGATAAGCAAAGATGAGCTGGAAGAAGACTGGGGAGGCAGGAATGACAAGGGATTAAAGTTGCACATTTTTCCTATAAATTGCTAGCAAAGTGCTGTAGGTTAAAGAAACAGCTGCTCTTTAGTAACTGGATTCTATGCGGTGCACTACAAACTGATATATATATATATATATATATATATATATGAAACTTTACTGAGCTCTGCCTTACTCTTACACCAGAGATGCTAACATTAAGAACGCTGAACAAAGGGGAAATAGAGATCCTACAGTTCACGTAATCAAGCTAATGAGCCAGAAGAACATGCCACGAAGAAGTGATAGCTATTTTAAGTCTTCTACATGAACTGACTTTTGGAAGCCAACAGGAGGTCAAGAAATCAATTCAACTTTCCTGATGCGGGTTTGAATCAGGACCTTCCT
This sequence comes from Cygnus olor, assembly GCF_009769625.2. NCBI lineage: Eukaryota > Metazoa > Chordata > Aves > Anseriformes > Anatidae > Cygnus > Cygnus olor. The sequence goes on from NC_049178.1 coordinate 14,030,917, forward strand.
TAGGAGCACCACTCCACACCAAAACTGAAGGAAACCAAAACCACTCTTCAAACAGCTGAATCTCTTCATTTGCAGAGGTACATAACCTAAAATTCAAACCTCATGATTTTCCTCTGTAAAACATCTAATTAGCTTTTCTCTGAAACTGTGCAAGACTTACAGTGTCAAGGTTGAAGGAATGTTGATTTTGCCTTTATTTTGTTGACCTCTACTAACTAATTTGTATTTTCCACAAAATATGCCAAAGTGAAGATCAGACACTTAAATGACATTTTTTGAAGAGAAGTATGAATATTCTATAATGTTTCAAATGTGAATTCATAGCAAAAACTTGAGAAACCTGTGCGAATCAGTTTTGTGAGATCAACATAACTGACACCTAGAACACCACATGGTATACAACACCATTAAACACACAAATGTCTAAATTATATATCAGAATTACACTCTAAAGAGCAGTGTACTCATTTGAAAAAAGTGCATGCTTGATAATTCTCCAAAGCTAACCCATTCGGGTTGGCACTCAAAAAAAAAAAAAAAGGCACAAAAAATTCAATTCTTTGAAAGTCTGCTTTCAAAATTTCTCTCTCAAGTTGGTAAGAAGGAAATATGCTACTCTTAATTAAGATGAGACAAAAATATTTTATCCATTTGGCATGGAAGTATCCACACTGACAGATGTTCAGTGAAATGTTACACCATCTATGTCATTTACTATAGTTTGCTGTCAAGATCTTCAACAAACCTCATTACCTCTTCTGGCAGTTCTGCTACTGTACTGAAAGCTTATCCAAACAGCACATAACATCATCTTCTGCAGTATGGCTGGGTGATGTAAGGCCAGCACTGAAGCCTTCGTGTTCTTTTTCTGTGCTTTAATTAGCATGCCTCTCAGTCCAAATGATTCAGAGATGATTATTACATAATTATTACATCATGGTTTTTAAGCAGATACTTAAGCACTTAAACAGTTTTACAGGTCTATGGCTGGTATGCTTACAACAGTCTGATAGTTGCAGTTGAAGCGCCCTGGGAAATTATCCTGGGTTGATCTCAGTTTTTCCTGGAAAACAACAGACGCCTGTCTTAGTACTCCTCCATCTCTTAAAGATCCTGTCAAAAATAGCATCCTGACCTTCAGAACCTTGGAGCAAATGCTCCTATAATCTTTTCATATGACTTCCCATAAATTCCAATAATTTTTCACAAAATCCACAATCCATAGTAGGCATTAATATATTATTATAGGAATAATACATGCAGGCTTGGCAGATCCCAAGCCAAGCCGAGTAAGAATGAAATAACAGGCATTTCACACAAGCTATAATGACTTCACAAATCTTAAAAAAAAAAAAAAAAACTTTTTATGCCTTTTCATACTGCACAGTGCATGGATAAAGAAAACTTTTAAGCACCTTCCCAAAATTAATCTAACTCATCCAATGCTGAGTATGAGTTTTCCTAAATACTTATTAACTTTCAGGGCCAAATTCAGTTTCCCTCTTTTACCTCAAATATTTTCCTTTATCATTAAAGATGTGATACTAGCATTACTAGGTTTAGAAGCCTAGCTTAAGAAGATTAACTGATTTCAACTGCAGTTTTGGCCAGAATTCAATGTTCAGATAATTCATACAATCTCTACGTACATAGAACAAGGTCTACGGTGGCCCAACCACATCAGCCTTGTGAGAAACAGGGTGCAAACAATAATCATACTTCTGAGCACAGAGAGCATTTTTTACAGGTAAAATTATCTTTACACAAACAGCAGACTTTACAAGTAGTGGCTAGAATAAACTGCAGAAACAACAGAATGGTTCTCAGGTGCATTCATTCTAACAGTACTACTACAGCAAACTTCCCCTTACTCAGAACTGCCAACAGAATTGCAAACACTTTAAATTTATTTTTTTTACACTGAATTATGTTATCTAGTGCTGTTGTATTAATTTGAAACTACCAATAAAAATAGAGGTTTTTTTTACTGATATAAATCAGTCTTACACAAAAGTAATTCCTGAGGAGGAATAATTACGCCAATGCAAGAACTTTCAGTGGTGTAGCTGCATTTAGAAGAAGCAAGCAAAACATTTTTCTAATATAAATATGCTGTCATAAGAAAAGCAGAAGTAGTAAAAATGTGCATTTCAATACAGTGGAAGTAATTCCCCATATAATTCCATGCTTTAGGTTTCTCAAAGGGAGTTGTTTACCTGTACACAAAATGCTACGGCTTTGTGTTTCCATGATGTCATACGTCAGATGTCTTTCGGAAATCTGTTTTGCTAATATCTATTTTATTGCTCAGTGAATTTTCATTATACATTCCGTTACGTCGCTATTCTTCCCTAGTACACTTATCACTTCTTACATTTTTTGCATCTTCTAAAGATGGTATGTATTTAAATTCACAAACAAAATAATCCCATAGCTGGCCATCTTGTCTGGTGAGCCTTTTCACCAATAATTAGCATTTACCTTGTTCAAGGATAAATGAATTATTCACGAATCAAATTACATCTACATTGGTAGGGTTTGTTTGCTGCTGTTTTTTTGTTTGTTTTTTGTTTTGTTTTGTTTTTTGTTTTTTTAAAAAGAACTCATAGATAGTTTTTATTTTTTTGAAAGTATAAAAATTTTTAGCCCAGGCCATGGCAATGGAAATCAGCCAAACTCTTAACCTGGAATCACTTACACGCCTTCACCCAAAGCATTGCAATCAATGTACCAAATAGGATTTAACATATTTGTAGCCATAGGCAGAGTCTAGAAGTTATTTCCATCCATTTTAAAAAACAAACCTCCAAGCCAGTAATCTTATGAGATACATAAACCCACTACATTAAAATTCAAAGGTGCGTCTTTTAGGCCTTTAGAATACGTCCTATTTCTTAGCTTTGGATAACTTTTGCTCCTGCACACATTTCAAATTGTTATATATGGAAGAAACAGTTTGAATTTCTTTAAATATTGCTCTGCTTTTCAAACCCCTATAGTGATCTTGTTCAAGCTAATGCTGGAAATTTAGAATTGAACACCAGTCCTGAAACCATCACAACAGTGCGTCACATCACATCTTCAGTCTAGGGAAAACTTTCTTGAGAGGAAAAGCAGCAATGGACTAAATCCATCTCTCAAATGGGAATGATTTCTTTACCATTTGGAATTCTGAAAATGAGCATTTCACAGAAATATTAGCCTAAAAGCATTTTATGTGTTCTTTCAGGAAGGCAAAGAGACGGTCTCAAAAATAAGCTTCAAATAGCTTCTGCTCATTCTCTTGTGGAACAAGGCAAAACAACAAAAAAATATTGTATAGACTAATGCATTTTTCAATACTATTCAAGAACATCCTGTATCTCAAAGGCCTGAGAACCACAATAAAATAATTTGTTGGTACAAAATGTAAAGTTTATTACCAATGTTTTTAATGTCTTTAGACCTTTTGAATCACGATTTTCCCATTCTTTTTCACATACACACAACTATTGATAAAACTCATCAAATCCTTCCTGATGGCCTTTCAAGGGGAGACTAATTTTAAAAGTGATACGTATAAGGAAGCCAACCTTCCTTTAAATAATATATATAAGACTAGTCTAAGCAGCATTACCTTCTCATTTATCTGAAAAATGCAGTAGGTCTGTCGTTACTGCTGCTGACATTCCCGTCACCTTGTTAAAATTATGTCAAAGAAAAGAAAATCTTTCACAAAGACTCCGATGAAGGTTTTTCGAGGTGACATCACAAAGGTCAAGAACAACTCATTTCTATAAAATTTGGAAGACTACTTCAGATTAATACGCTTAGTATTCGATCACTTAGTAAGTGATCAGATTTCAGGAGATTAATTTTATATGTAAAAGTTTGTCAAGACTTTTGTCTCACTTGATAAATATCTACTGTTTATAAAAGAGATCCTTGTAAGAGTCCACACATTATTACAAGAGGCTGTATCTAGTTCTGTTCTGTGTTCCTCCTTTCAAGCCTGCTTAAGTATGGAAGCCTTGAGAGAATACTTTTTTTTGTTTCTGTTGGAAAAAGTAGCAATACTGACACTCTTTGTAATTCCATACAAAATAAACCAAGTAGAAGTGTCACAAAAGAGAAAGAGAAACATTCCTTCAAGGAATCACTTTAACCAAGAAAAATACAAATACGTGGATTCTTTGCATGGAACATATGGAGTTGCATGAAGAAAATACACAAAGAACTTAAAAGTTTAGTGGTATTCTGTGTCCTATCAGAAAATGTCTGCTATGTATATATGTATATATATCCAGGCTGATAGATGGAGCTTGTACGTTGGTTAGAATTAATTAGCAGAACTCATCTGCCCACATATTGTAAACTTCTACTTAGAGGCTAACACGCTCTTATCATCAATTAAAAACATCTGTTTTAACTGACATACCAGACTGTTCGTGTGCTCACTTCAGATTAAGAAAGAAAATAAGAATCACAGAAATCACACAGGAAATCAAGTTTGCTTATAGCTTAGTAAACAAGATACTCAAAGTATTCCAAAATGATGCAAAAATCACAACAGAAAGGCAAGGGGAGAAAAGGCACATACTGCTGAGGATATATACCAAACAATGCGGGATCAGACACAATCAGAGCAAAAGTTCGTACCCATAAAGGTCTGAGTAAAAGCCCATTAAAATCAAAGAAAAGATAAATCTAGGCCTGAATGCTACGTCAGATACTGAGAAATTGCTCAAGAGTTACATGGTATGATTTCAAGTACAAATGCAAGCTGAAGAAGTGAGACTAAGAGCAGCTCTAGACAGCAAGTGCGAACAACCGGTAACCACCAGCAGCAGAGCAGAGGCCAGCAGCCTCTCCCACCAGTCAGCCCTAAAAGAGGGCTTCAGTCCACAGCCCCCAAAATCACCTGTTTTCCATAACATTTCAGTGCAAACCACTGCAACAGAAGAAGTTCTCTTTCCAGCTTAGAGTTGAAGGTCTCCCTTCCTCCCATTTGATGAAGCCTACCGCATTATTTCTGAACAGCACAAAGAGATCACTCTCTCTAGTCATGCATGACGTGCAGCATTAAGCACGTTTTTTTTCTGAATGGTCTTTTTTCTTCAATATCTTTTTCAAGAAACAAGCTCTGCCAAATTTTTTAGTTGCTGGATCAGCAGATAATACAGAAAATTTCTGGTTAGAGTAAGAAACTAAAGGAGAGAAGGTTAGGATAGGGATTTAATTAGAAGTCATCATTATATCACATTGCTGGTACGTTTAATAATACCTGTTACTTGTGGTGAATGAAGTGATTTTTCTGCAGGGAAAAAAAGGGTTAAGTTCTTTATCACAGAGTATTTAATACTGAATGTACATAGCAAGGAGAAGAGACTACAGAGTTCAGTTAGGAGAAACAGAGTAATTTTGACAATTTGTGGCAGGTATGAACTGCACTTCTGAGCTGTTTATAGCAGTTGCATATTTACTTCGGTAGAAATTGGATGCACATTTGTTTTATTTGCAAGCATCTGCTGTGCAACAGTGCTACTTCTGCTAAATATCATCAGAAGTTACACTTTTAGTAAGTTTTTCATGTTTGAATTCTCACTTAATTTGCTTTTATAGCAATAGTTTCTGGTTTTGCAACTTTGCTAGCCAACACTGCAAATGCCTTAAGAAAATTCCATGCAAATTGTTAGTATATGCAATCAATTAGTATTAGATGTACTAATATTCTTACTCCAGTGAAAGTACTCAAAATTATTTGACACAAGGAGGAAAGGAAAAATCAGTAACATAAAAGAGAGTAATGATACACTGAAAACAGTAGGTGAGGCAACTACACTGGCATCAAAGCAACATCAAGAGAAGCTGAAGATTTTATTGCACAGTACAAGATGAGGAAAGTCTTAAATGCTTTGGCATTGTTACTAGCAAGACATAGAAAAGTTACTCTGACCATTTCTTCCTGTGCACCTGATAGAACTGTATCTGAAAGAAAAACAAGTCAATGAAAAAGAATATGCTTGAAACTATTTTACTATAATGATCAAAGTATGATATAAACAAGAGAACAGCAGTTTTGAAAGAAAAAATAATCTATATTTGATCTAGCTCAGGCTTCCTTTGTGTCAGCACTTTAACATAACAGAACTATTGTCAGCACCTTTGCTAACTGTGAAAGCTACTAAAACTAAATGAGGTTTTAAAGACTGCTTACCTTTAACTGATGGACTGAATTTCAAACCTCCAAACAAGACAAAACCCAACATATCCCAATTTTCAGTGTATTTTGCGTATGTAGAAACAAAGCAAACTAAACAGAAACTATGTCGATTCTTGATGGAAGAAAAAGAAAAAAAAAACAGCAATTTCCAATCCTGCCTAGTTTCTCATTCTAAATTATATTCAGAATATCCCCGATTTACCATCAATGCAATCAAATTGCAGCTATTAAGATTTCAAACACTTTTTCTTCTTCATAAATACTAAAGTTTCTTTAGTATGGCATGGTGTAATCTGTATTATCGTAACAGTTATAGCAAATAACTGATGAAAATATCCTTCCAGAAGTTATTGTTAATGTACTTACAAAACAAAGTGAACAAAAAAATTATTTATTTTCATAACCAGACAGAAAACAGTAATAGTAAATAAAACATCTGGCAAAGTAAAAATACTGAGCTGTGTAAACAACAGTCATGTGCAAATTAACTCTTGCAGCCTTGTGGACTCATTTCTTTTCCACTTAACTTCACTTGCAACCACTGCAGTGGAAAATATGGCTCCCACTACTCCTGCTGAATTACAGACTTAGTCCAGAAGGCCTGAGAAAACTCTCAGAAGTCTAGATCTCATTTCAAAGTACAAGAAATAATTGACAGAAAAAATAAATATACGGCATCCTTAGCATAACATTTCAATACACGTATCAACAGCTGGAGTACCTAAACCATCAAATAAACCCCAGCAATGCCACCTATTTTCATGCCTTCTACCACGACTTTTCCTACAAGGTGCATTTATAATACGTTCTCTACATCATCACAGTCAGAAATGTTGGACTGCACTCACTGTATAAGACATCTACTAACATACACACTCCTGTAAGGCAAAAATAGTGTCATGGCCTTTATTTCCTACAGCCACATCCAAATTTCACAATTCATTATGAAGAAACTGGCACTTCAGATGGTATTAAGCAGTAGTTTATAAACTTTGCTTTAACTTAGAAAATGAAAAGCACAGAGAAGCAACATCTAGCAGTAACTTGTAAATCTAATCCTCTTGTCTAAGAAAATTATCTCTGATTACCCTACATAGTTCATACAATCTGTCAAATACCTGTTTTATAATACCTGAAGATATGCTGGAGATGCTTTCCTTATACAGAAAAAAAAAAACACAAGATGTTTCTTAATGTTACCTTTAGGTGCTATCTCTTATAAAGGGCTGAGAAATTTTTCTGAATGCTAGCACTTCTAATTCTATATTGGAAGGCAAAACATTTCTAAGTTTACCCATAGGCTTCACGGTATGGTACATGATCTTGTCCGCTTCTGTAAGATTATTTTCCCTTCTAGAATGCTTCAATGTGTTTTTCTTTCTTCTGAACATTTAATCTGACATTTTATGATTTCTGTTGACAAAATAAAGAGCTTGAGTACTAGAAACCCTGGTATTTTCATTCACCATAATTAATCAAAATTCAGACCAAGCAAGTGTAACATGTAACAAAATGCAGTAAAGTTACTGCTCTTGAAATACCCTGAAGGCCAATGATTGGATAAAACTAGCCCAAAACCCAAATGGTGATACTTTCTTTGAACCAGAAGAAACATTTTAATTTTAAAAATGCTAAACAAGACATTGTAGTATCTCAGTAAAATGCAGACGGCTAAAAAAAGTCATAAAATAAGAAGCATAAAACTCCCATCTTTCAATACCAGAGAAAGCAAGTCAGAAATAACAGCTACAACACAGTGAAAGATGAACTTTTAACCAGGAAATAAAGCACATCTTTAGCTTCTTTTCCTCCTAGAAGGAATTCTTAAGCATTAAATGCTTATTATCTGGAAATAGCACACATAAGCAAACTCCACCCAGCAGTCACATGAATATGACTAAAATCACCAAAATACTTTCTCTTAACCACAAGCAGATTATAACTGACAGTGCAGGAAATTAAAGACAACCTCATTAGTTCTCAGTGCCACTCTGTCCTTACAATGCCATAATTATGACTGGTCAAGTAGATCTTTAATTTGAACAGCTCTTCTGAATACTGATTATCTGTGTTCTGCAGACACCAGCAAATACATACATCAAAGCTGCATACATTCTCAGAATATTAACCAGGATCCATTGTTCTTATATACTTTTTAGAGTTGCAATTGAATGCAGTAAGACAATAAACAAGTCCACTTAGTCATTTTCTTACAAGCTATTAATATAGAAACTATAACATTCTATTCCTCACAGGAAACTTAATACATCATATGAATAAAAGAATTCGAAAAGATTAAGCATGAAATACATGAAACGCCCATAAAATTCAAAGTATACCTGGGTCGTCACTGGAGAAATTCCATTATTTCTTTGAGAGTAGATAGGAATGTATGGAAAACAAATTAAACAAACAAAACAAAATCAAAAAACAATGCAAGTTTTAAAGAACAGACACGTGGAAGCACTGTGCAAGCATACAGCCTTCTCCACTGGGCACTTAAAAGATATATTTTTTAAAATCATTCCATAAAAATATTTTTGTATGTCAGAGAATTTTTTATTCACAAATAAATCCAGTTTACTACTCATAAGTAGTATTACTTCAAATAAACACACGCTAAGATAGATAATGGGAAGAACAATATCTCTATTTGCTGAATACGAAGCAACATTTCTACATATCAAAAAAAAGTTGTTTAAGCATTTGAAATACATGAACCAACCTCAGATACAAACAGTATGACACAAAGAATTAAACACAAACTACAGTAGAGTTTGCCTCATATAGAACTAATAAATCATCAATCTCAACATAAGCCTCCCAGTGCAAAGCACTCATGCAATGAAAGCATTTGGAGAAGACTTCCCCATGGTGAGATAGAGTTCAGTATTTTGTTTCTGCACCAGCTTTGCACCCTGAAACTAGGGAGTCCTTTTCTAACAACTAGGATATTCAATAACTAGAACATATTTCCCAAGAGGTGGAAAAATTTCCCAAGCAACATGGGAATTTCATCACTGGAGGTTTGTTGTTTTTTTTTTTTTCCTCCAATAAGTTCAGAGATAATAGAGGCAATGGCTACATATTTTATCTTTGGAGACTCAGCTGGGCATTAATAGTGGCAGCATATCACCCTTTTCAGAAATTTAAACAAATATGTGTTTGACTGGATCAAACAGTAGTTGGCAGTAGCTGGCAACTAGTCTAGTTGTGGACTAGATTACCTCAAAAATCCCCTCCAAGCAACAAGCTGCCCACCCAGGCTGCAGAATATCTCAGTCCTAGAGATTTAAAGTCAAACTCATAGAACTGTAACAAAGGTTTGGTTTGGAAGGGACCTTAAAAATCAGTTAATTCCACCCTCCCTGCCATGGGCAGGGACACCTTCCACTAGACCAGGTTGCTCAAAGCCCCGTTCAACCTGGCTCCATCCAACCTGGCCATCCACTTCTCTAGATGACTACCTATACTCTATCTTTAACAGAAGTTGGACTAAGATCACACAGAAACCTTTCCAACCTTAATTGTTCTATAATTTTGCTTTAAGTATAAAGTGAATCTCATCAGTTATAATCTTCACTATACCTGCTTTGTCTCTGGCTATGCTTGTGGTTAACCCAGTTCAATAACTATTATTCATACAAATGGCCAAGTTTGATGTCAGAGATGAGGTCTGGCATAGAGACAATGTGAACTTTATGCCTGAAGTTACACAGCACTTCAGTGTTGAAGCTCAGAAACAAGACATCTTCCAATGCCCTAAATCTACTTTATTATATAGCATACTAATATAAATATAGTAAATATAATATTGAAGTATTAATTTGTTACTTTGTTAGTTGAGAAAATGTAGTAAAAGATCATAGCAACTTTTAAAATTTCTGTGACCACTTTGTAAAATGAAAAATTGGAAAAATAAAATTTCACATTATTTGTATCACAGAAGACTCAGAACTTCAGACAGTTCAGAACTTTTTTTTTTTTTTTTAAACCTCAGAACTCACTCTTTAAGCAAGCAGGAATTAGTAGAAATGCAATGACTTATACTTGTAATTAACCCTAATATCTTGCCAATTAACTAAACAGAGTTACATTGGTGCCAGTATCTAAAGAGAAAGCATTCTCATTGATCAACACCTCTGACAGAGCTTCTCATCATGCCAGGATACTGAGCAATAACTGTAATTTAATAATGCTGTCTGCAGTGCCCAGCCAGCAGCTGCAAGCATAGGAGAATAAATAAGAGTTTCAATACAATCAAAATGACAACATTTCTGGTACAGTAGGAAGGGTTGATGTCAAAGCACCCACAGATAAGACGACCTGGCTATAAATCCTTGAAAGAGAGCTATACAATTAAAAACACTAAGCACAAAAATTTTTTACTTTCTGTTCACCTGGCTTTTTTTAAATAAATCAGTTCAACACTCACAACAAAACACATGCAGGTCACTTCACGCAGCAAGTTAACAAGAAATTGAACATGACTCCTTTTAGTACAGAGAAAAAAAAAGTACTCGTAAGCTGTCAATACACAAATAAACATTGCTCAAACAACTGAGTATAGAATTCACTTCATCCAAAATGTGAAAAAAAATGAGAAAATGGTTACAGAGAAAATACATGCCTCGTTTTCATTTTTTATATACACCCTATGCTCCACATGCACTGTATAATCTTTTCTTTTTTTAAAAAAAAGAAAAATGTGTTCTTTTAATATATGAAATAATGTTAAAGGTTCCATTAAAATGGATCTTATTGTCTTCATTGGAGAACATCAACATCATGCTAAATCAAACCTCTAAAATTTCTGAACTTTCTGTATCTGCGTAAGTAATAATATAGACATTAAACCTGTTCAATTAACTGTACCATAACAGGAGATAGTTTTCTAAAATTGGTACTGAATTTTTGTATATGCAATTGTTTTAGATGAGCAAATGTATTTTAAGGAAATTACCTCTTTTCCAATCAAGTTACCCATTATCTCTTCTGACACCCATTTAATTGGCAAGGATTCAGCCACTCTTTCTAAATAATTCCATTTCCTAAGTACTAATCATTTAAATAGTTTTTGCTGTCTCCTATCTGAGCATCTCCAGGATAGCTTCAGTTGTTTTTCCTATTTATACCTGATTTACAAAAAAAAAAAAAAATATTAGATGAATGAAGGACCTCATAGCTTCCAGCCTCAAAGCACAAAGCAGAAGTAATTAGTTTATACACAAATGCTTTATCAAAAATATATTAATATTTGAATCAGAGGTAATCTCTAGTTTTACAACACCTAGTACAGGTTATAGTTCTCAGTTTAAGGTGAACTATATACATATAAAAAGCAACCAACTAACTAATATACATTGCTTAAGTATATTTTCTGCTTGTTTGTGTCTTTCCCCTTCCTTCCCATTTTCTTTCTTTTTCCTTAGTGGGGATTGGCAAACAGAGCTTCCACTTCCATCAGTTTTCTTGGTAATTTATAACCCAGAAGTAACATGTTATCATAGAAGTTTCCACACATTATTTCCTCTATTAAAATCAATCTGCATTATGTTTCATTACCTTGGTTTTGTTAATGCAAAATACTTAGGTAGTTAAGAGTACTGCTGATGGTGGGGATAATCATTTTGCAAAAAATTAATCTCAAGGGTCCTCAGAGTGCTGCAGATTTACCAGAGAAAACACCTATCCTATTACACTTAGCAGTGTTAATTTAAACACTTGGAGACATAGAAAAATTTTGCTTGTGACAGGTATTTTAAGTTTGACATCTTTTCAGAAATTAGAAGAAATCACACTCAAGCACTGTTTTCAAGTAAAGATAACAGCACAAAGCTTAATTAACTATTTATTTGATAGCTTTGTAAGTATTTAGAGTTCATATGGTATGAGTTGGACAGCGCAAAAGTAAAACATCCTTTAGAAGTGTTTCTTTTCATAAAGAAAGTAGTTCTCACAGAATTACAGAATGGTTGAGGTTAGAAGGGACCTCTGTTGGTTCTCTTTTTCCAATGTCCCTTGCTTAAACAGGGTTTTGAGTCATCCTTTTTCATTTCCTCTATTTATTATTTTTTCTTTTTCCAGCACTCAGACTCAGCCTTGGCTTCTTCAATGGGATCTAGCAATCTAATGTGTCTGTGTTATGACCTCTAGGTTCTAGCCTTTACAGTAGGCAGAACCAACTGTATTGGTATATGAAAGACAACCTGTTTGACAGAAGACATTTGTTTAAAGTAAAGCATACTTGACAAAAAGAATTTCTTGCACTCTGTCCTACCTACAGTTACTGATTTGCCTAAACCCTTGAGCAATTTTGTTCTCATCTTCTGTGTTCCACCAGTACCAAGTCTCAACTATATTGCTTCAGAATATAGATACTGCCAGAAAGATATAATATTAATAATACTAGTTCTTGGTTACTTGCTAGACCCCATAACCTGACCTTCACCTTTTTCAAGGAGATAATACTAATGATTTCAACCTCTCTTTGAAAAAGCTCAAAATTATTTTTGAAACACCTCAACTCATGCTGCAAAAGAAATAGATTGTTCTTTCCTTAATATGCAATGAAGTTAGAGTCTTTTCTACTTTGTCAGAGTTATTCCTGTTTTCCTTCGTTATTCTCCAAATTATTAGAAAAAAAAAATTATCACTTCAGGATCTAGCCGGTGGCGCTGTGATATTTTAACTATCACCCTTGCTGTTATAGCTGAGTGTGTTCCATGTTAAAATCAATAGCAGTAGTCAAGCCACTAATGTGAAAATGCAACTTCTGTTTTCAGTTAAAATCATGAATCCCCATTTTCCATAGCAGTTCCAGAATCTGCAGTTGCCATTCTTATCACTTTTACAAAGCTTTTAAACATTAACTGCATTAAATAATTAATTTGACATTAGCTAAGTAATCCACTGACCAAAGAGAGAGAAACTGGAACTGGAAAATGATTCATTTGGAGGTTAAATTAATTAAAAATAGTACAGTAGTGACAGAATTTAATCTCATACTTCTCATGAGAGTGTGGAATCACTCACAGCTGCAGCAATTTGTGATAAATCCATGGAGAAATTTCATGATAGAAGAGGAATTAATTTGAGTCACCCCTAAGAGTATGTGTGTTCACTCAACAGTACCTACATTAAACAATATTAAAAATACACAAATTGAATAAACCAAAAGAATCTATCATTTGAGCTAGCATGTGGTACATACCATCCAATATAAAGATGGAATTATTTGCATCAATAAAATTTAGAGGATCACAGCAGTGACTGGGAGGACCAAAATATTCTTTACTGTCTTTATCTGTGTATCTGCTTCCTTGAAGAGATGAAGCTCAACCTTTATATTCTACTTTTATCAGGATACCTCTTACTTCAAAAACTTGAAAAAAAAAAAAAAGGGGGGCGGGAATGACTTTAAAACATGTCCCAGACAAAAATCTGTATGTGTTTTAGGGTCAGGTGGAAAAAGAGAGAAAGATACGGAGCTGGGGACAAGCAGAAAGAAACAGGCTACTGTGCTAAGTAATCTCAAAAATACAACTACTAAGCAGCAGAGCCTTACCCAACTCAACAAGGAAGATGTACATCGGAAGATCATGCTTACTATGTATGCATTTATGTTCGCATACAATGAAGCACATAAGCCATACATGTTATACTCTTTCCAAACTATTTCTGACACTGATGAATGAAAGAGCCAGTCAAATATTTTCTGATTAATGAAGGAGCACTTATATTAACAGACTGATTATCCTTTGATAGGAGCTTGATCATATTAAAAAACTCCCATTATATTACCTGAATAGTCATAGCTTGAGCTCTAGCCCCCTGATGAATGAGTATAAGAAAGGCCAATATTCAATATCCAATCTTCAAAAACAATTTAAAAAAATCTTAAAGACTGCTTTATGTGACTCAACTGCAACCACCACTCAGACAAGAGCAGAAGCAAAGCAGGCTGAACTGGAATAATCTTGCCAGGTTCTAGGCTGCTCATGGGATGGCTCAATGAGGAAAAACTGCCTTTTGTAGGAAGGAAGGAAGAAACAAACCAGTTCCACAAAGAAGAGTCCAAAATATGTTTAAAATGGAACTCCATTTGCTATCTTTAGACTTGTGTCCAAGCAAGCCTATGTGAAATTGCAAGAATGAATGAGATGGAATGGTAGAACACTGCTCATATACTGAATACTGATATATATATATATATATATGTGTGTCTCATATGTATATATGCATATTCATATACTGAAATTACTACCAATTCACAAGTCTAAAAGAATAGAGAGCGATCTCTGGGCCTGAATAAAAAGAAGAGTAACTGGATTCACAAACAAATTCAGTGGTAAAGAAACTTCAGAAATAAGCACAAGATGGAAATACGAGATATTCCAACTACCAGGAGTGAGGCTTCTGCTGTAGTTATTGATCTCTCCACTCAATTCTTCTCTGCAGTTTAATACAAGTGCTCCTGAATACACGAACCTTCTAAAGTAGGGCTCTAACTATCCAAGTACATGGTGTATTTTGAGTGGAGAGTTGGGGGGAAAAAAATAAAGAAATAAATGTAACTTGGAAGATTCTTTCCTCCTCACCTTTATAACACAAGACTGATGACAGAACCTGTTATACCTTAGAGGCACATTGTAATAGAATACATCTACAACTGAAAGCCAAAGACGTTTTTGCAGCTTGCACATATATAATCTAAATGGCTCCAAATTTACTAATGCAAGTCCTAGTGACAATGTAGTTGTGGCAGAATAGGTTGCAGCATGAATTGTACAATTCTGCCCAGAAGCCAAGGTAAATACTCATGTTAAGCATGCCATCTGTAGAAAAGAGAGAATATTTTGTCCTGCTGTTGGTATTACTGGCAGAGTATGTTACATGTGTGAGCAGAAACTGAGACTATGGCTTATGGCGACAGCCACATTCGCTAGGTGGTACTGTCAGACAAACAATAGTAATGCTAATAACTAGAAGGAACTATTAAGATGAATCAATATATAATGAAATTATAATGCATATGTAAAACATTTTTGTCTATTCATTGAAAAATTATGAACCACAGAATACAACTGATCTGGCAACACAGCTAAATTGTTATTGATTTGCACTGACATTTTTTTCTCCCCTCTCCTTGACAACATTTCTAGAATTTTTAGCTAACCAGATATTATGGCTCATAGTGAAGATGAAATCTATTATAAATTCTGCACATCTGCTGAGATATGCCATTCTGAAATTAACTGTCTTGAAACCTACATTTGAAGCACATGAAAGGCATTCAATTTCCTGATATGAACTCCTCTTACATCAATACCTAAATTTAAGATAGTCTGCACTCTTCTTCATGCTGCAGAACAAAACAAAAGAGTCTCTTTCCTCTGGGATCACAAGAAATCAAGACTAGTATTTTTGAACAGTTGCTCAAAGAGGAAGTCTTCATCTGAGAAGACTGACATTTAAGCGTCCGAATAAATTAGTGACTTAAGTTCTAAATAAACATATGACACAATCAAGGCTTTTGAAGTCTAAGTCATGAAAATCCAACAATTAAATCTAAGTTTTACTAGTGTTAACGTCATTTCCCTTGTTTTTTAATAAGCAATTTAAATCTGCTTTAACAAGGATTTTGGCATACATTATAGACTTCTAACAACTAGTATAGGCTAGTGGGCTTAGGCATAGATACTCGGGAACCACAAGTACTGCAGTTACCGTTTAGAGATGCAGGCTAGCATCTCTGAAAATGATATTTCTAACACGGATTTCAAGCACGTAAACAGGCAAATACACACTGACAAAGTTATAGTAACAGGGAGAATCTGGTGAATTATCCATGCACTCAGTTATGATGCAGATATTATCAATTATAATTTGTTTCAAACAACATACATTCTAGGATGTTAAAACCTCTCTTCCCCCCCCCCCCCCCCCCCCATGCTGTTGGAGGTTCTTGTTGGGAAAAAACATTGCATTTGTCTCACAGGCACTGAATTTAGCTCTATGTTAACTATTCTCAAACTCAGAGATCTAGTGATATCAGATACAAGCATCACAACTACTAGTTTTGATGAGGGATGTAAAATTTAAACTTCTCAAAGTGGCATACTACTGTCTGATTAGTCTCCCTCAATCCTTATCACTACACTTATTTTTGTCCTCCGCTGTTAAACCCATACTCCCGAATTTATCAGTCAACAATAAACCAATACCTATGTTATCTGATATCCTTAATGACACATTTCCTCATTAACTAGAAAAATCTATTTACCAAAGTTCCAGTCTCAGGCTTTGGCAAGATTTACACACAGCTAATAGACAGAACAGTACTGGGTCCCACTTCAAAAACAAAACCTCAATAACAGGGTTCAGAAAAATGTTTCCTTTGACCATCATCTGGCTCATCTGGAGGATTTTAGCCTTGGACTACCGCCAGTTTTGCCTGGCCACCTGCTCATTAATACTCCCCCTTCTGTAAAACTTATGTGTTCAGGTGTTGAAGCTGGAAACAGCTGACTAGAAAACACCCAACACAATGAAAAGTTGAGTTAATATGCACTACACAAGCACAGAGGCAGAGATCTATAGTGCAGACAGGCCAAGACAGAAGTATGAGATTAACGTTACAGAACACAGTACAAAATAGGTCAAAGCCAGCAGTGAGTCATTCAGGGGACAGAATTAATTTTAAGGGGGAAAAAAAAAAAGCGGTTGGGCTTTGCTGAGAATGTTGTTTTGTTTTTCCCTAAATCAGTATTTTTGGTTAAAATTAGGAAGTCTTTTCCTCCAAATTGTTTTTAACATGAAAGTCAAGTAATAACATATTAGAAAATTATTTTTTCTGGTACCCACCTCTGCAACTACCTAAAGTGAAAAGATAGAAATAATTGATTTTAATATGCTGCAAAGGACTTACATTTTTATCTGATACTTCACTTCATACTCAGAAAGAAAAGTATGTGTTACATTGAAGATGCTCCTAAATTAAGTTTCCTTGTACGAATTAGAAAATTTGACATTTAAAATGAATTTTAATAGGGTAATAAACTCAGAAAATTTCATAACTCCATCCAAGATATGAGGCATCTCTGACCTACCAACAGCTTACACTGAATGAAAATCATCATTAAATTCTCATGAGGCAGCAAACCAATAGATATTTTAGAGTTACTTATTTGAGTGATAAAAACAAATATGAAGAAAAACCATACAATCTATTTTTCACACTGTCTTTGCAAGGATTTCAGAAGAACTTCACAATATTGTGAGTATTTGCATTAAAAAAATCTACTTTTTTTCTTCTTTATTCCAGGGTAAAACCTTAAAGCTGAAACCTACCACATTAAGTGCTCAGAACAGGAAGTAAATAAGAATGTCAATACTTACGTATTTCCATCTAACGGTTCCTTGGAGTTTAATTTCTTAAAATGTGTTATTTGTATAGGTAACCTGTAAAATACGAAACACCATACTCAGTACTTCTTGGCAACCAATACAACATAAATATAAAGCTTTAACATTATTTCTAAAAAAAAAAAAATACAGCTATAATCTGATATTCCATTAATGATGCTCTGAATATACACATTTATATGAAATTCCCTTTTTAGTTCATCTTTTCCTCAATTACTTGACTTATCCATCTAATTTTAGAAATCACTCTACTCCTTTTATTGTAGTAACAGTTACACCTACAGTGATGACTAGGTTTATATTTTTGCAGTTTTAAGAAATGTTAAAAATTGGTCCAAAACAACAAATAATTCTGATTTACTGGCTATGAAGAACACGTTCATTTAAAGAGTTCCTCCCAGAAATAAGACAAACCTATAGAAGAGAACCAGACTTGTTACAACAGGTAAGTACAAAAAAGGGTAAGAAAAAAAAAATATATATATATATTTTTGTTACAAGAAATTTAAAAGTTCCTCTTCTAAAAACTAGTAGACAAATTGGAGTTTATTACACTGAAAAATGGAAAATATGAATTGTGGAACAGAATGTTGGCGGTTTGCATCTGCAAACAGCTTTATAGAGGATGCCTCAACACCTTTCCAAAAACACCGATTTAAAAAAAAAAATTAAAAAAGGTAAGGGTGGAGTAAGTGAATGAACATTATTAGAAGAATAAAACATTCTTTATGTGATCAGAACAGACCTTCATTAGTAACAGGTTTCCTTTGCAAAAAAGCTCAAAGCAACAACAGACTATGTAAATCTGACTCCATACCTTGAGAAGAATAGATATTAATTTAACATTACCAATGCCATACAAGGAAGTGAGACACGTACCCAGTGCATAATGCACACTATATTTAACAGTAAGACATAAAAGGATAGATTTTCATTTATAAAAATTATTCAATACTGGTTAAAACTGATTCACCCTGTATGCCTTAATCCATATTATGAAAGAAAACGGATGGAGCATTTACACAAAAGGAAAAAAAATCATTTGTCATATAACAACTTTTTTCACTCTTGTTTGGCCACCAAGCCAAAACATTCGCTGCTTATTCCGCTGTCATGGAAGCGAATCCTGCAAAAACTTGTATGTAAGGATTTTCAGGGAAGAGGCAGTATTACTACCTTTTATCTTTGCGAAATTTAAAGGCTAGTCACAGAATCACAGAATCGTCTAGGTTGGAAGAGACCTCCAAGATCATCTAGTCCAACCTCTGTCCTAACACTAACAAGACCTCCACTAAACCATATCACTAAGGACTACATCTAAACATCTTTTAAAGACCTCCAGGGATGGCGACTCAACCACTTCCCTGGGCAGCCCATTCCAATGCCTAACAACCCTTTCGGTAAAGAAGTTCTTCCTAATATCCAACCTAAACCTCCCCTGGCGCAACTTTAGCCCATTCCCCCTCGTCCTGCCACCAGGCACGTGGGAGAATAGACCAACCCCCACCTCTCTACAGCCTCCTTTAAGGTACCTATAGAGAGCCATGAGGTCTCCCCTGAGCCCCCTCTTCTCCAGGCTAAACAACCCCAGTTCCCTCGGCTGCTCCTCGTAAGACTTGTTCTCCAGACCCCTCACCAGCTTCGTTGCCCTTCTCTGGACTCTCTCGAGCACCTCCATGTCCTTCTTGTAGCGAGGGGCCCAAAACTGAACACAGTACTCGAGGTGCGGCCTCACCAGAGCCGAGTACAGGGGGACTATCACCTCCCTAGACCTGCTGGCCACGCTGCTTCTTATACAAGCCAGGATGCTGTTGGCCTTCTTGGCCACCTGAGCACACTGCTGGCTCATATTCAGCTGCCTATCAACCAGTATTCCCAGGTCCTTCTCGGCCAGGCAGCTTTCCAACCACTCATCTCCCAGCCTGTAGCACTGCTTGGGGTTGTTGCGCCCCAGGTGCAGGACCCGGCACTTGGCCTTGTTGAACTTCATACAGTTGACCTCAGCCCATCGGTCCAGCCTATCCAGATCCTCCTGCAGAGCCTTCCTTCCCTCGAGCAGATCGACACACGCACCTAACTTGGTGTCATCTGCAAACTTACTGAGGGTGCACTCGATCCCCTCGTCCAGGTCATCGATAAAGATATTAAAGAGGACCAGCCCCAACCTGGGGGGCTCCACTAGTAACCGGCCTCCAACTGGATTTGACTCCATTCACCACAACTCTTTGGGCCCGGCCATCCAGCCAGTTTTTAACCCAACGAAGCGTACGCCAGTCCAAGCCACAAGCAGCCAGTTTCTTAAGGAGAATGTTGTGGGAAACGGTGTCAAAAGCCTTACTGAAGTCAAGGTAGATCACATCCACAGCCTTCCCCTCATCCACCAGGCGCATCACTTGGTCATAGAAGGAGATCAGGTTCATCAAGCAGGACCTACCTTTCATAAACCCATGCTGACTGGGCCTGATCGCCTGGTTGCCCTTCAAGTGCCGCGTGATGACACTCAAGATAATCTGCTCCATGAGCTTCCCTGGCACTGAGGTCAAACTAACAGGCCTATAGTTCCCCGGGTCTACCCTCCGGCCCTTCTTGTAGATGGGCGTCACATTTGCTAGCCGCCAGTCGACTGGGACCTCCCCTGATAGCCAGGACAATCTACTAATCTACAGTCAATCTACTGCTGCAGGATTCTGTAAGTTCATTAACAGCATTACTCACATGATCAGTAATATGAAGAGCCCTTAAAAGATGCAAGAGAAATTCAGGTACATTTTAAGTTATTCCACAATTCCACACACACCCTTGGACACAGACTGATTTTTGCTGTATTTCCTTGCAATAGACTGGTATAAAAATAAATTAATTAATTTTAAAAATGTGTTATAAAACTCTGCTGAAGAAAGGGCTTCCTAAAAGGCAGTCAAATGAGTTGCACATAACCACCTTGAATAGAGCCTAAAAAGTCAGAGTTGGGTGAGGAGTAAACACATGCTATTTTCAATCAAGTAATTTTCACTATTCATTAAGGCCTCAGTGCTAGGGTTCCCACTCTCCTCCCCATTAAGAACCATCAGGTACATCATTAATTAGCATGGGGTTTTTTTGTTCCCTCTCCCTCCCCACAGGTGCTATTTTTAGCATTTTCCCCAAGTCTCCTTGGACTTCTTTCCCAACTTATTCAAAATCACTCAGATGAGCTCAGAATGAAAACATTTTCTTTTTTGCCTTATTTTTAAGTATATATGTCATCTGACCATCTATGTTTTGTAGCAGGCTAATGACCAAATTTTCTCTTATTTATTCTGCATAAAATGTCAGGCATCATCCTCCTTCTTGTTGTATATATTGAATAAAATTAGAAATGCAGTTTTGAAAATTGTTCCACATCCTCACACTTCATTATTTCACTGCTCTCACTCATCTTATTAAAAGATTGCTTTATAGATGTCTTATAATCAGTGTTTGTAGCTTGCTTTTTTTTTTTTTTTTTTTTTAGTATTATCAAAGGGTAAGGTTTATTAAAAAAAATAATTTACTTTACTACATGCCAGATAGGCTTCGCTTGCAATTAAACACCTTGTGTTAATCCAGCAAATATCCAGTAGGAAGCACAGAAATATTAGGAGACACACTACTCATTTTGAACGTGAAATCAGACAGAAATTTGGAGCATGATACAGATACTGGTGCAACAATAATAAATATTATTCACAGAATCAGAACCTTTCCCAAATTTTACATTGCATAAGTGAAATATGCTTTTAATGAAAAGTTATTTCTCAATTTTTCATCTTTAACTGATCATTAACACTCCTAAGATATTGATAATGATGACACTGCAGTGTAGCTTTTTTCTCTTCATTTGACAACAAAGCAGAACAATATGGAAAGAGATACACATGAATACAAAATAAATATCTAAAAACAGCATTAAGAAGTTCTAGGATTAATGCCCTCAATTCTTGCACATCATGGAAGTTGATTTTAAGCAAATTACATCAATTTGAAGAGACAAAGAGCAGTAATAAAGCTGCAAGTTTCCTGCTGCACTAAACAATGATAATGACCCAGGGAGCAGAACACCACAACCACACTTGGGTAAGGTCTTTCGAAAGAAACAGGATGATTCAAAAATTAAGATTACAATATGCTCCTTCCACAAAGGAAACAAGCTTCGGTATTTATTCTTAAAATGAGGAAACAGCAACCTTTTTTTTAAACAAAAATTCTGTATACTTACTCAAGAAAATGAAATTAGAATATTTATATTCATAGCTGTTAAACTGGGAAAAAAACAAGTAAAGACATGACCCCTGATATTTGTTTCTGCTCAATTTATCCACCCATTTTGACAAGCATCTAATTGAAAGCTGAAATATGAGGGAGACAAAAGTAGCACTGGCTACTTTAGGTGTAGAGAAAAGCAGCACATATATACAGTATTATTTTACAAGATCTTTCTCTTGTTCTGATTTATATAGGGAAAGTATGATTTTTATCCTTGGTACTTCCATCGGTTATTGTCAAATACTGTCTGAATTTCAAGAAGTAAACTAAAATAAATGCTTTTTTATTAACCATGCCTATGAGGGGAAAACAAAAACTAAAATTCTAGATTTTCATAATTCTCAGCTTTTTTTTCTCCTATTGTTTTTCACATTCCTTGAAAACAGTCTTCTAATAAGAAAAACTGTCAATTAAGGAAACTGTCATTTTGGCTAAAGCTTACCTTTGGGGTGCCATATTATCATTTTTAGTATTCTAAGCCTAATCAGGGACTAAACCTGCTATGCCAGATTCTTTGTAAACACGTAGCAAAACAGGGTAGCTTAGTCAAAAGACAGCAAAAGGCAGATGAGAAGTTTAATAGAAACTGAAAAGACATCCTTGCTACAGACACACAGTAGTTTTTGCAAAGCTGAAGCCTACACAGTGTTAAGACCTCCAAGATACCACTGTTAAAGAGATACAGACAAATTTCAATACAGACAGTTCCGTAACTGTAGATGCATTTAATGGGAACCACTCCGAAGTATAAATGGCAGCATGGCAGAAATCACAAAAGGTGCTTACTAGTATATTTAATTCTATACTACCATATACATTTCAGTAATACTAGTGGATGTAAGAGCTGAGCTGACATCTAAGACCAATGAATTATGTACCTTTTGTATAGACTGAGTTACGGGTCACCACCCATTACCCACACTTGCACCTCAGGATCATAAAGAAGCTATACCACCAACATTCATACCATTTCTTGGGGATGTCAGTAGGTGCAAGTATAGATATTATTTATTGAGTCATGTTCAAGTTTATGTTTCAATGAAAGAAAAACACACACTGACAAAACCCAAGAACAGAACCTGAATAAGTGCCGAAAGGAGCATTCTGAGAGCAGTTAATTGATGGGTTTTCAGACTAAGAGGTGACTAGAGAGAGTTGTTTGCAGCTGAGTGAAAATCAAAGTCCTTTGTTCAATTCCTAGTGCATTAAGAGAAACAAATTTCTTTAGTCTTGCAAATAAATATACTCCTAATAACTGTAACATCCACTTCTTCTGGTAACTTCTGAACCGGATAATTGGTTAGGTTAAAAGAATAGTATTAAGCAAGTGCAGGATAGAAGTTGGCATCATCAGGGACAACATTAGCATAGAAAATGACATATGGGAAGTAATATATAGACAAATAAGAGATCCTAAAATTTAATGCAGTTTCCAAGGACAAGGCTAGCTCTCTAGTGGAACAGAAGTTCAAGGGGCTTTTGTGAAAAGACAAGTTTTTCTTAAAAGGAAACCTTTTATCGTATTATTAAATCTGTTACTGCCTTTGATCTCAACAGTTCCAGGAATTTTATCATTAATAAACTGGTTAGTGGGAACTGTACAGAGAAGTTCACGTGTGGGAAACAGTTTGCTCCTATGCTTGCTGTATCTTATTTTTTGCCCTCTGATCCACAGTGCATTCTCCTGTCATACTCTTGTTGAAAAAGTAGGTATAGTATCTGCACTTAATCTATGACAAGAGAATTGCACAACATCAGCAACTCTATATGATGGGAGATGGGCTCATTAGTAGCATTTGGTAGCATGATTCCTGTTAGGACAGCATCATCTTATTCTACTACTAAAATGCATGCATCGCCTTATCTTGTTCTGGATCAAAACACTTGTAAATACACAGAACAGGATTCAGACACATGAAAGAAAGCACAAGATTTCTGCCTTTTCACAAAAGTGTAAAAATAAACATTTTCCTTCCTCTTTCCTCAGAATAAAGGATAAAAAGAATTTGATAATAACCTAGTGATAAAGAACTCAGTATAAAATCTGAATTTTTTTCCTCCTTTCCCTTCAGTGCTAAATTAAACCTTTTAATTACATCCAAATTCCACTGTAAAGATATTCAAAACTATCATGTTATTCAGTTTGCTCTTTTTTTCCATGCCTTTCAGATTGGAAGTACTAATATCTTTATTGTAGGAATGGTCCTAATATCTTCATTGTAGAAATGGTCCTTTAGGTGTAGCTCCGGTGTGACTCTTATTTTTACCTTTTTCCTTAATTCCTCTTTCTCACAGATATTCTCCATTACTTAAACTGGAACCTTTCTCCCTGACTTCTTTTCCTTTTAGGGTAAAAATGAATTAAGAGGCTGTCAGAAGGATTTGATGGTCAGGGACCAACAAAGACATAAAGACAAAAATAACAGAGGAAGGGATGATGTGGGAATCATGGCAGACAACCAAGCTAACTTTAGGGCAAGGAGATGTGAGGAAGAGGTTGCAGCAGAGGGATAAGGTCAAGAAACAACTGAAATGCAAGGACAAAGATCATAGAAAAAAACATAGTAGGAACATGACTATAAACAAACTTTCATAGCTATGACCCTTGCTGTATGATGATGAGCCATTGTGAAGCCAGGTCCCATTTATTTTGTGATTATGGGGACTTGCTGGACTGTTACGGGTTTGTTTTTAATTTAAAAAAAAATATATATATATATAACAGAAAACTTATTCTTAAGAAGTGAAATGTGTTCAGAGATTTTAAATGGGTGATAGAGAACAAATAATTCATTTCTGAACATGGTTCTACTTGCAGTAAAACAATCAATACTTACTAGAATTTAATAAGGAACATTTTAAAATATTTTTTCATTGCAGTATTACAGAATGAAATGGATAGAAGTCGCACGAACATTAAGCAATCTCCATTTAACTGATCAGTCCTTGTTACAAGGCAGCCTGGTTTTCTCACAAGAATGGAGAAAAGAGCATTAGTTACTCTGGACAAATAACAGCATAGTATTAGAGCATTTTGAGGATTCTAAAGCTTTTAGCAATGTTATAATTATTTGGAAATTTTCCAGTAAGCACTAAATATCCAAAATAACACCTGCAGTCAGCTAAGTTGAATTACCTGTTTACCACTTCTGAAAGTTAAAATATTATGTAAAGTTCACTGAAAAATTTAATACGAGAGACCAAACATCCACAGACCTTTTATATTTTTAATAAGTATTAATTTGATACACACAGCGTTGAGAAAAAGGGTTAAAAAAAGATGCAGATAGTTCTATCAGCTGGGAAAGGAAGTTTGTGTTAAATTTTTACTGAAGGAATTAGACTTTAATGGCCAACCTATGTAATATTCCATAAATTAGCAGCAGAGTCTGGCCAAAAGAGCATAATAGTGCAGGATTTAACACCATCGTCTTGCTAATTGAAAGGACCTGACCTCACCAGGGTCAAGCACTGCAAGTGAGAATGATAACACAGCAAATTATCACTGCTTTGCAAATGCCAGCATGTCCTACCTGTAAAGGGAATATGACCATGCACATTGAATTCTATTGATTAAAATTTAGTTGTCAGTCGTGTGTCGTTCCCCCTCCCACCCCCTCCACCCCCCCCCAGCATACATGGTTTGTAGAAGGCTTAGAAACAGGGGAGGAATAAATAATTAAAAAAAAAAAAAAGGTAAGAATGTTGGCATGCACCATCTTTTTCCCCCAAAATTAGAATAACAGAATGGTTGGGTTGGAAGGGACCTTAAAGATCACAAAGTTCCACCTCCCAGCCACGGGCAGGGATACCAACCACCAGATCAGGTTGCCTCATAGTAAAGAATTTCTTCTTAATATCTAAATTAAACCTACCCTCTTCTAGTTCAGAACTATTACCCCTTATCTACATCACTACACTCCCTGACAAAGAGTCCCCTTCCCCAGCTTCCCTTCAGGTACTGGCAGGCTGCTGCTGTAAGGTCTCCCCAGAGCCTTCTCCAGGCTGAACAACCCCAACTCTCTCAGCCTGTCTTCACAGGAGAGGTGCTCCAGCCCCTTGATCATCCTCATAGCCCTCCCCAGGATCTGCTCTAACAGGTCCATGTTCTGGGGGCCCAAGAGCTGAATAAACACAGTGCTCCAGATGGGGTCTCACAAGAGCAGAGGAAAGGGGGAGAATCACCTCCCTCAAACTGCCAGCTACACTTCTTCAGATGTCTCAGCCATTTAGAAAAATGAATAAGCTGTTCCACATAGCATTCATATTGATATTCAAGTTAGTCCTATAGTGTTCTGGGAGATGACAAATGTGAGGTTTGTAAGCAGTGATGTATATACACAGTATCGACCCAACCTTACAGACTGTACTCGTGGAGTTTTCCTTTACTTATACAAATAGTACCACTGAAGTGAATAAGATAACTTAAGCTAAAAACCTGAGTCATACAAGAAAGAGAAAAGAATCACATGGACTTCACAATGTAGTTTTAAGGAGACTCAGTTGCCAAGATTTCTTCCAATATTTTTGAAGAACAACATTCCAAATACACACAAGCAGGAGGATGCAACTGCTGGAAACAAGTTTCAGTTCCCTATAGGTATTTTTTCCTTCGATAAAGGTATATTCAAACATATGCATACACGGAGAATTCCACGTTGCTGTTCTTGGCATTTAATTAGGGGGTAAAGGAAAACGTGCAGGACTAGAATTTTAAGTGTTGGTTTAATAACCTTTATCCAGCTCATTTCTGAATGATTTTCTTCCTCTCTAGAGAGGCTTCTAATGTCAAACACTGGTATTAAGGTGAGTCACGGTTACTGAAGAGGCACACAGAAGGCACATGACAAAATTATTAATTATGGGAAGGGAAGGAATCAGAGCATTCATTTCATTCCATAAATGTTCTTCTAAAACAGAATATTTAATATTGAACTCAAATACTCTTTCAGTAGCCAATAACCTTACTGGTGTCAATAAAAGTTGGGGATTCAGAATGTCACTTAAAAACTGTTACAAATGAGATTTTTAGAAGGTACTAGAGATTGAGAAGGCACAAAGATTATTTTCTCTTAAGTACAACAAAATAAATTGGGCATTTTTGTATCTAAAATAATAAGTTAAACCACCTCAATACAGTAATTTTAAATATACTCATTCATACGTGTTTGCTAATGTTCATTTTTCAGATTCCTCGCTTTCACATCAAATATTAAGAATTGGTCAATATTTTCTGCTGATATCTGATATCCAGCACCACATATTCTTACACGAAAAGTTATATTAGAATACATGATGTACTTAAAAGCAACACTAAAGGTGTGGTTTCCTTTTTTGTTGTTGTTGGGTTTTTTGTTTTATTTTGGTTTTGTATTTTTTTTAATACAATAAAGAAGAAAAACAGTATGGAAGAGATAGGAAGAAAATCTTTGAATTATACCCATCTATAACTTTACATAAAATTAAGTCACAGTTAATTATTTTCAAGATCTCACATAAAAGTAGTCTAAGCCAATACAGCAGTAATTTGAAATCCAATGAATCCTGTAGACTTGGCCTGAAAATCTGAGACAAAAACACAGTGTATATATCAATAAGCACAGTACCAAATCAAAAGACAGTTTTCCTAAGCATTCTAGTTGAGAGAAATTTAGGAGAACCTGAACAGACAAGAACCCTTCCAGCCAAAACATCCCATGAAAATGAATTCGGTAATCTAAATAAATAAAACGTATAAAGCCTGTGGAATTCAGTGCCATTGGCTGATATTTCTTTCAAATACATCTTCTTTTCATATAGTTGTACTTTATTTGGAGCCCAAACACCTCATTGAATTCAACATGAAACTGTGGAAACAAGTAAAACCTTTCCCAGGTATAAGTCTTATTTCTGGAAGCTACTACTAACAACACAGCATAATCACGAGTACATGCTATTAATCAAAAGTTTATATGTAAATACCAATTATAGTGTAGGGTAAGCAGATGCTTGATTTGTTTTGCCCCGAAGGCATCTATTGTAACATACTACTTGTCAGTAAGTTTGTGAGCACAAAACCTGCTTCTGACTGCTTTCTGCTTTCACTAAAGATAGGCATCAGCTCAGAAAAATAAACCTCAGCAGTTGGCAATTAAAGAAATTTATATTAATATATTCTGGAGCCACTATCTTGTGAAATAAAACTCCCAGTTTCTGTCAAATCAGAATTTTCATGAGATTTGTGTTCTTACTTTAAACCATTTTATTTCTAATAAACTACCAATTATTGAAACTTAGAAATACTTGTTTTATGTTCTGTATCTTGTCCACAACTCAATTCCCATGAGAAAATAAGCACAAAGCAACTCCTCTATAAAGAGATTCTTGCATGTGACATTAAATTATTATGCAGTAGCTTATAATGACTACACTATACAGGTAATCAAAGTTAATACAAATAACAGCTGTTAAAGAACATCAAATCCATAAGCACCATCTAGGTTAAAGACATTGCAGCCATTTCCTTCTCATGAAAGCTTTTTAATATTGAGCAGTCCATGTTTGTGTTTATAAAGCCAGTAGAACATGAGCAGAAGGAAAAGTGTTTAAAATAATGACCTTTGCAAAAATTCTAATACTTTTTACATCCCAGAACAACAGCTATAATCACACCAATCATCTGCTTTAACTCAAATAAAAATAAAAAAATAAATTAAAAAAAAAGAATTTCAAAGTTGAAAGATTCCTAAAGGAACATTGAAAACCCTTTCCACCCTTTTCTTCTCCATTCTCCTTCCCAAAGATTAAGAAAGTCTCACACTTATTTCAGTGCTATCTCATGTACATACCACTATTTAGCAGGAGAAGCAGGATTTCAAAAGTAAATGAAAGTAAATGGAAAAAATAATTTAAAAAAAAAGATGAAAATACATCAGCAGATTTGGTGCTTGATTTGTTTTTCTTAAAGCTGCAATACCCGTGTTTTTAGTAATCAGAAAAAAAAACAAAGCCTTTGGTCCTATAAAGCTTTCCAAAAAAGGGAGAAAGTTTTCTACAAAACCTTCAGAAAACTGTACATCTCCTCTCCATTGCCAAACCATAACGAGTCAATCTTATACAAATTCACATTCAGGATGAAATCTGGTTAACCAAATGAAAAGCCATACAAACACTGAAACAACTAAGATATTCTTCACACCACTCCCAGTCACATCTTTTAACAGAAGTTTCAGATGCAGTTAAAGTAGTGCTACTATCAGTAATGTAGTTTCATTAAATGTAATTTCATGAAGCTATCACACTGACATAATTAACAGAATGCGAACTAAAACAAAGCAACAAACAAGCACAGACTTTAGCCAAGGACTTGTTCTTACATTTCCTTTATATTTACATATACAAAAAGAAAAAAAAAATCACAGAATCACAGACTTGTATGTCAACACTTACTACCACCAAAACTTTAATTAACCCTTTAGATAAAATTAATAAATTGCAATCCTGCAGTGAAACCTAGAACAGAATTTCAATACAAAATTTAATTCATTAACATTAGACAACAATCTAAATAAATCTAATTATATGACCTCGCACAAAATTTAATCATATCATATGCTTTGTGTACTTCATAACAAGCAGTGCATACTAAATCAAAAACAATATCTTATTTCATAAGTTACATGTTGCAGGAAGGCATACACGGTCATTATTCTTAGATTATATTTTTATCTTAGTGTGAAAGTTCTTTGACAAAAAAATTGTTAAGACTTCTTGACTACTGAATTTTATCACTGCAAAACTTCTGTTTTAAAACTGAGTTTGCCTTTAGTTCATAAAATGTACAAGAGTAAGCTGTGCTACCAGTCACACAATTGCTAATCATTATAATCA
Organism: Cygnus olor; assembly: GCF_009769625.2. Classification (NCBI taxonomy): domain Eukaryota; kingdom Metazoa; phylum Chordata; class Aves; order Anseriformes; family Anatidae; genus Cygnus; species Cygnus olor. The sequence continues at coordinate 14,060,699 of NC_049178.1, forward strand.
AAACACGCATCTCCTATCCTATAGCAGCCTGTACCTCCAGTCCACACCTCTAATTTCATCCTGCCTGCCCTCCTGCTTGGTATTTCTTCATCTTTCCTCTTCCCTATCCTGTGTGCCTTCTGTTCTCCAACTGTTTTTGATCATCCATGTGTTTTTGATTTGTTTTGCAGTTCCTTTCCTTGGAACAGACCTGGCTGTGCCTTCTCTTCTCTAATTCTCAAAGGTATCAAACAAACTCTTGAGCATCACCATATCTGTCACTTGTCACAGTTACACATCAAGCGTTTGATTCTTCTCACCTGGCGAAAACACATGTGCAGAACATTGATTTTATTATTTAAATCCTGAGAGAAATCAACATTCTCCACACTACTGGAATTTCACCCCAAAAAAAGTTAAGTGTCCCCTATTTTATGCAACCTAATCAGCAGGGAAAACAATCTCCCCCTAGACTACAGAATGATTACTTGCAAGGCAATGTTTTATATCTCATGTAGAATATTTAACAGGATTCAAAAAAGCACACTGAGTCAAGAAAGAAGCATAACTGTTTTTAATTAAAAATAAATTCTCTAAAATATCCCCATGGATATCTCCTGCTTCCCTCACCCATGGTCACAGAAGAAACACACAATAAGGAACTCTATTTTCCACTGCCCTTTCTGCATTATTTCAATAACGTAAAATACATTCTTTTCAATGTGCACATCTCAAGTTCACTATGACAGATATCTAATGTTTCATTGGAAAGCTTATATTGCCAATATTTACTTTAAACTTGACTGCAGACCTACACAAAATACAGATTCTTAAACATGACACACATGGTGGCCCTTGATTTCAATATCTTCGATGAGAGCAATGAAAGCTATATACCAACTCTAATCTAAAGATGCTGGTGGCAATGAATAATAGCCACTGTGTCTCTTACAGTTGCTCGTATATTATTAGTGAACAAAGCACATGCATATAATATATTCCTGTGGAATAATTTATGACCATATCCTATGGTAATTTAATAAATTTTTAGAAAGCTATAGCAATGTATTTATAATTAATCTGTTATAGTCTGTAAGTACCTAAATCTGTGTAATAATTTCTTACAAATACCAGTTACTGCAGTTTAAAACCAAATCAAGTCTTTTGCTGAATTAAAGCCAAGGTGCATTTTAGACTTCCAAATATGCTGAGCAGGCTTCATTATGAATTGCACCTTTGAACTAACGCCTTAATCACAATTTCAGCAGGAAACTCATGTAGAAGAAAGCACAAAATAATGCTAGCCTATCAAATATAATTTAGACTTCCGAAATGAAATATTTCCATTGTCAGATTTTTTTCTGACTTTCAATGTTTTTGTCTAGAAAACACTTTATTTGTATTACAGAAAGTCTGTAATATTCTGTGTTCAAGTCGTCCTTCAAGTTAGTTTGCCCAGTACCGTCCCACTTCTCACAAAGATCAGAACATTTAATTTTGCCAATGAATTGCATTCATGGAAAGCACAAGTTGTGAATGCCAAAGGCTGTGTTTGTCAAAAATAAGACAAACAATACATTCTTTAAAACATGACAAATAGTTTTTATGAAAGCCATTCGTGCTCTTTCCATTACAGGAAAAGAAATCACAGTGGGAATACTAAGCTCAGCACATATTTGGCAGTTCGCTGACCAGACATGCTATTAACTATAGAAAAGGCTATTTCTGAATTTTTTCTGTTAAGGAAAGTTTTGATTTTTTTTTGAAGATTACAGATCCAATGATGAATGCAAGTGCAAGCTACTTAATAGAAATAACATGAGTATATTGTCATCCCTGCACTCTATTATTTTATCGTATCATTTTATCATCAAATGTCTTACTTCCATAGCTTCCAATATGTTTCTTTAGCATAGAACTTACTCTGTATTATCCCTCTTTCTCATTTTCTACAGATTCCCTTCACCTAGCTAACTACTCTTCCTCTAGGTTTATCTTTAAGAACCTTTTCTTTGATCCCAAAAAACTTGGCAGATCTCCTTCATTGCCCCCCTTTATAAGCAAAATTAGAACTTGCAGAATCATTACCTAATGATTCTGGCTCTTTTTCTGGCTCCCTTCAACAGTACTCAAGCTCTTCCTTTGTGTGATAACAATCATTTCTGACCATATCACCATGAGCCAGACAGTTGATTTTTTTAATACAAATAAAAAATATGAGAGTGAGAAAGGTTTTGTAAAAATAACAGGAAAAAAATTGCCTTGGTATTTATGGTGAACTACTACTGGTCGATGGCCAGCAGAAAAAGGTGTCAATAAAGATCATAATTTTGGACATAATGTCTTTTGAATATTAAAATCCAGACTCACACATGAGACTACAAAACAGGACACGCAGTAAAATATTCTTAGAGGAAGCAGAGAAGAGAAATGCTGATTGAGGTTTCATGTACCTAATAATCTCTGCTGTTGAGACAGCTGGTTGCCGTGTTCAGCACTTTGCAGGACTTCCCTTCACACCTAAGTACAAAAATTTACAAAAGCAAAGACCAGATGTTACAAGGTTAGGGATCACAACCAGATCTGAGTGTACAGTATTTGCATATTATCTCATGGTCGCATACAAATGACAGTGAGTATTTCTCTTGAGTTTGAATTTCCAAGCAAGTGTAGAATTGAAGAATAATGCTTGCCTGCAGGTCATTTTACCAATCCAGTAACAGATTTTAAGATGCATGAGGTTGTTCTGAGAGTATTTTAAAAAGGGACGACAGAAAAATATGCTGTAAAATATTCTGTATTTTAGCTGAATTTGTCCACATAATAGGTTTAAAGACAGCTACTTGCTTTTTATTTAAGCATGCTTTTACTGCTGGAAGAACACATCACAAGTCAAGTACCAGCATTTAAGCTTTCCTTAAGTAAAATGTCCATGAGTTCAGAAAACGGGAAGGATGATATAGTCTCCAGATAAAGTCTCACATTTCTCACCCTGTTTCAGTATAATTCTTTACACATTTATTATGTAGTCCCTGGTCAAAATAAATTTGAAACAAAGGAGGTGCCCTCCAGCAAAGCAGAGAATGATTAGTGTTTAGCTAAGCCAGAAAGAATTAGAGGTCACCGCTACTTTAAATGAGACAGCCAAGGCAATATGGTGGCCTCGGCCCTCCTCTTCTCCTATTACCCTTTGTACCATACACTCTCTTCAGCTAGAATAAAGAAAGAAAAAGTATACAACCTATTTCTGTTAGCAGACTGTTTTGCCTCATACGGAGCTCAAAAATTTTAAAGCATTAATTACTGATCAATTTTTACATGTTTTTATCATAACTTTGCAGGTTACTTAATTACATAACTCTCTCCCAGATTCTGTAGGAAGAATAGGCTTTGGAGGACACAAGGAAAAAACTAGGATTAGAGATGTAGGCAAAATAAAAACGTTGACCTCATTGTAATACAAAACTGATCTGAGCAAAAGTGAGCTATTCACACCAAGCAAGGTGGAGGGGAAACGAGGGATAAGAGAGAGAACAAACAATGACTTCACCAGCAGTGTTCAGATGGCCTGGACTTCAGGTATTCCATCCATTATGTTTATCACAATAAAAGTAACCTAAAAGAACAGTTCTATATATGAGATGTTTCTAATGAACAGTGAAACTTGATAAAAATAATCATCTCAACTTTTTAATACTCTCATAGTAATTCCCAACACTAAGTCATGTGTGATAGCACTTGGAAGGGCTTACTGAACTGAACACAAATTCCAAATGACAGAAAAGAGTACTGTGCATGACTTAGTTATAAAAGTTTAACATTTCAAAAAGTCACCCTAGTTTGTCAGAACACACATATCCAATGTAAAAGCTCACCTAAGATCTGGATTTTGTCTTAGATCTGGAGTTTGTCTTTTATTATTTAACTGTAATTAATTTGCTATTTGTTTTGCAGGAATGGGGAAGGGGACTAGGGGGGTCTTCACTATTTCACTAAATAAAATCTCATTTGTAATTTCTTTCTCTTGCACTATTTCTTCTTGCTTTTTGTGTTGTGTTCAGGCGGTCAGGGGACTGAACTAGCACTTTCACTGAAGAGAGAAAGAACTGATAAAACAGCAGATCCTTTATGTTCTCCTCACCCATCTCTGTCTCTCCACGGATGCAGCAGTGAAAGCTTAGCCCGCTCCACTCTGCTCAACACTGTCACCAATAACAATGAACAGCTATGCTATTTTAACCTCTTAGAACCCCGCCATGACACCATCACTGAATGCAAATGTTAAAAAATGTTATTTAAAACCTGGTATCCATCTCCTTTCTAAAAATATAGTTATAACCACACAGTATTATCATTTTATAGATTTCATAAATAAGCAGTACTTTAACATATCTTGAATGGAAATACAGAGGCAATCCTGAAGAAGCTACCACTGTTCATAAATACATTTCTTTATATTGGTGACCAATAAAAGCAGCCTCTTGGGTTTGTTTGGTTTGCGTAGGTAAAAAGGACACAACCAGACACTCCACTTAATGAAGTGTTTCCACTAATTATGATTACTGTCCAAAGCAATTTGCTTCAGAAGTGGAACTTTCATCAGTAATTAAAAGATAATTGGAGTCTGATAAACTCCACCCCCAAAAAAAAGAACAGCTTGACTAATTCAAAGCTTCTTCCACTTCATACTGCCATAATATTGGGTTTTAGTCTCAAAATATATGTCAGCATCCATAGTACTTAAGAAATTAAAAGCAAGAGTAAACCTTTCTATCACAACATCCTTTTTTAAAAAAATCATCTGTCACACTGAATGTAAGTCTCTGTGTGGAGTGATACTACACAAGTGATAATATATTTGAATTATAACAAAACTAATGGAAGATATTGTTGTTCTATATTTTATTGCTTTTGATATTTCTTTAGCAATCATCATTGCAGTCTGTCTAAACAATTCTCTGTGCACTGACATTCACAATAATGTGTTTTCATCAGAAAGTTAGACACTGTCATTAGATTTAGCAAAAGGCTATACTTTACAGTTCCTAGCCATTTTTTTTTACACCTCACTACTCCATTGGGATGTGAACACAACAGTTTTTACATCTGTCATCTCTAGTTATATTTACATGAATACACGTATTAATAACAGATTACTGGAAATCAGTAGAGAGATGATGAATTAGTTACGTGCTTCTTGTCCCCACACTGGAATGTGACCAAGAGAGAAGTGTTTATCACATTCTCTACTAAGAAAAAAAAAAAAAGAAAAAACAAACACCTATCCACAGCCCATCTTTTAAACTCTTTTATACTTGGAAGCTGCTGTCTATTCCAGAAACTTCTTAATAGAGGAAAGCCACCAAACCAGGAGACATTCAGTGCAGCTTAACTTTCCCATGAGAATGCAGAAAAGTAACTTGATCAATATAAAACATTAGAAATGAGTACTTGGAGTGCACAGAAAACAAAGATCAACCTTCGGTGAAGGAACACCATAAAGACCAGGTTTGATTGTCTTTCAAAATCATTTCCTTTCACAAGGTTTGATTGTCTTTCAAAATCATTTCCTTTCTCAATAAGTTAACATCCATACAGTGAGGAGGAAAATTGTGTGCTGACTATTCAGAAAAATCAACCCAGAATATATCAAAATGACATATAAAGTGAAGCAAAATACATTTCAGCCCAAAAAACTGCACCAGGCCCTCCCCACCAATCGCTGTCCCCATCCCACCCCCCCCCCCCAAAAAAAAAAAAGATGATTTATGAGGGTCTTTTCCTCATAAAGCTCTATATAGAGGAAGTGGCATCACCAGAAAATACCTGACCTGCAAACAAAAATCTCCCAAGGCTCCAGTAAAGAGTGGGAAAAAAAAAAAGGCATGTTCTAACAGACTGGTATAGTCCCAACTATGAAAATAAAAATAAATAAATAAATAAACAAACAACCATATACATACATAGAAGGGAAAATTAAATATATATATATATATTAAAAACGTATGCAGAAGATTGGCAGTTATGACTATGAGAGATAATAGCCTCTGAATTCTACAGTTCAGCTGGACTCAAGCCCTCAGTTGCCCCCTTCTAAAACCTCAAAAGATGCATATTTTTGAACAAACTTAATTCTCTCCATTTTGTTAGATTTCATTAACACAAGCAATTTTTTTGCTTGTTTTCTTGTATACACATACATGTACCCATGTATTTTAGAACGTTAGTTTGTTAATGACAGAACTCCCACATAAGAAAAAATGGGGAAGAAAAACCTCGAATAAATGTTGTCTTAAGGTTCTTTAAATCTCAACCAATTAAGCATCGATTGTCAGGGAGTGCAAACTGCTTTGTAAGCTTCTCACAGATATGAAAAGCCTCCTCCTTTATTCATGTCCTCGGTGAGTTCTTCTCCAGGGATGGCTGCAGTTAGGTACCCCCACCTTCAGCAGCAAGTGTCATTTCTATGTAGCCTAATTCCTGAAACGTTCAAAAGAACAAAGGAAGATTTTGACCCAATGAGAAAAAAGGCATGACAAGTTGAACATCAAACCAAGAAACATTTCTTTAATGTCTACCTGATAGCTGTGGCTTTTTCCTCTGCAGTTGCACTGCTGTTTGGAATAGCAAAAGAAATGGTTATCGTTTAGGCTACACAGACAGTAATAAGGCAAATCAAAACCAAGCATGAATATACCTGACTGACAAAGGTTTTAAAGCCATAAAACTAAACCATTTGAAAGATCAAAACTGTGATAATTGCATTCTACACACAGCCTGAACAGTATCATGAGAAAAGACAGCTTCCTTCTTCAAATTTATCTTTCAGTTCAGCCTTACAATACGAACACCTCCCACACTGCTGCTGAACTTTGCAAGACCATGTTCTTTCCCAAGAAATCCCTGCTGGGACTGCAGCACAAGGTTCTCTCTAAGACAGGCTCACTGCCCACCCAGGAGCAGAGAACAACAATCTATAAAGAAAGAAGGACAAAGACAGCATAAAGACCTGCCATCGTACTCCTGATATCAGAAAGGAACTTTGCACACATCAGAGAGCCGTCAGAACCGACATTCTGCCTCACTTGCCCAAGTGAGCTATGAGAAGAAAAGCATCTCCATAAGAGATACCTGCATGGAATCTGCTTCTTATTTGCATCCTCCGTCCATTTGAGAATTGGTTAGTATTCAAGAGGAATGTGATCTTACTCCAGGCTACTTAAAAATCAATCCAAAGGAGCAATTAGCACAGGTTGTCTGTAACTGAGATCCTAATCCAACCATTCAAAGCTTTTAATCTGAAAGATTCTCTTTATACAAAGATGATACCTCTTTGAAAACAGACTCAAGGGAACAGACATTATATCTGCTATGGCACTGATAACATCAGGTGCTTTCTGCAAGGCCGTACAAGGCCGTAGTTCTGTGAAGAAAGGTCCCAGTTTAGGCCCAGGCTCAAACAGTTGCTAACCCTCCATCTAGCAGAGACCTCTAGATGCAAGGTAAATCCTGCATTGGAAGTATGTTAACCTGTACAAAGGGAATCCTTGAACAATTTATGTTTCAGAGATGAGGAATATGGGAGAAAACTCACGACATAGATCAGATATATAGTGTCTTCCTTCATAAGTATAAACGTGCTATCAAGACAAATTTATTGGCTAATTAAATTCAGTGCCCTATACAACTAAATTCTTAGTCACGTTTACTAGACATATCACTATCAGTGCAACAGAAACCACATCAGCTCCAGCTCCAGAATAGCAGTGATATATGGTATCTGACAACCTGAAGTAATACTGCAACAACAGCTAAGAGTTATTTTTATTAATAGTTCAATAGAGGGGCTTAAGAAATACATTTCCTAGCATTCACATTTCCTCATCAGCATTACACACACATCATTTAACATGGAACTTCATAAACCTGTAACTCACAGACTAAATACTGCTGTATATTTTTAAACATGCAGATCAGACATTGCACATTTTACTCTATGATCTTACAAGTGTTTTTGTATATACTTACACAATTAACAGTAGGCATTTCTAGTCAAGTGCATAAGGTGAAAACTGGAACTTGAAGTGTCTTTCAAAGATTGAATTGAAGACAGTTAAATAAAGACCATGCTTGAGGTCTTCATTATTTTACTTGATATTGCTCATGTTATTCTGAATGCAAAAAGATTAGATATTGTTTTTTGCTTCCCAACGTAAAGAAAAAAAGTGTTTTTTGAATCAGTAAAATTTGTTCATTTCTTAATGCCATTCTAAATGCAAAGGTCTAGATCAGTCATATTCAGAAAGTTAAATAGAGACAACTGTTGCTACATTAAATGAAGTTTCTGTAATTATGCCACACTGTCTTCAGAGATCTGGTATTTCTTACATCTGCAAAATTAGAATACCTCGTAGTAAATGAACAGACAATTTTTAACTGAACATTTCAGCATCGGTACATCTCATCTTTTCTCCATGCTTCAGAAACTTTTCCTACAACTATGCTCTACCCAGACAAGAGTCATCCTATATGCTTTATCCTATATGTTTTAAACAACCCATCTCTTCTGTTAACATGGAAACAGTCAGTTAAAATGTGTGAGTGAAACAGAATAGAGAGAGAAGAAAAAACAGAAACAACTTTATTTTTAAATCTAGAGATAAGATGTGTTAGTCTTGCTATTTTCAAGCATCTCTTTTTCCTGGGAAGTATATACCTATTTATTCCTCTATCTTGGAGAGGAAAGAAGAAAAAAAAAAAAGAGAAAGGAAAAAAAAAGAAAAAAAAAAAGAATCTTTAGGGACATGCTGCCAAGAAGCTGAGAATCTCAAAGGCTACATTAATCAAGGAAAATCTATGCTTTCAACACTTCAGAACTTTCACACAGAAAGAAAAAATGTCAAGAGAATGGCAAAAAAGCACTCTTCCCAAGAATCTCAAAGCCTGTTAAAGCATATTTTTAAGAACAAAAAATCTGCAAGGAATAATATTCACAGATAAACCATTTTTCTCATGTCACATTCACTCTAAGAACAAAATAGTTCTGAGAAGAGTGACTTGGTGGTCAGCTGTCAAAATGAAATTTAATTTAGCAGTAACAATAGACAAGGTATGTCAGTCTAAGCATTCAATAAAAACCATGAAGAACTCCTTGAATGAAATGCTTTTAACATAAGTTGTATCCATATTAAGGTTTTAGATCTTCATCTCTGCAAAAATGAAACTACTATAATTTATTCTTAGTATGAATTTTAAAATAAATTATGAAAATTACCATTTTGATTTCCTGCTGAAAATCATGTTTTCTTCCTCTCTCTCTCTCCATATAACTTTGTAAAAGGTAGAGATGCTTTTTCCAAAAATAGACCAATTGCCTAGACAGTCCTGAGCACGTTAACTTCTCTGAAGCCAGCAACTCCTTTGTTTCTATTTGCAAAAGTGCAGCATAAAAAGGTGCTAGCTAGGCTCTCAAAATAGCTCATGTAATTCGCTGACTTAAACTTGATTATTTTTATATTAATTTACTAAACCACCTTTTTTTGGCTAAAAGGTATAAGCACTTAAGCGCCTTAATACACTCATGTAGCTGAAACAGCAGAAGCTGCTTAGCAAGTCACTGAATCATTTATAAAAGCCTATGGTAGAAGTTACTCATGGAAAATACTTAAGATTTAAATGACAGAATTTATTTATTTATTTATTAAAACCTGGGGCATTTTACTAGTTTAGCAACCCTCTCTACCCCCTTTATGCAGGTGACAGAGGCAGAAAGCTCAAAAAGGCCAGAAAGGAATTATGAGTTTCATCCTGAGAGAGCAGAAAACAGGACCTAAAGAGCAGGCCTGGAGATGGTGAGCAAGGACTTCCTTATTGAAGCTCTTGCAACTCATGGCTAAAGAAGGAAAAATACATATTTTGTTAGAAAGAGACCAGAACCAAAGAGCAAGCTGACTTGTGTCATCACCTTCTCCAGGTGATGTATTCTCCAGAATACTTCCAGGCCAGAACATCAGCTACCTGAGGGGTCAGCAGAAAGTACGCTAGCTTCAGAACACCACAACTCCTAACCCAGGAGTATCTAAGGATTTCTAGAAACTGAACAGTAACCTTCCCGAGAGGAAAAGCAAGATCTCTCTCATTCTGGTCCTTATTGCTCATACAGTACAAAAATATGTTGTTGTTGTTTTTAAACAAAATACACATCTCCTGTGGTAAACGGTACTTATAAGATCTAAAAAAAAACTCTGTCAGGAGTTAAAGAGGTTTTACTTGACATGTTATTTAAGATGCTATTATAGTCTAAAGAATTTCAGATTTAAGGGAATAGTGAGACAAGGATAACAGCTTGTCAAACATGCTTCCTCTTCAATTAAACTGGAGAAGACAACATACCTCACCTGAATAAGATACGGCTCTCATGCCTACTTTTTGCCATGTTTTCACAGGCTTGTTTTCAGTTAACTCTAAGTAATTCAACCTTATTGGAGTATTTCTGAACTTCTAAAAGCACTCATTTGAAAATATATTACATTAACTAAGGTGACTACTCTCCACACTGTAATGTATGAACATAAGGACTGAAATTTGATGGACCAAAATCGTTTAGTTGTTTTCTCTCTAAGTTTGGAAGAGACTCCAATGTCACAGCAATAAGTGCAATAAAAACTTAAAAAAAAAAAAAAATAGAACAACAAAATATTTTCCGGAAATTACAAAATGTCTATGAACAACATCAGCAACTTGCTGGGGGGAAAAAGGAAAAAAAAAAAAATCAAAATCTTGTAGCAATGCAAATTATACCAAAAACATTTTTCCACCAATAAATTTTCCATGCTATCTTCTGTCATTTTTAAAATCAACAGGGAAAAGCCTCCCAATTTTGAATTACAAGCCTCTTATCCTTCACTTTCATGAAAGGAGACATCTTGCATTAAGTTAGAAACATTCTGCCTTCCACTCTATTCACAACTTTCACTACAGCAGCTGCTTTTGTTCTGACTCCAAAAACCTAATTTGTTAATTGATTCAAGACCAGCACTGTTTTATGACAGATATTTGAAGAACCAGACTATTGATTTATGGCAAGTAACCATTGACTAATTCCGCAACACCATCTACAGAAAAGAACTTAGAAATGATTGAATTGATGAAATCACCAAATGCAAGACGTAGGACACTTCATTTACTACAGTTGAGCATAAGTATTAAGGTAGTATTTAAAAGTCTCTCATAGCATCATCCATTTGAACAGTCACATAATCTAAATCTATATGATTTTGTTTCATATAAACAAATGCAGAGCTTCAATGTCACATTTTTTAAAAACTACACTTGAAAATATTGGCATATTATTTATTCAGTAATCTTAGACATACAGGGAAGATAGGAGACTGCAAGATGAATAAATGATTGTTGCCCCATTTATTTTAAATTATACAACTCACTATTTTTAAAGTGAATATTATTTCAGTGTTACCCACTCAGTTGTTTCTAGAACATACATCCTCTGAGACAGCCCCACATATTTCCAGACTTAGCAACGGATGCAAGATCCCATTCCAATCCACAGTTGTCTTCATATTACACTTGCAATCACACAGGTAAAATAGATGAGATTTAGCCAAGATACTGCTGAGTGTACAGGTAGTAGAAAAAAACACTTCAAGAGTCAACTTGCTGGCTGTTCTAAACAATCATTTGGAATTTTCTTTGTGTGGCAAAGAAGAAAATCCAGGAGATGGGAAATCTTTTGGCTTGAGGAATTTCCATAATATTGAAGAAGGTGCTGCTGCTGAGAAAAGCTGTACCCATTGTTTGAAAGAAATACTATGAGGAGTGTCATTTTGCAAAGGTTCATAGTTCCAGCCAGTCTATCTTTTACTTCTCTTTCCTAGGGTCACTTCCATTCCTTACAGTCATTTCTATTTTAGGTGGATTTGAAGGAGATTAAACCCTATTTACAGCTGTTCATGTGAACTTGCACTGTAATCCTTATTCTTCACAGGAAAAGAAAAAAAATCTGTAGTACTCTATAGGCTGAGGAGCAGGCAGACATCATGAATAATCTTCTCAGGAACTGAAAATTGGATAATGTTTCCTATTCACTCGCATTTTAAATATTAGCAGAAACTTTAAAAACACAATACAAATTAACAAAACACAATACAAAAAAAAATTTACACAGATGACAGAGCTCACCTAGAGATGACCTATACTAATGAAGAGCTAATACCATAAATCTGCTGCACATAGAAGTGCAAACAAAACTTTAAGCTCAAGAGAATAATTGTTGTTTTTTTTTTTTGTTTGTTTGTTTTTCTACAGGTGAATTTTGTGGGTACAACATGCACAGCAACTTTCCATAACTTTACCTATGGTATTTTCCATTGTTTCTTGGGCATTTTTGGCAAGACACACATATAAGCACTATAAAAACAGAGTTCTACAGAAGTTAGAAGAAAGATGCTTTTACACTTCATTTTTTCACTTGAAGATGTCTATTTGCAATAAAACAAAAATCTACTTAAACATATCACTGAGTAAACAAAAGCAGCTCCCCAAATTTTCCATAATGCCTAAATCTATTAATGCAGGGGTCTTAATGTTATGACATACACAAAGATTTGTTTTTATTTAAGGATAAAACAAAGAGCTGAAGTCATTATGAATAGAAAAAGACAATCTTTTCTCCAATGGGTTTATTTTGTCTGAATTTTGATACCGCCAGATGTTTTCTAATGCTGTACAAACATCGTTAAAATTTATTGCTATGAAAACCAGATACCTTTCCAGAATGCTTACTAATATGCAAAGACACAATATACAACTTGTGTCTAAACATCAAATTATAGTCAAACTTCTACAGGAAAACTGAAATATGTCAATTAGATTGAATTTGAACACAAAATTAGAGCTGAACATAGAAAAAAATTACTGTTATTCTCTGGCATCTTGCTTGGAAACAAAAAACAGAGGCAGAATAATAATATTATTTCATGCTAGATGTCTAGATTTGTTTTTGGAAGTTAGTAATACGAGAAAAAGCAACTCAGAGTTTTACTGTTTAAGACTTCCCAAGTAAGACAGACTTCTTAAGACCTGCAAGTTCCAGGAAGGACAGAAAAAACCTAGAGCTAGACTAATGATCTGCCCAGATGAAAGTCATATCAGTCATTTTTCTTTAACATTCTTTCATATGACAGATGGGCAGAGGACAAAAAGAGAGAAGCCTTTTCCTCTTTGACTAAGAAATGACTAAGTTTTCCATCACTTGGGAAGGCATCTGGACGGGTCAGTTCCCAGGACTTCCAAGAGACACCTGACTGGCAAAAGATGACTACAAACGCAACTATCACCCCAAAATTAAATAAAGGAAAAGGCACAGACACCTCTAACAATCTCTACTCCTGTGTTCAAAGGGCTCACTTGCAGCACTATGGGAACTATCCAGAGGGTCAGTTCTTTCTTAAATTTACCCATAATGCATTCAAAGAGAATGCCTCTTGCAAGACATCGTTCCTCTATAATATTTCTCCTGAGAGAATAGGTTTCATATTATCTATTCATCAAAGCTATGAATATATATCAAAAACTAATTTCTCTGTAGCTCAGAGACTCAAAGAAACACCAGTATTACAACACTGACTCGCTGCCCTGCATCCTCACCAACTTGCAGTCCAAAAGGTTTTTGTACTGTGCTAAAGCAGCTGTTAACTAAGGTGAGCACTTTATGCATAATGGGAAAAAATACGGTTGAAAAATAAGAACTTAGTCAAGTCCCTAAAATGAGCGACTCTGAATAGCAAGTGACAATAGTTCCAAGTCAGGTACATAAATGTTCAAAAAAACAGTCATATAATGTCATGTGAGTACAATTTTCATGTCTATTTTACCATGGGAATTTCCAACAGAACTGTGGCTAATCAGACCCAACAAGGTTTTCCTCTCTGTAGTGAAACACGAAAAGGTCACCTTAGGGGAATTAAATTAAGAGAGCAATAAATCAGGCAGCAAAGCTACACATCTCCTGCAACTTGTTTAACTGTCCATTGTATATACAATTAAGGGTTGGGCGAGCGAGGGAATCTATGTGCAGTATTTCAGCAGAATTCTAGGCTAGTCATACACACACACAACACACACACACACCAGCCTCCAGTTTCTTTATGAGTCATACGGGAGCATTTTGATTTGAACCTATCAGTCTTCTGAAGACACCAAATACATTTCCATATGACTGCAGGAGTCATGATGTCTCAAGGAAGCACGCTATTTCCTGTAATTCTTGACATACCAAGGAAACAGGGTTATTAGTCTTATTGTACCTTGCTGAGGGCTTTTATTATCAGTTCTGCCATTAATTTAGACTGAAAGCCAGTTCTGCCTAGCTCCTTGACAGAACATTTACGACAACCAAGCACTTACAAAAACTCCTCTTTGAACTTTGTGCATCCACAGTTGAGTTCTTGTTGCTGGTTTGTACTTTGTTGTTTTAATTTTCCACTAAACAGCTAAAACAAAACCTTCCTCCTTGAAATTTTCACATAGAGACTGCAGTTACCAGGAAAAACTAAATAGATAGCAAGGAAAATCTGCATAAAAATATATATACTCATCAAAATCTTTATTACATTTTTGTTGGTGGTGTGGTTTTTTGATTGTTTTTTTCCAACTAGACTATTATTCAGGATACCCTTAAGAACCCTGCTGACTATTTTTACTACACATCTGTACCAATATACTTAATAACAATAATAATCCAATGCCTTTCATTTGCAGTTTTCAAGATCTCAAAACAGTTTTTAGTGTAACAGTGAACTTCCTGTTTCCCGTGATTCAATCCCTTATAGCCTTCTCTGAGTTCTGTAAGTTTCAAACTATCAAAGCACAATAGCCACTGCTCACGCGCAACAGTAGTGTTCTTCTCTCCAGTTAGCATAATGTAAATTAAAAAAGGAGGTCATGGAATTAGCATCATCTGTCTCATGAAAGGGAACTGAGAATGAAAGGTAAATTTTTCAGTCTACTTCCACATCCAAATTCCTTTGACTTTGAAAGTAGCACGAACAGTATGAACATAAAATCCTCAAAATACTGGACAAAACTGAAATGATTTTTTCAGTGCCAAGCAGGAAGTCAATAAGGAACAGGAGCCAGGAACTGAGCTCATATCTGCTGAACTTAAATCTATTACTTTCACCCCAACCTTTCCTTTATTCTTCAGTACCACAGAAGTATTTGCAGCTCCAGGGCTACTTTAAAGTCTAGAAATAATCCTAATTCTAAAACAGCTGTCTGTCACATTTGATTAGAGAAATGCACTATAGAATACAGGTTAGACTTAATCAAAGAAGAAATTTCTCTACAGCTGAGTTAAAACCTCTATGAAAAGACTTATAGTGGAAAAAAATAACTTCAATATCCAATAATACTAATGGGCAAGCCATACTATGAAAGACACTTGTTAATTTATAGCAGTACTGTTTAAATCTCTCTGAGCGGCTTTCACTCTTTCCCTCTCACACTGGACACAAAGTTTACCAATTTAAACTTGGGATGTTAGATATCTGTGAACCTTACTGTGCCAGAAACAGAGAGGAAAGTACAACAGTTACAAGCTGTAACTCTGTGCCTGAATATTCCATTTTAAAATTATGCATCTGTTTTCAAGGTAATGGTTGAAAATTCTGTCTGAGCAAGGAGGTTCCTTACCCACAAAACAAGGCTATCAAAATCAAAAAAATCCATTCAACCAAGACACCTAGAACAAAGAGAGCACGAAATAAGGGGAAAAAAATAGCAAACTGTGTGCTTGACATAAACCACATTTGTACAAACTATCTAACATTTTTATTCCAAACTGTATACATAGTATACATGTATATATCTCAAATACATACGGAACATATATATACAAAATATGACAAATTTCTGCTTCTTAATACACATAAATTTAATTATCTGTAAATAATGCACTAGTATATTACTAATAAGTAACTATAGCACTAGTAAGTGCTTACATCTAGTATGACTTGTGGTGATATAACTCTAGGAAGAACAGAAATATGCATGATTTTTTTTTCTAGCAGGTAATTTCTTAGACAATACATTTTTTCAAAGACAAAAGTTTCTATACAAGTACAATAAGGTGATTCTGGTTGAACCAAAGTGCAGCATTGAAAATGAAAAAGCCTACGCATATATACATCCTCACACCTTTTAAAACTGTTTTCATGCATTTATCGTCCATATATAAGTCTGTTTTCTAGAACACTGTACTGCATATTCTTTGATGCTATTAATATATATATATTTGCAATTCCTAAAATGCATTAAAAATACATTCTCTGTTTTGGTCAAAGTTTCTTTCATGGTCTATACAGCATGATATACCTTGCATATTATGATATTCTTGTTGAAAAACAAAGTCAAAATTTCTATGTATAATTCAGAATAACAAATAAATTAGAAATAAACCAATGAAAAACAAAATGAAAACAGAAATACTTTAACTGCATAAACAAAAAGAGAAGAAATTAGAGAGATTGGTGGAAAGCAGTTTGTTTAACTTTGGGGACAGGGTGATGAGAAAAGAAGTATCCAGAACAAAACATAACTGAAAGTTCCTCCGGGGAAAAAAAATGCATAAATCTGTCCAGAGGAGTGAGGGTCTGTTAGACTGAAAATGAGAACAGCATGCAAGGGGATTCAGATGTGAAGTGACATACAGAATAATTCCATCTGGCATAGATACCAAAGACGTTTAAAACACGTCACACCCACATTATAGCTATGTAGACTAAGATGTAAAAAAATTGTAAAAAGAATAAAACTGCCAGTGACAGAAAAGTAGTTTTGAAATGTTTGAAGTATGAAAGACAGAAGTCAGTTGGTAGGACAAAAACTAGGACTGATCAAATACACAGCCTCTCCCACCACTCAGGGAGATTGGCAAAATACAGCAAAGAACAGCACAGTCTGAAGGGTAAGAATTGACAGAATGGAGCCAGCACTCTGAACAAATGCTGTTTGAAAGAAACAAACTGGCATACCTCCCAAATCAATAAATGCAGGTAACTCTAGGGCAGAGTATAATGGTCACGTAAAAGAATCTAAAATGCAGGTAATTTAGAACTGAAAACATACCACTGAATGCACAGATGTTTTAGATGCTCTACAGCTTTAGAAATTCTACCCACCAAACGTCTTGGCATACATTTTAATCTATTATCACTCTTCCAATAAGGTACATACCCAACTACATTATCCTTTCAAGAAAAAAAAAAAAAAAGAAAAGAAAAGAAAAAACATTTCATGTTGTTATATATATATAAAAAAAAAAAAAAGTAGAATAAATAATAAAGCCAGTAGAATTTGATGTAAAGACACTGTTGCCTTTGAGACGATTTCGGCTCAGACCTATAACAGTAGTTCTCTGTATACGAAGTTAAACCAAGTCTGAACAATTCATTTCTTGAAATACTCACCAGACTCCTTTCTTCTGAGCTGCTGACCTTGAATAACTTTAGAAATAAAATAAAAATAAAAAAAAACTTATCCATAATCAGTGACGTAGGATGTGTATTGAACATACAATTCTCATTAAGGGAGTGTTAGGACCATATTTTGAACATATCACCAGGAGGTTGACATCACCAGGAGGCTGATTAATAACAATTAATGCAAAACTTAAAAGCATCAATAGATATTTGATCCTCGTCTATAATGCCACTGTCTTCTAGATCACCTTTTTGTAGGCATCTTTTCTCCCCCTACGTACTATTGCAGACTAAGTAGTTTCAGGGCGGGGGGGGCACTTTATTATAAACTGTTTCCCATTACATTAAAAGTATACTGTTTCCAGATACCAAGTACAACATCCATCTCTTGTTAAGCAAAATGTCTGTTAATCAGGAAAAGGTTTTGTTGTTGTTGTTGTTGTTGTTGTTGTTTTTTTAAATTGATAGATAAATTCTAAACCAAAGAGTATTTTGAAGTTTACCCTAGTTCCCCCCTTCCGCCCTTATTGTCACTTAATAAACATATGCCTGGAAGACCCAAGGCACTATTGCTTTTATACCTAAGCATGCAAAGATCCAGTGGCAGTGAACAAGAGCACAGAGGAGGGAACAATGTGTCACCTTGTTCTAGGGTGAGCAGAGTACTACAGTGAGGTGCCAAATCAGGTGAGCACTCTACAGAGAAATGTTTTGAGGTAACTTTGAAAAACTCATTAATTCATTCTATTTTTTTTCCCCATTGATGCTTTTAAGTCACCCAATTGTTGCTTTGTAATTTAATGATTTCTTTTTTAATATAAAAGACTTTAGTAACAATGGTTGCTAAGGCAGTATTGATTTATCAATATGCTACCTCGATATATTAACACTCAACTCTTTTTGCACAATTTTATACTATTACATGCAAGTCCCCTTGAAGGAAAGCAATCAAGACCTAGAATGATAAGCACAAAATAGAACTAAAAGGTTGGTCTCTCAAATCCCTATGCAAGTGAGAAGAGCTGCAGAACTTCTGCTGTGAGGCTGCCAACAAAGAGGGCAGATAAGGATGGTTCAAAATCTTCACTTGTAGCTTCATTACTGAGCTGTAGACCTCAGCTGGTTGCACAGACAACTGCACCATTGTTGGGATAAAAAATTTATTATGATTTTAAGTAGAAGATGCTTGGTCAGTGCATACCCTGAGAAATTCACAGGACCTCACTTATCTGAGATTTATATTCTTTCATATTTTACTTTTATCTGTGAGTTTGAACACAGGACTTACAGAAAAAAGAGTATGATTACATAAGGTATTTGATTTAGGAAAGGATGCCAAAACAGGTTAACACAATAAAAGGGGAGGGAGGGACCAATTTACACAGTTCAATACCATAAAGGACCTCCTGGAGAGCTGAACTGAGTCCAGTCTCTTTAACACCTATTTATATAATCTCTTTTGTTCATGTAAAAAGTGCTATCTAAATGAAGACCTGTCCCATGGCTCTTAGTGAAAGATTCCTCTAGAATTTCACAAATTGTAATTTAACCAAAAAAAGGTAACTAATAAGAAAAAGGGCAATACAGTACGCTGGAGGCAGTTACTTGATTTAACTAACTAATGTTCTAGGTATTTTCCAAGACAGATATACAGCTATGCCATTTATGTCAAATTTAACGGTATACTGAAAAATTAATGCAGAGACAAGCTTGTGGATGACCACACAGAGTCATGCCCTCAAAAGAATGCTGAGCTGGGAAATCAGAGAGGAAGTAACACTTTCATTTTACAGTTGTATTTTGCTTACACCTGAACTAAACCAAATCAAAGAAGAGGATGATTTTTATGCGAAATCCAAGCAAGACAGAATATTGAATCTTGTATTAATCAAATAACAAATGCTATCTTAAAGTCATTTTTACATATGAGAAGTCCAGGTTCAGAAAAGCAGCAAGTTGTTTCTTGAAGATAAAACATAAAGAATTGCTATAACAGCTATGGGGCTTCAAAAAATTAATTAGGGCAGTAAAATGCTATAACCCAGGACTGAGTCCATCTCGTCACTGTCTCCTTGTAGCCTAACTGCACAGAGAAACTGCTGCAATTCAGACACCTACCTCCTTATTGAAGTTTTGCGACTATATGTAGTAATTTTAACATGCACACACTTTAAAACAATATTAAAGGGCATATTGAAAAGCATTTTAAATATATTTTAGTTTTAGTTATAAGACTGATACCACTTTATTCTATTTTGCAGTTAGCACTTTCTTCTAGGTAAACTACACAGAATACCCCAGATGTAGTATCATCACCATTATTTCTACTGCAAATGCAAAAAAATAAAATAAAATAAAAAGATCTAAGCAAAAGAGGAAGATTCAAAAATTTACGTGAATGTTTCATCTCAAAAAGCACATCTATTTCTATTTCCAGAACTTCATTTCAGCTATCTTTTTTTTAATCACTGTACTCTTCATTTCATTTATACTTTAGTAAATTAATAACCTAAAATGTCTATTACCACATATTAAACGGCATAGAAATAGATGGATTTGGCCTCTATGTCAAGGTTACATGAAACATGAACACTGAATTCAGTTCCTGGTTGTGGTTTAATTCTGTGTTGCTGAAGAAAGCTTGATTCTTGTTTTGCAAAGAGAACGGACATTTCAAGCCATTTCAGATATTATTTGCTAAAAAGGTTTCTCTTTTTTCCTTTATAAATCTAAGCCTGTGTACCCTAAAAAGAGATGAAGTATCCAGACTGGCCCTCTTCATTTGTATCATGCTACTGCACTTCCAGATAGCAGTGTAAATCTAACGAGCAAATTAAATAAAAGAGGTTGAAGTAAAAGAAGTTCAAAGGATACAAGGTAGAAATTGCTACAGTTTACCTTAAATGAGACAGATTGCACTACATACTTCAACTGTTACTTTACTTCAATTTAAAAAAAAAATAAAAAATGAAAACAAAAAAGCTGCAATTCCAAGACTTCCAACTTATTCCAGTACCTGCATTCAAACTGCAAGATAGATTTTAGAAATTAGGATGCATTTAGTAAACTGAAGTTTCAGAAAAATATGGAAAAAGTTTCCTGTAGCCAATACACCTATTACAATTGTAAATTGTAACTCTAGATACATTTGCCTATGCAACGATATGGTAAATAACAAATAAAGGTCTCAATGTTTACAGATTTAGCATATTTACAGTGATTTCAAATCCTGAATTTGTTTTCCACTTGTAGATTTTTATTTTCTGATATCAGATTAGAATGAGATCATAACACTAGTCACAATTGTGGCCCCCTCTCCATTGTTTCCTTAAAGTAATCCCTGTAAGTGCCAACAACAAAATAGCAAAAATAGCCCAGGGTAGATCAACAAAAATAAATAAACAAATAAATAAACTAGGTACAAGCCAGCTCCAAGCTCAGTTCAAACCCCTGCACACTAATTTTCTATACAGAAGACAGCAAAGCTTCCCGCTAGCTGTGATTACATACATTTAATCCTATCAAACCACAGCTGATGACTATTTCAGTATCACACACACATTTCTAAAGAGGACGAATACAGCTGAACAATTAAAATTAAAAAAAAAAATTAAAAAGCTGGAAGAGACAGTCCCATTTATATTGATATCTTAAAACATTAAAGAAACACTTTTGTAGCAGACATTCATTCTTTTACTGGATATCTACTCCAGAACATTAATATTGTACAAACAAATTCAATATCCTACAGTTGCAAGAATCAAAAGTTCCTAGAAAACAGCTAGGTTATGGATACCATTTGTACACAGTTTTACATCATGAACTACTCAGACATGTTCTTCCCCCAAGCTTTACTTAAAAAAAAAAAAAAAAAGTAATTAAAAATAAAAATTAAAAAAAAAATACTACAGCAGAATAATAGTAAAAGCAAGTACTGCTATTTCTGTACAACCATTTCTCTAAAACCATATCCATGAAATAATTACAAATGAACAAAATGAACTTCATATATTATATGCCAAGTACAGATTTCCAAGTATACAGAGATTTTATTGTAGAAGCAGCAACAAAAAAATAACATCTAAAATGAAGGTAAGGAGCTCAGATATACCACGAGCAAATTTATTACAACAGTGCAGCATCACAAAATATCATATTTGCCACTTAGCTGCCAATTCTGCAAATACTAATGCACAGGTTACCTTTAGATACCCAAGTAGTTCCCTTGGGTTCAGTCAAAAAATTCTATGGTACCAGCACCTGGGGCATATACTTTCCATCCTCTGCATGTCAATATACAATGCTCCTCTCTCTGCGCTAGCCTTACTTAGAAAAAAAATAAAATCTTCCTTATATTGCTTTCTATACAAGTAAGATTTAAATAAGAAACAGAAATAATATCACATTTAAAGAAAAATTACATTAAAAAAAAAAGTATCAGCAATGGCATTTTGTGCTTTGAAAAATTCAAATTATCCCAGGGCCAAAATAGGAGTTCAATGTGACTGTGCACTAATGAGTTCATTTACATATGTGTTCAAAAATTTATTGTACCACAACTTCAAGTAAAAATTAGTCCCAACAGATTTTAATGAAAACAATTTTCTTTTATCAAAATAAATACTTAGTGGATTCTGTCATCTGTAATCCATTCGTTGCACAAGGAAGTCATAAAATTTAGACTTGCATTTAAAATAAAAAAAGTTATGATAGATCAAAGTATTTCCCACCAATCAAAAGAATCACTATCTAATATCATTTATTCGATTTAAGGTTTGGAGAAGTTTTATCTTTGCTTTGGACCAACAACTCCAGTGACAGAAGAGATGCTTTGCCATTTGCCACTATTATTAGGGGGTAACTGGTCTGTCTGAGCAGACTACTGTCTTTCAACACGATCAGGTAAAACGCTGAACTGTACAACACTTAAAAAAAAAAAAAATCTCAATTTTTTGACATTCTCAGGTATACAGAACTTGATACAATTCAATGCTTACATTATGAATATGTAAATCTGGGACATGCTTGCAATCTGGGCCCAGTTAAACTCAAACACCAAAGCTCACAAGCAGTTTCTCTAAACAGAGAAAACATTTTACAACACAAGTATCAACTCACTTCAAAAACCTCTAGGAGTTTGAGTCTGGTCCTAAAAATCTCACTTGACTTGCTTTCTAAGAAAAAATTAAATTTGAGACATTAAAGAATGTCTCAAATAAAACTACCATTTAAGCACTCTCTTATGTGTCATTTGAAGGCAGCAGAGACAGGCCAGAAACAGATTTACTAAAACAAAGTAGTTGCGTAGCTCATCTGAGCACTTGGGCTTGGAAAAGCCAATACCAAGGGAGCAAGCATCAGAAGAGACTATTGATTAATGCTGGCTCTGAATTATTTTTAATCTTTTCTTCAGTTAATCTTATTTTGTAACACATGCCAGTGGAGCGTCAATAGCTTAAGAATTCTTTTCTTAAAAATCTTCACATATAATATAGGGATCTGTTTTATTAATGCTCAGATTTGCTGTGGTTCTTCTATATAAGACCCAAATGATTTTATGGCAGAAATTGTAAAACAAAAGTCTACTCAAAAACAGATCTACACAACTGAAAATTTTGGAGGAAAATCAAGTTTCTTTATAAATTAAAAAGGACTAGGGAAAACAGCCGAGCTAGTCCTGTAACTTAAGGGAGAAGCTTCTCTAAAGACATGATTGCTCAAATGGCTCTTGAAAATCGGAATTTTATGAACAGACATATTTAGAAGATATTTTTCTAGCTTCCTTTGAACATAATTTCTTGTTGAAAACCATCATATAGAAGGGAGAACCTTTTATTACCTGAATTTAGCATGGAAAAGAAAAAAAAACGTAGCAAAAGGGTTTTTTTGTTCCCCTTTTTCTTTGTCCTTCCTCACTTCTCTGATACGCATTCCCACTAGCACTTGAGTGATGTGCTAAGAGCTAAAGGGAAAAACCATAGAGCAAGAACTAAAATAATGAATATAAGTACTGAGAAACACCTGATTCCTATTTATGTTTATTGTTGGGTAATAAGAATCAAGCATATCAGTGACAAATCTCAAAAGTAAAAATGAACAAAAAAGGTTCATTCCTTTGGTTTGGCAGCGCATCAAATAACTTAGGAGCTATTTTGTTTTAATAAGAATGTATTTCACGCCTAAAACTGATGTTAAACACAAATGAAAATCCTTTCTAAATACTATAACAACCATGTGCTTCAAATTAATGTTGCCTTATACCAGCTGTTACCACCTCTGCATAACAGCCTTCACCATGGAATACTTCACCTGTATCAAGTTAAGTATTTGCATAAATCTTTGCAAGACTGGAGCTGTAGCCTTCATTAAATGCAAAATGGTAAACTTTTATACACCTACATTTAATTTTTTTGTAAACTAATCTATAAATTCATTATAGAGAGGGGAAATTGTCTGAGCTTTATGATAAAATGACTAACAATGACATTTTCTAAATCTTTTTGAAGAGCGGAGATAAAATAAATTGGGCTTTTGCTAGTACTGAACTGTACCTGTTGTGGTGTGGGTTTTTTTTGTTTGTTTTAAACAGAGCTGGGTATATTCTTGCACACCCTATAATATGAGAACGTTTGTTTTATAAGGATCTTGTGCTTTTTGTTGCTTTCTGCTCCCTTTATTTCTAGTTCAAATGAGAAAAGCTTTTCTTCCCTATGCTGTTGCCTTTTTACTATTTGGTCTTGGTGAAAAACAGTAATTACACATTTTCTATCATTGTTCTTATCTTGTTTGCAATATGGCTGTTTTGGTAGTCTCATCTGTCATGTCTCCTCTTCTAACTAATGTTTTCTCCTCTTTCTAAGCACATAACATTAGCAGGTGAGTTGAGTAATTGGCCTTGGCTCCTTTCACAGTGAGAGGAAGGGAAAAGCTGCTGCAGTGTGTGACTTAGTTCTAGTATACACAGCAGCAGAGACAGGCGAGCTCTGGAGCTGCTCTATCTGTAACAGTATTGCTCCCTATATTCAGCTATGTTGTTTTTCTGTCTTCATGAAGTTTAGCGCTATTTTGAAAACACCAAAATCTTACAGGTTAAGAAAAAAAAAGTCACTTTTACCTAATTCACAAACTGTAACAAATGAAGGTATTGTCTTGATTAATATCAATGTCATTTGAACTTTCTACTATTTACTGACTCTTATTAATAATTTTTATGGCATAATAATGGAAAGTTGTTAAAGCTCTCTAGACACTTAGATATAGCCAAGTAAATAGCATGTTGAGCATACCACAGTATGCAGTTCATACCAAGAAAGATGAAGTTAGAGATAAAACCTGAATGGATGAGATAACTGGCAGTAACCACAAGAGGTTACCAAAGTCACTCAGAAAGAATGGGGATCTTGAAAAATCCAGGAACTGTTACCAGGACCAGCATTCTTTCTTCCAACGATCATGGTTGGCTAATTCTCAGCAGCATGCTTGAACTTTCAGCAGTAAGGTATCTCAGTTGGAGATTAGTTTTATATCATAAAAAATTATGCAAAACACTAAAAGAAAGTTCCAAGGTTTTTCTTCAACTCCACCCCACCACCCCCCAGAGAAACTGTACATCATTCCATTTAGGCTGCTTGCTCTCTTTAATAGAAACATGCTCTTGTACTTCTGAAGTCATTAATGC
This sequence comes from Cygnus olor, assembly GCF_009769625.2. Taxonomy (NCBI): domain Eukaryota; kingdom Metazoa; phylum Chordata; class Aves; order Anseriformes; family Anatidae; genus Cygnus; species Cygnus olor. Next base: position 14,085,854 of record NC_049178.1, read on the forward strand.
CTGCACTTTCAATTTGGTTTGTTTCTTTTTATAATCCAAGTAAGTACAATGATCTCCTTTATCATTTATTATCTCCTTTATTGCATAACAACAAGCTGCTGCTGCATAACAGTTTACATCTCAACAACTTCAGTGTTCTGCTGAGCCTTCACAATCTCTAGCATAGTTAAGGCCTGGAAAAATGTCTATAATGCACAAAGTATGCCTTTTTTTTTTCCCCCTGAACAGAGTTGCTAATACAAATATTGCATGTGGATCGTTCAGTGCATCCTTAATACTTAGTCTGACATCCTTACCAGAGCTAATTTAATGGAAGATGGTTTCACCTAAAGAAGAGAACACCTAGAATGATTCACTATTTAATTTGGAAAAAATTTTTTTTTTCTTTCCAAAAGGAGACTCTATGGGAACTTCATGATTTAGCCTCTGCTAACAATTTAAGTCTTATAATAATTCCATCCACTAAAAGTTTCAGTGACAACAATAATATTGCTCATAGCAATACTTTGCCACATGTATGTGGACAAATTTGTTAACCAAATTACGAGTAACAACGCTCCAATAAAATGTTACAACTGCTGTGCTATGGTTTAAATAAAGCTCTTGAAGGTCTTCAATCTTGCAGAAAATAGCTACAAAAAATACAGATGCAACACTTCTGGTAAAGATAGGAATATTTAACAAACATTGCTAATATCACATTTTCAGTTTAGGGCTCTAGCTAATACATTTCATACAGTTATCCTTTACGCTACAGTATACACTGTTTTTCTCCTAGTGCTTTTCAGCAAGTTTTCTTTAAGGTATTTTAAATCAGCTGTTGAATGCATGTATTCTCATTTGGGAACACTTTCAACCATTTTTGTGATGTCTTCCAGCAAGTGTTTTACTGCTTATGTTTCAGCTGCTATAACAGAAAGCCTGAGACTAAATAACTGAGGCCACAGAAGCATTAGGAAATTCTTCTAACTCTAGGATGTCCAACTGTAGGATTTGTATCCAAAAATGGCAGATATATGAATTGTTTGTGCCAACACCCTTAGGCCCAATCACTAAGACCACAATAGAAGATTAATAAGTAAATTACCAAAGAAGCAGATATAGCTTTACTACAAGGAGGAGTGGTACTATAAGGAGTATATGTTCTTAAATACTAAGTAGCAGCTTGGCTTTATAGATAGGCCTGATAGATATTTGGTCCACTATTTAGTATCGCAAAGCTCATCTTAGCAAATATATTTTCTATATAACATATATTTTAATATATTTTTATTATACTTTAATGGGACTGATATAGGAAATGGCACTAGCATCTTAAAAGTTACGGTTTATAAATAATTCATGCTATATAAATCAAAAGGTAAAACTGCAAAAAACCAAATGGCTGCAACAATGGTGTTACTTCAGTTTAAATTTCTCTTTGGTGGTATGTACTTGGCATACATACATACGGAACATTTCCAAATACATGGAAAAGCATCCTCTTTCCTATTTTGGTAAAATTTACGTGAAATATCATTATAACATAATGTACAGATTATGATAAACTACACTGCTCTGCAGTTCCTTCAAAATGTCACAAGCATCCATTACTGAACATATCTTCATAATGTTTAAGAGGTTAAAACATTTAGATAAAAGTATTCATCTTAGAAGAGAAGTGCAAGAATTTCACTTCTGATTTTTTTTGTGCATGTCTTTTCTTGAAGAACATTATCCTTCAGAACTATTTTTTTATAGTAAGTGCTTATATTATATATATAAACTATGCTGATGATAACCTCCTTTCCTTACCCACCCACCCCCAAGTGTGGAAGACAACAAATCACTTTGTATAACTCATATGCTCAATAAAAATCATCTAGTACCAATTTTCAGCCATTAACTCCCCCCGCCTCTCCCCCAATGCACACATGGAGTGTACCTGGATACCTGGACGTATTGTTTTCTGCAACTACTTTCAAGCAAGTTTAAACAGTAATTGAAGAAGATGTTAACTAACTACCCATTTCAGTAATTTAACAAACTTCTGGTATAAAGTTAGAGCAGCTATGTTAGCATAAATCCAATTGATTAGTAGCATACTACTTCTTAAGTGATCTAAAATTAATCTGACTTCCTTAAAATCAAGTAATATAATATTAAAATCCTCGGATTAATAAACGTAACAACATTTGTCATTTTCACTGTACTCTACAATTTTCTTGTACTCTTGACCAACATTTAAACAACTCTCAGTATAAAAAGTAGGATTTCAAACTCCAAAACCCGTTAGTACTAGTAAATGAAGCATATGTTTAGCTATGAAAAAAATTACTCTGCTAGAATTACCTTTCTGAAATAAGTCAAATAAAAACATAACAAAAAGTGGATTTTGACATTTTATATTTTGTTGAATACCATTACTGCACAGGCAATCACTGTCTCTTACATGTAAATTAACAGCCTACCATCTGTCAAGTGTTCAGATAATCACAGGGTTTAATGCACAATATGGTTATTAGAATGTGACCTGACAAAAGAAGGAGAATGCAACCTAATTTGGACAACGAAATCTATGATCTCACTTGCAAATGACAGTTTGACAAGCTATTATTCTGCATTTTGGCTTCTACAGTAAAAGCAATTTTACGCATACGTAATTCTATTAGTCATACAGCCAACTGCCTGTGGAAGATTACTTCAAACTATAAAATTTGCTTGGTCATTCAGGATTTTGAACTTAATTCTTACACAAATATTTGCAACATGAATACGAGTTTAATGATCTGTACATACACACCTAGGAATAAAATACAAATCACTAGGCAAAAATAATCCTCTGTGATGCTACCATTAACTGTAACTACAGACTTCCCCTGTGAATTTTCAAGTAAGCATGCAAAAAGTCATTAAATCCATTAATTACCTATATATCAACTGATGTCTGCTTTTTCAAGAGTATAAGCGTACAGGACAGCTCTGTATGGAATCTGTTTCTCATCTTTGGTATCTGCTAATGAGCACCATTAATGATTATTTTTATTCAGAATAATACTTACATGCCACTTTTATGGCATATTCTATGTGCAATACCTTGTTTTTGCCAAGGTAAAGATTAATGACAGTTGCCTCTACTCAAGACTACTAAAAAATCCTATTATTCTCTACTAAAAGAAAACTGTAACCTGGCAAGCCTCATGCGCCCACGGCTCCCACATTTTTCAAAGCCTCAACTGCATTGTTAATGCTCCAATAAAATATATTTCCAAAGGATATACTCTAAAGATTACTTCAAAGTGTAAAATAAATGCTTGAGAAAGATGAAGTTATGTCTTCAGAAAAAAAGAAGAAGCATTCTAAGACGGTGACAAAACAAAAGAGTTCGATATAAGCAGTTATATTACCTGGAGGACTTCAGTAGGATAATAACTATGTAATTAGTAAAACCAACAAGTGAGGAAATCTTATTTCTTTATTTTTGATTCCACTGAGCCTCTGTTCTTCTAACTTTCATGTTTTCTTTAGTTATGACAAATTCTGTGTTTTCGTACCATGTTGGCTTGGTACATTTGTGAGTCAGTGGACTGAACCTCTGCAGCAGAGAATCATGGGATCAGCTTTACACCATCACACACACGGACACGAAATTTAAGAATAATGTGAGGGAACGATCACAAAAATCTCCAGAAGGAGGGGGAAAAAAAAATTTAAATCAGATCATGGTTTATGCAAGGCCTATCAGCACTTCAGAGTGCTTACAGCTGTACAAAACAGCGCTTACCAGACAAGAGTCTGCTATTCAGATTACCAGATTTACTAAAAGAGAAATAAGAAAAATACGAGCAAACCACAAGGAAGGAACATTTAGGAACTGAATCATTTAGGTTCAGTTTTACATATGGTAAAAAAAAACCCTATTAAATGACAGAAGATTTCAGTTGTACAACATAAGCATCACAAACTAGCATTTTCCAAAGCACCTGAGTGACCTATGAGCCTTATCCTTGGTTTGAAGATCCCACAATCTAATGCAGGACACCAGGCTCTCAAATGCCTTATAATGCACATAGTAGGATTTATAAAACATACTTAGCTGAGTCATCAGAATCTGTAATTGCTTTGTGAAACTGGCTTCTGTGTACTGATGAGCCTTCACGTAGCTCACGGGGAAGTTACTCTGTGATAAAGGTAAGAATAATCATTACACAGACTACTAATTCTCTGGATGTCTCAGTGTGTAGTAAGCGCAAGGTGGTACATCAAACAAAAGCATCTTAGATTAGTGTGAACTACAAATGTTTACCTAGGGAATGACTGTAGAGAAACCACTAAGCAGTAAATTCAGTGGAATTCAAATTCATTGAATTCACCAGGTAAAAAAAGCATTAACCTTACTGAAAGTCAAACCTCTTGCAAAACTGGGGTTTAGGTTCTCCAGTCAGTTGGGTACATCTGAAAAAAATTACCCTTAAATTTAACCACTCAGAATATTATCCCTTACAGTAACTGACAACTTCTAGCTGACTTTAGGCTTTGCCTAGAAAACATTGCACGTCAAATCCAGATTACGAAAGTTAGAGAATTACACAGAATTGTATTTGCCTAGTTAATAGCTATTAAGGGCTATACTCAGGGCAGGCTTGCAGCGAGATTAACAGAGAAGTTAACCGTCTGTGATGGCTGCTAATTGCCAGCTACTCCAGTGACTGGGGAAGCAGATCTCTGTGACCACAGCTGCTAAGTGACACCCGGTCAGCTTTACTGCAGTACATGGCACTTCAAACAGAACGGAGTTGGTCAGCCTTAAATAATGGTGCCAGTGATGATTTCAAGTTACAATATTTGTAGCAAACTGTGAAAATAACTTGGCCCCAACAGGATGTTCTAGAGGCTCCACATCTCACTTTGGGCAAAATGCTTCTGGAATACAGCCTCTGCTGCACTTTTAGAATTTACAGCTTGTGCTGGCAGAAGTGGGGCTGGAAAACAAAGACTTCTGGGTCAAAGCCTGCTTGAGTGGTGAAAGGAAAGCTTCCCACAGATGGTGTGGATCTCAGGTGGAAGAACAGAACAGCAGGGCTTGCCAAAGGTGGTTTACAGCAGGCAGGTAATTTGCCTGGCTCTGGCACAGTCAGTTCTACTGAACTGCAAGGGACCTCCTCCAGCACCACCACCAGATCAGCTGGTTAAGAAAGCACCGGCATGGGACAGGCTGCACACTTCAACAGGGGCCGGCGCAAAATCTGAAAGCATGCTGGTGATACAGTGAGAGTAACACCTTCCAGCATCCTCTGCTTGGAGTTGGCAAGAATCTCCCTATGTATACTAAACATATCACCTTTTCTTTTCTGCGTAAAGACAGAACTATTAACAGAGTTCTGTGCACGAAATTCTATGGATAAAGCCTAGGCATTTATTTTCTTGTATCTGTACATCCCCATGAAGAAATTATAAAAAGGAAAGGGGAAAAAAATGTATGAAAACACCTTAAAATCCACTGTATTCAGGATGTAATTTTTACTCCTTAAACCCTGAAAATAAGGCTAAGAAAAAAAAAAAAAAAGTATAGGCTTCTAGAACACTTTTCACAAACTTTTTTTTCCTCTCCCCACGACAGAATACGTTTACAGATGTTGTGTGTTAGGTTTCCCACTTCTTTTCTAAACAACTAGCACATCAAAATACATTTTGTTTACCTATGGAAAAGTTTCATTCTGAAGATTCAGTGCATCATATTTTGAATTTCTTTTGCTCAGGGAGGAAAAAGTGACTTCATGGGAAGCTAATCAAAGTTTTGCATTTTAGGGCTAATTTGCAAGTTCTCTGGCCTATGCTGTTCGAAAAGGTGTTTATATAACCATGACTCACCCCCCTCACCTGTCTTCCTTTTTCTCTCATGGGAACATGAAATTAAATACATTAATATGAGCTTTTAAATAGTCAGAAAGACAATGCGACTTTTCGCACCAAAACATTTAAAATAATTTCTCACCAAGTCAAGGGAAGGGAAGGATGAAGATTGATGTCTGATTATTCCAAATCAGCCAAAATGCAAGAGTAGGAGCTGACCTAAAGCAGCCTATTACAGTTACCAAAACAAATGGCAGTGAGAATAGCTTCATACATTGTGTAAGGAATTCACTGTAGGTGAGGGGGGGGGGGGGGGGGGGGGGGGGGAATAAAAAAAAACTCTTTAAAAAGAGTAACTTTGGTAATCAAAGAAGCTCATACTTTGCACTTCCTTTTAGAATATTCTGGCATTAGCACTGCCTGTACATTTGCTTCTCTATAATAATTTCATTGCTAACAAGATCAGAGGAAATGATTTATTCCACCCCCAGTCTTCCTACATTTGTACGTCATCCTATGGGACATTGGCTTTCTGAATTGCTTTTGGCCATCTGATATTATATTACTGCAGCCTTCCTCAGAAGGAGCCAGAAAAAAAAATCAAAATAATTACATTAATTCTGGGAATCAAAGCTTATTGACTTTCCCTTGAGCTATAATACCAAAAAGCCAGTTACAGAAGTTGCCAACTTATTTAATGATACCACCAACTCCTCCCTGAACTCATCAAAATATCTCTGAAAACATTCTCAAAAACATTTTTGATGTATAGCAACACATTATTAACTCTAGTTCATCTCAACACTGAAGATAGTAACTTCATCTGCCTCTGTTCCTTCCACCTGTTTGTGCCTAGCATAACACTGAAAAACATTGTCATTGCAAGGAAAAAACCTTCAAGAGTGCTCTGAGTTGCCACATTCACAAGCAAACCAACATCTCATTTTCACATTCCAAGTATGTCTTATTTATTCTACAAAACTCATGAAATGCTTTTATTAGAATACAGTTCTAATAAAAATAAACATGCTATACCCACCCAGTAGTTTATTCTGAGATCATAAATTCATAACATATTGCGCAGTATGAATGCTGCACTGGACAGAGTACTTATGTACCATTGTCATTTTTTAGGGATCAGTCTGAGTGAGCACTACCACACAAAAAAAGGCTACTTACACATGTATTTGTCCCAAAAATTCTCTTTGAAATTGTTGATACTTCTTTCCCAGATGTCTTCCTTTAGAGAGGAGACTTCCTTCCCCAACCCTTTTTCTCCTACAGCCATAGTGTCTATAGCATCAATTTAGAATCAGGTATTCAGCACTAAGTTTTTGTTGTTGTTACTAGTCTTCAAAAAGATAAGAAAAGGCCAAATCCTTTTCAGGTTCTTTCAGTGGTGCCCAGACTTGGAAGTCAGCGAAGACTTTCCTGCAAGAAATCTAGCTTGTAAAACTAGCATAAATAAATAAATATATAAATAAATCCAAAGTACCAATGTAATAAAAAATAGTAAAAATGGAAGTGAGATTTTGTTTGCACCCCGACTCCTAAATAGCACAAAAAATTTAACGGAACTTCAGAGTGTATTCAATACCATCTAATATAGACCTGAATTCTTACCAATCTTTCAAACAAAAGGTATTTACCTTCAGTTAGTATTGACTTGCAGTTTCATTTCAAGAAGTACAAATAAACCTGAAGTGAAAATAAAAACTATAAACAAGTTAAGATAGAAATGCTGCTTTATGTTGAAGGAATTTAAGTGTGTTCTAAAAAACACTGAAATAGTCTGGCATGACTTACTGATTTAAGAGTAAAAAGAAAAAAAAAAAAAAAAAAAAAACTCCTCCAAAACCCAAATAAAAGAAAGTTGGACTTGATTTGTTTGTACAAATTCATGTCCACAATTTGGCATATTTAACTAAAATAAATGTTTCTAAAACCTGACTTAAGCTAAATAAAATATATTAATAGGCTGAGTAAAATAGTGGCAATATAAATATGTCATTTTAGGGTAATAAAAATAAGCAGTTTTACCTATATTTTAAATCACATGTGAATTAGGGTAGGAATTTATACTCCCTCATGCAGAGTACCGAACACTGAGATTAGGAAAAAGAAGACTCAATTAGCTACCGCAGCTTCCTAGCTCTAACCATTAGAAACAGAACATTTGAGAGGTAAAAGACTATGACTTTTCAAAACAAGGACATGGCCAAAAGCCATCCTCTCCTTTTAGCACTGAATCCAAGTTGGAGTTTCTCAGCAATGAGGCCACTCCTAAATGCTCAGCCTCACTGAAACCTCACAGCACAGTTTGCCTCCGGTAGCTCCTCTGGGCAGGGAGGGACAGCAACCAGACAGGGTCTTCTGGGAGAGCAGCTGGAACAAACTATTTAGCTTCTATTTTCTTTGCTGGTCTGTCTATTGAGAAAATTAGCACAGATTCCATCAAAGTCTCCTTTCACTTGAAAACGTAGGGGCAGGACAGTAGTTTGAGACACAAAAATGTGGTGTAGGCTTAACGATGCTAATAAGAGATTTTCAGAAAACTGTTTAATGAAAAATAATTTATTAGAGAGCTGCATTGCAGTAGAGTTATAGAGCAGTCACCGAATTATTAGGGATAACAAAATACTGCAACTTTGATCTAAATGGTTATAATTTTCTATTTTTAAACTGAAATACTATAACTTACTATACTGCAGCAGTATTATTATTTAGATATTAAAATTTGTCATCGTACAAAAATGGCATTACTCATAGCTAGAATGGATAAGCAGGAATAATGATGAAGCAGCACAGAAGTAATGAAAATTACAATTTATATATAAATTGGAATTCTCATTGAATTAAGTCAGCTTTTTATGTTGACAGTATATAGCATAAGAGACAAAATTAGAATCTTTATTTAATTTCTACTAAGAGTTCAAAACTGCAATTTCAGAAGTGCTTGATAAAGAATGTCCTTTTTGAAAATTGATTTGCATTAACCTTTTGACAGTCTACCTAACTGAATTAGTTTAAAGGGTGTCTAACATCTGCAGTGACATGTGCTATCTCTGTTCCATTCCTAACAGAATTCCCTTGCCGGGCTGATGATGTATTTCAGTGGCTATTCCTTCAGGAATATTATAAATGTAAAAAAATAAAAGCAAACAATAATAATTTTGAAAGTTAAAAAAAAATAGTAAAAAAAAAAAAAACATGCCAGGGAGGGGAAGGATAGTTGGAGGAAATAAGTCCCTCCTTAAATGTAAAGTTTATTTTCTCATACTAAATGGCAAATACCGGCCCTGCAATGCCCAGGATTTTGACTCCAGATTTGGATTTGCATCTGCTTCAATGACAGTTGAATGGTTTCACAAATCACCTTCGTCTTTATCCTGTGGGTACCACGTATGGAAGGGCTTGAATGTGTCAGGTTTCCCTATTAAATACTCAAAGCCTTTTGCTAAAGCTTAGCATCAGAACAGGTTACTGGTGACTTCAATACTCTCCAACTGGCTTTGTGAGCCCTTAAATAAGCAATTTCCTAATAACATATTTCAGTCTTGCTGCTATCACACAGTATTACCTAAGTTACATTAATACACTTACCTTTTTAATAGTAAAATGTGTACAGCAGTTTCTACTGGATGAAGCCTTGATAATACAGGTTTCATAAGTGGACGCACAAAATTACAACTACTGTGCAATTTCTTCAACTACCTTATTAAACACAAACAATTCCTTTACAAAATATTCAATATGCTGGTGCTAAGAGCATAGTCTTTTGCAGTGTCAGCGGTACAACTTAATCAGACCAAGGTGTTTTGCTCCTGATCTTTAAGTGTTTAAGCGTAAAAAAAAAAAAAAAAAAAAAAAAAAAGCTAAAAGATTTAACTAAGTGATTAAAGTTTTATCTCTTACCAACCATGATTAAGAGGAATCCCTTTAATTGTAATCTGAACATCTTTTTGCCATTTCTGCCCAGAAGCTAGAGCTTCAAGAGATACAGTATAAAGAATTCTGTGGCACATGATACTTTCACCAGAAAATCAGGCATGACTGACAGACTGTCAACTGAAATGGTTTTGGTTTGAGTTTTCTTTTCTTGATTTTGGGCATGGTTTTTGTTTTGTTTTGTTTTTCTTTCTTGAGAATTGATAACATTTTAAAGGATAGTGATTTTAACTTAAGAATTACCTGACTTATTTCAGTCACCTTTCAAAACAGAATGTTTCAACGTCTGTTAGATGCAGAATTTCAACTTTACAACTAAATAGTTGTAAATTAAATTTTTAATTAGGAAATAAAGTGAGACTTTTTAATAAAACACAAGATACTAGTTACGCATCTTTAAAACTTGAGGAACACATTATTATTTAATTTCTGTTTGTAGATTAACCTGATTACAGGTAACAGTTCATAGCATCAGTAAGCCACCTTCAGGAAAATAAACCTAAGATGTTTCCAACAAATAACAGTTTACGAAGGTTAACTGCTTTATTTCACTTAGAAAAAACACCCCTGATTACAACAAATTTCCATTTTACCCAAGAAATATTGGTATAACAATGACTAATAACTAATCCTGAGACAATTGCAAATTTCTAATATCCTTTGAACCTCCTATATCATAAAGAAGCGTTATGGAATCAAAGTCTTGGTAAAAGTTCACATTTCAGGTTGTATAAAGCCACTGCATCTTAGTCATACATACCATGATATACAGAATTTTAACACCATATGATGCAGTCACCTGGAAAACACATTACCGCTGCTGTTACCTCACTCTCCATCCATACTTAAATTCTAACATAAATTTGGCAGCTACTATGTAGAAAACTTTTCAAGTTAAAAATCAATGTGTCATACATGCTGAAAGGTGTAATCCTAATTTTCAAGGTGTGGAAAACAATCTTCAGAAGCTTGAAGGACAATGCCTGCTAAGCTCATGCAGTAAATACACTGGCAAAGATGAGGAATCAGAAAATCCTTCCAAGCACTGTTTCTGTACCAACATTCAGAAATAAGAAAAAAAAAATCCTTCATATAAGAGGATAAAACCCAGCAGTTTGCATGGATTTTTTTTTTTAATCACACTATGTATTTAAAATCCCCATGACATATATGAAATATAAAGAAATAGTTGTACAAATTATATACACCTATATTCCATACTTGGTAAAATTCCTTTTCCTGTTCAGTAAAGGAACAACATTCATAATATTACTATTGTCCGTGACAAAAAGACATTTTTCCATGCTATCTGCAACTGAGGAAGTGACTCAGAACTCACCAGTCCTGATTTGTGAACAAGGAATTAAAATTTATGTGACTGCAATATCACCTTGGCTGCATCTGAAATCTTTAAGACAACATGACATAGGAGAACAATTATAAAAACTAGTAACGAGAAAAATTACTCCATTCAGCTGTTCAATTTACACAAACAAAAAGATGTGGTATCAGCACACGTACTAAACTTTACCCACTTCATTTTTACTTCCTTTCTCAACAATCCATTCTACTGATGTTCAAAAAAACACCCACTGAAAAGTGTCTGCTGCTAAGATAGTTTGTTTTGAGCTACAAAGCCATGACAAAAACTTTATGATAGAAACATCATGGCACAATGTTTTTTTTTTCCTCTGAAGGGTCCTGTTTACAGTGTGAAAACCTCCTTCTCTGTCAAGTGCTCTATTTTAGAATAATCTGTTTACTTCCTGTCCAAGTTATTTAAAACTACATACTTGTCATCAATGCATAGCAAAACTCCCATTGATGCCATTTCTAAAGCTTTTGTAAACTAGTTAGCATATTGAGGCTTTATATGAAGCATTTCTTTGTTTCATCTACTAAATGCTGTACTACCAATTGAATACTTTATCCTGAAAACCAAAAGCTTCAGAACAGTTGTTTAACAGCTACTACATAAACAAGTACAAAAAAAAAAAAATGGTGAAGAAATTTGAAGGCAGCATGCTACTCTAATTCAATACAGTAAAAGAAAGATTCTTTTACTGACTCATTTCAGAGACAATACATCAAAGGCAGCAAATGTTTTTATAGCCACTGAAAATATGAAAGACAATTCTTGATTCTAAGCATAACATCCAATCCTCATATTTACTGAGACTTGAGAAATAAAAAAGAATAAAAATTTTCCCCCCTTCCCAGAAAATAGATTAGGTAGGCACGACATTTTTCTACTTCACTGTTGCATGCATTTATAAGCTTTCCTTTTGTAGCATTTATGAATTCAAATGGTGCTAGGGTTAAGTTGGAGGAAAGCAATTTGGCATGCATGCACTGAATTTTATCAAAGAAAGCAAAAGCAGTCCATGAGGTCTGGACTGACCTTAAAGCAGAAGTATTTATTTGGAGATTCTAAGGGCTTATCAATTGTGTCTGGTAAGAAGGAACCTAAATTCAATCACACTTGCACACAATGTCACCTTAATTCAAGGAATCACTTTTCAGTTCTATAGGTGTGTCAATAATATAGTTGTTATTCTATTACTATAAATATTATCCAAATAAATAAATTCTATGTATAAGTAAAAAGGATATATTAGTCCTACATTTTTACAGGATTTTACAGGATATAGAAGCAGGTTTCCAAAGTCAGCTACTTCCAAATCCAGATAATTTATTCAAAAAATTCAACCTATGCTGTTCAATGCAGTTATATTTTCAAAGTGTGTGTATATATAACAGTGATGCCTTCTGTAAACAGCTATCCCACAGAAAATATTAAAATAATCTTACAAGCAAACAATTACCATAGAAAATTGCCTTAGAAATTTCAAGGATACACAAAGGAGGTAATTTGGAAAAAAATGTCTTTAAAGTACTGCTGTTTTCACTAAGTAAGCTATTCGTAAATTATTCTGCTGAAATACAAATGCATTCCTGTTCTCCAGGAACAGGACACTATATTATTTCAAGGTAGGATTCCTTCCATTTGTCTGTGGAAGTTGAGTAGTCAGTGTTTCCAACTCTCAAGTCCTCAATAAATTAAAGAAATGCATTAGAAACAATTAGTGGGGAAACGTTTACAAGAAATGTGCCTCTTAATGACAAAGGCACTTGACCAAATGCAGAACTACTGCAGCACGAGCACTGAAACAACGTGCAAGTGGACTGCATTTCCTGAACACTTCCATCTTTCTGCCAATTAAGCATTGCAATTATTTCCAGGTACCGATGTGCCAGTGATTAAGATTCTATTATTATTTTTTCTACTTTAATCACTCTCCCTCCATCCTTTTTTGTCCTTCCCTGGTTATTTCCTTTAATTGTTGGAAAATCTGAGACTGTTTTACAACCAGCAGCACACAGAAGTGGTCATGTCACTGACACTGAATTCAAGTCCCATGTTTCATATATTCCAAGTATGCCTACATCCTTTATTCTAATACAATGTGGTGTCCTGCATCCCTGACTAATATTGCCTTTTTTTCTTTCCCTACTAGAGTAATAAATAATATTCAGTATTATTTATTGCCAGATATAGCCAGCATCTGAAACACCTTACCCCACTTTGTCAGTGGGGTTGTTCCTCACCTTTGATTCCCTCTGTCCTTTCTAACTAGGCTAGAACTAATTATTTTAACGTTCTGTGACAAAAGGCAGACTTCTTCCCCCCTCCTATTGGATGCGGGTCAATATGCCACAAAACAAACTCCTTCACATCACTCATTTTCACTAATAGTCTAGTCACAGAGTGGGTTTTTTTTGTTTGTTTGTTTGTATAAATGGTCTGAGGAGACCAGCTGGACATTAATCTCTCAACATCTCTAAGAAATTAAAAGTCATCTGCAGTACAATGGCACCAGTTATGTACCATTACATTCTTTCTTTGCTGGTATATCAGTAGTATATTCAAACTTAAATATGTTATTTTTAGGTTTCAAAGGTTGGGATGAGCAGCTATCTGAGCTTACATCTTTGTCAATTTACATGTGACAGACATAATACAAGAGAATATGTTCTTGAAATGTCTACACCTAGTGGTCTCAGGATGCCAACTTGCTTCCTGAATTCAGGATGACAACTGGTTGATGGATACGTAGTGTCAAGTCTACTCTTTCCCTTCTGTCTACATGATGAATTCCTTTCTTGGGTCAGATATGCAGATGTTTCTTAGTTCTGGCTGTACAAAAAAAAAATCTCTGATTTTGCTGCATCTCTAATCTGTTTCTTGAAACTATTGATCCCCCTGCATATTAACACACACCTTATATAAAGAAAATGACCACTGAACTCCAACAGGAAAGAGAACTGTTGCAGCTCTTAACCCAAATAAAAACAGGAGAAAGGGAACTGGGGTCAGAGAAATGTAAGCCAAAAGTCTCTGTTGAAGATAAATACAGTAAGGATTAGAGCATGCATATTTGACTCACTGGTCACCTATCACATACAACAGGAACCAAAATAACTACAGTCAAATAGAAGATAAAGCAGGTACAAACAACTATAAAAGTACAAATCACGGTTGCCATGTTTAAGTAAACTTTCTTGCTTCTCAAGTTTTCCTTTGAAGATACTTTTACGCACCAGAAGTATTTGTTCCACTTTCCTTTTGTGTGTGTGTGTGTTCACCTAACTATAAACAGCTTAACTGTGCATATAAACATTAAAAATCAATTTACTATGTCATAAAACACAAACATCCACCAAAAAAAAAAATCAAGTCCATACCACACATTCATCTCTTCTGCATTACACAAATCTGTTGTTTAACAAATGTTTCAACAATTGATCACAATGAGCTAGAACTGATGACACACAAATCTACGCTGGTTTAAATTTCACTGCATAATGTGACAATCTTGAATTTCTAAATCTTCCTTTTACGTTGCATGCTGCTTTAATTATCACAATTATTTTCTGTGATGTCAGAATTGATATCCCTGAACTATGATATCAAAGTTCAACTTTTCCAAAACAGATAGCAGAAAATCTCAAAATGAAGAGAAAGAATTTGTTGAAAACAAAAGTAAGATTATGGGATGGAAATGAGTCTTTTTCATGTTGCCTGATGCATTATCCAACCTCTTTTTAGGGAAAAAAATAAAAATGAAAATAAAAAACAACCCCCATATTTCAACTTTAAATATGAATCAAAGAACAAGCATGTTCTTTGCAGAATGCTGAATTACTTTCAAAGGATAAAGTTACTGTGACACTTTATACACACTCACTGAAATTTCATTCATTTCACTGAAATTATCCAATACACAGTGGGAGGAAAAAAAATTACCAGATCTCTGCAATATTACATATCTTATTTCATTGTTTCTGTACAACTGGTTGATGCATACTACTACATAAGAAAGCCTCATGTAAATTCAGAAGAAACGTAAAAAAATACCACTTTTAACATTTTTTCCCCATCTCGCATTATTGAGCTAGTGACCAGAAGCAATACCTGTGCATTTATTTTTAAATACACCTAGCATTAATCTTTGCAAACACAACTGCACCAGAATAACTTAACCACTGTGAACAAACCAGAAGTCAGCAATCATTCTATAAAATTTGGCCACCCTCAGCATATCAACTTTCTTTACATTTTCCCTCTAACTAACGCTCAGCATTTCTGTGTGATAGAAAAGCCAGGTGGTTAAAGAAGTTGTCCTGTCAGCTTTATCTTTAATCCATGAATTTAGATCTGTGAGTATAACAGCAAAGGATGGGTGGCAATGTTTGTCAACGCAGTGTAATAAATACCCTTAACTTTACAGTATCTTCTTCTTCCTGTACTTCAAGGCTACAAAGGGATAATAAATAAATATAGCAAGTAATGACCTACGTACCAGTAAAAAGAGAAGGTTTGGCCTATATATTAATAATCATGTTTACTTTGTTCAGCTACTACTGTATGAAAGAAGACTGTAGTAGAAAGATATTGCCTCTCTCTACTGCTTTAATGGCACCATACTTTAGCCTATAGCACTGAAGTCACACACCAGATGTGATACAAAGAGAAGGCAGAAATGATTTTGGCTGGTATTTATTTCCTCTGAAGTTACAAGGGAACTACCCTGCATGTTTAATAAATCAGGCCCTTGGTCTTACCTTACATGCTATGAGCCTGAAGTACAGACAGGCTGATGCAAGCTTCACTGAAATGACAGCTTTCTGAGCATTACTGCACCACTGAGAAAAGACATTTACATCCTCTTCCTCTTTCTTAAAACTTTTAATTTTACAATTGCATCTAAATGATGATTTTTCCAATTATTTAGACTAGTATGATGTGGCTAACTATGGAGCAAGAAACCCACTCCAACAAAAACATATCCGTCAGGGGACAAAGTTGCACATGTATCAATTAGCTTGGGATTTAGGAAATAGAACTTAATTTTAGCATGTGTATCTTTACTATTACTGAAAAGACTGGAAAGACTACGTGTGCACATATAAATTGCGTGGCTGAGGGGGAACCTCATCGCAGTCTACAACTTCCTCACGAGAGGGAGTGGAGAGGCAGATGACCTATTCTCCTTTCTCACCAATGACAGGACCCGTGGGAATGGTGTCAAGCTGAGGCACGGGAAGTTTAGGCTGGACATCAGGAAGAGGTTCTTCACCGAGAGGGCAGTTGCACACTGGAACAGGCTCCCCAGTGAAGTAGTCACTGCACCAAGCCTGTCTGAATTTAAGAAGAGATTGGACTGTGCACTTAGTCACATGGTCTAAACTTTTGGGCAGACCTGTGCGGTGCCAAGAGTTGGACTTGATGATCCTTATGGGTCCCTTCCAACTCGGGATATTCTATGATTCTATGAAATTGTATATCCATGTTATTATTAACGTGCATTTGGTTTATCCACTCATAAAACTCTGGTTCTTACTCACAGAAAAAATGATTCAGGTTTCACTAGCTTTTACTGAAAAAACTCACAAAATACATTTTTGCCATTGTATGTTGTAGATTACACTATTAAGGAAGCTACCTTTTGCTGGCTTTTAAAAATCTACCTGTTAGCTTACATTTTAAACTGGTTTTGAATATTCTATATATATCTGTGACAATGCCATTGATTCATAATAGCTTTTGCTACTTTTGAGAAAACCAGTAGGCCTTCAAAATATATATGTATAATTTTATTTATTTTTAAGTAGGCTAACAACTGACAGTTTTACCAATAAACTGCACCATGGGTAGTTTATTCTCAGTCTTCAAGATCACCAAAAGTCATTCTGGTTCTCTGTTAGACTCTCACTTGTGTGAGTGAGTGCAGATGCTGTCTGTAATGACCAGGTGAACAAAAATCAGTTGAATGCCTTCATCTCATTTTTCAAACCTAGAACATTATGTCCCATTTCATTTTTATGAGCCCTATTTCCAACATTTTCCACACAGGTCCTGGGTACAAAAAAAGGTATTTTTCTTGGTGTTTTATCATAGCTCTCTCTAAGCCATCCACAGAATTCATCAGCTGAATTGTCATCAGAGCCGTTGAGCTCTATGATAGTCATATTGATTGGTATCTCCCAAAGGCATATTGTAATCGTTTTATCACTGATAGGGTTATAGGCAGACACACACTTTGACATTCCCCTTAGATATGATAAATGCAATCCTCATTTTCTCAGATCTTGTGCAATTCACCACATATCCATCTATCACCATAGAATGACCCTTTCTATTCCTCCGAAGTTATAAAGCCCAGATATTTATATCTTGCTAATTCATACATATGCCATACATTCCATAGTCCTATTTTTTTTATTTGTTTGTGATGCTTCAGCTCATTATTTCCTCAAAAAGATACCAGCTGATGTATTCCTTTTGAATGATTTTGTACAGCATCACTCTGAACAAAACTACTGTACTAACGAACAGTTACGAGGAGCGGCTGAGGGAGCTGGGCTTGTTCAGCCTGGAGAAGAGGAGGCTCAGGGGCGACCTTATCGCTCTCTACAGTTACCTTAAAGGAGGCTGTAGTGAGGTGGGGATTGGTCTGTTCTCCCACGTGCCTGGTGACAGGACGAGGGGGAATGGGCGAAAGTTGCGACAGGGGAGTTTTAGGTTGGATGTTAGGAAGTACTTCTTTACCGAAAGGGTTATTAAGCATTGGAACGGGCTGCCCAGGGAGGTGGTGGAGTCACCATCCCTGGAGGTCTTTAAAAGACGTTTAGATGTAGAGATTAGCGATATGGTTTAGTGGAGTGCTTAGTGTTAGGTCGGAGGTTGGACTCGATGATCTTGAGGTCTCTTCCAACCTAGAAATCTGTGTCTGTGTCTGTGTCTGTGTTAACAGCAGCAATAGATAAGCATGTAATCAGCATAATCTTTAAATAGTGTTCATAAAACAATTCCAATAGTTCTTTGACTAAATACATGTTGTGCATCTGTAAATATTACATCCAGTAACAGCACTTCATATAGCTAGTTTTGTGAGAAAACTGACCCAAAGAAACTTAACTCTCTTTAAGAGGAAAAAAAATAATCCATGCCAGTATAGAAAGATTACATTTCCGTATTAAAATTGCAGTCAGGTTTGCAGTTAAACTAATATAAATTATTTTTAAATACCAGGCAAGTGCACATGCAATTAGATGCAAGTTTATATAAATTTGAATGGGTAATTCAGTGGTATTAAAAAAAGAAATGTAAAATAACCTAAGGACACATTTCTCTTTAAGAATTCACAATCTTGCAAGCCTACTGTCAAATGTGCGCATTCTTGTTGCAGTTACCAATATTAGCAGTACTGAGGAGCTACAGATTTTTGTATGCATTAGCAGGAATGATGCCTTAATACAGGAGAAAACTAGGCCAAACCAGAAAGTTTTATTATTAAAAAGAAAAAAAAAAAAGTGACTGTGAATCATCTCATTACTGAAAGATCTGTAATGATTAAAAAAAAAAAAAAAAGTTAAGTATTACAATATTTGTAAGTATTACAAGTCTATTACACCTTGGACCAATGTATTTTAAAATTTGACCCATAATAATTATCCACAAAGACTTAAACTTCATCAATTAACTTAATCAATTACTACTACTTTTTATATATATTTGAGAGCTATAAAATAGTTCATAAAGATATAAATATTTATATATTTAAAGTAATTTATAGTTTACCTTCAGTGTTCTTATAGGAAAAAGTACTGTCAAAACAGCAGACAGTACTTTAAATATTTAAAAAAAAAAATCTGTCAAGTCAGGACCAAAAAACATGTTTAGATAAATATTAAGTGGTCACTGCAGATAAAATCAAGGATGAATGAAACACTCACTTTTCAGATTTTACACAGATAAGAGTTAAATGGTGTGGTATTGTAAAAAGAAATATTTGGGCAAATGGAATTTCCATCAAAGCTTAATAACCAAATTCAAGTGAACACAAATTGAAGTGTTCCGTACTTTCTGTGGACCTTATAATGTTTAATTCAATTACCCTAAATGGAGCGTTACTGCTGATTACTGTCTCTCGGGCTGGATAAGACAATTTGACAGTTACTATACTTTGAAATTTTACTCTACTAAAAGCATTTAAAAGACTAGATGTATCATAACTTAAAGGGCTACAAAAACTTTTCCCTTTGTTTGATGTTGGGAAAAACTCTCATCAACATTTACTAAGCACTATGCTTAGTGTTTCTTTTGGTAATAATACCCTTAAAATGAAGAAATACTAATCAGTCGCTACAAGAGTACAGCAGTCAGGCTGTAAAAAGCCTCAGCATATAAACTTCAAAGAGCAGCCTGCACAAATTCAGTGCCATAATATTGCTCTCATATGAGAACTTCAAAAAGGTTTGTGTTGAGATTATGGCAAGATTTTTTGGCCTACACTGTACAAAACTCCCAGCTGCACTATTCTGGAAAAATATAATAAAATCACCACAGAAGTTCACACATTTCAAACACTAAGAAAGTGCTCAACATGAAGATTTTAAAGATACAACTCAAAGCATTTCAGTTTTGTTTTCAGATAAGGTAACCACAAGCCTCCTTTGGATATTAACTTCCCATGTAATCCAAGTCATTCTGTCTAGTACCAGAGTTTATTTCTGTTTTTTAAATCACAAACCTTTTAATTATTAAATGTAGCTTACATTTGCATCTCTGGAAATAGTTGAACCCCTATTCCTCCAGCATTTTACTTTGCTCTGTTAGTGGGGTGTGAGTGGCTGCCCAGGATGTGGATAAGCGGGGAGTGGGGGGAGAACTCTCTCCACATTTCATTCAGATAATAGAAATCTGCGAGCTGCTCAGTGTGACAGATGAGCTGGGTGAGCTAAAGCAACTTGTTCCGCTTGTCAGCCTCCAAGAGCCTACAGCAGTGAGATACAATTGTGATGACACCATGATCGCAGAACTGGGTCAAACATACGGTCACTTTAAAACAGAATGTCAAACGTTCTTTCTACTTGAGAAATTTGATTCAGTGACACTAAAAGCTGTTAGAAACCATTAGCTTTATATCTAGGTCCAAAATGAAACTGTTACTTTGACAGTATTTGAAGAAGCCTCTTGTGAGCCCTATGTTGCCATTAAAGTCTGTAGGAATCACAAACTGTCAAACAACGTCACTATTGCCCATAGGGACTGAGTACTTTACGGCCTGAACACTTTCCTGTGTTGCATCAGGAGATTTGTGCCTTTGGAGTAATATTTTCATTATGACTTAGTGGATTAAATGGATTAAAATCCTCACTGAATTTTAAAGAAGATTATGCAGAGATATATAAAAAAAAAAATCCAGAAGTAAAATATAAAAAGTATCTTAACCCATGCCTAGACCTACTATTTTGTTCAAGTCATCTCACACAGAACAGAATAGATATTTGTTTTGTTTTATTTAGTTCAGTGGAATAGAAGATTATCTAATTAAACAATAGTAGACATTTAAAGAGAACTGACAAGTAGTACTTAATCTATTAAAATTGCTTCCCTAAATATTTTAACTTAAATTTGCGTTATGTTGTGATGATGAAATATTTACTCCATGCAATACTACTAGCATGTACAGTTCAAAATATGGAGATCATGCCACATGGTACACACTTGGAAAAGTAAATGTTAAGATGAAGATAGTTCTGGATATTATCTTCCATGTGATCATCAGAATCTCTAAGAATTCACATACAAACTGTTTTCTTTAACTGAAACACCTACATATTGTGACCTTTGTCCAAAACCACTAAACTGTAGAAGGGAACAGCAGGAGTCTGAGACAACAGAAGTAATTTCCTTCTTGATATTTCACAAATTTGTGTTGGCAGCCTAAGTCAAGCTCAAGTGATGGATTCTGGTCAAGCTCAAATTCCCAGCCTAATAAGTCTACAGCTGAATTCATAGTTGTTTAAATATACTATATTCGAAACATTTATATATATTTTGGATTATCATGTAGATACTTTTGGTTTGTTTACATTACATAATTGCCCTGCAGCATAAAAAATTTTCAGGAAAAATATTTTCAAGAAAAACTTCTCATAAAGCTATTCAGTTAAGATGATTCATATTTCTGTGTAGTTAAAAACTTACATAATTCTTAAAAATAATTGTTGTTTACTTGCTTTGATTTTTAAATATGTCTTTGATCTCGTTCATTAATATTCATTAGTCTTCTGATGTTGGACTAATGAGAATCTTATGCATTTATGAGAAGCTATTTAAACAAAGCTATCAGATATATTTTCTTCTGATTTACATTTTTCATCAATGCTGACAATACTTAATTCTTTGTATTCTCCAGCCTTTTCTTCAAGCTTCCTGAAATCATGGTCTACATACTTCAAAACAAAGTGGAGCTCAAGAAATGTGTAAGTATTTCAGTCAATTATAAGCATGGAATCCTAAATGGATAACAGCATAAACACATAATACATATGGACAGAATGAATAATGCTCATACTCAGCATCTAATTTACTTCCATGTTTTACATGTATTATTTATGTTTATGATAGAACATCTCTGAAGCAAAAAAAAAAAAAAAAAAAGAAAAACATTGCCATGACTTTTCAGCTCTAAGAATTTGCATGAAAGTGGGCACAAAACCAGCAGAAAAGTACTGTTGCCAGAACACAATACCAGCCACTGATATTCAGCATCATGGGTGCGCACACAATAACATGCACAAACAGTAACTTGTATTCTTTGCAGTAAAAAAAAAAAAAAAAAGTGTTTTCCCATTTAGTTTCCCCTGTTAGCACTGCATATCCACCCGAAGTTGCAAGCAGAAGTGCCCCAGCATATGCTGTACAACCGACCTGTAGTACATACACTGCCTGTTAGAAGTACCCAGGGAAACTAATACAAGTTTACAGGCTGCGGCAATCAGCCACAACATGCCAACAAATAGTTCCAGGTTAAACATCCACTGCTCATTAAACGTACTTCTACGTTGTTAGAGTTTTGCCAATTATTTCCCAATCAAATGCTGATTTACACTAGAAGTAACTTCAGCAAAGCAGTCCTATCCTACTACATCTAATATGTATGCAAAGATAAATAACATATGCAATAACTTCCACAGAAATATTACTACTTCAGAAGTAAGCATCTATGAAGTCAGCTCCACTGACTCTTATTTCTCTGAGGAACTGAAAAGCTCTTTTGCTGAAATCTCATTGTGGTTAAAGCATACAAATGACCTGGCATAAACCACAGTGCTAATCAAGCAATGCTACACATTCACATTTGCTTCACTGGCATCTGGATTTATCTTCTAGTAAGACCAGTTGATTACTGTGTCTGCCACTATTCTTACATGCTGGGTTCACTGCTATTTCCAACTTAAATCTTAAAGATCAATTACAACATATCAAACTTTTTTTTTTTAATTTTTAGATAAAGCAACACCAATTTGAAACCATATACTAGAAATTTTCATATGCAGAGAAAGCAGTTGCTCTAGTGTCAGTATCAAATATCAAAAAAAAAAAAATCAAAGGTCTAAGTATCCATAATTACAGAACTTCTAGTATGTCTCACAGGATGCTCAGAGCCTGATAGCATTGGAATCCACCACCAAACCCAAATATTTCAATGGAGTTGTTTTATGTATATCAAAGTTTGAAAATTTTTCACTAATAATGTTTGATTATCTATAAAGCTATAGATGTTAATATGAATTGAGTTCTACATTACAGTAGAACTCTGAAAAAGATAATGAAGTAAGTATTCAATTTCAGAGGCTCTAAGAGTTATTCACGGTATTTCTATAAACAAGATGCTGTGGATTAGCATCCATTTCTAATCCTATGTGCGACATCAGGCCTTATATATCATCCTCATTGAAGGTATTATTAATCTCCTTCCAAAGAAAAATATTTTCTCACTCTACCTTTTCTCAATTTCTGTTCCTTTTCTTTCACTTGAATTAGCACAAGACTCAGTTGAGACTCATACCCAGTCCTTAATTCTGATACTTAAACTTACTGCTCAGAGGTGCACCATTACAGCATGCATCATATAGAGATTTTATCCTAGCTAATCAAGCCTTTAAAAATAAGTCACATATCAGAATTAATGCAACATAAAATGTGCTAATGTCACAATACGAGAACAGAAGTGGTTTTCTGATACCTAGGAGAATGAGTAACAGGACAGAATTTCATTCAAATAGAAGTTGTCCTCAGTAGTCATATATACAAAATAGCTTTTTGTGGTTTATGTGTAAACGTGTATTCTAAGTTGTACTTCAAATATCTGAGAAGTTTCCAGGTTGTTTTTGTTTGTTTGACTTATAAGTTTTCTTAAATCACACTGTCAGTTACAGCTTCAGATGCAGCACTGGGAAGGTATAAACATTAGAGCTTTTTAATGGACTAGGATTCAAACAACAAAATCAGGGAAAAGCTGACACAGAAATCTCTCTCACTGAAGACACTTAGGTTAAAAAAAAAAAAAAAAAGATAGTGAGACAGTGCCTGCTACTAGCAGTAATGAATCAGTGAGGGAAAGTTTACAGATTAGACTAGTAAAAAGCAGGCAAGAAATTTGAGAACCTCCAAACAGGAGCAGCATCTTGGCAAAGCTCCCACAAGCAAAAGCACTGCCAGGCTAGGCCTCCCCTTCTGTGTCTCTAAAAGCACATGTACGTAGCAGTCTGCCATCTGAAATTAGTCAGCCCAGTACAGAAGCCAAAGCAGCACCTGGCCAATTACCCAAACCACCAAAGCATCTTTATTTATTCATAACTTAAATATATCTATATCTATATATCTGTGCAACAATTAATCTGTTGCTACTAATACCCAAGCTTGGTTACATCCACATGAGCTGTAAGCTGAGCAACTGCAGATTAAACACATGCTGAACTGATCTTTGGGAAGGTAAACTAGCCCTCTACTGTTTACTACTTGAAGACCTGCAACTTCCAAGATGACATTTCTGTTCCTTTACCCATAAAAAGAGACTCAGAACAGTTTTCTAAACATTCATATAATTGGAAAATATGTCCATCCTTACCACAAAATGCGCACAAGAACACAGCATTCGCTTAAGTTTTGCTATTATGTTCATTCTATAAGCAAGTTCTGCCTTATTTTATCTCCCAAAGTCAGAAAAGAAAATGTCAGAATAATTTTCACAGAGAAAATTTTGATTTGGTTAAACAGCTCAAGACTTTCAAAGTGAATGTGAAGTTTGACACAGATGCTCATGTTTGGGTGCAAAATCATTATCACCATTTCATAAAATTTTGTCTTTCTATGAGTTATTGTTAAGAAAGTCACCAAAAATATTTCTACATTCCACATTTCTACCATTCTACAGTCAAAAAAACATTGTAGGAGAATTTACATTACAGAGGACAAAATTTAGGCACCTTACAAATACATTTTCTTTCTCCTCTAAATATCATATATATATGATATAAATATATATCATATAAATAGAAATACATATTTAATAGAGGCCCACTTCCTTACTGATTTTTATTGGTTCTGTGACTGAAAACTGCAATTAGTTATGCATTGCTGACTCATATATGAATCCTTTTGTCATTATATTATTCAACATGACCGTTAATAAGCAGGACATACAAAGTCTAAGGAACTGCACCATCACCCTGTTTTATTAAACCATTTGTAGCAAGAGACAGTTAAATATTGTATATCCTATAAATATATTAGTCCAGCAAGGAAAATACTAGTTTGTCACATGAAATAAGCCAAGAAAGCAAAACCAAATAGAAATACAGTTTAATTAATGCAAACAGCATTTAACTTTTAAGTTTAAAATATGATAAAATAAATGCATGACAAATAGTTTTATTTTTAAATGGACCTCACTTACAAGTGAGCTTTGCTGGAGATATAAAACTGACAGAAAAAACGAAACAAAGGAAAACAATTTTCATTAGTTCAAATGAAACTAACACGGGTTACCAGCATTAAAAAACTTCTTTAAATTCCAAAATGAATCTCTTGTCCTGACCTTTATAGAGCTCAAGATGCATACGTACACAGAATAAACAAAATAATTTGAAAGCAAATTCACTGAGTGCACCTGACCTTTGAAACAGCACAGATAATTTTAGTCCGATTTGCACAATGGTAGTCTGTTTTTATGTAGCAACACAGATATGACAAAACTACTTAAGGAAAAAAGACAACATTTTACCAAAATAAAAATATCTTTCAATATTTTTGGAGATAGACAAAAGTCCTAGGAATCTCAGGTTTAGGAAAGATTCCTCTGCACTTCCCTTAGTGTCCAGCTAAAGACAATTCAGCTCTAGAGAGAAAAGCCCATTCTGTCAGTTATGTTGACAAACTGACAAGTAATTCACATGTAAAAGAAAAAAATTAAGTTATACAATCACATAAAAAATGGTTTTGAAAGGAGTGACCATTAGTTTTCTCCTTGCTCATCTAGTATACAGTAGGCTATTTAAAGCATCTCTGGCTGATTAGCTTCGATTTTCAGAGCTGAGGAGCAAAATGAAGACCCGCAGCATAAATAATCTGGCAAGCAGTGCTGACAAGTAAAAAAAAGCTCTGGTTACAAAGACCAGATGTTCTCAAAACTAAGCACAAATTAGCTTTAGCTAGAACTAGTTGACAATACCTTCCTTTTGTGAAGGACAGATGTCACAAGAGTTAAAATGACTAACTTAGCATCACTTGGGAAAAAAAAAAAAGCACTACAATTTATTTAAACCCCAAACCAGTTTAAACCCCAAACCAGTTTACTGCAAGTTAGTTGTATTACTTCTGCCTGATGAAATCCAAATTATCATGGAGGGCTTAATAGCCCTCCTTAGATTCAGAATGTCGCTAGCTCCATCAGCTTCATCATTCCACACTGATGGTGACAACAGGGTTCTGCCTCCGCTGGAAAACAGTTTTGTTTGTTTTTTTTACAATACCTATGGGAAAACTGACTGAAGAAATCCCAGCCTTGATCTGATTAGTGTTATAGTAGTTAAAATTCTTCCCTCCACCCTCCAATTACAGCTTTCAAGATTTTTCCTAACATACTTAAAAATAAATATGGACAATCACATATATGTCATTGTTTTCAATAGGAAGCAACATTGACAGTAATATCTGTTAAGCTATAACACCTGTCTTAAGGAAGAAAAAAAAAGATAGGCATATAGGGAAAAATAATTCAGAAAGTATATCCAAGAAAAACTGTTGATTCACTAACAGTTTAGGCCATGGATCTCTCCATGTTCTATTTAACTAGTTAAGTTCACAATGCAAAAATTGTAAGGCATATTGGTAATAAACATTAATAAAATATTTTTATTCTGAACTTCAATATTTGCAAATATCAGTGCTTAGTCATTCTTATAGCAAGCATAAAGCAGCAACAACCTTAGTTGTTGGCTAGTGCATAACCACTGTGAGTAGATTGCTTTTTCAGGTCAATATGCACTCTTCTAGTACATGGACAAACAACTGAAGGCTGAGATCTTACCACACCACAAATTTTCTGGTAAACACTTTTACCAAACAAATAGGAATGTTGATGGTGCCTTTTCTCCTCCATTTTAAAGATGTGTTATTCTGAACCTTTCAGGATTGAAAACATTGATGGGATCAGAACTGCAAAGGGCAGGGAAATGTTACACTGTCCCATATCAGCGGGAAGTGTAAGCCAATGCATAGTAAAGCAAGATAACTGTTAATCCTTTACAACATAACCAGATCTTAGTTTGATGCTAGTATTGAATAAATCCAGTTTTGATGCAGTACCCATATGGTGGTAAGTCTCTACAAGTATCTACAAAGAAATCACAGCATTTCAGTTTATCTCCAAAATGGTCTGCAAGCATTGTATCTGTCATTAAGAGGTAAGAAGCTGCCACCTCTCAACAAAGCAGACCATTATTAGATTGAATTAGTATCTAGTCCACTTTGAATCACAGTTATTATATGAACCTGCTGAACTTACGGATATGTACAGATATGGTTAGAGCTAAAAGGCTGTTTAGAAGTTGTTCCTTACCACCTCAGCTGGAACAATGCCTGAGCAAAGCAGAACTTTGTACTACTGCAGTGGAAATCTGATTCAGAGGTTAAGAAGCGCTCATGGTTATCTCATGTTTCCAAGAACAATTTTCTGAGTTGCAAGGCTATCAATTCTTCCACCTAAAGCAAATCCCACTTCTCTCTCCAGTTCTTGTAAAAGCTCATGTGAGCAACTGTCTATAGGCTGTACAATAAATTCAAACAATGAACTTTTCAGGATTATCAAGGATGAAAACAACCCTTTTCTGTATAGTCAACTTGCTCGGGTGACTCTACTGCTGTGATTCACATAATCCCAGAAAAAGCTGTAACAGGATAACACATCGGAAAGGGAACCAGCAGCTGAAATGGAGTTACTTGATCTGGAATTCCCTGAGATGGTTATCCTATTAAAAAAAAAAAAAAAAAGAAAAAAAGAGGAATGAAACTTATATTATTAATTCCTAATATTTGTAGTGGCTGAATCGTATCAGATAGGCACTGTCCTAAAAACAAACAAATAACAACAAAAGAAAAACAGTGCTTAAACTGTCAGTTAGTAGGCAGTTCAGACACTGGCTTTTTATTCACTTCTCATTTAAATGATTACAAGTATCTCTAGATCCTTGTATCCAGACTCAAAACACTAGCTCAGTATTTCTGTGGCTACGTACTAAGAAATCAACCTTACGAATACAGATGTAGTTCACTCCCACTATCAAGCTATTTTTCTCACCCTTGACTTCAAACGTTTCCACAGTGGTTTCTGCATGGTCTCAACCCACAGCTTTGAAACCACCAGTCACTTCAGTTGCCTGCATGGCTCTTCCCTTCCAGATGTTATTAAAATAACTGCAACACATTTGGTCTGGCAATTGTTAAGCATGCATGTGTTTTTGACCTCTGCTGTTTACAGGAAAAGGAGACAATGTCATCTGGTCACCATTAGAACCAAAGTATCCAAGTTTCCATCATATGCTTTAAAACAGTATAGTACAAAAATATTTCTGAATTAGAAGCTCTCCAATACATGTTCTCTTAAAACATTGGAAAATTATTGGCAGTTGCATCACACAGTCTCAATATACACAACTGAAAACTAGTTAAAATATGGGTCTCATAATAAACAGAAAACATTCAAGGATTAATACAGGGTGCTTTTATCTTTTCTAATGCTGTCTTCACATTCATATTTTCAATGTACTGACAAAGAATGCCTACATACATGCTAAGTGCATCTCAAAAAGAAACATTACACTAGAAAAATACAGGAAAAACAGCTGCCAAATTCACAGAATAAAACCTCTTTCTACTTTAATATTTTATTTTCCAATTTTAAAACACCTGTCTACATCTTTCGGCATACAAGTACTTTAAAAATATTTGTTTTCCTAAGAAAGCTCTTTCCCTTTATTTGACTACTCACATAAAAATATCTATACTAAAATGCACTACTTAGTCTAATGTTAGAGTACAGTGACTTCTATCTTGACTTCGGAAGAGAAAACACAGGAAGATTATTTGCACTGTGCTGCATGAACATTCAACCACAGTTATATGTTTCCTGTTTTAAATCCAGCATCTGGTATCCTCTTACGTAACAACTGAAAAGACTAATCTTGACTTTTGTTACATAGGTACAAACCAGTAACTACCTCCCATCACACAACTAACAATTTAATTGCAACAATCCAATTGCCAAAAAAACTCCTCCTTTCCAAAATCAGTACTTAGCAGGACAACTTACAACACATTTATATTTGTTATATAAATACTAGTTAATATTTAATATATAATACAGTTAATATTTATTATAATACTTGATAGGCTTGTTATATTTATTAGTTTTATTATAAATATAGTTTTTAATAACCAAATGGCTACTCTTACACAAATCTTTAATGATAACTGAACCAAAAATATTAGTCAATGATCAGCATGCAACAACACTCAAAAAAAAAGCAATTAGTTCACAAAATAACATCACTGTAGTTTCAGGATAAATTAAGTAGCTCTTCTATGAAAGCTCGCATAGCAACAGAGGCTGAAGTCCAGGGTCATAACATTTTCTAGTGAAATAATGTGTAGGCTATTAGCTCTTCATTGATTTGAGATGTGCTCATCTGTATTTTGATTTCTCCATAAACACATGCACCTAATCACGTTTCAAACACACGTACACATTTTCCTCAGCAAAGCACCTGCCTAAACAAAAATGATGGAACAGATTTATAAAACTTACATATAGGCAAGCTCCCTTCTGTCCTCTCCCCCTCCCCCTATTTCCTTCCAAAATTGAATGTTGTAAAGTCAAACTTGACCTGAAAACTTCTCTGTAATGAATAAAATTCTGCTATTCTGAAACAGTACTCATCAGAACCATATAATTCTTAAATATTTAATAACAAAACATACACTAAAAAGATACTGAAAGCCTGAAATCATTAGGATATGTCCTAGCACAAGAAATAAAAAGGAGACATACATTTCTCTGCAAGTGTAATTTCAAAGTCCTTTCACATCGGGATCTAAAGACTGTCAGCTTGGTTGCTCTGCTACTGTATCTTAAATAAGCATGTAATGAAGCTACTGGTTTTGATTCATTGAGATGCCAAAGATCATGGGTAAAGTATATAAAATTAATGAATGTTTTTGAAAGTGGAATATCAAGAAGGTGGTAAGAATCAGGTACGGCATCAAAAAGAACAAAATACTGACAGAAAGAAACCACAGAAAATCCAGCACCACTTCATTTTAGTGACCATTCAGAACAATAATAAAGTATGAATGCCATTTCAAACTCATTTGCACATCCAAACAGACTATGCAACATTTTACATACCATCAGTTCAGGGAATCACTATACTGTTATTAACAGAACACTGATTTCCAGTCTTAATACAACCTGAATGCAAATTTGAGTCTTGTATATTACCTACTGCTTTCTAACATGCCTTCATTATCTCTTAGTTTTCAGCTAAGACTTGCACACAAATCCACCAGAACAGTTTAGAAGGTGCTTAATTTTCAGTATTTGCATAATTCCACTGAAGTGAACAGGACAAATAATATGCATACTTAGTGGCAAATGTCAGCACTATGCCAACTTTAAGCCTTACTCTTCAACATTTCAGAAACAATTTTGAAAACTAATTAAATGACATATGTAAACTATTCTAACAAGTCAGTGTGCAATGACTGCCTAACAACAGGATACATTCCGAGGCCAATATCTATCAGATTTTTAGAAACTTAAAACCTTGCCAAATTTGAGCAAATGCTAATGCTAAAAAAAAAAAATATTTATCTTCAGAAGAATTCATTTAAATGCTTTTGACTATTGACGCATTAAGCCACAGTATTATTTTGATGAAGTAACAGCATTAGAGTGCCAATACAGAAAATCTGTACTTTGGTGCATCTATAAACAAGAAGCTCATAAATATAGTTCCTGAGTTAGCTGCATTAAACTGCAAGTCTGATGAGCTATACTGGGAATATTAGGTAGTGTTCTGAAAATTGATGGGAGAGAAACGCATGTTCTGATTAAAATCAAAAGGTTTATTTATACCTTGCAATTAGAACATTTTCTTTAATTTTGCCCACAAGGTTATAAACAGCTCTTTCACCTAATTGTTGGTTGGGGTTTTTTTAATAACTTTTCAAGCTTCCTACTTGAATAACCATACCACTTCTAAAAAACAGAACACCTTTAAAAGCATTACACCATTTTGAAATTTTCTATGATGCTTTTGCAAGTTTGAGAATGAAGGTTCATTTTTGAAGGTGCTGGAATGAAACATGAAATCACCCAAACCTCTCTACCATCCAAGGATACTCTTGTTTCTCACCAGCATAAAGGAATAACACTGCTCATCTAATAAGAAATACAATATACAGCATACCTGTTTTTTAACATAGGAAAACCAGATAGTAGCTGTAAGATCTGGGAAGAAGTAGGATAGGAAAGGTCCAGTATCAACAGCTGACTTTATGAAGGTGTTAACTGTTTTGTCTGTTCATCATGAAAGCTTGCTTTTTTGAACTCTATTTGGTCATGACACCACTCTGTACATAAGAAAGAAGATAGGAAGGAAAAAAAAATTTACTGCAGTAAATAAGAGTCTGGTTAACAAAGCATTTCTTTAGAAATGTCAGTAGCATCCTGCCCATCATTATAAAAATGTGATTATCACAAGATGAGCCTCTAGAATGGCAGTTTTCCTGTATTTGAATAATTCCTATGCTGATCAAGCTCCTCTTCAGCACCACCTCAAGTTCATCTTTAACTACACTAAGAATCAAGGATTACTCCTTAACGTTTCATTTGCCGATCAAAGCAAATTCTCTGAGGATAGATAAATTGTGTTAAAAAGTAACTAACAATTAAATTAGTGTCCCACTCCTCGAAATGCAGCACACATCTCCACTTTTGGTGGAGTAGCATAATAGTAATACACAATCAGTGTAGGTAAAATTGAATGTCTGTTTTACCAGAACCATCTGCAGGAACCTACCTATACACTACGTTCTTTCTGAAGGTAACCTCAGCCCTCCTGGTTTGATACACCTCCCTGAAGGTTTACATTTTACTGAGCATGGATTTGGGGTCCTTTTATAACATTGGATTAATTTTCATAATTCAAGCACTTGTAGAAGAGCCCTCTTTTTAGCAGAAACTCTCCAAACTGTTCTTTGTAGGCGTACAGTCAACATCATCTGTTGTCAAGAAATTTAAGATGAATGCACCCCACCCCACCCCCCTCAATTAATGATTTCTGGAAAAACTCTTTCAGCAGCTGAGTCATTAATTTATTGGCTTCTGAGACAGCAAGCAAACTGCTATTACTCACCAGTAGGACCACACCTGGAAAGTCATAAACAGGACTAGATCCAACTTACAGAGACAACCAGTCAAAAGCATGGGAATCAAGTTCAACTAACGCAACTTTCATTTTTACTACTAAAACTTCTAAACGTTGAACTTTATGAAGCTGCTTCTTAAATATCCCAATTTTATCTTTATTTTGTGTGTTCTACTCTGTAAAGAGGTAACTGCCTCACTGTAGAAAATTACGAACATTCAGAATTGAAAGACATTAAATTCTGATAATACGTATTTATGAAGGATGTTCGGAATTACACTGGAGTTTTAGAGACAAGCATATTTCCCTCATGTAACCTGTACCACCCAAAGAAACTCAGTAAGCTTATTAACACCAAATAAATCAAACCCAGATTTGGTTGGGCCCTTTGGTGGGTTGTGGTTTTGTTGTTGTTGTTTTTTTAAGAAATCTCATTAAATATTAATTTTAATGTTGCACTCAGAAAAAAACAGGCATTATAAAATACAAGGATGCACAAACAACACATTGCACCAAACAAATTTAACACTTATTTGATAGACTAGTGATGTAATGGAAAAAGACAAGAATGAACATAATTTGTTAAGACTTTCTTTAAAGCATCCATCTTCTTCTAGAGCTTATGGAAATAACAAAACAACAAAAATATTCAGCCCTGTAAGAATAATTGAAACATAAGTGCAGAGAATCCATAGTAAGGCAAACAAGACATTTAAGCTACTATTAAAAAAAGAGAAAATATGGATAATACAGGGCAATGCAAGTTCCACACAATAGTAATTAATCATAATGCATAAAATAAAAACATTGCTTAAATAGCACCAAATTCTTTGCGAATAATAAGCTTGCGTTTCAGAATAATTGTAATACTAGAGTTTGAGCGGTAGAAGTCAACAACAGTTTTGTTTCAGACTTAAGAGATCAATATCTGGGCCAGTGAATAGTAAACATTACTGATTTGTTTAAAGCTGTTTATATACACCCATTCTATACACAAATCAGATGACAAAGTTGAAGAGTGGCATTATTTTTTACTTTATAAGAAAGTCAAAATTACAAACATGTAGAATTATATGAATAAATGTAATTAACATAAATGAAGCTGCAGTCACACCAGAGAAGAATGACATTTGTAAAATTAAATAATTCTATTTACTGCACATTCACAAAAGGATTCGCGTGACAG
This sequence comes from Cygnus olor, assembly GCF_009769625.2. Classification (NCBI taxonomy): domain Eukaryota; kingdom Metazoa; phylum Chordata; class Aves; order Anseriformes; family Anatidae; genus Cygnus; species Cygnus olor. The sequence continues at coordinate 14,119,164 of NC_049178.1, forward strand.
ATGACAAAATGAATATGAGAGGATTATACATTGTAACTATGAAATTGCAAATCCTATAAAGTACGTACACAGTTGTAATATGCAAGACAAGAGGATAATCCTAGTCTCACCCTGAAGTTACAAGAGTTGACCCAAACCATTGTTTCCTATATCACTCCTACATCCTCCAGTCTTCCCCAAACATAAAAATATTAACTTGGTCACTAATAGTCACATGAAACTGCAAGCATACAATTCAAAGGATATCAAACTAAAAATATTTGACTATCATTACGGCCTTAGTTTTACACACTCTTCTCACATATTTCTCAATACTATAATACCAGTTAAAATAGCATTGTTACAAACAGCATGTTTTGAAGAGATTTAATTAGAACTTGCATCAGAAGTGCTATACTTGGAAACATAACAGCTCAGGTTAAATGAAACTAAAAATATTTTTGCCCAATTGTTACTAAGTGATCTTACAAAGCGGGGGGGGGGGGGGGGGGGGGGGGGGGGGGTGGAATACGTAAACTGAAAGAAACGCAACTGAAGGTTTCATAGTAACTAGCAGAACTGACTAGTGAACTAAATTCAGCTTTTAGGAGTACTCCACACCTAGCACTCAAAGGGAAAAAGCAATGGGTGTGCAGAATTTCTTTTCAGCACATAGAATGTAACTTTTAAAGACAGGAATAGTTCTCTGCTGTCATTCAAAGATTTAAGACTACTCAGAATATCTAAAAATGCATTTGAGGGGAAATATGAAAGCAGGTTATGAAATCTAAGCACCTACTATTTTTTGGAGATAACAGACATCCTGCCCTGAGGAAAAAGGTTAAGTATTTCATGCACTTTTTCCATTAGACATTTCTATGACTCAATTTAAAATTAAGTAGCCAAGATCTTAGCACATGTTCTGGAATGTCTTATTTGAATCACCAACATCCAGTATTTGAAAATAAATTATTCTGAAACCTGCCTACAGATGACATATTGTGTGCAATTATTCTTTGAATTCAATTTTGTATTCTCCTCTTGTTAAGAATGTTATCGTTTAAGATTTTTAATACATTAAACCCCAGAAAAATAATTTAAGCCGTTTTTTAAAAGCAACTGCAAATTTCGCCTGAACGTCTCGGAGCTAACACAACAGTGCTTTTTCCTTCCTTTCTCCACCTTGATTTTACTCGTTTCTTAAGTGATTTATTAAGAACTTGCAAAATGAATCTGCACCTCCGACACGTGTCTTCCTTACCAGAACCCAACTGCCTTTGCTTTAGCCACTTTATTGTCATTTAGGCTACCCGGGTTCAGCTACAGTTCTTTATTAACTGATGTAAAAGGAGCAGACTGATCACTTGGACAAAGTGTAGGAAGCACCTAAAATTATTTGAAGCGTTATCACCCCAAACACAAAGTTAAATTCAAGGGGCTGGCCAGACTCTGTGATTCTAACATAACCAAGCTGCTGCAGTGACGGGTTTTGTTTTGCTGGGGAGCGAAGACGCATTAGATCTGCTTCAGCCCACTGAATTTCTGTCAGAAAACCGACTTCCTCTCGCGGCGGTCAAAAGCAAGCAGGGGAGGAGAGGAGAGGACGCGAGCTGCCACTGCCGGCACCCAGTGCGCGGCTCTCCCCACAGACAGTGAGGGGTGATGCCCAGGCTGTGTCCAGCACGTAGAAGCCGTGCCAAGAGCTTCCGAAGGGGCTCCCTGAGCATCCCGCCTGAGGGAAGAGGGAGGGGGTCGGGCAGCGAGGCAGCCGAGCGCTGAGGGGATGGGGACAGGGAGAGGGGAGGGCGGCAGCAGCCACCTCAGGAAGCACGAGGCCGAAGGAAAGGCTCTGCCCGCTCCACCAGCAGCAGCAGCCGCCGCCTCCTCCCCGCTGGAAGCAGCGCAAGGAAGGTGAGGGAAGGAAATCGACACAAAATGGAGACTTACGCTCCCCCTCCTACAACACATGCGCAGGACCGGCAGTGAGAGAGGGAGGCGGGCTGGGCGCTCAGCGAATGGCGGCCCGCAGGCGTAAAGGGAGGGGGGGGAGCAGTGTGCATGCGTGCTCGGTGCGCGCCGGGCTGTAACGGCCGCTGCCTGAGGAGCCCGCGGGCGCTGCAGACTTTCCCTCACCTGAGGAGAAGGGCGGTGGCCGCCACCCTCAGCCTGCCCCGGGGGCAGCCTCTAGCTGAGGAGGGGACTGGAAAAGCTGTGCCCGAAGCAGCTGGTGTAGAGAAGTCTTAAAAATTGTGTGGACACAGCTCTGAGCGCTCACGTTGCAAGCAGGGAAAAGTAGTGTCATGGTGCGTGTCTTGTGTTTGTAAGGCACCTGCTTTTGGCCAACAATGGAGACAGATTATATCACATCGAAACACTGTCGTCAACTTTCCTCTCACAGCTTCAATTACTAGTTTCTCAATAGTGAGGCAGTGGTGATGTGCCTATTGAATTCTGTTGGTACAGTTGTGGCTGCCATTGCTCCAGGGCTGTGTATCAGAGCCACAAAAGGCACTCTGCACCAAGAGGCACCCTCCAGAGTGGACCGTACGGCGCCGCAGTTGGCTTCTGCCATGAAGGAGTTCTCCCTCCACCTTTTTCCTAAAGGGAAAAAGCCTGCTTAGTAGCTTGCTTCAGTTCACTTGGATGGCTTTTTTTAGTGAAGACAAGGCCTTATAACATAAAGGAAGGTTTGCAGTGACCTTTGGTTTGTAGGAAAATTTGTTTTCAGCCTAGTATCTAAGAAAGCTCTCTTTCTTACAAAGATACCGTAACATATATGCATTGTAGACGAATGAAGATGCTGAACGTTACTGTCAAGTCACAATGCTTTAGGCAGTCAGATGTGCTGCTCTCAGGCCCAAAGCCTTGACCTTCCTACTCATTTCCTTTAGAACATAAAATAACCAATGGAAGACAAGTGGGATGTATTTGCTGGAGACAGTACTGTATTAATCAACGCTGCCACAAAGACCGATATTCCAAGTATCAGCTTCTTCTTATACTTGCGTTGAAGACATTGTCACCTACCCATAAAGGTGATACCAAGTATCCTTATTACTTAATGTAAACAGATAGTCAAGGTTCCCCTTTGATGGCACTGCCATGGAGGATGATTCAGTATCTATACGTCCAAACGGCAGAGTCCTCTGCCGGATCCCTAAAATCGCTTCATACAGAAATGACAGTATTAATTCCCCTGCTGTTACATATTTTGCTAGTCCTTCATGAACTGCACAGCAACAGCTCCCTTGCATCAACTGCCTGCAAATCTACCCCAAATACACCCCTATTATAGTGCATACACCTGTCCTCTAGGATTATGCAGCTAATAATCCACTACTGGCAGCATTTCCTGATATACCCACCCAATTCTGAGAAACTTAGTAAGTACTCATGTTGTTTACAAAAGCAAATATTGTGTATACAATTCCAGTAATTAGTACAGTTAAAATATTTTGTCATTACAGTGCTGCTTTTCAATAATTCTCAGTGATTATCTTCTGCATTGGCAGCCTGGATGGCACACAGTCGTTTCCTCCAAATTACCAGGTTATCATGAATTCTAATTTCTATGTAGTAACTTTTGACTCGGGAAATATTACTCTGTACTTTCCAGAAGTCCTAGCATGGGTTCCTAGTGTTTCTAATGACGTTACAGTTGTGCATGGATTTTATTACCTTGCACCAATTTGGAAGTTTTCCTCATGTCGTACTGATCTCACTGAACTAAGTTAATATATAATAGTACAGAAAGCAAATAGTAGTGATTCTGTTTCCCCCAAATTGACTCAATTTGTAATCAAGGAACATAAAGACAGTGAAGTCAGTCTCTTCACTTCAACAGCTTAATCTGAATCACCTCACTGCCCTTAAGTTATTTGAATTTTCTGGTCATCCCACCCTGCTTAAGTTTCTCTTGATGATATCCTTTACTGCCATTAATTGTTAAGGAGACTGTATCATTGGTAAAAGCAAACACCATCACACTTAACCTCTATGTAGATGGTTTCACTGCCATCACCAGGTGGAACTCCATTCAACTAAAAGGATAGTGTGTGGTGAGCTCATGGGCTCATCACACCCCAATGAAAATATGCTCATTTATACTTCTGTATGTGTAGCTTCTCATTTTCTACTCAGAGTCTTTTGAGGACTGCAATCGGGTAAATGTAAAAATTTAAGACTGTTTTGTTGTCCCAGGCATACACTTCTGATACTGTGGAAAAAAAAAAAAAAAAAAAAAAAACACTGTACTGAAGTATATGCTGAAAAGAATTTAAACTTCAGTAAAGCAGCACATCAGAAAATCAGATTAAACATGTCAGAAAGTTTTAAAACTAACAAAAGAAAAAAAAAAAACCTGAATATGTTCAACAATGTTGAAAACAAACTATAAATCCTAATCTCTTCAAAGAGCTCTAGTCATAATTCTCCATTTCTACCACTGCAATCTCTGTCTGTAACCAGAGATTATGTGTTACATAAATACATGCAACTGCTAAAATATGTAGAAAGCAGATGAAGAGGTGGGTTGCTGCTAAAGAAGAAGCTGTTGCTTACTAAAAAAGTAGCTTTAATATTCTGCTATTAACAGAAAAAAAACAAATGCAAAACATAAGCAAAAGTGAAGTGTGTTTCTAGATAATCTGCTTCTAACATTCAGTGGAGCATGAAATCGCCTCTTGAATAAGAACAAGTTTTATACATGCTTTATACTTATGCAGAAATGAAACTTTTTCTCCCTTTAATCCTTAGCAGGAGCCCGGAATATCTTCTCCTTGCCAATCTCACAGTTTCAGTAAATCAAGTTCTTATAAAAGCTATTTCACCTGCAAAGTGATACATGAGGGTCTACCTGGTTCTGTGCTGCACAGAAATTGTAGTTTATTTTTCAGTGAATTAGGTGGTTTCCACTATGAAACCACTTTTATCTTAAACTACAAGTCCTAGAGCTATGTTGTTATGTATCATGTATTTTCAAACAAACTTTCTTATGTCTTTTGCCTTGATATTTGTTGTGTATCCAAGAAGCAGGAACATGGTAGTTCTGAAGAAGTAACAATGTCATTAGTAATTAAAATTAGTAAAGCAAAATCTTGCAGTTTTGTCATCCTTTGTCTGATAAAGTGATTCTTTTCAGGGCCTGTTTTGGTTGAGTTTGGAAATTTACAGTGTTTGTCTAGTTATTCTTTTTAAGTGAAATTATGTTATTCACCATCCTCAAGTATCTGTGAGAAGAGTCAGAGCATAGACATCCAAAAAGCAGTAAAGCATCACAGGACTTTTTAAGAAGTTTATGTTGTTTTCTTTCTTAGTACTCAAACATAAAAGTATATTTTGTTGGTTTTATTTAGATGGCATCCACAAAATATTCTGTGCTGGATTACAGATATTTTAAAGAGGTGGGTTTTAAGCATTAATACAGTATCACTCTGCTGGCTACTTTATTGCTGTGATGCAGGTTTGCTGTCCCTATTTTCTTGAAGCCAGAATGCGTTATCCAGTGGTCAACTCAACAGCTACTTCTTTAAGACCATTTGGCCATTTCTTCTAACTCATTATTAGTCATTTCTCTTTTACTCAAAAATGGGAGCAGTATTCATGTTTTTGGCAGAGTAACAATGATACTGCATCTAACCAAAACAGCCCCTTCTGTGAAACCAGTCATTAATTCCTCTGTGGTAGCTTGTCATCACCAGATGTCTGCTGAGTTTACACCCTGTGCATTTCCCGTGACTGCACCCACAAGGCATCTACAAATTATTCTGTATTTTCAATAGGAGTACCACATCCTTTCATGAACTTTCCTCTTTACTACCTCAGCAGCTGCAGCTGCTGACCACAGAACTGCAACCTCTCTTTAAGTTACATCTTTCACCCCTCTCTTGACAGAAAGAGTCTACAAACAGCATAAGAATATAATGCCACTTTTATTTAAATGTTAAAATTTCATCACTTAAGATTTCAGCAAGTGGGTTTTGTACAAAATGTAATGAGAAGTATTATACATCCAACACAGAAAAAACATTTCCAGGCTCATATCAACAAGTAGAGTACAAAATGTTTTTGTTTCTCATAAGAAATGCTGGCAACGAAGTCTAACCCTGCCAATAATAAAGCATATCCGAAGGAGGACTCACAGTTATATCTAAGCATGAGGAGAAGCGTAGGCACATTTCCCTCCAGAAATCTGCACTCACTGAACATGATCACCAGCAGTAGATGCAATTAGCTATGTCCAATTTACATTTTGAGCACAAGGGACAAGCTTTCACAGCATGCGTAATACTGTGAACACAACAAACTGTTTTTTTGTGAACACAATGCACAGTTTCTCAGTTCAATGGGAAACTTTACAAAATATACATGCAAGGTATAATTACAGCGTGCCACATATAAAATTTCAATAGGATAATTGAAACAACACTCATATCTTGAAAAAGAAACTGGTTTATTGATGCAGGGTCGTAGACACGTCATAGTATATAATACAGTAAATAAAATGTAAACACCAATTTTCAAATCAACGCAGCTGGATAACTTGAATTCAAATTTTAGGAACAACAAAAAATGAATACCACAAAATAAGCTCTAAATTGCAATCACTCAGGTAACTGGTAAAGAAAAAGGGAAAAAATAGGGAACTGTTAATATTTTTCTAACTCATAAGAGGTCTTTCTTTCATCCTTCTTCTTGTTCTCTGTGGCCATTGAGGCTAGTAGGAAACCAGGCAGTTTAGTCAGAAAACTTTGCCGCATAGCAGGGAGTCTAGTTTGTCATCACATGCAGTAGCAGCTGCCTACATCAAGAATGAAGTTAATCAGTACAGACTAAATAAAGTATGTAATTCTTTAGATGGCTAACAGCGGATTTTGAATAAGCAAAGACCAATCCTTGCTTCCCGATACTTGGAAACTTCTCTTTCACATATGCCAATTTTGTGGTTTGAAACTAAAGAACAATGAAGTTCCTTAATGTATGATTTTTTTACACAAAAGATCTGGATTTGGGTGAATTTGGTACTGTGAAAATATGTGATATTCATAAAGAGCTGACATGTATCAGCGTTCAATTTTGAGAAGAAAGCACACCTCAGAAAGCTAACTGGTTTGTAATTCCAAAGATCATACAAAAAATGGGGGAAAAAATTATTCACTAGCTTAAGAGAAAACCTATCAATTGTTCATATTATCATATGACCTTACTAACTATATGACTCTGCCTATGTTGCAAATATGTGCTACTGGAAATGGACACACTGAGTGACCTAAATCATGGGTATATGGAGTATTTATGCTGCGGGCATGATGGTTCCTCAGAATGCTACTTGCCTGAGTTTACAGAGGGGCTAATCCAAAGATAACATATATGTGGTATCACAGATGTGCGATTAATACTCTCATTGACTGCTAACAGATGATATATAGAATATCAGTGTAAAAAGCAGAAAAAGAAAGAGGTTTGTACATAAAGAATTCAGTCTTTACCTTACTCTTGTGGTAATAGTTCATGATCACTTCTTGAAAGCAACAGTGAAGATTTTCTGTTTATTTCAGGTTTTATTTTAATTCTGCCTGCAAGGCTTGATAAAGAAATAAAAATGTAAATAGTGCCCGTGAAAGTCATGGGGCAACTGCAAATTTAAGCAAGATCATTTTAATACAAAACAAACTGGAACCTTATCACAAAAAGGAAAGCAAGGAAGCTCTCATATGCTACAGAAAACTCATTTAACCTTCAAAATCTGCTAGACGGTTTTGTAAGGAACCACAGCAACTAAAACACATATTAGGATAATTAAATATAGAAGTAAAGGCTGTGCAGCACATATGTTAACTTCAAAAAGTTGGTAAACAATAGATGGGAATATTAATGCAAAGATTATTCATATTTTGATGCTACCCGGGGCATACACCAAAGTAGAGTACTTGTTGCAAAATTGAGGGAAGATTACTTTTGTTTTGGCACATGGCATGATATGGCATGTCAAAAGAATTTAGATAATGTTTTCAAAATTTATAAAGTATATTATTAATGAAGTTCTGTACTTTACTAGGAAGGAAGAAACACCAGGCAGAAAAGTTGTAGGATACTGAGCACTTAAAGCAGCATAGGTAAGGATTGTTACAATCTTTGCTCTTTTGCACACTAGCTCTAGTCTTCACACACAAGCTTTGTGTGAGAACTATGGCTCATATGGACTTCGATAAAATCTAACGTTCCTTGTATGGTTTCTTCTTGACATGCTTTAAATTATCTTTTCTTCTTGAAGGTTCCAGAAGGTAAATTGGCTTATATCTGTTTTACATAGAAAAAATGCACAAAATTTCTCTTGTAAACATCTCACTGGAAGAGACAAAATTGATCACAGGTTTGTTTAAATTGGCTGGTGAACTAATGTCACAGGACTACTTATTGGTACAGATTCACTTTCAGTGAGCTGTTTTTATTAAATTTCCATATGTCAGCTACACAATCTCATTTAAGGACCTTTTTTCTAAGTAAAGTAAAACTGATTTAAATCTTTTTTTTTTTTTAATCACATTCTTTTTTTTTAATCACATTCATTGTCCTTTGAATCTGTAAGTCACTTGAAAGAGATTTATCTTGAGAACAGTATGACAAAATATCAGCAAACATATAATTCAGTCTTTGACAATTCTCAGTGCTTGTGAAAAAATGTCTGTGGTGAAAACAGCTGTACCAGCAGCTGCTTAAATGCAGTTTCACTGATTTGACCATAGCACAGAAAACTCAGAAAGCTGGAGAATTTCCACACCCCCAATAGCTTAAATGTTTTGTCTTTCCCTATTTTATGTTGCAGTTTTAGTAGATAAGGGATATTCCAATATTTTTAGATTTCTTTTTCCTTTGCTTCCTCTGGTGATTTATTTTTGCATGGGAGGAGGGGATTTGGAAACAACCATAGGTTTTGTAAACTATATATGCACATACTTCTGTGAGCACCTACGCAGTCAACAAAGGAAAGATCCTAGGGAAAAAAAATAAAAAAATAAAAAAAAAAAAAACAGTAACAGGTTTTAAACAGTACTAAAACACTATCTCATAGTCATTTTTATTACAGCATGTTCCGACCTTTAAAGTCTTAAGGAACTGATATTATTACTTTAATTTTTGGTAAACGGGAATCATCAAACTACTCTTTCTCAAGATTGTTCCGAGCAGTTGAAAGATAGTTGTATCTATGGGGCGAATGGTGGGGACAAGGGAGTCTGCACAGTAGTACAGCCTCTTCCCATCATACTATTTGTACTAGATAAGGCAATGTCAAACTGGGAGCAGTAATGCTCCCCTTTCCATCAACAAAATTGTTTCTGTAATCTGCATCACAGGATCGCTGCTGGGAGGGAAGAGTAAGCCTCCACAGTAAAACTACCACAGTACAGATACACGGTATGAGTACAAACTTAGTACAAGCTCTATCCTACAAGAGGAAGCTTTACATCTGGTGTCAGGATTATGATTCAGACATTAAGAAACTTGAGTTTGGTGCCATTCCTTAACCAGTACAAATCACGGATATGACTCACCTGGTAAATTATTTATTTGGCATCTATAATGAAACAGTCATCTTTCTCTAACTCCTGTTCAGGATGTATAAGACTTAAGCATTTTAAGCACTTTAAGCATTAATTAACTGAGTAATTGAACTCCAGCCCAACAGTCATTTGTTGAGTGGTTGCTTTGATATCAGTTTGCTTTTGATTTGATTATTAAGATTTCAGTTAGTTTTAATGATATTAAAAATAGTTTATTGTTAATAGTTTTGGTAATATGTCATCTTGTATATGCTTCTGTATTTTAATAAGCCACATAAGACTGTCTTACCTTTTTTTCAATAAGAAACCTGTGAAGTTCAGAATAGATGTTCTGTGATTAACAGAAGACCATGATGAGTTTTCTCTAGTGTATTGTTCTTACATCTGGCATTAATCTGGGAGTATAGTCTGCAAAAAGGAAGGTAGTGTTAGAAGAAGCATGGCCCTGTGCAAAAAGTGAATTCCATAACAAGAATTTGCAGCACTAAATGTCTTGTCACACTGTTCCCACCCACACAACTCCTTTGGAACTCAAACTGGGATATCAGCAGAAGTTGTCCCTGCTGCTAAAGGTACATTGTTTTATGGATGATTTACAGTAATTAACCATAGCTGCCACTGTGCTCTTGTCTTCATCAGTACTCTTTGCCTGTGTATTCTATGTGCACCTTAGCAATTGTGCAGAAGTAAGCCAAACCAAATGAAAATTAACATTACTAAAAATACAATCTGCATAAATAAATCAAAACCTATATTGCTGAATTCAAGAGGAAGGACACAAAGTGTAAGGCTTAGATCTAGTCTTTTAGAAACCTCCCAACAGGATCCACTGGGAAGTCACTCACCTTCTAGAACACAGTGATTAAGTAGAGAAATTCACAAGGCTTTAATGTAAATTGTGTGTTTGCTTTCTTATATTTTGAGCCAAAAAAAAGGTTAGACTACAAAGCAAAACTGCCTATCTTTCACAAGAAGCTTCTAAGCAAAGCAAATTTAACATGGGATGCAAGTAGAGAATTACAGAGAAAAATGGTACTACTCAAGAAACAGGACTTTTAAGATCACTTACTTGGCAAGACAGCAAGACTTGCTAGACTGGTTGCCAACAGAATGGCAGCAAAAACATTCAGATAAATTTGAGTCTCACAAACATTAGGCCACATAGGAACTTTTAAATGCAATGTAGTATGCTGGCCTAAATAGGATTTGCAAAACACTGTTTCTGTTTGTTTGTGGTTTTTTTAGTTGTTGTTGTTGTTGTTGTTTTTGGTTGGTTGGTTAGTTGTTTTTTTGTTTTGTTTTGTTTTGTTTTGTCTGTTTGTTTTTTAGTAGAATACTGTCCAGTCTGCCACTAGAAAAATGACTAAAAGCTAAAGGCAGACTTTTAGCCTGAAATGGAATTCCATTCAGGTAGTGAGCAAGCAGGCAGAAATCTTTCCTAGCTGATATATTTTATGATTCTTGTAAGATGGTGAAGGATTCTCTATTCCTCACTAAATCTCTAAAATGCACAGGTAGTTAGTCTTTACTTCAAAGAGAAGGAGGTTGCAGCTTGATCTGATAACACCGTAACATAACACATTGGATAGCCGGGCAATAGGACTGAGAGAATCTCAACACAGTAAAAGACTATTTATTCTGTTTTGAAGCTACAGAGCTCAAATGAGTGTATCCCTATCCTTGGGCACCGAGGAGGAATCATAACCAACTTCTTGTGCTGAAAAAGAAAGTCCCTGTGTTTTTGCCTGATGCCTACTTTCTCACATCTACCTTTCATTATGATCTTTCTCTACAAGGAGTAGAATCTAGCCCTAACTGCTCTAAATTTTTGTGGGATGTTTAATAAACTGCTCCTGGTTTCAGTCTCTTTCCCCCAAGCTGTAAAAATTCAGATGAATTTTAATCTATTTAGCATAAAATGTAAGGCCTATCTATGTGCAGGTATTTTCCCCATAACAAAAACCCCAGACATTCTACTTGGATGCTATGAATGATTATACCTGAAGAATAGCAAGGTATATAAACATCTATTTTTAAATTATGGCATTTTAAAATGAAGTTGGAATGACCAATGCTGATTTTTATGAAAGGATTCCTTATTTAATTTTTTTTTATATTGACTGTGTACCACTTCCCCATGCAAAAGTACACAAGAGCAAAATTAGAATGATTGGTTAGAAAAGACTAGCTGTGCTGGACATTCTTTCTACAATGTGAATCCCTATGCGGTAGCTGAGTTGGTTGTTTTATATTCTGTATTTAATGGTTGGAACCAATCAAATTTGTTTTTATTTTTAGTTTCTTTTAGTATGGCTTTGGACTGAGTGTCATGCCTTGGGAATAATGTCATTCATTTATGATTATAAATCAATTGAAAAAATTTCTCTGCAGAAAACAAAAAATCTACTTATTGACAAGTTATCCATCACAAGAAGTTTTGACTTAAAACAAATACTAGTTGTGTTTTACCACTCTCCTTTCCAAATAATATGCTTATCATAGACACCTTTACCAAAATAGCAGCATAAGTCTGCAGAGTGCTGTTTATTATGTGTTACTAAACTCAGAGCAGTTCTTGTTTTCTAGTTAAATTGACTGAGGTGTATATTCAAAGATAGTAGAAAATAAAAAAGATGCGGCAAATATATAGAAAAATATATAGAAAAATCATAATTGAGCCCTATACACTGACATCAGCTTTATTCCCCAGAATGACAACAGTTCTCTCACAAACTTGGTACCAACCACTGCATGGCAGACTTGATGAAGTCAAATAGAATCTGATGAAAAAATTTAAGATTCAGCTTAAGTTCAATTACTTGTACCCCATCTCCAGAAAAGCAGTTCAGTGAAAAAGATATCACTAGAGGCTGAGTGATAAATTTAACCTAAGATCTTCAGGTTAGATTTCGGTTTATTTTTTTTAGATTTGTTTTGTACTTAGAATATCTTGGAGCCTTTTAAAGTATAAATTACAACTCGCTTTGGATAATCTTCTTTCTCTGAAATATCCAATGAGATCACCCATGACTTAGAAAAACCTGAAGAATTTCATGCAGAAAAGGAGATTTTCATAATCTTGCACAGCAGGAAGTGTGTTGCATAAAGTATCGCTGTAACAAGCTGGGCATAACAACCCAAATGCAGAGGGGTTTTTAACTCTGAAGTCAATACGCTGTTTCTGTAATCAAACACAAATGGTATTAAATAATAGAGAACTGTTATCATGGTGAAATATTCCATTTTCAAACAAACATAAAACAAATTTTATGTCCGTTATGGTGGGTGGTGCATTTTTGCTGCACAACATAAATTGTATCTGCTTTGTATTTAATATTCAGTAAGTTACAATATGGGTCTGCAAGAGATGATTTGTAAGAATTAACCTACATCAGGTTCTTCCCTCTTTGCATAACAATGAGCCATCCCACTTTCCAGAGATGTGGAGGGAAATACAGTGAAGAAACAATGGCCCAGAACAAGAACACAGCATTTGACTGGAAGTTTTAAACGTTGTGCTCTAACAAAGGAGCTGGGGTAGAGGCAGAATGGCACCCAGTAATTACAAGCATCATTCACTTTCCATTCCCTCCTTTTATAGGAGCAGAGAACCTCTGGCAGCTGGTGGGCTTGAACTTCCATCTCACTCTACCTTGCACAGATTATTTTTCTCTCAGTGGAGTTGCACTAGCATAAAAACAGTAAAAGGAAGCTGTGAAGCAAGCTTTTTATGGTATGATAGCAGGTGTAATATATGACCTTTAGCTGATACATTCATATGGTCAATGGTATTTGGTGACTGTGTCATGTAAAAATCTGGTAGAAGGATCTATATAATAAGCTCTAAGCCATTATTGTATTTACTTCAGTATTATACCACGTAGGTTGCAATAAGGCTTTGCTGTAGTAGAGACATTGCTGAAGTTACAGCTGCACAACAGTGGAGGAATAGTGGTGACTCCGTTTTTCATGTGGTTATTTGTTAATGGTGGCAGCCATATTTGTTGATTTACTTAAATATCACTGGAATTTTGCAACAATCCTTTCGTAAATATTTAGGAATCTTCATTTTATATTTAGTTAGTCCCCAATAATCTGTCTATTACTTTAATTGTTCTTGGTAGATAAGGGCTTTTATGTACTTAAGAAAGACGACAAGCAAATTGGAAAGTGTCCTGCTGGCACACCAACATTTGGGAAAGGATACAGACAGTACATCCACAGACATTTATATTTATTTCCATGCTGCAGACTGGCTAAGATATTTTATTCTATGCAAACACTGGCAAGAGATCAATATAAACAAAATGATCCCAGATGAACAGCTCCAGCTCATTGTTATGGCCATTTCTCATGTAACTGCCTGTTTTAGCTATTGAACAATTGCTGATATTCCTGGCTTGAAAGTATCAGTTACTTCTCCGTGAAGAATCTCACAAGTGAGGAGTAAGTGACAGTGGAAAATTGTATACTATGATGATATAAACTATATAAAAAATCATGGTTTTGATGATAAATCTTTTATTCATAAGCATAATTTTCATGCTATTGCATCTCTACTTATCAGCCTTCATAGAATGTCAGTTTTCACATTCTTTTGGCACTACAGCTTCTGGCAGCTTAGCCAGTAAGACAGATATTGAAGATCTCTCTTGAAACATGCATTTTCTAGAACATAAGGTAAATACAGATGGAAACTGCATTACAAAAGTACAGTAATAACAATCCATATCAATAACCTGTAAGAGTAGACTGAGTCTTTGAAATGTAGTCTACATACAGTCCTTTTATGTAGTGTCTGAAGGTCTTGTTTCATTTATCATTATTGATTCTGAATGAAATAGTTAAGAAGATAGTTTTTATAATAAAAAAGCTACAGCTGAACCCATGATATTTACAAAAAAATTTTGGCTTCTGTGCCATATCATGTCTGTTTTTTCCATGTTAACTTTAATTTTTAGGAAATTCAAAATTCTGTCATTTATTGAGTTGGCAATAAGAAACGGTTCAAAGGACTTGAAAGAATAACTCCCTTTTTGTCATCTGTACAGAGAGACTTCTAGTCGCACAACATAAGAAAACAACTTACTTAAAAACTCAGGATGAAGTTCAAAGAACTACTCCGAACCATAAAATTTGTCATACCAGAAAAAGATGCTGTATTGTTGGACTAGCCTTAACTGACAAGTCTGCAGACAGATAATGTGGCATCGTTCCACCTTAGCTTTAAGCCATGCTTGTAGAGAAATATGAGCATCAATTGCATGACTTTCTGAAGAATGCCTTATAATCAGCAAATCTCTCTGGATCCTACATTTAGATGACACTCTGCTAAGTTCATGGGTCTAGTTCTGGACTGAAGGTTAAATCAATCTATGTAGAATCAGAAAAAAATCCTAACCCAAGTGAAGCCAATTGCAAAATTCTCATAGGCTTCAGTGATACCAGCATTTAATCACACAGTGTTTATATTCAAACACCTGCATCTAACAACCCTCCTTAAATTACTCTTTCAAATTCCATTATTTTAGATTAGCCAAATCAAACAGACTTTATTCTTACATAGCTGTATGTATGAAAAATATATCAAGTACGTACATTAATATTTTTATGAAACCAACACATTTTAATATATACAAGTTCTACATATAAATGCCCCTTAGTTATAAATATGGCACCACAGTCTGTTTTCCAAAAAAAAAAAAAAAGATGAAAAGAACACACAGTAGATGAGAACTACAAGTGCAAGCAGCTACTTCTGTAATACAGAACAATAAAAATAATAAGGAATAAAGAGGGCAAAATAAAATTTAAGTTAAGGGCATAAACTGGGAGAAAAGATGAAGAAAATAAATACACTGTGGATAAAAGAAAGCAAAGATTATCCTAAATCAAAAGAAAGGTCAACTGATATTGGCCAGAGAGAAAAAAAGAATTGCTCAACATCTACATTTTTTTAGTCTTTAATATAAAAGAAGAAGGAAGCATGGAGTTCAGTGAGATAAATATTAATGGGGCTTTGGGAATATCTACCAGAAGAATTAATAAAAAGCAGGTAAAAGAATATTTAGATAATTTAAATATTTATGATTCAGAAGGTCCAAATCATATTCAACCAAAGGATCTGAAGGAATTGGCTGCAAAGGTTCTGACAGATATCTTTCAGACCTCATGGAAAAGGTTAGGTACCAAAGGATTGAAGAGGGATGAATCTTAGGAAGGAGAGAAAGGTAAAAAAAATGGAGAATTTCAAGCAAGGTAATACTATTCCCTACCATGCAAAATACAACAGTAAATATATAATTAATAGTGTATCATTTAATGCATAGTAGCAATAAAATATAATTTTAAGACTGTAAATTCTCTGTCTCTGTCCATCTCTCTTTTTCAGTAATGTCATTCAATCTTAATCATTTCTGAATAAATTTGCTAGCTAAACATGTCAAATTCTTTACATTTTCTCTAATCATGTTAGTAATCATGTTCTTTCAGGCTATGTCACTATGAATTAATCTTTCTTGGTGCCCAGAATTGTCTACCATAGTAAATATCCAGTTTTACAGCACTGTCTAAATGCAGTCCTATTTCCCTCGCTCTGCCCATATCTTTCTGATACACCCAAACATGATGTGTTCCTCTCTCACTACTATTTTACATTTCTCCTTAGAGTTATCTTGAAGTTGATTGAGACTCCTAGATCTCCTTTTGTGGGCTTCTACAAGCTAAAAGTAAAAATTCTTCTGTTTGTCTTTGAACCCATGACTTTGCAGTGTGCAATATTAAATGCCATTCTATTTGTATTTCTGAGATCATCAAATTGTCTAAATTGTCCCACATGATGTTCCGGTCCTATTCTGTATTGATGATATCTCCCAGTTTTCTGTTTTCAGGAAATTTCATTACCACATTTTTCCTTTCTATGTCATGCTCATTAATGAAAATATTAAATCAGTCTTTGAAGAACTCCATTAGCATGCTCCTTCCATTGCAATATTTTCCCTTTAAATTGTAATGTCTTCTTTAGATATTTCCTTGCCTACTTTAGATTTCTTGTACTATTCCACAACTTCTCTTGCTTAACCAGTAATTTCCCAAATGGTATTATATCAAAAACCTTTATGAAGTCCAGATAAATGAGACCTACTTCATTTCCTTTTTCAAAAATCAGTTATGTTATCTGAGAAAAAATATCGGGTGGTACTAAAGTTATGTCTTACTGGTGGATATATTTTAGTTTAATTTTTCTTCTGCATTTTGATGAAACTTATAGTACTGTGTTCTCAATTTTAAAGACAACTACTTGGTGCACTTACCCACTATCTACATGTTGTTAAAATTTTCATGAGGATTTTTAGTATGCAGAGACAGTACTCAAGCTCATCGGCTACATTAACACAATGGCTCTTTTGGAGCCATTACAGTTGATCGTGCCAATGATCCATGGATTATATACTTTTACAAGGTCTGATGCACTTGCAAACAAAAGATTCTTTTTCCTTTGCATCTCTGTTTCTCAAGAGACATTCCTTCTCCTCTCCCAAAACCATCCTTTAATATTAATGCAAAGCAACCAAACAAAGGAAACCAAGCCACAAAAATTCTAGCTATGATGATGTGATGAATACACTTAATCCTGGAACAGAAAAGTAATTTCTGTCTCTTATGTAGGCTCTTTGTGGCTGCTTTCTCTTCAGTGCTTCTGTAGTACAGAAAGGCCCTGAGCCACCCTCAGGATCATAAGCACACACGCAAATTTAGTCCCATTTTTAACCATGACTCGAGGACAAAAAACATTCCCTGAGAAGAGCACAGCTGCAAGTACTTTTGTGTCTTTCCTATCATGTGTTGCCACATATCCTTGCTTCTCACCATTCCCAAATAAAATTGTGCTCTGAATCAGGTCCATCCAACTCTGCTGCTGAACCATCCTGGTAGTTGTGGTTTCTGGAATCCCAGGAGACTTAGATGATATCCAACAATGCAAATTGTCTAAGTCAGCATATTCCCTGAATGTTTGTTTGGGATTTTTTTTTTTGTCCTGCCTAATGTTAGTATTCAGGCCATGCTCTGAAGCTGGGGCAGATCAAGACGGGAATACAGGAGGAATGGTTCCATCAGACAGGTTTCTATGCTTGTCCTCTACTTAACCTTTCTACTGACAAGACATCTGTGAGGATCTAAGGGCCGTGATAGAATCAACCATAAGTAATCCCTGTGCTGAGTGGAAAGACTCAGTGAGTGTAGCTCATTGCTACACATCTGTGTTGATTAACCTATTTCTCTCTAGGCCAAAGCCTCCCAGTTGTCCCTACTGTATACATGCTAGTTTCTTGCCTGACCCCGTTCTAGACTAAACCAACATATTCCCTGGACAGAGAGACCCCACGATATATAAAAGGGTAGTGTTACACTCTACAGACACAATACAACCTGAGACAAGTTTTTATCCTTCTACATGAAACAGAGTTCCAGTGGTAACTCAGCAAGCTTCACACTCTATCCCAGATTTAGTGAAGATACAACCAGTCTGCACCAGAAGCCAAGCTGGTTACTTGTCCCAGACACCTGCTGCTCATGTAAAAAAGATGGTATTAGTGTAACCAAGGATATTGGCCAGCAAGTGGGGGACAGTGAAATTTGATGTAAACAAAACAAAGAACCTGGTGGAATCTGGGTAGGGTTTCATCATACACAAAAACAAAAGAACCAACCAAATTCCAGCTCCATGAAAATCCAGGTGCTGAATCTGCAGTGATATGTCTGAAGATGATTAGTTAGAACATCACAGAAGATTCCCCTAGGAAGCCCTGCTGTAAGTTGCTTGAAAGAGGGAAAAAAAAAAAAAAAAACATTATCTCTTGCATCTCGCAGTTCACAGAGTCCTCACCAAAGAGTGAAGGCTGTGTTTGGAACACGCATGTGCCAAAGACTTTGTGTGTGACCACAGGAGTGTGTCTTCCTTTCCCTTTACTTGTGTTACTCGTCTATAAAACGGGTAATATATTCTTCCTTTCTCCATACTTTATCTCATCTGTTTAGATGTTAGTTTCTTTAAAGAAAAAGTCGCCTCTCACAACAAGGGAGAAAGAGTGGAGGCTCAGTAATAATAACACTGAGACCTAGACGTTGTCTTACAAAGAAAGATGATTTCCTCTTTGTCTCCTTGCTCGTCAGCCAGGGGTACCAGGATGTGATTCTTATGAGTCAGTGGGTATATAATGGAAGGCTACATATCTGGGTAACCACAGGGGCATTCTGTGGCTTTTACTAAGGGATATAAACTGTATTTGAATTAGGAGCAACTGATATTCAGGGTCTCCAAAAATACAAGTAATTTGGGTTTGTGTAAGGGAGTAGGAAATACTTATTAAATAGAAAAGTTGCGTAGAGTACTAAGAGAAAAAGAATATATAAGGGCTATTGTCAATAAGTCCTTGAAGTCATCATCCTAGTGAACTGGGAAAAAAAATACAGGCTTTCTGAAATGTATCAACAGAAAGAGGAAAATGTGGAGACAGAGAATACTAATGAAAAGATGTAGTGTTGTTAAAGTATAAAATCTAGTTCCATCTGTCGTATTGAAGTCAGCTTTGATTACCATATCATATATGGAATGCCATCAGTCCTGGAAGGGTGCAGTGCAGGGAGACAGGGTGGTTCCAGCTTCTGAGAGTCTTTGACACAAAGCAATTATGAGGAGTTAGGCCTCTTTTCTCTGGGAGATTTCAAGGACACTCTAATAGAATAGAATTCAAGGTGACACAAAAGTATTGAAGTTACCTATGTAGTCAGCTAGAGAGAACCAGATGCCTCAGGGAAGCACATAGCTAAAGATTACCGTCCACAAGAAGGACTGAAGGGGAAATAAACTTATTCAGGAGAGCAACTTACTCATTTGCACAGGAAATCTTCCTCAGTTTTGGGGATCCAGGTTTTTGTTTGGTCTTCCTTTTGCCACGTAGCTCTCTTTGCCACTCTCCTGATGAAAGGAGCTCTTAAAGAGCATTAAAGTCACTCAGAAGTAATTCCCACTGTAGGAAGAGCACACCGTTAAGATATAAACTTCTATATTACCTTTTTTCATTGGGAATCCCATATAGAAGCAAGTCTGGGTGATAGAAATGTCACAGAGGGATATATATATAAAAATATATATATATATAAAATAATATATATATATAATATATTTTCTTAAAAAAAAAAAAAAGAGGGTTATCTGAGCAATAAGCAAGAGTTCTTTTCCTCTGCTAAACAAATAGATTCTTCCTTTGTCTAAGTAAACAGGTTGTGGTAGGGCAATCTTCTAGTTTGAATGTTAAACCATCTCTGTTGGCCTATTTTTATATCCTTACAACATCCCTCAGCCCAGTAGCTTTTGTGCAGTCATTTCCCAAGCTAACAAATTTTTAATTTACTGTTCCAGTCCTCCTTGGCTACATATGCATCTTGTCTTGCACAGTTCTGCAATCTGGTCTCAATTTCCTAATTATGGGTCATTTAGTGATGTAATGACACGAGTGTCCTCAATCCAAAGACCAGCCATACTCTTATCTATCTTAAAATACAGTAGATTGCTACATCCGGTGCACTATGGAAATACAATAACAAGATTCAGAAATGTGCATTTTAAACATCTGATTTCAGTTACCTGGAGATATAAAAGCTGTTCCTCTGGGCATAATGGCAGACAGGGACTTACAAGTAGAGAGTAGACCATTTTATGTTCTGACACTGTCCTGCATTTAAAAAAAAAAAAAAAAAAAAAAAAAAAAGTGGCACTTGAAAAAGCTATTAACACAGAAATTCCTATTAGAGGAGGTATTCTACTAAGGTCCATTGTTCCTAATTTTTCAGAAGGTCATTTTTTTGCACTACAATGATAGCACTCTCAGTTTAACTACTCTTTGCTCAGTCACCTCAGGATATAATATTTTAAACAAGTAGTTATAAAGTGAGCAGATAGATAGGTGTTTTCAGCTAGAAATAAGCACAGTGACTAACACAAAGGGTCTTCTTTGAGAACTAAAAGATGAGTCTCTCCATTCTAGATATTGAGAAAGGAGCAGGCTTGTTGTACGTGGATGCATGAGTCCTCCCAAATATGCAACCACGCCATTTCATGTATTCAATGGTCATCATGAGATTGGTAATAGTAGAAAAAATATGTATTGCATCTTTATAGACTTTTAGAGGGTGTGGAAATGAATATGTTTTGTTCAGACTGATTTGTCTGGCAATCTGAAAACTGTTTTGGCATGCTCAAAGCCAGCACTTACACAGTTGCTTAGCCACTATTTTACCAGTGTACTAATTTCAAACCTCTTGGAAGGAGGTATACACTTCAATGTTACTTATGGCTGCAAAGAACTACACTGGAAACTTATATTTTATGGAGTGAAAAAAAGGTAAAATGCTTCAGGACTAGATTTGCCAATCAATACCTTAGCATTCCAGTTGCATAAATGTTTTTACTTGGACAGATAGAAAGAATTTTGTGTAGTTGGTTGTAACAGACTCCAGAATTTCACTGTTCATTAAAAAGATTATATTTTTTCAGTCATTGTTATAATCATAATATAAAATATTTAAAAAGTAAATAAATTATCATTCACATGCTGTAGAGCTGAAATGAAGGTGTCCCTCTTTTGTTAACTGGTACAACCAAAATTACTGAAGTTACTTGTAGACAAGAGTATGAAAAGCACAGAATTACACCTTTTTACAGCCTTCATTATTCACCTTATTCAATAAAAGCAAGATCTTCTGAAGCACTTACCTGGACTTCAGTATCTAATAGCAACTTTAGACACTCATACCATATTTAATCCTCAGATTCACTGTTCAGTTACCATCTGAAGTCTATAAATATAAAACTTGTCCACCAGTAATCAATCATGATAAGAAATACCTTTTGCCAGTGATGAATAGTTCAGTGTCAGTCTCAAGTTTACTGAAACTTAAAACTGAAATGTTTGAATACACAAATTGATATGGCTGATGCACACTGATTTTCTTAAGATCTTGACCCTGCAAATTCCATCACGTTGTCCTTAAAACCCAATTATTGATTATTCTAGGAGAGATTACTCATCTCTTGAAATTGTAGCACTTTGCATGACAAAACTGAATATTAATGAAAAATGCAAAATATATATAAAGAGAGAGTGTGAAATACTGAGTCCAACTAAAATATCTTTCTTCACTTGGGAAGAGAGGAGTCCTGGGTTCTTCCTCCAGTTACTGTTTATATTTTTGAATTAAGTATTATTTCAGATGGGTCATTTCAAATGAAGATGATAGCAGTTAAAACTGAGAGCACTTCTCAAAATCAACCAACTTGATGGCAAAAAGATTTTTTCTGGAAGGATAAAGGTATTTCTGAAAATACACTGCATCTAAAAAGAGATTTGAGTCTGGAATTTTCATATCCTGTGAACTCTAACCCGTGAGCACCTAACTAAAAGGTGGTGGCAACACCACCACTTCTTCTGGCTGTATTTTATCAAAAGGGATCTGAAGTAGAAATTCAACCCTTTACATCTGTAAATTTCTGAGGGACAAATATGCCAGAAAAGAGTGGAGATTAGGAAATAACTTTTTGTCTCTTTGGAATTAACTATCAGTTATGTTAGCCAGCATCTTATTCAAAAACCTAGCTTTGAAAGATACCTAATTCTTCCCTGGCATTGGCACAGGGAGACTAGTTACCTGTTCTAGTAGGGAACAGGGAACTCCAGTGCTAAGCCAAAAAATAGGTATTGCATGCTGAGCCTAGGTCACCTTTGTGGAAGAGTTATTAATTATTTAGTGATTCTGAGGGATTCTGCCAGCTTCAGTTGTTCTGATGAATTTTTAATAAATCACTATTAACATAAATGGGAAGTATAAATTGCTTGCATTACGCTATATGCAGTAGTAGCAAAGAGAGACTTTTGCTGCAAGGTCCTAGATCTGCTGCTTGCCTAACAGAAACTGACAGCTGAATGATCCATTTCTCCTGGGAATGTCCTGAAAAAATAAAATCTTTTCACCATAAAGGAGTTTTATTTTGCAGTTGCCAAAAAGCACCTGAAGCAGTTGGTCTGTTTCTGAGGAACTGACAGAAATAAACACTATTCTAGTGATCTGCTTCAAAGACTTACCTGGAGATGAAACTATGCACTAAAAGAAATTCAATTAAGCCAAAGGGACTTGTCTTCCTAAAAACATCTAGCAAAAATAAACCCCTATTAGGAGAGTTTAAGTCTTCCTGAAGCACAATACTTACTGAAGATACTTTTCTAAATAAAATCTGTGGTTCCTGAACAACAGTGTAAGGACCAAAATAATAGTTTATGGATTCATTACCACTAGAGGAATTCCATTACTTTCTGTTTTTACAGAAAGTTAGAAAATATTTAATACGTTTTTGCATTGAATTAGATTGTTAACATTTTTATATTTTGACTTCTGACAGGACAGTGAATCAACTACAGCACTGAGTTTGATGTGCCTCACCCTTAGCAAACAGAAAGGTTTTCAATTCAGGGGGGGGAAACAAACAAACAAACAAAACCCACACACTTTGAATAAAAACTTGAAGTGAAACTTTTAAAATAAATGCAACTTAAAACGGCTGGGGAGAATAGAACTGCATTTTAATGTTTTGTATACAGCTATCCCATGTTCCCTCTGTCCTTGCAGGATTGCTTCCAGCCAATTCAATGATGTCCTAAATCACTGAGAAAAATTCTTTTCTCCTTTTGTCCCTGGGACGGTCTCTTCATTTTTCCTGAGATTTGCCTGACTGTACACTTCCAATCCCTGTCGTGTCTTTGCGTGAACTTCAAGCCATCATCTTCATTCTGTGTCTCTCCTGCCTACCTCATGAAGCCTGGAATCATTTCTGCCTGAACATACCCAACAGCTTCCCGAGGAAGGAGTCTCCTCACCCTCTCTGCAAGGCTCCACCCAGACAGGCTTCTTAAAAGAACACAAACACAGTTGTGAAGACATAAATAAAACAAATACCATCTGCCATGCTAGCATTGGCCCATATGTGTAACCACCTTTTCTAAGTCCTTTCAACTGATATTCCACCATACCCAAATACACATTTGGCTTATTAAAAAATTTTAGCACCTTATGGATGCCATTCCCAAACATTTTAAGTGCAATCCATGCAAGTACCCAAATAAGTCTGGATTTTTCTCATCCAACTACAGCCATTTCTACTTCTTAATCAGCTGTAGACCAGCAGTACCAGCTCAGTTCCTTTTATCTGAATTATCTGTGTCTGTTTCCTTCCAGTCTGTCTTATTCTGAACACCCCTACCTCTCACATAAAGAAAAATTGGTTGAATGGTTTGAATGGTTCAAATTTATTTGGAACAATGTGCCTGAAATCAGTGGCGTTATAGCATACACAGCTTTATGGAAATCTTTGTGCTTAATCAAGCTGAAAGGATTGTTGATTTCTGTTGAATGGCAGTGGAATCACAGAAATGACACATTTGCACTGATAGGTTGAAAAGCCAGGGAGAATGCAAGAATAAGATGCTCAGGGGGTAAACTGATGTACCACCATTTCGCTGCAGCTCAGGTGAACACAATTATGATGGACCCTGAATCAGAAAACCAAGTTGCTCAGTATTTCCCAAGTTTGAGAAGTATTCTAAAAGCCATCTAACTTCCTCACTGTTGAATTTTTCTGTTGCAAGCTGGCTTTATTGTTGATCCAAAAGAGACGTAATCACTGAGCAACGTAAACTCGTTCTACTTACTGAGATTAAATGAAGCATCAAGTTAGCACTGGCATTTCACATAGTGCAGAATATTTCATTTCGTATAACTTATTAGCATATGTGATACAAGCTGCTGGAGAGTCATACTGTTGCTTTGAGACTGACAGCTGGAAACCAAGTGTGCAATAGCTGTCCAGTTGTCCCATGATGGAGGGAAAAAAAATTCTGACCATAGATGCCAATTTGAACTTAAAATTAACCATGCATACATAATGATATGCATCTCAGCTAATGAATTCACTTTTAAAAAGATTCATTCTTCAGTTAAAGCTGTATTGTTAAAAAACAGGGGAAATGTAGCATAGAGTGTGTATATAAAAAAGCTGTGGAAATTTGACTATTTGTTGTTTAAAGGTCAAACTTTATTGAGACTAAAGAGATTCTGACAACTGGTCTCATTTTAGAGAACACTTAAAATTATTTTCCTGCATAGAGCAGGAATTAAAGAAGAATTTGTTCTATGGTGAATCCATCCAAAAGAATGACAATGGCTATATATAATGCTAAGGACTTCTTTAAATTTCTGCTTGCTTGTAGTCTTGGCTTTATTTGGAACCATAAGATCACAGTAGGAAAGACAGGTCAGAAGGCAACTTGAAAATGTGCTGACTGCATAGCACAGAAGTTTACAAAAGGCTGTATGAAATATGGAAAATTGGCACTGCCACAGACTGTTTGTGTGGCATTGGGCAGATCATTTACTCTCACAGGGACCCAGAGGGTCTATCTGTGAGGAACTATAATTCTGCTTTTTCCTATCTTTTGTCTGTCCTGCCTATTTAGATTGCAAGCTGTTCTGCTGAGGAGTACAGTAGAGTCTCTCAGCAGTGATGTAATGCAAATCCATGAATAAATAAATAAGAGGAAAGCTGCACTGACTAACAGCATGGGTCCCATGGCGTTAGAATTTGTCATGCCTAGATAACATTTTTCTTACCATAATCTTATTAACATGATAAACTTCTGATTCTCATGATAGAAAACTGCAAGTGAAAATGGTAAAATGCAATCTCTCTGCATTTTGGCCCTATGGGACCATAACCGGGACAATATCACTCTTGAAACTGACTAACAGCTGTAACTGCAAGATCAACAGCAACCTCACATTGAGTGTTCTGCCCTAGAAGGACAAGGAGCCTCCTAAAAACTCTCTGGCCACAGGCAGAGGAAAGCTAGGGACCGTGAGGAAAAGAAGTTGATCTGGATGATATGTAGTCAGAAGAGGCTTAATTTTTCCCTCACTTGTACCAGTGTCAGTTAGCCATAATTCCACAGCGTAGCTGTATCAGTGTTAAACCATCCAAGTGATGGAAAAATTAAGTTCAGAGTCAGTTGCCACAGGCAGGCATATGATCAAGAGAAGTGCTCACCTCAGCCCCAATTACCATTTAGCAGATATGAAATAGTTCCCTTTCTGCCATCACTCTTCTGTTGTTTTTTTTTCCTATCATATACTGATATCTTGTATTATAGGCACTTATTTTTCTCATCTGTTATTGCAATATCAGAACACATTACAGTGTCAGATCGTAACGTGAGCGAATGTTTATGTCTCTCTGCAAGCACAGCTGTATTAGTTGCTTGGTACTTTGTGGGTGGGAGGGGGAATGACAGTAAATAATAAGTAAGGAAAATAAAAACAGATTTAAAAGAACATAACATTTTGGTGAGGACTTTTTTTTTTTTTTATAGTCATGGCTTTGGGGAAAATTACTTTTATGGCCAGATTTTCAACAGGCCTGAACAAATGTGCCTATAGTGTTTGCAGGTGCAACCATTTGTATGCAAGGCATGACTGTCTGAAGAAAAAGCTTTCAGCAAGCTGAGGGAGTTTCTTTTTCTTCCCACTTGCTTTTAAAACACAGGTCTTCTAGGTAAGAAATAACAACCTCCAGCTGAGCTCCTTAAGCTATGTGGTTGGAAAGAGTAGGAAAGGCTCAGCATCTCGGGTGTTAAACTTCCCTGAGAAATCCAGTGCTGAAATCTTGTGAATGTCACAGTGGATGCAACTGGGTGCAGATGCTTGAAAAATATAGCCCTAACATCTTGATGATTCCGTCTAACTTGGCTTTGGTTTTTCTATCCCTTGCTCTTTTCCTACTTCTTTCCACCACCCCCACCACCCCATTTTCAGACACGTACACACATCCATACACATAAATGTGTGTACGTGTGTATGGGTGCACGTATGTACATAGACTCACCTTCAGAACAAGAAAGACTGTAATTCAGAAAATGTGAATCTTTCCTACTCAGTCACAATCTGCCTGCAAGCACTAGGTTTATTCATGTTAGAAAAGATACAAGTTGATACTTTTATTCCAATAAAGGAATTGAACAGAATTTGGAGGTTAGAAATCCTGAAAGCTGATTGCTAGGACTGAGAGCATATATTTATAAGCAATTAATGGCATGCTTGTTTTTGTGTGTTTTTTTTTCTTTTTCTTTTTTCTCCTACACATTCTTTGCCAGTGTTAAAGTACTCCCTGTATGGTATCCACCAGCTGTATTATCAAATAGAAAGAAATAGATGAAAGGAAAAGCCACAAAATCCTGGAATATACTTATTCTCTGCCTACACACAGCTATTCTCTCCTCCTTTTCTCAGTGGGCTGTAATTTCTTCTTGCCCTTTGAAAGAAAGTAGAATTATGAAGAAAACTGTAAACATGTTTAAGAATTGGTCACAAAATGCTAATATATTACAGTCCTGTTGTGTCACAACCTGTATGTGGCGAAAACATACACATATGTAGTAGCACTAATTATCGAGAACATTGACTGAAAGTGGAGGTAAGCAAGAGCAAATACTATTTTCATTGAGTATTAGACACATCCTTAAGAAAGGACAGATAAGGAGGATAAATATATTTTTAATCAAGGTTTTAATGTGTTACATTCAAATTGAATCCATAGTTCTTTTTAGTGCCACAAAGAAAACCAGCTGTTGATTAGAAAAGATTTCAAAACAAAACAGTGTTTCTTGGAAAACTGTGCTTTGTCAAAAGTGAAAGTTTTCACAGGAATGTACCATATTTATTGACAAATGAAACAAACTGTCTTGGGCTCACAAATTTTTAGGAAAAAGATGGAGGGAAGGAAAGAGACCGTGAGTGACTGCACAGTATCTTGGAGGTAGGATGCTTGAACAGGTGTAGGAGACCAATCCAAGGTTTTGCTTAAAGGACCAATTAATTACTTCTAGATTATTCCACCATGATAGACCCTTCTCATTACGTTGTGGTGTTGAGCCCTGTTTTGTGATATGGGATTATTGACTAATTCTTTGATCATCCTTTGGGAGTGAAGGATTAACATAGCTAAATATTGTATTAATCCAAACTCAAGGACTACAAAAACTTAAGAAAGAAAACAGGATTGGAAAGGACCTCAGCAGAGGTCTACATTCCACCCCATGGACTGAGCACACAGTGAGGAGACTGGATTATAGCAGTTCAGAAAATAGACCTGTTCATGTGGTTGCTCTCTCCTTTCTCTTGTTGAAAACTGCCACCACTTATTTTGGAAGAAGGACGTAACTTGGAATGAGGAGAAAGAAAAGAAAGACATTTAACTGGGTAAACTCTGCAAAAATTACATTCATGACATTGAACCCATGGATTTTTCCTTTCACCTTCTTTATTTCTCCTCAGGCAACTGACAGAAGTTAAGTATTTTATCAAAAGCGCTAAGTGTGTCAAGAAGCGTGCATGAAATAATGGCAGAATAATTGTTTTCCATTCAAAAGCATCCATCAGTAACAGAGTTCTTTATTCTTTCAGTATGTAGACAAGAAGTCTACTGTATCATTAGAGTCACCAGAACTGCACTGAAAAAAGACTTATTAAACTAGCGCATCATAAGTCATCTTATCACATCATTTCTTCTCATATTAATTACCTCCCTTAGTCATATGGATTTGGTAGACATGTTTGTGTTTTGGCATTGAGAGCTGCTAGCCATCACAATCTCATACTTGCCACTTTATTTATACAAACATAAGGAACTGCCAGATGCAGAGCTTTCAGTTGTGCATGAGGCTTTTCGTCCTGCTCAGCAGCACAGAATTCTTACAGCTCAAGCCAGTTCCTTCTCAAGCCAATTCCTTCTCAAGTTTACATTGGATGATGAAGTCTAAAGACTCTGTAGGACATAGAAATTTCATGTCTTCTCTTCTTGCCATGGGGCTAATCCTAAAATTCCTGAAACCTGTTTCACCAGGAATTCTTAACCCATAGCAAAATACTGGTTTCTTTATAGATGTGTGTTGCTGTGCTGTCATCTAGTGGCAAGGATGAATTACATGTCATTCAGTGTCATTCAGCGAAAGTGGCTGACAAGGTGCCCCTTAGCTGGAAATAGACACGTGCTGTTCAAAAGCACACATCTTTGCTTCACACAGCATCACCATGAAGGTCTCTCTGCAGAAAGCCACTCTTGCTTGGACCCAATGGAATGGGAAACTCTGGCTGCAAACAACAAGCTCTACAGGACTGCGGCACTTCTGCCACGTGGTCTTCCTCTCCGTCTTCTGTCATCCATCTTGTCTGTTAAGTATTTACAGAAAAATACTCGCAGCTGGATTTTAAACAGGGATTGATATATTCTCAACTACTGCCATTCAGAACAATGTCAACTAATGAAATGGGTAATTAAATCTATAAACATTTAAGATCAAGAAGATACTTTTCTCTCCATGTAAAGCTTTGAGCAAAAAGTCCTTCCTCCTGCATTCATTTTTAATTGACCCTTGGGGAAAAATTAAAAGTGCCACAAGACAATTTCCAGCAGAAAATGGACAAAAGTACTTTCCAGACTAAATGCATTTGTTCAATATGCAGCAAAATTGACAGACGTCAGTGAACAGACTTACTGCCATTGATTTCTAAGGACTTTGGCCCATAGCTGTAATGCCATACGCAAGTAACATTACACTTGTTTGTCCTTAGTTTACATTGGAGACTATTTTATTAATACATATAAACTTTTACAGTCCCGAGTCTATGTTCAATTTGCAAGGGCAGTACTTGAATTAGTCTTGTGTTACTTTTCATAAACTCTAAATTATGTAGAAAGTAATAGTGCCCTAACAATTAAACTGGTCACACCTCTTTGGTTTCACCTACTGAACAGTGCTGGGCTTGGCTGGATTAGATAACAATTTGTACCATATTCTTTGTTCTTTGAAATGCTGAACTCGTTACTGTTTGGTAAGAAGCCTGGCAGCTACTTTCCAAAATTCACTTTTAAAAATTTCAGCTTTATAAATGGAGCTTCCCATACGAATGGAGTGTCTGGAGGACAGTCATCAGACAAAGGTGGACATTTCATAGTTGTCAGACTCTGAAAAGGAAACATCAGTGAGCAATCCTCACTGCAAAGCATCACCATTGAAGAAGCATTTTGCAAATTTGTATAAATGTTTTTATTTTCATCCCTGCTAAATGAAGTCAACAAATAACTAATAAGTTTCCTTTTTTGAGGAAACTAGAATTTGTGTTTATATTTCTCTTTTCTTACAGTACAAATTGCGCTCTCTCTCTGAATTTAGAAAGACTCCTTGGTTCAACCAGGCATAGTAAAAAGATACATAAATATCCAAGCAAAGAGAAGAATGTGCTGAGTTGCTTCCTGACAGGGAGACATTTAAGCACATTCTTAAATACCTTATCTCTCTGAGGACTTCAGTAGATTTTCAAACGAGAAAAGGAATGATGCTCTACATTTATGATCTTTCTTGTTTTGTCCAAGTGGCAGACCTATATCCCTACAGTAATAGAAAATATTAATGAGGGTAAGAAAAATTCTGTTTCCCAAATTAATTATAATTAATCAGAGGCAGTGAATCAATGACCTTTCACACTAGAATATGATAAGAGATTTGTTTTTAAATAATTTCCATGAGAGATTTAGTTTATTTTTGGCTCAGAATTTCATCTTCCTTAGGTGCTTTATAGAAACAAAATTCCATCTTTTTAATTAATAAATTGAAAGACAAGCTGTAACAAGGTCAATCAGGTTGAAATAGCTGCATCCTCATTATAATTTAAATGTTTCTTCTATTAACTTATAATATCTTGATAGAGTAAATGCCTATGCATAAATAAAGTGTTAAATAAAAATAGAAAGGTTTTGGTCAAACACTATGAGTAAAGGTATATATGCCTTTATTTAAAAAAAAAAAAAAAGAGAGAGAGACATCTAAGCTTCTATGCAGCAATAGAAAAATACAAGTTCTTTGTTAGCAAGAGTTAAGAATGATTTAACATGCATACTTAGAAAAGAGGCGGATAAGATAGCCAAAGTGTTCCAGTGTCACCTACAAATATTTGGTCAGGGCTTTATTGGGAACTGGTATTTGAAATAAAGATGGGTTAAAGCAGTATTTTGAAGAAAGGTGAAAGTTGCAATGTTCACTGTCACGGTAACTACAATGCTATTTTCATCACTGAATGTTGCCTTCATGAATGACCATTGGTACATATATTTTATCCTTTTTGCAGCCATTCTTTATATATTCTCCTTTCTTGAAGTAGAGGTTCTTTATGTCTGCTCACAAATACTCTGCACAGGATCCTTGCTCCAAATGTTCACAAAACCTGCATAAATAAACAGTATAGCCTTTCTGTGTAGCAGTTCTGACACTGAATTCAAAAATAACTCATGAATTATTATTTTAAACATTTTTAAATTTGTAATTTCCTCATCAGAGCAACAGACAAAAGGAAAAAGAAGCAAGGATTTCTTGAGTTTGACTTGATTCTGTTTCTCCGTTTGATTACATGTGGAAATAAAAGCATAATTATTCCATTTAGTGTCATCATCTTCTCTTAGCCTCCCACTTAGAAGTTTATTTGCCTTTGTCTAGGCATGGAAGGAGGCCCGTGAAACTCTGTCCTCACTGATGATTCTTTTGTATTATTAATCCTTGTTTTGACTTGGTTCTTTCTGAAGATGCTCTTACAATGTAGATCACAGCTAGTGTTACTGAGCATACAGGAGGTTTTTCCAATTCTCATTTCATCTCCAGGGGAGACATTAAAATGCTCCTCTGCTTCACTATCATGTTCAGTTTTGGCTTTACATACATTTGGTTTTTTGTCATACGAGGACAACACCACCCAGTTTTTCATACAAGTTATGCATTTTTGCTACTATTTAACTCATATAATGGAGCTCTTAAGATGGGCTTCTGAAAAGGTTTGATAATTTTTGTACTTGGAAGGAAAAAATCATAAATATATATATATATGAAAATACTGTCTACTTCATAGAGACCAATTTGGCTAAATTCCAAGTAAACAGAATTTGAATGTGTATAGTTTCCTTTATTAGATGAGTGTGTAACTCCTGTGCCCACAGAGTCTGTATAAATTCATCTTACTTCCCTTGAGTGTGCGACCAAAAATGGTCAAAGTTAGCATATTTTATATAAAACACATTTGCATTTGCTGTGTACAGCTTCCTAAGCAATTCATCTTTAATTTACAGATGGTTGGCTGATGAAGATGTTGAATCTAAGGAATGTGCTCAGGTCAGGGTCTAAAGCTTTATACTCCATCCAAACACTGTTTAGGCTTGGCCCTTTTTACTGAGATGCAATCCACTGTGATACGGAAGATTTAAGTGGGCACCACCAGTAAATCAAACAGAAATGAATGTTCTACTACAATTTTTTATTTTCAGCCTGCTGCAAATGCTACGTGACCAACTTTTTTCTAAGTATGAGACCAAATCATTAGATTAAGGTCTGAGCTAAGATTTGTGGCTGGAGAAAGGAATCCAAAAATAACTTGGATTTTATTCCTTGGGAAGGCTGATGAAGTTATAGACCAAGATTTTTCCTCAGAGAAGTTAAGTGTAGCAGTACTGACTTTAGGAAAGCTATTCTGAGCTACCACAGATAGAAGTATCCCCAGCTTTCCATCACATTGTTTTTAGATTCAGATTAGTGAATTTTTAGAGTCTATGGAGAAAGGTGAAAGTATCTAGCATTTCTTATGAAAGCCCTTAAAGTTAGACAGTGAAAATGTCTCACAGAGCATCAAAAAGCCCAGGCAGACATAATGAATTTAAACAAACACCTAATTTACTCCAGAGTGGCCTTAGGATGCTAATTCCTCCTGGAGTTTTTATTGGGATACAGGATTTTTCCCATCTCCCCTCTCAAGTCAGGAAGCTGAAAGTAGGGATTTCCACTGCTGCAGCAATAAACAAACAAAGAAAAAAAAAAAAAGTACAAAGGGATTCCAGCCCTTTATATCAAGTTACCTGGTGCAGGCGGTATGTTCACTGTCAAATGACCATGGGTCTATACCATCAACTGGGAGTCATGAATCACTGCTATAGGGAACCTCATGGCATGACAAGAAGTGGAGTTGAAGACTGTAAACAGGACAATAAGTTGTTCCACTTTTAAATTTTCAACACAGAGATGCTAACTCGGGAAAATACTTAAGTTTGGAACTTGGAGGTGTGTGCTTGAAGATAAAGAGGACGCAATATTAGAAATATAAGTCCTTTAAACATTTCCCCTTTGGACATGAAATTACTACAAGAAAATTTATTCTTTCTCCCAGTGTGGTTTTTTTGTTTGTTTGTTTGTTTGTTTTGTTTTGTTTTGTTTTGTTTTGTTTTCCTAATAGGAATTACAACTCAAAATGGGATGTAAAACCACATATTGAAATGCAGGTCAGTGTATTAGGTAACCAGGTTGTAAAAGCAGAAATAAGATATGGAAAAGATAAACCCACAAACCACTCAGAATTAGATCAGCTAGAACTGTATCATTTGTCTGTTAAGACATAGTAGTGAATTTCAACATTAGTCAAAATTTGCATTTTTCTGCACTGCAACAGACAACCACTTAGTAGATATTTGCTACCAAGTGTGATTCGCAAATGTGAAATTCCTATATTAATTTAATGGGAATGTAATTGTGTAGTAAAATACATAATCTCAGATAACCTACTATGGCATTTACATTTGATTACCATATCAATGGCTATTCCTTTGCATTACAGATACCTTTGCTGGTGTTCTTTTAAAAGTGCAGAGATATAATGCACTACACAGTATTTCAAACAAACCAAAAAAAAAATCCATTAGAAGGAGTTATGGTGGTAAATGTCTCTCCAGTACTTCAGCACCTTAATTGGGTTGCTTCACTATTTTTCTTTTCCTTTCTTAAATGAAGAATACAGATAATGCTTCACAAATAATTGTACTTGTTTTCTGCTGCTAATGTCACAGAAATCAGAGAGAAGTGCCGGAGCAGGCAGCCAGGCTGTTCCATGCTAACAGGGTTCCACCAGTTTGTAAGTGCATTATGACCCTGTAGCATGTATTTTTAATATTCTTATGGCTTGTGCCATGAGAAACACAGTAAGAAAAAAGAACCCAGCAGGAAATGTGCAGCTGCAAGGGAATGCTTTTCATTAACCTAGAACACTAGTAATAAAGCTAAATTAGACTTAAATATTTCCTGAAGCACCCTGTAATCATTATTTTGAGGAACAATTTCATTAAGAGACAGATGTTTCATATCAAATACATCAAGTGAATCATCAGAGAAGATATCACTTGCCATGTTTCCTATAAACTACACATTTTATCCTTCACCTTAATATTGTCCAGAAAGAGCTTCCAGAAATCTTCAAATCAATCAGTTCACTTTAATTAAATAGTTTATTTTTCCTCAGTAGAACAGTGCACTGAATGTAGTGATATTTCCTGTTCTTCTTTTCCAAATGATGTTTTGTTGTTTTTTCAGTCAGAAATGCAGTGTGCAACACTGGGATGTATTGTCTGCAAATTTGCTGTAAATATATTTGCAATACCTAGCCATTTCAAGAATATTTTAACTCTGTGTCTTTTATTTCATTGTTAGGGTTCAGAATACCTTGAGTCTCTGAACAGCTACATGTATAAAACTTTAATAATATATCTCTGTCAGTGGCAATAGCATTGAATACCACCTTGAAGTGACAGATGTGCTAAAGAACAACCCACTAGTGTTGTGAGCAACCTCAGGTTACCCTCTAGCAAGTTGCAGTTCCCCTGGCTGCAGGGCTTAGTCTTTCCCTGGCTGAGGATTTCAGAGGGATTTTGTGTTACTTGCTGAAATAGGAGCAATTGCCCATTTTTATTACAAGCTTCTTGGGATCACAAAAATACGACAAAAAATGTTGTTGAAGTTCTGTTGTTGAAGGTATTCTAAGTGATGCAGGAGACCTAATAACTGCTGTAAAATGTTTTTTGTTTCTGTTTGTTTGTTTTTGTGGAGGATTTCTCCCAGTCCAGGCAGACCCACAGAAACCCATTAAACTAAAGTCTAATACTTTGAAGGACATGAACAGTGAAGATTGGCTCACATCTGACTTTCCTAATACGTTAGCTTCTTCAGAGAGATCTCTTTCTCTTATAAAAAACAAACAAGACTGTTGAGTGGATGAATCCCGTTGGCAGAGGAGTGCCCACCTTGATCTTTCTATGCTTTCCAAACACTTCCTGTAGGCACACAGCCAACACAGGCTTGTTACTTGCCTCACCAAGGCTTTGAAGATCCCAGGCATTTAACCTAATTGACCTGAACTACAGGTCCACCGCAGTGTAACCACAAAGCATCTCGTAGATATCTTGTGTCTGCAGGATTTGTCCCAAACAGCCAGGAAGCTTCATTAACTCTTGCTCTACTTCTGTTTCTCTCTTTCTTTTTGTTAGCTCAGAGTGAATGTAACTCAAAATCACCATCGCTCTGCATCTATGCAATAGTATTGCTGCATCTCTCAAGACTCAAGGGACTGAGTCTATGAAAACATTCACCTAATAAGGAACAACAACAACAAAAAAAGGTAGCGAACTGTCCTTGGAAGACATGATGAATGTCTTGGTTTACGCTATGAATTTCTTCACAGGGATTTGTAGTTATGTAGTACTCTGGAAGATAATTTTGGACATCTGATATTTAAATGAATTGGTATGACATTTTTAGTGTCTCTTTTCCAGGGTTTTCACCTGAAGTTTTTACCAAGTGAACAGACTAAAAACTCAGAAATACAAAGTCCTTTTAATGAGTTTTCTAAATAAATGATCTTTGCATTTAAAATTAATCTCATGTAATGAAGATTTTTCTTTTTCAAAGTGAACTGAAATTAGTTTCCAGCCCAAATGGTACTTTTTTTAGGCAAGCAGTTATGCAGTTAAATGCATTTAACCTCTGGTGTTACTGACTTGCATCTTTCCCTATACCCAAATTGCCATTAAGACTTAAAGTCGGTGACATAAATTTTGTTGCAAATGCGTATTAGTAGAGAAGGAGGAAATCAGCTTTGCAAAGACTGAGACTGCAGGGCTGTCAGAAGATCCAGTGTACTGCATGGTTAATTATTACTTCAGAGCTGAAACACTTTGACCAGCTATAATTACCCAACTCTAAAACTGGAGCAATTAAATCTCTTTAGACTTCTAGCTGTGGAAGCATGATATCTGTCTGATTGCAGTTCTGTGGTTTGGAGGGACAGTTATGTGTGATACCTTTGTACAGTTACGTGTGGTCAGCCTCGCTCACCAGCATGGTCCTGTCTCACTCCGCTCCATGCATGCTCTGCCCAGCAT
Source organism: Cygnus olor (assembly GCF_009769625.2). NCBI lineage: Eukaryota > Metazoa > Chordata > Aves > Anseriformes > Anatidae > Cygnus > Cygnus olor. The sequence continues at coordinate 14,155,101 of NC_049178.1, forward strand.
AAGGTCCCTGGACTGGAACTCCCCTGCGGCTCATGCTGCCCCCAGCCAGGCTGCATCTTGTATGCAGGCCCCCATTCCCTGTCCACAGTGCTTTATTAATAAGTGGCAAGTACCATTTATTAACAATGGCAAGTGCCTTGCCATTAATGCAGAGTTTTACTATATGTATAGTTACTTTCATCCAAGCATATAAAAGTACTTACAAATATTAATGCATTAAACTTACTAGCACCCCTAGGAGGTAGATAAGAATTTCAGCATATACATTACTGATATGTAAATATATAAAGAATCAACTTCAGACAGCAGTAAAAGGCTAAGATGTTGAACAGAGTACCATTAGGAGTGAGTCTGGATCAGAGAGGCTAAACAGCTTGCCTGTATCTTACACCAGGCTGATAACTAGAGCTAAAAGCAAAATCCAAGAGAATTAGGTTCTACCAGTCATTATTTCTATTTCTTTTTTTACGATTATAACAGTACAGACATTACAATTAAAATTCAAGCCCCGTAGTTTTAGTTACTGCACTGGTCCATGGTAGAGCCCATATCCTAAAGAGCTTAAAGCCTAAGTAGATGAGATAGTGAAAGCTTAGAAGAGAAAACAGAGCAGAATTTCACACAGTGGAGACAGGAAGACAATCCCCGAGTCCCAGTCCAGGGACCTTGCCTCTAAACATAATTCTTTTCCTTTGTGTTAGTCAGCTGATAACTTCCCCGCCTTCAAATTAAACACTTCCATTACTCAGGCAGACAACTCTCCTGATATCTTGTAACATTAGGAAAAGGTTACTTTTAATGTTTTCTGAATTCCAACATGACAAGGAGCAACGGAGAAGAATAAAAGGCAAAGTTGAAAGCAAGAGTTGAAAGGTAAGAATTAAATGAAATCACTTAAACTTAATTCCAAAAATTCAGAAGTGTTTCTTGCTTATGAAGCAGATACTTTCTGAAATTATTATCTTTGAGATTAATAGCTAAGATTTTGCTATATCCAGAGTACAGCTATGTGAAATGAGAAGAAACTGATGACAACTTCTGTCATCAGCTGGTGGATGAACACAGTGGGGACCATTACGAATAAAAGTGTGCATGGCATGCAGCTGGCCTGGAGGACAGCAGGTGATCACAGCCTTCAAGCTCACCTTGCCTGGACAGGGTGAAAAGTCTTTAATGTCTTTAATGAAAAGTCTTTAATGTCTCTTCAGCACTTGCTACCCATTGCACAGAGAATCAGGGGCAAATCTACTACACTCCCATGATGGGAAGAGCCACAGCATGGCATGGGTGAAGGTAGCTGGTACAGGCATGTGCTAGGAATAATTAGGCACACTGTAGGGCAGCCCAAACAAAACCTGTAGAGGTCACAATCATTAGGATGCCTGAGCAATAGCATTTCCCAGTCTGCACCCAGCAACTCATATGTCTGTGATGCACAAGGAGTCAAACACCCTCTCCCTTTTGCACCAGTGTATTCCACTGCACAGCTGGAAGAATGGCTGCAGCCCGGCTACTACTTAGCACAACTCATCCATATAACGTTCACACATGAATCAAGACCTGTGAAGCAGATGCCTGGTAAATAAGAGAGGGAGACCCCACCATTGATGTGGTTGGGGTTTGGATGCAACCCAGAGGAAAGCTTCTGTTACCCTTTTACCTTTTGATTGATGGCTTTTGGGTTAGAAATATCACCACAGAGGAGAAGTTGAGGCCGACTGCACCTGCCATCTGAGTGCTGCTGAGTCATTCCCCAGCTTCAGTCTATGCGCAGATGTACAGTGGTAACAAGACAGCACTCTGGAGCCTAATGGGCTTGTTTCTTCCAGGATAAGAACAATTAATAATAATTGAGAAGTCCTGTATTAAGGGAATTTATAACCAATTAATACAAAATTGGCTATTGCAGTTAAACACAATAAAAATTACTCTTTACACACCAAAGGAAAGACACATACACTTATATAATCGTGTCCCTGTCATCACTGTTTAATGTATAAACAGCTTTGTGTATATGTAGCTACATTTACTGATAAAGAAGTAATTACTAATCAGGCTTTGTACGGCGTTACAGTAAGTATAAAATGCACTGATCTTTTATTGAAGAATGGGCTTTTATGATGCTCAAAATCAAACCTTAGGAAAGCTGCTGAGTTGTACCTGTGTCATGGATATCTGCCTGGGGTGGCTGCCAGCCCTCACCTGTCCAGCTCACTCAGGCTTGTAAGCCTGAATGAATCCATTAGCTCTGTGATGAGAAGTGAACCTAAACTAAACTACAAATAATGAGATGTAGTACCTTTGTCAAAATGAAAGACTTCAGACAGCTGATACCAAAGCAAAAGGATATGATGTGGCATCAGTTTATATTATTTCATTATTTTGGTGGTGAAATAACTAAACTCCAAGAATCTAAAATATATGGACTAGCAGAAATCTCTTGGGAGACCCTCTAGTGGCACATTATTGGAAACAAGAGAAATATCTTTACTTTCCACTTTATCCAGAGGATTCTATCCATCTTCTTCATCTGCATCTGTATTTCTTAACAAATAGAGGCCATTTTTCTCATCTAAGACCTGATCAGTTTCTTAGTACACCAGCATCTTTACAGATTTTCACTTGGAGTTATCTGATTTCTTTCCAATAGTCAGAAAAGCAGGTTTGCTTGCATGCTCACAGTAACATCACAGAAATAAAGCACCTGGTGCTACAAACCTGCAGTTATTAAACACTGGGCATAACTCTGAAAACCAAAAGTTCATTTCTGATTTGGATGCTATTAGATTACAAATACAGCACTTGCAGAAGATGATTCCCTGGCAGAGAAGCAATAGATTGAACAGTGGGAAGTCTGTGGTTAGCTTTTAGCTTAAATTTGAATAGGAAAGAAAATAGAAAATCAGTACAGCATAAGAAGAGCTTGTTGGCACTGTCTTTTAAGGGTAATAGTAAAATAATCTATGGAAATGATGCTTAAAGTACAGACTATGCATTTCAGTTTAGTTTGGGTAAATATAGAATTTTTAGAATAGCAATTTATGAGGAACCACCTCATCTTGCATTTCTTTTCTTTGAGTGTCAGGAAAGGAAGTCTCAAAAGTAGAATCCTAATATTTTAATCTGATTGCTGTCAGAGAGCAGACAATTCAAATCATGACAAAGCCTGAGCAATCAGAATGAAAGGGGGTTAGAGGAATGTTAAGAAAGGTTTTGAAAAGACAATGCTTCAGTCTGATGGCACCAGGAAAAAAGCTCTGGTTTCTCAGAAGTGTAAGCAAAACTGAGTTTTACTCTTCTGAGGAAAACAGCTGGGACCAAGGAGCAGGGAGAGATTTATGGAGAGGAAGGTTGCAACTTCTGCTTTTGTGGGAGGAGCAGGGTGCATGTTGCAGCCTTTAAATAGAGAAAGTTAAATTCTCAGTTCCATATTCATAGCAAATAGTTCTTTGAGCAGCTGGAAATAACATCTCCTGGTTTTCTGTGGATTACACTCATATCACCTCTTTGTAGTTCCCAATATCTAATTGGGGTGAGATGTGGTGGAATATCAAGAAAAGGATAATATTTCAGAGAAATCTGCCATCACACTTCAGAATCTACAGGAATTTCATTTTGCTTTTTGGTATGCCCATCTTTTTATATTTTATTTTTCTAAATGTTTTCACTGATTTCGTTTTCATTTTATGCACAAACTGAACACAGCTAATGAGTAGGTACAGAATGAGTCCTGCAATGTTGCCAGTAGCCTAACATAAGGGGATTCAATTGCTGAATTGTCCTAAGATTAGGCCTAAGCCACAGTATAAGCTTCATTGATCCAAGCACAGCAAGGTATCCATTCAATAATATGTGTTTTAGCAAGGTTTTCCACTTGTAAAGACTTCCTGCAAATTAGGGCTCATCCAATATGTGCTATAAACACAGTGGATCAAATTTTGCATCAGTTTAAAAAAGCCATCTCACTCCTTAGGAAAGAAGCAGTGTAACTGGGAGTATTGTGTAAGCAGAGACACACGTGTAATGAAGTTAGCTATCAAGAGAGCCATAGCTGTAGAGCTGCACGTTTATAGACACTTTGCTTCCTGACAAGCTGTCTCTAAAAAGGCAAAGAAAGAAAGAACAGGTGATGTGCTGGTGTTCATAAATGCATGTTCAGTAAAGCTGTTTTGTTACCAGATAAGCAGTTTGTGAATGTAACCGCTTGCAAAGGAGAGGTTACAAACATGTGCCTGTCTCTGTTCTTCGTGCAGTCCCGTCCCTGTAGCATCGCACAGTCTCAGAGTGCAGTATGTCCCCTCACACCACCCTGCAGTGGGGCAATGCAGCTGCCCCATTGAGCAGAGAGGAGCTGTGACAGGCAGAAGCCAGAGGACTGTTCCAGCCCTCACAGCCTCCTCTGCAACCCTGCCTGTCTCTCCTCTCAACCTTGGTCCTCACCTGTTGAGAAGAACATGAGATTTCAGTGGCAGACAAGGTATAACACCACAAGAGGGAAATAACTGGGGGTTCCAAGTTGTGCTGGGGGAAGAACGGGGCTCTGGGGCACTGAGCAGTGTCAATAGCTGATATCACTGGCACCTATCTGTGAATGCTAATGACTCACGTGGCCTTCAGGATGCGGACTGGCTGATTAGTTTTGGTCTGGAGCAGAGACATTTGCCAATGGATGATTAGTCTGGAAGAAACCCATCCTGGCATTTAAAGTTCAGAATTGAGTTCCTCCATACAGAGATCTCTCTGTCAGCAAGAGAGGCAAAAGCCCAAATGGCAGAGGTGATCTTGACACATCCCAAGGGTTGTATGGCCACTTACAATGTTCCTGACCTAGCACACTGCATGCAATGACATGGCTATGATTAGACCTCAGATTCAAACCATGACACCTGCCAGGAAGGTAATGATTTTATAGCACTTGAGGCCACTTTTCCTTTAGAAGGTTTTCTTTCTTGGGTTTTGCCCAAATCACGACTCTTGTTTGGTCGTCATTACATATGTAAGTGTAGATTTTTTTTCCTTTATTCATCCTAAAATCAACCTAAAAAAATATGTGCAAACTTTAACATTAAAAAGGACATAATGGTTTTACAAATATGTGAGGCTTAAAATTACCACCAGTATGGTCTTATTCACTGGATGCTGCTCTTGAAAATAAACTTGAGCACTGGTAAATATATTCCTGAATACAGTCGCAGCTGGTACTAATACCTTATCATCTTTCCACGCAGACTAAGAAAGTCCTTTATTATATAAATGTCCCCATTTTTTCCAATTGGGAACTGATAGCTTATGTATACTTAATTGTTAGTGTTGCTTGAGGAATGAGTCATCCTTATTTCCACTGAGAATTCCCCTCAACTACTTTAGTTCCATGTAGGGAGCTGTATTATTTTGCTTAATTATATAAAGATTTCAGATCACTAAGATTTTATGTTATTAACACAAATGTCAAATGATTTAAGCAAGTTCCTAGAATACCTAAATGGAAAAATCAAAACAAGTGCCCTAGAGGTATTGCTTCTTAAGTTTTGAAAGGGTGGGCAAATGAAAAAAATGAGTTAGTCAAGTATTTTGCTCACAGGGAAAATTAATAAACAGAAAGGCAAGGATATCTCCCTTTGAAGGTGAAACCTCCTGTGGCTAATGTTCCACCTTCTTTTATTTAGCCTAAAACTCCACCCTGCAAAAGCATAAACAGATCTTAAAATTTATGAGCTTGAGAAGTCTACCCACATGAGCTTTTGCAGGATCAAGACCTGAGAGAATGATTTCTGTTCATAAAGCACTTTTAAAGTTTTATGTGCCAAATTTTGAGAACAATCTATTTTCACCCACCCACTCTGACCTTATTTGCTCAGCAGGCACTATTTCTAGAACTGCCAGAAACTTCAACGTGGCCATACATTTTGCTGTCGACTCTTGAGGAGATAAGGCTAGTGTTTTCAAATGCTTTATGCACTTAGTCAGCTGGTTGAATGGTTCCTTGTAGACGTGCTGGGTATGGGATTTCTCTGTGAATGCAGATTCTGGGAGGCCCTGCAAAGGTCTATTTATGCTGTGATTACAGTCCTGGGACAAGTTTTCTTTGAACATAAAGTATGACTTGCACAGAGTCAAAATGGGAAAAAATGGCCTTAGATAATCTTTAGTAGAGCAGAAACAGATGAAGAGCTCAGCTCTTCACTCAGCTAAGAAGGAGTCTGGTTCATCCTCCCTGTCCTCTCTCCTGCAGAACCAGGTGGCTTTTGTCACAGCAAAAATCAATCATACTGCTCCCTGCTCCCATCTAGTCACTGTGTGTGAAATAACTCTATTTCTAGGGTGTAAGTGGGATGCTGGGGGAAAATGTAGTTCTCTTCAGCCTATGGATAAGAATACACAAGGTAATAATCTAGTGTGACATTTGGATTTAAGGGATAGATCCTAAATATATGTTTGCCCAAAGCTTCCTCCTTTTTCTAGGAGTTCCAAGTGTGTGAGACAAGACACTGCCCTTACACCTGTTTAAGTTCTATGACTCCAAAGGGATCAGTTATGCTTTACTCTTCAGTATCTTTGAATTTTATTAAATACTACCTTGCACTATATGATTAAAAATAATAGGAGATGAATAACTCTGTAAATGGTAATAGAGCTTCCAAGAATGTAGCTTTCTCCCCCACTGTTTTCTTCTCTGCTTCCTCTTCTGAAAGATCCACTCACTGTACAAGCTGCTAGGCACATGGATAGGTTCACTGAAAAAGACCGAAGTGTCTGTCAGTTTGAAATTCAGACTAGTAGCTAGTTATTAAATATAATAGCTTGTCTGAGCTTTTTGAGAAAAGAAAAACTTCCTAAAAAGTAACTGATAAACACAACAGTTTCCATTACCTTCTGCACCCAGGGCCTCTGAGTTGTCTTCTGTAGCAATTACACTTTAAACGGGTTTACTTTCTTTTTCTAAAATTCTCAGAGATTTCAACTGTTGCCTTGGTTATTCCCTGATGAACAGCCTACAAAATCATTTCAATCCATCCAGAATCTTCCATGGAGGCTACCCAAGACTGTAGTAAAATGAAATATCACAGTCATAAGTGATAAAATTCAGTTCTTAAATTTCCCTTTATATATATCTGATGCCAAATAAAATTTAAGTTTGAGCATGCGGTGTGTGGGATTATTCCTACAAGAAGTCACTACAGGACTTAACACATTTGCAGGTCATAATGGCAATTGCCACGACATATCTATGATATGTAACATTTTGGAAACATCTTTTGTAGACACTGACCTGGTCAATGGATGCAGGATAGAAGGGGATGTCTTCTAAAAATTCACTGGATCCTTCTGTTGTTGAAGCAGAGTTTAGGGAATACAGGGAGTGCTGCATGGGGCACAGCACATAATGTGACTACAGGACGTATCACAACAGATTCCCATTTTACAGATGAATCCCAATTGTACGTGTCAAAATTTACGAGGCTCAGGAAGATCCCCTGTGTTGCCCACCCATCCAAATTCCCACTGTGTTTAGCAGCCTGGATTCTCAGAAGCAACTCAGCCCAGTTTTAGTTAGCTGAAATCATTGCAAGAAGACACAAAGCATTGCTGACTAACCTGAAAAAAAAATTATATCAAACCATTCATACGTTACAAGTAAAATTATCTCCCATTGGATTATTCTGCAGAAAGTGTGAGAGTTTGGGCTACAGCACAAACCTGAAAAAGGCAGCACAGAGAAGGATTAGACAAGCTCAGTTTCAAATTCCTGGCTATCTAATTCACCAGCCCCAATTAATTTAAATATTTTAAAACCTGATTTTAAAGTAAAATAAAATATTTATAGGCTGTAATTACAAATGACAGTGAAAAGAAGAGTTGGCTAGTTCAGACAAGAGTATCAACAGACTGAACTGGGGAGCAAACACCTCCTCCGGGGTTGTATAGCTTGCTAAAATATTTATATTGAAAACCCAGGAGCCTTCCCTTGTAAGTCCTAGCAAAAGGCTTTTTCCCAGGTGTATCCTACTAGAGGGATAGGGCACTACCTTAATGCATAAGTAGCTCATCAGTAGACGCTGTGCTGGAAATAGAAATATGGTTACACTCTCTCTGTAAGGCATGACAAAATAAAAGGTTCTAGGAGGTGTTGGAGCTATCACCTCCTGCCAGTCTAATCGCTAAGACAACTTGTGTTTTTCTCACGTGCATGCTTAGCCATCAGCACTGAGCTATTGTCACAGGGCTGGCAGCAGAGAGGCAATGGGTAGCAATTGCTGGCCTGATGTCATGGTGTGCTGCTCTGAGTCTCAGCATGGATGGCATATGGAAGGATCTTATTAGTTAAGGCCAAGATACAGTGAGAAAGAAAAGGAGAGCAATATCTTTCTCTTCATCATTCCTCAGCTGAGGAATATATATATATATATATATATATATATTTTGTAATCAGAGATTTAATACATAGGAATCACTGCTGTCTAAAAAGAATCTGCAACCCTCCCATGTAGTTGAGCATGCACAATATGATGCAGGCTCTATCTTTGATGTTTCTCTGGATAGGACCTACAAAACTATGATGGCCTAAAAGTAAACACCTACACAATGAGTTTTTAAAATGAAAATGCATCATTCAGAAAAGCTGAGGTTAAACTCCAATCTTCACCAGATACTACTGAAAACTCACTCAGTAAATGGATGTCTTCTGCTGTTGCATGAAGCTGCAAGAATGCCACTGGGAGTATGCTGGAATACCAACAATTTAAAACTGCATGCTGAAAGCTTGTATCATAAAGGTGGGAATGGTGAACAAATTCTTAGCAGCAGCAACCACTAGTTGTCCAAGTATCGAATGGTGGGCACCATATAAGAACATGGAAAAGAGGAATGTCTTTAATGGAGATATGAATAATGCAGACAGGCACAAACACATAGGCTCTGTGAGCTGAGACAGACTGCCTTTCAGGGCAAAACAGAAGTTATTTGCAAAAGGGCAGAGGGCTATGCATTATAAACTAAGTGTTGAAAAGCTGGTAACGCATAAATACAGTAAAAGTAGTTTACCTGCAAGAGGATTCAAAGACCAAAGAGAATTTCATGTGCTTAGATGAATGTATTCCTGAAATTCAAACCGCATGTGCAAATGGAAAGCAGAGACTTGATTTATTGATAAACAAATTCACAGCATAATTGAACACACAGAAGAAAACAGTGCCTGAAGATAGTTGAAGCGATATTGAACTACCCCTCAATGTTTGCTGAATCTGCCACTTTTGTCCCTGCAAATTTCACTTTGTTAGGACACCACTGCATGGGGAATGGATTCTCTCAGTGCAGGGAAGAAATTGGCCTAAGACACTCTCTAGTTTTCCTCTGTTGCTACTCTACAGACTCTTTGAGCCCCTTTTTGTGGATCCTCTGTCTTGAACCATAGACTGTGGTGCTGGAGAAGAACATGGGCTTGATGGCCATGATGTTCAGACAGATCCCTTTGTGTGCCCCTTCCAGTTCCAACAAAGCTCTTGCTCAGGCACATAATGATGCCTGATCCCTTCCTTGACTCTCCCTGGTCCCCACGTATATTGAAAGGCAAAAGCAGAGACAAGAAGAAGCAGAACTGAGAGCTTCCCAGCTTGTCCAGGAGACAAAGATACAGGGCAGGCTCTTGGAAGGTGGGTAGCAGAACAGGTATTGCTTATTCCCCAGTTCTGCCTTCCCCACCTTCAGCACCTTTACTCCTTCTTTGTGTAAGTCCTATACGCTGTTAACACAGTGTACTCTGGAATCATCAGTCAGCAAAAAGACCCAGACTGCTTTTTGCTCTGATCTTCGAAATGCTAGGATCCACTTTTTCAGGTTTCTGTTTGTTTGTTTGTTTTTTCCTTCAGCTTGTGTGTTTGTTTTTGATGAAAATTAGGGTGTATGTGCTACTACAAACCTATGCAAGTATAACATGTCAGGGGCTGAAGGTAGGGCTGGCAGGGAGCTAAAAAGATGTCCAGTGTAATTCCACCTCTGCTGAGGTATGCTGATCAACTGCACCCAACAAGCTTGACAGCTGTTTTATCTAATCTTTTCTTTAAAAGACCAAGTAATGGAGATTCTACAGCCACTCTAGCAGCCTGTTCCCATGCTTACCTAGGCTTATAGTTAGAAAGATAACCTAAATCTTGTTGGAAATTAAAGCAATTTTTCCTGCCCTGTCCTCAACGGGTAATGGATTACTATCTTCTTTTAATAGCTTCTTACATGCTGGAAGTCTGTTATCATGCTCCCTTCAATCGTGTAAATGAAACAACCTCAGTTTCTCCAAACTTTTCTCATAGTTTATGCCTTTATAGGTTTCTATTTATTCCTGCTCCTGTATGCTGCAATCAGTGGACCTGAAGCTTTTATTTAAAAATATAGTACTTAAACCAGATTCAGTGTAAACCAAAAGACATATAATAGTTCTGAGCACAGCAGAGTAACAATATTTGTCATGTTACAAGCAGTTGTACTGGTAGTATATTTTCCAAGATTTGTTTTCTTACAAGAACAGATCATTTCTTATTTGCTGTGGACGTCACCACCTGCAGATCTTCCAGGCTTCTGCTGCCTTTGTGGTACATGGAGATTTGACTTCTCTTACCTATGTGTAGTTCATTTTATTTCACTTAAGTGAACATGACCTTGCTAAATTGGGACCTTGTCTCTGGTTTAGCATTAGCTCTAATCATGGTCCTATAGTGTTTCCAGTCCCTTCCAAAACGGTATCATTCTCAAATGTTATAATCACTAATTTATTCTTACCAGTTAAGTTACAGATTGCTTAACGTTAGGCTGAGAAAGCCATGGTTTCTTAAGAGTTCCTTTTTTTTTTTTTTTTTTTTTAAGCAGGTACTATATTTGCCCTTTTCCAGTTTTCTGGAACCTGACTTATCCTCCACTGGTTTTCAGAGATGGTCACTAATAATTATGAAATTGCATGGTTAATTCCTTAACTGCTGTAGGGGCAGGTCTTGCTGTTTAGAATATATGCAACTTAGTTAAATCATGTGTAACTCCTTCTCCATTCTGGTTCACACTCCTTAAAAGCTTCCTAAAGCAAGTTGTTATAAGGATCCAGTTACAATTAACCTTTGTTGAGGTAAGACCCTGAGACAGCTTTTCAAGAGTGAGCAACATTACTATTGCACCCTCCTGGCTCCCTTGCCGTCTCCAAAGAAAATCCTATGAACTTGTGAGAAGAACTAGACAAAAGCAGAGTAAGGGAATAGCAAAAGCTGTTATGGCAACTTGAACACTTCCTTATTTATCTCTTTGTGTTGTCTGCTAGACTTCCCTCTTTGTTCTAATTAATTGGCAAACTACTGCCGGAGATCGTTCATTTCTCAAAACTTACTTATTTTTGCCTCACAACATTTATTTGCACAGCACTACTGTTGTGTACAAAGATTACTCGTTAATGGAGTTCAGAACACCCTTTCACAGCATGCAATTCTGTTCAGTCCAAAGAATACAATACACCATATATGCGAGTTTCTCACTTAAACTAACCTTATTTGGTTTTACCCTGCTTGATTACTCCTTATGTGCTTTCTTAAAGTCATGCAATTTATACTCATTATTTTGGCTATTTTAATTACTTGTTTTCACAATATATTTAAAAGAATATTCTGCAGCTCTTCTAAAAAATTATATTATCTAATGGAAATTGGTTTATTTTAACAAGAACATATTTAAAAGAATAAAATCTGTTTATAGCTCAGGTGTATATTTAACTAAAAATATGTCAAAACAAGTAATTTCATCCTGAACTCTTTAAAATTTGGGACACTGGAGAAAATGCTGGCACTGCTTCAGCATGTCTGGATGTGAGCATACCCCATGTGAAGGTCTGTTTTTAAGGCTGGTTTGGCTGCAGCCATGCAAATCACAGTAGGAAGACACATCTGCAAGAGGGTGGATACTTCTGGAGATCAAAGAAAGCTGTCTATTGGCACTGTTGATCTGAACCTCCACCCAGTTTTGATCTTCAGTACTGGCATATAGACACAACAGGAAAAAACGCACGTGTGAGAGAAAGGGCTTTAACACAAAGGAGCATCACTTGCAGTAGGGCTGAAATTTCTAATCTTTGCAGAGGAAGAGGACATCAATACCAAGCTACTCAGACCTGGTGCAGTCAGCCTTGGGAAGTCATGGAGGCAACACCCAGTCCAATCTGTCTTGTTCGGTGTGAAATAACTATGAAGATGGCCCCATGCTGGGACTGTAGAGCCTCCAACTGATCCTGACATTCATTTTAAGTTAGCTGCTATGCTATCAATACTCAGACTAGCTAGATAAAGCAAGAGAAAACATCTGCTTGCGAGGCAGGCCCATTTCCAGATAGGGAGTCTCAGGGTAGCTCTGTACGGCAGCCCACAACCACAAACTGTAAGCATTGACTCGGCAAACTGCAACTGCCTGAGAAGCTGGCCCAGCCCTTCGGAAGTTCGTTGGTTTGAGCGCTGATTGCACTCATAATGGCACCAACACCAGGGAGTTCGAGGGCAGTGTGGGAGCTGTGAATGCTCTATGGGCTGTTGCCAGCCAGGAGAAACACACTGCCTATGCTCTGACTATGCTGGTCATTCCCCTGAGGACCAAGGGGAACAGGCCTGGACAGAGGAAGTTCCTGCTAAGAGCAGTCAGAAGGGGGAAGAAAGATGAAGCTGTTTTTTGTACCTTATCATGGTTATTTAAGTGACCAGTTAAGCCAAAGTCTGTAAGTGATAGATAGGCATAACACCTACCTGATCTGAAAACAGGAGCCTCGCTGACTTTCACATGTACTGCAGATAAGTAATATCTTGTCTGGTCATAGATGCATGTATAACACTGCTATTACTGCCAGTGCCTAAGAGGGCAGCCGCCACCAACTGCACATCCCACAGGCGCTCCTGGTACCTACCCTTGCTAGATAAACTGAGCCAGTAATATCAGCAAACGCCAAGCTAGCTTTATCTCACTAGCATGGATACGAGTGACATGTGAGGGGCATGCGCGCCTCAGGAGCTGCCCTCACAGATACTGGCAGTAGGCCTGTCACGGGCCCAGTTAGGGGTGGAGGTGGCTGCTGCCAAAGATTTTAAATGCAGAAAGAAAGCCAAGTTATCTCATTTTATTTACAGTAATAGGGGACTGTTGAACAGCATGTAAGTGCACTACAATAAAATCAATACAGAATATTAAAAGAAGAAATAAAGATCAGCCAACCTGAGGAAACTACTAACTTGAATGAAAGGATCTAACAGGAGGGCAAATCAAACATCTCAGGGAAACCAACCCACCGAAACTAAGGGGGATGATTCCCAGGTTTGATTAGATAAATCCTGAGCCTTTCACTGAAGCAAACTGTCCTTGACATGATGGTTTCACTGAAGCCTTTAAAGACAAATTCGCTCAGCTAGTACTGAGATGGGACTTCAGGATTTAGCTCCCAAAACACAGAAGAAGTTATATATTGAAGAAGATATATTGAAGTATGCCAATGCACAACTACCAAAAGGATGAAGAGAAATTCTTGTGAAATTAATTAACTGTAAGCTATGCCCTAAAAGACTGAGCCTTACATTCGCAAAAGTTTCACAATTAAGGACCTGAAAGAATGTAATTTCCACTTGGTCACATCTCAGATGAATATAATTTCAGGAGCTGATTCACCTACACTGGCACTGCAGGACTAGAAGCCAAGGAGAGCATCTAACAAGTCAGCAAGAAATTCTCTCTCCTCTGAAGCCAACATGAGTTTTGCCATTGGCTTTAAAATGGCAGCAGAAATTCCACCCCCACCCCCTATGTCCAGGGATGTTGGATCTCTGAGTATAGACTAAAACTCTCCTTTCAGATGTAACCAATGGATGGCTGGTACTGTAAGTCAGCATGACTGAAAGTTTGCTCTGTGGCAAAGATATTCAGATTTGGAGACAAAGTTTAGTGGGCGAAGCTCAAGTCTGACTAGATAAGCTGTTATCTGGATCACTGGCCTACGTTAGTCCAGTTTGTGAATGATTTATGACAATGTACCAAGAAATCTGTTTATAAAATGACTAAACTGTGTATCCTGTGAGGCTGATTTTGGACTAGTTTAACTGAACTGTAAATGAGCTATCAAAGATACCCATTAGTGGGGGTTATGGCAAAAACCACTTCTGTACTTTGCTTAATGCCCTTAAATGGATGATCTGAGGATTATATTTTTTACTTTTCAATGTTGCTGTTTCTCTATTATATTTTTTTTGTTGTTCTGCAGCTTTTGAAAACTTTAATGTCTCTGGAAAAGTTACAGAATAGAAAGAAACTAAAACAAAGAACTCTGTCAGTCTCATGTCCAGTAGCTGGAAGGTCCCAAAAACTTTTCAGCTGCACATCCCAGTTCCACTGATCCCAAATCATTGTCCAGATAATTGCACTGGAAGTGGCTCACATTCCTATTCAGAACTGCCTTATGCAAGGAAAACAGCGAGTAACAAAAAAGAACTGCAGGCACTGCTCATACTGAGAGTGGTCTGTACAGTGAAGAAAGAAGAGGAGTTGGAAGGGGGAAAGGTTCAATGGGGAAAAATTAATTGTCAACTTCAAAGAGTTTACATTAAGGCTGTATACTACTGTTTGAATGAAGGCGTGAAAGTTTTCAACTGTGAACACACACAAACACACGCACTTATGCATTTAAAGGAGATGCCTATTCCAGATTTTATTTTGGCTAAAAACTCAGTGCCACAGAAAGCAGTAATTATTCCAGCTTTGCATATTGTAAACCTGGTCACTGTCATTCTTCCTTTGCCTCCACATGCCTCAGTGCCACATTTTCTACAATCATGGGGAGATTGCCTTGGCTCTCACTCAGCTGGCTCAGCTAATGCAATTCACAGGCCTTCAAATGTAAGCTTGTAAACTATTTAGTTCTTTTTCTCTATAACAGCTTGTCTATTAACAGCTCATTCAATGGAAGAGGGAGAAGAAGCTAGTGAGACCTCTTTTGGTATTGTTCAGCAGTGACCCTGGCTTTCTCAGAATGGTAGCCAACACACTAAACAGTGTTTGTCAGTACACGTTGTTTTGGTGGATAATAGTATATCGTACTAGCAGCAGTCTATATTACTAGCAGGTAACTATGAGCTGGCAAAGTAAGTCTTCTGTGTGGCATTGTAAGAATGAGGTATGGAAATCCAGGAGAAAGCTCGTTAAGACCGTATAATGCAGTGAAAGGTCACACTACACCTCACAGTGAAAAATGGCCTAATCCTGCTCCCACATTGCTGTTCCATTTTCACTGTGCTGAGATAAGGTGTTGCCATGCCTTGCAATGAACCCGCCACACCCTCTGCTTTCCTAAAAGGTTAAATAAAATCTGGAGAATTTTATTCACTGATGGCTGAGGTATCTTAATCTTTTCTTCATCTTCTATACAGAAATACCTGGCAAGTTGGCAAGAATTGTGCTTGACACACTTTTCCCCACCAACAAAATCCTATTCACCCTTACTGACGAGGAATTCATTTACACAAACACGGTGGTTTAGGCTTTGTTTTACCCTGCCAAGCATTGCAGATCTTGCGTTTTCTCTCAGACAAACTGACAAAGCTGCAGCACAGAGAAATCAGGTTTCAAAGCGAGTGATTTATGAAACAGATGAACTTTTCTGTGCATGCAGAGTGACTCCCCCGTGTGGTACGACTGCTTTGGCCAATGCCACTGACAGCGGCTCAACCAGCGGGGGCTGCCGGAGCTGGGCACGCTGACATGTTGGCAGTTAATATAATTAAATGTGGCCCAGCGAAGACTCCCATGTTCAGAAGTGGCCATCAGTTTGCAATTAATGTTGACCGCTAGAGAATAATGTTGTTCTGTGGTGTTTCTGCTGGAGAAAAAAAAGTGTAATATTTTACTAACTATGATGCTTTGGGAAGAATTATGAAGTCCCATATTTCTTTACCATTAATTAATCTTACAACTTTATTCTCAGTTTCCTTTTTCCCCAGCAACTTATCTTAAGATGATACCTTTAATATATGCTAAAATCTATTTGTACATCATTAGCTATTTTAAAACCTGGAATTATAAGTTCATTTTGATTAACAGAACAGTTCAAGTTTCTAAACACCTTTTAATTGTACTCCTTTAAGGCATTTATGATAAACATTCCCCTTTTTGGCTCAGAGCTGGGAGCCTAGTTTTCAGCCCTGAATGGAATAGTTTAAAAGCAATATCCGCTTTAAAAACAAAAAAGTTAATTAAAATTTCTTCTACTATCTATTGTATATTTTAAATATATTTTCTTGGGCTTGAGCCAGAGGAAGCAATTGTGTTCTTCCATATTAAAGGGCTTGACTCTACCCTATATCATACTGGCTTAAATCTACCTGTCAGCTGGATGAAGAGACGTTAGATTTACACCAGTTTAAATGAGGGGAGAATTTGGTCCAAAGTGTTTACTGTTCTCTGGAACTTGGCACCCTCTTCTGCCATTCTCCTCCTGAAATCAGTATAAAACAGATGCTGAAATTCTAAAATGTTTTAAACCCTCCTATACAGTAGCTGTGAGCACAGTGCATTGTAACCACCAGACCTTGATGGCACAAAGATATGCGCCATGAACATGAAATCTGGGTAGAAAAGATAAGAGTACATTCTTGCAACACTTCCAAAGTAGCAAAACACTGTAGAAAGTAACATCGACAACTGCATTTTTGGGGTATTTGATCATATTCCCCCCTTGCACTCGCAAAACTTCAACTCAGATCCAAATAGGTGTAGTTCCAACAAAGTGAATGCCCGGTCATTTACATCGGTGGAGGTGAGCCCAACTACAGTGGATATGTATTTGACGACAATTGAAAAGATGAATGAAAATCACTTCAGTTGCATTAGGGATGTAAGCTGGCAGGGGTCTGGATTATTGCTTATTCAGCTTTTCGGACAGCATCTTTTCACTTCCAAGAAACCCTTTTTAGATGCACCAAGAGGAGACAGGACGAACTCTAGCAAAAAGCTGTTTGCAGACATGCTCATGACACTCATTTTTGGCAGGAGACTGAGGGAATGGAAAGCCATCTAGAGAAAACAAAAGATACTTTATTGGTGTGCTGTACTGCCAAATCTCAGTGGCCTAGATACGTTTTTGTTGTTTAGCTATTTCCATCAGTGCTTATTGGTATGTATTGATCTGACCAGCACTGATGTCTATGGGGTCACTGTGGGTATTTGATTTTATCCCTTTCTTTGGAAGGTTTATTAATATTGACTCTTCTTCATTTAATTGGGGCACTAGCTATGGAATCCCTTTTTAATGGAATCATATTAGCTAATGTACTGCCTGTCCACACTCAAATCCAGAGTGCTTCACACAAGCCCATATTTGAGTAACTGATAATGTTGTACAAAAAAAAAAAAAAAAAAAAAAAAAAAAAAAACAACCGTGAAGCCAGAGAGGAATGGCAAAGACAGAACTGAGCTGCAATCTGCAACCTGAATTTCTCAACACACAAGGCCCAAAATATAGCAAGAATTACTTGTCCCTGTAACACAGAAATTTTATTTCTTTCCTTGTCCTGTCAAGGCCTCCCCCACTACACCCTCCAGGTGCTGTATTCATTTCTGCAGTGTAATTATTCACATCTGCACAACCTGTTGTAAGTTACCAGCTAAAAAAGGTAGCCGGGACATACAAGCTTGCACATTTTCTTACAGCTGCACACAGAACAGTGTATCTCCCAAAGAATAAAGGCTTGGCAAATGTTGCTCTTTAACTTTCACTTCTTCTCTTAAATAGATTTGAAGACTAATTGTACCATTTATAGAACAGATTTATTTATTTATTTTTTTTATTATTATTATTATTTTTGCCTTTAAGTACTCTCCTGGGATTGCCTAGGAAAGTATTTTTGCTTGATTGGTCTTCATTGTAGAGCAATGTCAGAGGCCTGGCTTTGGACACCATTTGCAATGGGTTCATATTAGAAGGTCATGTCTTGTTACAGGGCCATTATTGCATCTCCTCCTTGGGACTGTTGCAGGCCTATGATTTTCCCCTTCACAAGTAGATTCTGACACATCTTTTTTGACATCCATGTAGCATTAACTCTTTTGACAGAAAGCAGCATTGAAATGGAAGAGGGGAAAGAACAGCAGAAATTCCCCCCTCACCAAATATATTCATTCTCACTGGTTTGCCTATGGGGAAAAGTTGAAGTCTGATATTTTGGCTGTAATGCAGGAGACCTTTAAAAGAGTAGATATCCTGTTGTGATTTTGGCATTCTGGAGTCCTCAGAAACATAAGCGATCTGGAAGTTGAGGTTATTAGGGACAAGAAGATTGCTCATATTAACTGTGTCTACAGTACGTCTAGAACCAGCAACCTGCAGCCACACCATTCCTTACTGCAGCTGCTGTTCAGTCGGAGCTCCTGCTGCCTGCAGACACTGCCTGTCCTCGAGTCAACTTTCAAGGAAGTTCCTTGGGTCCCCCATTAAATTTAAATGATGAAAATAGCCAAGCAGGGAAAACTAGAGGCCACACAGAGTGCATTCATTGTACTTAATAAGATAATTTTATATTTACTATGTAAACATATTTAGGCCATTTTAAGAAATATAGATCCAACCAAACACTTTTTAAAGAGTGCTTTGATGATGGGAGATGAACATATTGTCCAGACTCGAAGTAAGTGATGTCTTCACATCATGTCCTTAGGTTTTAAGTTGCTACACAGCTCTTTAAACAAACAGTGAAAATTGGCCATTTCTGGAAACTATATGTGTATATATAATTATTTTTTGTGGACAGTTCTATCTCTGGCTGCTGTGCACAGTACACAAGACAAGACCACATCCAAATTCCTGCACACACCAAACTCAGCTGCTTATTGCCCTGGCAGAATTCTGACACATCCCATGTCAAAGCTACCGTGTAGGAAAAAAACTGACGGTTGCAGTTATCTCACTGGCAAGCTGCACGACTGTGTTAAAAACATCCAGGCTGGCTAAAAGCCTTCCCAGTCAAAAGGATTTTCGCTTCCCTACAACTGATGTTCAGAACACTTCCATTGAACCCAAATATTATTGAAACCTTTAAACATTCATATGTATTTTTTATCAATAAGAAAAGTTATTAAGTCTGTTGTCTCATTAGTTTCCACCTTAAATTCTGATGTAAGACAATGTATTCCTGGTGTGCTACTTACACTGTAAGGGATGAGCAGGACAGCAGCTGGGTCTGCCATGCTCATCCCTCAGCTCCACTCATTAACATGCTTGCTCTGCTCACCGCTACACTGGTAGTAGATTTTTTTTCTTCTTCTTTTCTTTTAACAAGAGAGGATTTGTGAATTAAACACACTTACAGCCCTAGCAAGGTCATACCGTAGGACTCTGAACTACAGTTGCTTTTCAAAGAAAGAAACTCATTGCCGATCAGCCTGGCCCTCTGCTGCGCCAGTCGCACACTTGTACCCAACGCGGTCATTCCGAGGCCATTTCAGGAGACAAAAGAGCTGTATGACATCAGGACTAGTATGCAGCTTTCAAGTAGGTATTTCAGCATGTGACTAACTGCCTGGTCTGAATGATTTAGCCTAAGCGTACCCGGAGGTGGGGGTTCCTTTCATAAATTACAAGAAAATTAATGTATCGGTCTTCCAAAGAAACCTGTGCAAACCCTGTGGAACGCTGCCCAGCCCGGACATCCCAGAGCATCACTCAAGTCAGCGCTCAGATACTCTCATTCATATAACGCTGGTTGTGCCACTGATGTGCAGCCTGAAAACACTTGCAGTAATCTCTGACCTACAGTGTACGTTTTTACCTAGAGTCTGCATCACCCATCAACATTTTTCATAGGTTCTGCTTTATCTGCCTCCCTGGGTTAATCTGTTTTTATGTCTGTATAAATCAAACAACACAGATGCTGTTATGCTTATATTGAAATAAAGCCCCCTTTTCCCTCGCAGATACTTTGCTCGCCCTCCACCTCTGTTTCTCAGCAGGTTCTCAGGTACCATATAAGACTTTCAAAGCCTCACTGCACACTCTAAGAAGAATGCATCTGTCTTGAGGCTATGATAAAGTAACTCTGCAATAATATAATTTATGAAACTACAAGCTCAGCATCTTCTTTTTCCTTCCTATGCAAAGCCAGATAGGAACCAGGACTGCTGAATTAACCTGGAAGTTTATGCCTCACATGACTTGTGATCTGTACAGTAGTTGCTTTTCAGATAATTCACGCTGATTTATCCTTTCAGGGCCAGATCCTTACCTGGTCTTTTCCTCACAGGTTAACTATTCCAGTCAGGCTGGATGGATCAGTGATAACTTACCCCTTTTTTTTAAACATGGTGTAACTTTCTATATCTGATTTTTTTCTTTCATTTTTACTTCCCCAATCTTTTACATAGGCATCATACACATTAAGAAGCCCGGTTTGGAAAAGATTAATGCTATTAATACTTTTCTAATTCAATAAACCCTCTCATCTTTGAACTTCTTGCAGTATTTTTCTGCTTTCTCCAGCTTTCTGCTAATTCAAACACATGACAAATGCGAGTCTTCATTTCAGTTTTCTATTATTTCTCTTGTCTGATCAAATAAATTAACAGACTTTCATTCCTTTCTCAGGAGTGATGCCCATACGTTGATGAAAGCAGCATAAAAATATTACCTGTTCAAACAGGAGGAAAAAAAAAAGATAAAAGTTATCTTACGCTATTCACTGTTCCATGCAAACCAGGCAGACATGCTGATCCCATTCCTTTCACCTTGACAGCACCCACCATGTTTTGTTTAACGGTAAATATTGCAAGATTTGCAGAAGACCCATCAGTCTGGTTTAACTGCACTGTATTATAATGTCCCTTTACAATCTCTTCACACAGTAGCAGTTATTTTAATCACATCACAGTACTTTAGGCACTGGGAAAGAATCAGCTGTCCTATCTAATGTACACTCTCCCCAGTCACGTGGCACCAGGCCGGCAGAGCAGCATGCTGCTGCTAATGCAGTTTTCTCTGTTTGGATAGTTAAAGCTACATCTCCAAACCAATTTGTACCTGTGTATTGTTGATAGACACTGTGCCACGGGCAAAGAGATACTGCAGGAAATGGATTCTCATTTGACCGTGTTTAATTTTGTTCTCTGGATCTCCATCATACATCTTTCCATTTCTCTGCCCACCCCAATTGCCAATGTGAAACAAAGGGACTTCCGTCACTGCAGCTCCTAAACTGATGTGTGACAACGCAGTGATTGATTTGCCAATCCAGGAAAAGTGGGTCATTGTACAAGTTGTACCACAGCGTGCTGAACCAAGCTGTTCGTGCCGACATCTGGGTTTTACAGATTTATTTTTAAAAGTTCGGACCTGAAGGGACTACTGTGAATATCCATCCTGAACACTTCTGGTTTTTGATGGGAACACTGCTGTTCTAAAATCTTTCTTAGCAGCTTAGAGGGGTCTGAAGTCATCTGTGCTCCTCAGGAGACAGCCTCCTGCTTATGTATTCTATATCTTACTTGTATGCTTGCTCTGAGAATGGAAAACATATAATTCCTCCAATTCTAAGATATGGGGGCAGTTTCAGATTTGTAACTTTTTAGGACAGGAAACTGTAAACGAATGTAAAATTATATTTGAAATATAAAATGGTATAATTAATAGCTTTCACAAAGGATGTTAAATCAAGGAGAAAAATACTGATGCAAATTGTTCTTTGAAAAAAAAATCCATTACTTTTTTCTTCTTTTGTGAGATTGCAATAATGTTTAATAACTTTTCACATTTAATGACACCTGTTGAAACTCACTGTAAGATTGCCTCTTACATGCCAGGCAGACATCAGTTGAAGAGCTAAGTCTCAGTACTGGAGGGGAGCTGCCTACTTAACTTGTATTCTATCAGTAAAGTCAGGAATAGATTGCTGAATGGGGAATATTTTGCAGGTTTTTCTAGAGCAGCCCAATGAGTAAATTGATGTTACTGGTGAGACTTTGCTTGTTTGTTTGGTTTTGGTTTTTCTTGTTTGTTTCATTTTGCTTCTCAGAGGAACAAAAATTCAGGGAAATTTAGCTCTTTAAATTTTATCTTTGTGTTTATTAGAATTGAAGCCAACCTTCAAACTCTACCTGTTTTGGGAAATGATTTAATGAACAATGAGTTGGATAGGAACTTTCTTCAGGGCCTATAAATCTTTTGCTTTGTTTTCAATAGACCCTTAAGCAAACATCTTCCCTCTTTGCATACCCCAAAGTGTAGTGCCTTCATGGGCAGAAAACATCTACTCAGGTCCTTAAATCCTTACACTGTTAAAATCCTTATTGGGATAAACACAGTTTTTCTTAGCAAGGACTGCATTCTTAACTTCCAACTGTGATTTTTGGCAGGCACAACCTCGGATGTGGAGAGAAGGCAAAAGAAAGCCTATCAAAATGCAGTGCCTGCTAACTGGGGGCTCTTGGGCTGCAGTGTAATCCACTGATTTGGCATCCTGTTCTGCGTGGGGCAAACCTGGACGGATACAAAGCCTCCGCTCCCTCCAGAAAATGCAGGGCAAAGCAGTGGTAAGTGCTCGAGCCTTAGAGGGCTCTGCTCCAGTGATCCCTTATGTTGGGGCAGGGGGAGGGAAAATCATTGCCGTTCCATTGAATAAATCTGCATTCCCTTCTGAATTCCCTTACTCGGTTCCTCCTCCTGCCCCCATCTCCTCTCCTTTGGTAACACCACGGATGTGGAAGGCTTTCAGGTAAGCAGAGAGGAGACGATCACAGCAAATGACAGAGCCAGAGCTGAGCGCAGCACGCACTGATAAACCCCTGCCAAACCCTTTCCATTCTGAAACAGAATCTCCGTAATGGAAATAATTACCAATGAAACAGACAAAAACTACTTCTGAATGAAATTTAAGCTTCAGCAGACCACAGCACCGCCAGGAAATGCCAAGTACAAGTAGCCATCCCTTCATCCTGAATTCACACCATTTTCTGTTTCTGTTTCCTGTGCAAAGTTATCAATCACTCAGAAACCGCTGCTGGGGGTGGGCTGCAGATCAAGCTTTGGATGCAGAGTGCCTTGGGACAGGCTTCACCTGACTGCAAAAAAATCAGACAACTGCCTCCTTTTGAGGGGGCCTCTGGAAATACCTAGCACGCTGCGTGGTACTGGGAGGAAAAACGGTGATTTTGGGGGGGAACCTCTGACAGTTGTCAGAATGATGCATGTTGCTGGGAGAAAAAGAAAAGCAATTGTGGGGGGAGAAGGGGGCTCTGGCAATACCCAGCACAGTACTGGGGGGAAAAAAAAAGCTGTATGATTTTGTGGCTGGCCTCTGGCAATACCCAGAATGAGGCATAGTGCTGAAGGAGAAAAAACAAGCTGTGTGATTTTGGTGAAGATTCCTGGCAATACACAGCACAGCATTAGATGAAAAAAGCTGTATGATTTTTGGGGGGCCTCTGGCAATACGCAGTATGATATGCAGTACTGAGGGGGATGCGGGGAAACCACCTGATTTTGGGGGAGCCGGATACCCTTGGCAATACTCGGATTAATGGTGCTAAGGGGGTGTCACGGGAAAGGTGGGGGGTGCTGGCCAGGACACCCAACACCAACCCCCAGCCTCCTGCAGCGAGGGCAGTGTAACGACACAAGTAACTTCCAAGCAGCCTCCGTCTGCACACGAGTGCAAAATCTGAAATTACAAAGGGCAGAGTCCCTCAGCTCCGTTCCAAGTGCCCCCTGCCCTCCACACGCACAGACACATACATACACACATATACACACACATACATATAAACATACATACACATATACATTCATATATATACATACACACACACATTTACATGCACACATGTACATAGGGTGGTGGTTGGACCAGATGATCTTGAAGGTCTTTTTTAACCTTAATGATTCTATACACACACACACACACATATATACACATACAGACATACACATACACCTATTTACACATATATTCACACACACATAGACACACATATACATACATATATACACACATGCACACATACATATACCGACACACATGAACATACACACACATGCATACACACACACACATATACACACACGTACATACAAATACCTACATTCACACACACACACACACACACACACACACACACACACACACTCAGAGACCCACGGCAGCCGGCGCCGCCCGGCAGTCCCAGCCCGGGCCGTGTGCGCGCACACACGCGGGCCCCCGCGGCACAAGCGCGCCCCCGCCCCACCACCGCGGCCGCTTTAAGGGCGGCGGGGGCGCGCCGCCGGGGCGCCCGGCGCGCCGCCGCCTCTCCTCTCTCTCGTCTCTCCTCCTCTCCCCGCTCCTCTCCTCCTCTCTCCTCGCCGCCGCGCCGCGCTCCCTCTCCCTCGCCCCGCTTTAAAGTGCGGGCCAGGATCCGGGCTCGGCCGGCACTTCCTGTGGGGCGGGATGGAGCGCGCCGGGGCCCCGGCTGACCGCCGCCCGCCCGCCCGTGCGCGGAGGCGGCTCTGAGCGCCCGCTCCGCGGCATGCCCCGCGCCCCGCCGCCCGCCTGAGCCGCCCCGCGCCGCCCCGCTCCGCTCCGCGCCCCAGCCGAGCGGTGTCCCCCCCCCCCCCCCCGGCCCCGTTTTCTCCGGGGGCGCGGGGAGAAACTTGTTTTCAACAAGTTTTTTTTTTTTTTTAAATTTTTAATTTTTCTTTTTTTTTTTTTTTCCTCTCCCCCCTCCCCTTCCCTCTCCGTTCTCTCCGCGCGTGAATTGTTTTAGCCCCCTCTCCCCCTTTCGATGTGCGGCTTTGGACATGCGGAGGCTACTGCAACCGTGTTGGTGGATCTTTTTCTTGAAAATCACCAGCTCCGTGCTGCATGATGTGGTGTGCTTCCCCGGTGAGTGTGCCGCGGGGGGAGCCGGGGGGGGGGGGGGTACGGGAGGGATCCGGGGGCCGCCGCCACGCGTGTCCGCGCCCCCCGTGGGGTTCAAGGGGGCCCCGAGTGCCCCCTTCCCACGCGTGGCCCCCACGCCGCTTCCCTGCCGGCTGCCGCGAGTGCGGCTCCGCCGTGTGTGCCCCCCCCGGTGCCTCGCAGCCCCCCCCCCCCCCCCCCGACGTAGGGCGGTCAAAGGGGGGTCCCCGGCCCCCTGTCCGCTGCCGTGGGGGGCTCTCGTTGTGCCGCGGGATCGGCGCCCCCATAGGAGCGCGGCTCCGCGCCTTGGCCCCTTCCTTGCAGCCCCCCCCCCCCCTTAAATCAAACTTACTTGTGCGCTGTGCTCAGCCCCCCCCCAGCCCACTCGTGACCTTGCCGGGGCCGCTCCGCACCCGGGGGCCGGCTGGGTGCAGCCCCCCAGCACCCAAATGAAGGGGGGCGCACCCAGAGCCCACCGTGCTGCCCCCCTTTCCTACCCCACAACTCGTCTCACCCCTCCCATCCCCGCGCCCATACCCCAAAACGCCGCGGCTGCTCGCCCCGCACCGGGACCCGCGGCCCCAGCAGCGCCCCCGGCCCGGGGGAGCCCGCGGGGCTCCGGCCACCCACCAGGGGCGCTGTGGTGCTGTGCGGACCCCCCCCGGGTCCCCCCCCGGCTCCGCGCCCCTCCGGTGCAAGCGGGCACGAAGCACGCCCGGCTGCTGGGGACCCCCCCCAAGTCGGGGGCTCCCTGAAAATGGCTTAACAGCCCCTCCTGCTTGAACATCCCCCTGCCCCAAAAGCGGTGGGTTTGTTGGTTTATCCGGTCCCCGCTTCGGGTGCCCGCCCTGCAGGGGGGAGTTTTGGGGGTCCTGGCCAGGTCGAGCCCCCTGCACTGTGGCATCTCTGCCCTGGATCTCCTGCTGGGGGTCCCAGTGCTGCCCCACTCGTGGGCTGTGTCCAGGTGTGCAGGCATGCAAAAGAAGTAAATTCTGGAAGCTTTATAGGAACTTCCACTTTTTTTTTTAAATGCACTTAATTTTTTTTTTTCCCTAACCCTGAGCACGGAGATGAGTAGGTAGACCTGTCACATCCCAGTCTTTCCAGCAGCTTCTGGGATGGTGAAATGATTTGAAGTAAAAAGAAAATAAGCTGGAGAGAGGGGTTAATACATCTGCAGCTCTTGAAGAAACGTTTATCTTCTTTGTATTGATTTCTTCTCAATTTCAGCCCTCAGAGTGAAGCCTTTCTCTCTGGTTCTGATATATATTGTACAGTAATTACATCTAGAAGGCAGGCTGTAGGAACGCTTCAGGAAAACAAGCTATGATGTAGGTTTAATATGACAGTATTGTAAGGCGTGCTGATTTAGATCAGTGGTGTTTGAACCAGATAATATTTGCATTATGGTTTGAATATAAAGACGAATGCGAGCAGAGAGCAGTAGGTCTGTGGACGTTTATGCGTGTAGGTAAACTCTTTAATGCTGGAAGTAGGAGCTGTAAAACAGCTGGGTAATACTTTGCCACGAACAGCCCTGAAACATGCCTAAAGGTTTGCTCGTGAAGCAAACTGTTTTCCAGGAGGGCTTTTATGCATCTACTCTCTGTACTGAGCTACCATGTTAGACCTCAGTGACTTCCTTACTCTTTTATGCCTTCTTCTGAAAAGCGGTAATGTCTGGTGTGGTGTGCGTGCAGGGGGGCGGTAAGTGAGATGTCGTGATAAACAGGGACGCTCAGACTCTGATCTGGTACATCAGAGATGCCCGAGGCAGGAAAGCTGCAGGGAGGATCTCAGTGGACTGTAACAGGACATTGGTGCTGACAACATCCAATGGCAGATCATTGGAATTTGTGTTGGCGGGGAATCCCGGCCGGTTATTATTAACCGTTTAGTATCTACTGCAAGTATTTCAGTTCCTTTAATACTATTTTCTGGGGGGAGGATTAGAGAACTAAGGTATCTGTTTGTGTGTTAAATAACAAGCATCGTTCCTCCCTCCACTTCATATCCACTTTTCTCTCAATGAAAGAGGTCGCTATTTGTTTTCTCTCCAGCAAGTCACCTTACTTTGTAAAGAAACATAAAGGCTATTTTTCCTTTGTTCAGCAACAATAAATGAACCATGCTGAAAATAAGTCTTTGCAGTTTCCTTTTGTTAGGAGGATTGTAACAGATTCTCACTGTTTAAGTGGGTATTTGTGTTGCCATTCTTTTGGTTGCAATAAGAGGAAGGAGTCGTTCTTGCATTAAAAAAAAATACGTGGGTAAGGTTTTGTTCTTTCTGAAGTGTTAAGTTTAGTGTATTTCTCCGTGGGCTTGTCGTTGGTAATTGCATTGCTTAGTAAATCAAACTAAGACGAGGTAAAAGAGGATGTTTCCACTGGATTTGTTTGTTCATTTATCTAAATACACAGAACTAAAAATCAGCAAGACACAAACATTAATGTTACTGTGCTATCTTTGCTACATAGTTTCTCAGTGCTCTGTCCAGAGAGAAATACTTTTTTTTTTTTTTAAAGGAAAAAGCACACCTTTGTGCACTTTGCAGCTGTTGCTGTCCCTGTCCTGTCATGTAGGGAGTGGTAATTGTTCACATTTTTGTAGGCTAGATGCATAAATGAAAGTAATTTTCTTAAATCTAGATTAGCTCTCTTTTAATGAATCAAATTGTTGCCGATCTGGCATCTGCCTATAAATAGGTCTTGGATTTTGAGTCTTCACAGTTCTGAGCTGAGAGTTAATTGTACAAGTAACTGTTTTCTGCTTGGAGGAAAAAATATCCAAGGAGCTTTTCCCTATAAACTAATCAAATGCTGCTCTGGATATTTTTAAAGGTACCAAAAAGGCTAGCTTTGTTTATTCGAGGTTTTACAGAGGAAGGTGTGTTGTGCACGTAGAGAAATACGGAATGTACAGGAGAGGGCCCTCCAAGACTTTATTTAGTCCTGTGGCTTTTATGAAGATGACACTTCTTACATTTTAATTATCTCTTATTTTCAGTGCCTTTTTAAAATACAATTTACATTCCGGGAAGTCACTAATGGTATCCTTGTAGATAAAGAATGTTGAATGAGCTTTCCTAGGCTGTATGAGCTGAGCTTGCTAGTATGCTTCTTGGGGGGGAAACTCGGGGAGAGCTTTGCTATCTGTTAGCAGTTTTACAGGAGCTGATTCGTGGTTAGCAGAGCCAGGACACAGCTTTCAAAAGCCTTCAAGCAGCCCCAGGAGCTGTCTGCGCCAGAGGAAGAGGTTCCCTGAGGGAGGGAGGGAGGAGGTGTCATGGAGGGTAGGGACATAGAAAAAGACAACAACAAAAAAAGAAAACCATCTGAGGGTAGCTGGAAATTCCCTCAGTCACGTTAGGGCATTGAAGAGACTGAGGTTTGTGATGTCTGCAAAGCCTGTGCTCAGCCTGGGGGTGCCTCTCCGCTTGGGAGAGCGAGGGGAACTGATACCTGTGTTCTCTTGCTTCTCTCTCATCCTACAATTCCTCTCCTTTTTCATTAGGAAATGGGGATGAAAGGGTTTTGAGCCTATTTAAAAAAATGGATGTTTTCCTCAGAGTGGTGAGGAACCTAATGCGAGTCTAACACAGGTGTTGTATTGCTCACCTGCCCTCCTGCATCTGCACTGGGAACCTCTGCTGAACAAATGGGTCCTGTTGAGCCCAGCCCTTGGGTTCCCCGTCCCACCTCTGCTCCCCTGCCTGATCCCTGTCACAGGTGAGCACTGGGAAACATCCATTGTAGTGCAGCTTAAAGGAGAGAACAGTGTCAAGCTCATTATTAGCCCTGTAAACTTCCAGCTGGAAGCATGGAGAGATCTTGGTACCATAAAAATCACTGAAAAACGCCTATTGATTTCAGTAGCATGATGGCTTCCCTCGCAGTTTCTTTTTTCTTGCCAGGGGAAGTGGTTTGTCTGTAGTTACGTATGTGCACTTAAAGCTGTTCTGTTATCAAGATGCTCAAGTTTAATAGTTGGGGTTTATATCCAATTATAAGAAATACAGATAACAGTGGAGACCCTATCCAGCTTTTGATCAATGCTCAAGGACTAACTTAGAGTTTTCTGAAACAGTGTTGTTAAAAAGTTGGCTCTAGTTTCAGCATTTGAGTGTCATGGTTGAATTAAAGAAATGGCTTCAAACTATTAATCTCAACTATCCTCAGAAAAAATGCTAATCATTTGATTGCTGCTTTTTAGCAGCCAAATGAACATGTGGAATGATGTGCTTTAAAGCCTAAGGGTGTAGTAATAACACTGTGCTTTAGCTAAAATGTAACTTTAATCTGAGAAATTATGAAAAAATTAGGCTCGTTTCTGTTTGCCTGAGTTCCTGTCCTTCCGTTTCTAAAGATCGTGGTTGCTCCTGTGTGTTGACCAAGCTGTAACTATTTGCGCTTGCATGCTATGCTGCTTAGTTTGGTTCTAGCCAACAGTTTTAAAGTATTTTAGGAAGCGGAATCTCACCAGTAGAGAAAAGAGTGCTTGAAAGACATTCAGCCATCTCTGGATGCAGATGTGCTCCTAAGAGGTTAATTCATGCTTTTATATATCCCTTCTGGGGACTGCTTGCTTCTTTAGATATCTAAATATCTTGACAATTTTTTTTCCCTTCTTCATGAGGTGTTTAAACTCCTGTCAATGTTTCTTCCAAGTGAAAATTGTAGACCTGCAACTTCTTGTACCAGGCTGGTGGGAATGTCTCTTCATCGATTGCCAGAGTAACTCCTGGGAAGAATCAGCCTGTATCAGCTTTGCAGAGACATGCAGGGTTTGGAAGCAAAGCAGAGAAGGAAGATGTAAATGAACATATGCTGCCATACTGAGCAGGGGAGCCTGGGGTGGGGCCAACTGGAGATGCCTAACTGGAGAATAACTTCTGATGAAAACAGCTAATTTTTACATTTACATTTAGAGGGGAAAAACCAAACCCAAACCAGAAAAGCCATCCTTGGATATAACTATCTTTTCTATTACTCGGTATCTTGCGGTAATGCTGCTGATCCTGTTGTCCATGTTGCCGGCAAGACATCCGCATTATGTGACCTGTGGTAAGTCAGACTGGCTGCTTCTAATGCTGCTACCACACGATAGAGCACTGCAAAGCAATGTAACGCTGCTGCAGGGAGGACAGGGGTACTCGTAGATGCAACAGGGCTACAGTGGTCATGCCTTGAAATGCTTGTCTTTCAATGAACAGTCCTCTAGGTACAGCTGCCAGGATGCAGTGGGTTCCTGGTTTGTGCCTTGAGCTGTCACGTACTTGTAGCCTAAGCAGAGGCCCTTCCAACCCAGAAA
The DNA here is from genome assembly GCF_009769625.2 of Cygnus olor. NCBI lineage: Eukaryota > Metazoa > Chordata > Aves > Anseriformes > Anatidae > Cygnus > Cygnus olor. The sequence goes on from NC_049178.1 coordinate 14,185,316, forward strand.
ATGAACAGATGAACGAGGGTGCAGAATGCAAGCAAAACAGGAAGAAATATACTCTGTGGGCATTACTATTTTGTTTTTCCTTTTATTTGGTTCTTCACAGTATTACTGGGAAGCTGAGGGAAGTAGTGGTAGTGAATAAAATCTATACCTGATTGGGGGAGGACACAGGGCAGTAAAAAACGAAATAAAGATGTTCATGCAATCACTGTAAGATATGTTTCTATTACACTGAATGGGCTCACCTTTTGGCAATTTAAACTATCTTTGAGAGAACTATGGTTAAGGTAAAATCAGTTAGTACATGGCCTTGTTTTTTTAATGTGGTTTTATTATGCATCTCGAAGTTTGCTTGGGAGTTGAAGTACTAGCGTTCTTAATTATCAAGTCATTTGAATAATGATGAACCATTTTCTAGAACTTAAAACTTGACCGCATCGTGCACCTGCCAGCAGAACTGACACGTAAAATCTCAATTGACGTGGGTGTTGCAGTTTTTCTATGCATAAATGCTGCAGTGATGCCTGAATGTGTTTATCCTGTGCCAGTGTCTGCTTTGAGGGACTTTGCATTCATAGCATGGAGGCCTTTCTAAAGAAAATCTAGGTGTTTTGTGATTTGGATGCTTAGTGTAGGAAAGCTGACTTGAAAAATCCTTGCCTTTGCTTGCAGATACGTAATGAATGAGACCTTGAGCCCTGAAGAGCTGCATTGGTATTTAGGAGCAAAATGCGAGGTGTTATTTGGTCTTGTGGCAGCTGTTCTCTCTTTTTGGAAATAAAATGTGCCTGTCTCCCTGACAGAGTGCTGTTAAAGTTCTTCTGCTGGGAGTCGCTTTATTCTGCTGACAGTAAAAGAAAGCTATCTGATAACTCTTTGCAGGCAAAGTGGGCAGTTGTTCAGTTTTCCCACACTTCACTTTTTCCGTCCTTTGTCCTTGCGGGAGGCTGGTAGGAGACGTTGGAAATGCTATAATGCCTGCTTTAGTCTAAGCAGTGCCTTGCCCTGTCTTTACTACTACAAAAGCACCTACAATTTGGATTATTGTTTTTAGCAGTCTCAAGTCTTAGACCTGGAGCTCAGTGCGTGGTTTATGTGAGATGTGTTGAAAAGCAGTGTCGGTTGCTGCAAAGTGGCAGAGGCCTTCACTGTACGAAGTGGTGAGCAGTAAGCAAGCAAGATATGAAGGCAAAAGCAATTGTGCCCTACGTACACGATGAGCCGTTTTTCTACTGAAGGAAGTGGAAATGCTGCTTCTGTCCTGACACTTGCTGATCCTAAATGGTAAGCAAACTACTTTCCCTGGGCCTCATTCAATTTCTTAAACAAGGATGCCTGTGAAGAAACCCCCGCACTGAGGACCACTACCCTACTTTGTGGCACAGTTTGGTATCCTTGGAAATGCTTCTATTAAATCTCTTTTGTTTTCATCCTGTATTTTCAAGTAACTGATTTGGTAACCTAAGGTGTAGTGAAGTTAGCGATACACATCTCGTTTTAGACCAAGTTTAGCTATTTATTTATTTATTTATTTTAATGGCTGGATGTCTATATAAGCCTCAGTTTTATGGACCTCAGCATGCAACTGTTTCCTCCAATCAACCTCATGCATCTCCATGCTCTGTGGATTGGATACCTTTAATATCGCCCCTAGCTCCCATGGGAAACGTCAAGTTGAGACAACAAAGACGCACAGTAGCTTTCAAATAATTAAGTACAGATCCACATTGCTGTCTCAAGTGAGTTTAGGGATTAATTTTTTTGTTGACTTTCATTGGGATTTAGATTCCTAAGGTGCTTTGGCTCCTGGAGATTATGGATCCAGTCAAAGTAGGAACGAGGACTTGTGTGGCGTAACTGTCCCTTAAAAGTTGCATCCATTTAGCAGGTGGAGTTAGCAGAAATGGTGGAATGTTTCTTCTTGTTGGCCTCTGTGCTACTAGTAACTAGTTTGCTTATTATTCTTATACTGCCGGAGCTTGTGTATTTTGTATTTAAATCCGTGTTTAAAATACAACTAAAATTTGCCTGTTGACAGCAGTTGCATCATCTTTTAATTGGTGAGAATAGCTAATGGAGTATTCAGGTTCTAAAATTAGTTGTTTATTTTTCTTTTCTTCTTTGCCCAAGGGTTTTGCATCAGATTATATGGCTTCTGCATAACTGTTTGTGTTCCAAAGCAACACCTTTGTGCAGTTTTAGCTGTTTAAGTAAGTGTTAAAAATACGGGCTTGGTGACAGCAGTTTCAGAAACTGTGACTTTTTAAATTGTTTCTTACAAATTTGTTTATTCATTGTAAAGTGCTCCTCTTTTGTTTACTGTGAATTAATTCATTGTTATCTTTGTAAACCTGGGGTGCAAAATGTGCAAGCTTACAATGTTTTATCTTAGCATAATGACAGGTCCTCAGCTTTTGCAAATAGTCATAGCACCATTGATGCTACTGTTACCGTGGCAGTCTCCACCAGGTAAAGATTTGTACCATAACTCCCATCATGTGATCCTTCTGAAAAATGACAGTGCATCTTTCCAGTATTTCCATTTTGTCATAGGTGCACTGTTTTGGTACCCTCTCTGTGTTTCTTGGACAGTTTTTCTTTTACAGTGTGAGTCTGCTTGCTGTGGAGCAGGGATGTCTACTGTTAAAATGCTGGCTCTCTGGAGGGATGCTTGTCATGTGTATCCGTCTCTGGAATCGTTCTGGTGGGCTGTGCTTAGTTTTTTGACCAAAGCTGTGGCTGTTGCAAAGGAAGTTGTTAGGTTTTCTGTCAACAGTTGAGTTGTTTTTTAAACAAGCAATTATTTGGTTGCATATTTTGAAGCAAGGCCCGACTCTTCTCTGAAGAAAGCAGCTACCAAAATAAACTACCAGAAAAGTTACTGCAAATATTCTGTGATTACTTTTCTGCAATAATTCTGTAGTTACTAGCTACAAAGCTCATACTGCAAATGTACAGCTGTAGTAACAGCTGTCCTGTATCTTTCACTTTTCTCTACTAGTTTAAAGAGCCCTCTGATATTTTCTTCCCATGACAGTACTTGCAATTTGCAATTAATCCATATCATGGTGTCCTTCTGATTAACTCAGTGACCTGAGCTGCACAAGCCTCTTGCTATCAGGTTTTATCCAGCCCTTGAATAATTTTTGTAGCAATCTTTTTTTGCCTTTTCTCCAATTTGTATGCAACTTATTTTTAGAAAGGTGCACACCAGAACTAAATGCTGGCTTTATTCATATTGTATATGGACAATGCTATTGCCCTTTCTGTTTGTCTGAGGATTTTCAGTGACCTATTTTTCTGCCACAGCAAAAAAGCTCATGTTGATTATTTGCCTAGCAAGACTTCGAGATTGTTATTGGAGTTGGTGCTGAACACGATACTCTGCTCTTCAGTGGATGTGGCCTGTATCATTAATTCTTACTGTTTTTAACTTTATTGTAATAAATTGTTTGAGTAGATTTTTTTTTTAAGTCACTTGATTAAAGCTGGGATGGCAACTTTACCAATATAAAGGCAGGCCTCTGCAATTGTAGTGTCTGTCCATGTGTCTCTTGCTCTGTTTTTTTCTGCCACCCCTGCCCAGTGATTGCAGCACTGTGCAGTTTGTAAGGGAGTAGCAGTTAGTGTGTCCAGTGCATCCATGGTGGTCCAGGTGCACAGTGCATGCAATTGGGGAATTACTTGAAATGGTTAACTCAGGTTTGACTTCTGTATTACAGTGTTGTGAGCTGTGGAATCTTCACAGCTCCAGAACAAGACCACGGCCTTCTGGTTGGTACCGAGCCCTGGTGCTTGTCCGTGACTTGGCTAACTGTTGAGCCTCACCTGAAACTCCGAGACTGGATTGCAATTTGGATGTAAACCAAAGGAGGCAATAGATTCTTTTTTAGGAGTGTTAAATGTTTTTTTTTCTTTGTTACCCCATCCATTCTCTAGCCCCCTTACTGTTACTCATGCTGCTATTTTTGGTAGAAACAGCATTTCTTGTAGTGTCCTCATTTTCTCCTGCTGGATTCAGGTAGGAGGGAGTTAGATACTGAGCAAACTGTAGGAATTTAGAAGATCTGCTCTGCTGCTGTGACTGGTTCCATTAGGATAGCCTCCCTTGGAGGCTTTTTAGCTCTCACCTGTGATTGTTTTGGGTGAGCTTGTACCATGCAACAAATGAGGACAAATGATCCATTTTCCCCCTGCTTATGTGACCCTGTCTGGGATGAGGCTCTGCCTGTGAAGGTGGAGAGATGCTTCCTTATGACTAAAGTAGAGAGGAAGTCTGATACTCCAAATGTGAGAGCCTTCAGCAAAAAGCACGCAGAAGATCTGATCCATTGCTGTAAGCTAATATTGGATCAAGTTCTGGCATGCTGAAAGGATCATAAACTTAATTGTGCTTGATCGTAGCTGATATGTCTCGTCTGCTTCAGGAGGACAGAGTGCAGGATGAGCCAGGCGGGTCCTGGCAGTGGGTGCTGCCTGAAGAGCTGGGAGGAGCTGCTAGGCAGCCTGCCAGGAAGGTTTTAACTAACGCTAAAAGTGATGGACTGGGTGGTCATCACCAGAAGGCCCTTCCAGCATCCTTCCTGTGCACCCGAAGTACCTGGTTGCTGCTGCTTGGTGTCCCTGCTTGCCCTGGAGGACTGCAGGAGCATCGTGTACCTGCAGCTGCTGCAGCCTGGGAGAGGCTCGTGGCCAGAGGCTCTGCTGTGCACGGAGGGGGAGCGTGGTGCTGCCCGGTGTTGTTACTCGCTAAAGCGTGAAGCCTGCAAGTAATGGTAATACAAATGTATTTGAATTTGTAACCTGGCCTTCTGTATCAAGATTGGACTACTTCTATTCTGTTGCACATGTGCATCACTTGGGGAAACATGCTGATAGTACTTAACATTTAATTGCTTTTCTTGATTTTATTTGTAAATTAGAATCTAGATGTTCAGTAAGAGGAAAAAAAAATACAGCTTAATTGAACAACATTTTAAATTTAAAAAAAAAGACACAGCTGTCCAGCATTTGGTGCTGAGACATATGCAAACTTATTTATTGATCCATACATATATCATATTTTAAGTACTGTCTAAACTGGAGGTCATCTCTAAACTAGATTACTTAAGAATCTGTCTATCTTATCGCATCTTGTACTCATTTATAGTTGTTTCCATTTCTGGCTTTGTCGGAGAGACAGCTAGTGTTTCAACCTAAATTAAAATCAATAAGAAGCAATTTCATTAGTTTTTTAACTACTAGAGCAGGCTTTTTTCCTCTAGCAAAAGTCTGTATGTTCAACTAAGTCACTTGGTTCGTTCCATCAAGATAATTGCCAGACCTCATTAATTCCTACTTTTTGCATATGTAGGAATGGGTTTGTTTTCTAGTGTACCTAATAAAATGTCAAATATGATTTAAAAATAAACATTTATTTTAAATCATCATTGGGAAGTAAATGCAGTAAAGAATACTTGGCAGTTAGAAGTAGTTGAAAAACAGTTTTAGAGGAAGCATATGCTTGGGGAGCTGTGAATGGGTGGCTGTTGATGCAGGAGCCCCGCACTGGCAGGGCAGCGCAGGCTTCCCCTGGCGCATTTGGGCAGGGAGGACTTGCAGTGGAAAGGCTGGAGTCTAGGTCTCTGTGCATTCAGCCCTTGGCGTAGATATGTCTGCGTTTCACTAATTCATGTAAGAAGCTGCTGTCGTGTTGTCAGCTGGCACTTTTGCACACAGCTAGCAGATTGCCAGCAATAACAATTAACCTGGGTCAAATTCAACATGGAATTCAGACTGAAGCAATGTTGGTGCTTCCCAGATAAGGCAATGGTGAACCAGAACATAGAGTAAGTATCTGCAGGTAATGCTGTGATGGAGTGTCCAAAATAGGATGTGTTGCTGCTCTGGTGAGTTGATCACAGCCTGCACAAAATCATCCTCTTTAATTTGCAGTAGAGGTTGCCTGAAATGGACAGAAACAGACATGTTACTGAGTAATGGTTGTCCTCTGTGTCACTTTATGAAGGTTCACTTTTCACTGGCAAGGCTTGCTGTCACTGATGGTGATAACCTAGCTGGAATTAGTTCATCTTCAGAAACAGCATTTCCAAAAAGGGTAGACCAGCTGCTGTGGAGAAGAACCTGGCTTTTTACGTGGGAGCTTTTGGTAAGGTGTTTGCTCTACCTCTTCTGTGTGAAGTTTGGCATCCAGCATTATTGGGCCTGTGTCTATGGAGCATTTTTATTTCTCTGCATCTTGTATTTTAAATTGTGCAAGGTGAAACTTTAATCCCTCCAGAAATTCATGTTCTTTTTTTTTTTTCCTTAAGATGGATGTTTGGCTGCTGTAATACTGCTCACTGCTTCTCATAACTTCAGAAAAGTTGAAGAATTCTTGAAATTCTTAATTCTGAATACCAGAACCTTTCGGATGGTCTAAATCTCATTTCTTGTTTAACTACCCTTCTTTGAAGCTCCCAAGTATTATGAGCTACCAGTTATTTTAATCTGTTGTGTTCAGTTTTCTCTCACCTTTTCCTTTGCTTCCCCATCCTTTGATTGAGATACGTTAATGAATCAAGGAAGAGGGCAAACAAAAGGCAGAGGCAGATCTGGTTACCCTGGTAATCAAAGCAAATGTCTATTCCTTGAAGTTGCTGCTAAAGCAATGCTTTATAGGAACAAAACATAATTAATAACTAGATGATACTGATGAAGAGCAAGCTTCCTTCATCCTTGAAGACAACTTCAGGTTAGTGCATGAACTGTTTAAATATGATATCACAACAGCAAATGAGTTCTTTTTAACTAATCACTTAAAACCACACAGGAATTTGTGCTTATGTGCCAAGAAGCCAGCTGTGTTTAAAGTGTGAACAGACCTGGTACTCACTGATTGAGGAAAGCAAGGTAAAAGTGACTTGCCCCACGCTAGTGATGCCTATAATAAGTGAATCCCAAGCAAAAGCTTATTACAAGGAATAATGCACAACAGCACAAACAGATTCTCTGTCAAAAAGGTAATTAATACCTCTTGTCAAGCACTATCTGCATGTACTGCTTTCTCTATTTCATGCTATTAAGTAGTGTGACCTTTTCTCTTTCAACAATTAGCTTTCAAGGTGAAAACCAACTTAGGAAGTAAATTAACTTTTTTTTCACTGGGTCTGAGGAGCCTTCTGGTTTCCCAGCAGTCCTGATTACACCTTCATGCTTTACAGTTTTGATAGCTATCTTGATCAATTACTCTTCATTTCTGTAGTTTGAGATTGCATTTCCCTATTTGCTTCTGTACTTGGGAGCCATCATCTGGCTTTCTAGGTGTAGGCTGTGTCTGCAGAGCCAGACACAGGTGAGGCTTATAAGATGCATGCTGTCAATGGATGACAACTCTAGCTTGTCTCATTTGCACTCTATTAGTAACAAGTTCACTTGCTAAATAATTCTGTTCTGATCTTTGGTTTTTAATTTATCTGACAGTTGTGCTTTCTGCTGAACTGATGAGGTTATGAGCACCCTCTGTAATAAAGGAGTGCTCGCTTTCTTTGTAAAGCTGGATGCTTTTATATATGCTGAGTGTGAAAGACAGGGATTGCATTTTGATTTGCCTTTTTGCTTTTATTTGTGAAATAGTGGCTATCCTGGAGTTTGCTACATTTGATTACATTCCTTGGAAATAATGTCAAAGCTCATGGGCCTTACTCAGTGTAGTCTGTCCTGATGAGTTGAAAATAAAATGCATTGTTTTTGTGAACACAGCTTCTGTTTTCATTGACTGCCTGGCCATGCAATACTGAGCAAAATGAAGGATCAAAGCCAGTAGCACTGTCCTGTCTGCAAGGAAAAGCTGATGAATTGTTCGGTGCTTCCCTTGGTTCCTTTCAGTGACTTCTGCTGTGATTGATGTAAGCAGCATCAACAAAAATTGGACCCTTCTGCTAGCTCTCGTGCTTGCAAGTAAAGTGGGGAGAGCTCAATTTCTTTTCCTGCTTAAGCCCTTGCTGTCCTTTCACATGTGCTATACGAGAGGCCTGCTTACCTGTTTGCGCTTTATTACATGACTCTGTTGTCCTGCTTTCCAGGATGACAAGCTGGTTGGGAAGGCGTTAATGCTGTAGTTCTATGTATGTTAAAAGAAAAGCTTGAAAGGTCTTTCAGCTGGACTGCATGGACAGTATGCTTTTTGAGTGTTTCTAATATTTGCAGTCTCTCTTCAGAAGGAGCTTAGGCTGAAGAAGTGGCTGTTATTTAGAACTGGCAATACCTTTAGAAAACTGCTTTGCCGCCCCTTTGCTCATTCATCTTGACTATCTTTCATGGATAAATTGTTCTGATGGTTACGGCCTTTGTGGTTATTCTGGTAGTCTTTGCCGTGGGGCTTGCACAGCCATCTTCCTTGCTGCAAAAGCAAAATCCACCAGGAGCTGAGGTGCTGTCTTGTCCTTGCTGTAGGTGTTTGCCTCTCATCTGCATGCATGCTCCCATCTGCGGGCTCCTTTCTCTGCCCTATCCCTCTCGAGAGTAACTGGACCCCTTATGGTTATGCAGTGTTTTCTATCCAGGGCTTGCTTGTGCTTCAAGCTGGGATCACCAGTGCCTGAATGCCCGAGCATTCTTCTGAACACTGGGATTTCAGGTATTTTGCATCTCTTCTTGCTCTAAGAGCAGTCTCCTGCTTGCTCTGGTCTGTGGAGCACTTCTGAGCACTTATGCTTTTTTTTTTGTATTCAAGTTACTGTGTACTGCTCTGTAGAATCATAGAACGGCTTGGGTTGGGAGGGACCTTAAAGACTGCCAAGTCCCACTCCCCAGCCATGGGCAGGGACACCTCCCGCTAGATGTGTTTGCCCAAAGCCCCGTCCAGTCTGGCCTTGACCACCTCCAGGGATGGGGCATCCACAGGCCTTCTGGGAAGCCTGTGCCAGTGCCTCACCACCCTCAGTGAAGAATTTCCTCCTAATGTCTAATTCTAATATTTATGTATGAATACTACTGCTTTTAAAAACCTGGCATAATAATAATTAAGCTTAGGAATTCTATACCTGAATAGGTTTCTTCCATTTGCAAAGCAGTTAGTGGGTGTATCAGAAGGAATGTTCAGCAGACGCTCTAGTAATAGAGTAGAACTGACTTTGAGCAGGGGATTCATAATGAATGTCTGAATCCATACTTATAGACAAAATTGCAAGATGAGAGGTTTTTTTTTGGGGGGAAGAACAGTTCTGTCTGAAGAACACATAAGGCTACTTTATAGGGTAGTAAAATTCTTTGGTAGTGATACTGACGTCAAGTGGCCTTGTGATTCCTTTGGCTGAAGTGTATTTAGCTAATGCTTTTATTGTAAACTTTGAAGCCAGCGTTGTGTGTAGGTGTATTAAAGCTGCGGGTGCCTGTTAATTTTGCACCAGAGTTTAACTAGTATGGAGAGAAGCGGTTACATGCTACTATATAATGTAGCCTATGGAGGACTGTTGGTTTTGGTCTGGAAAGAACCTTCCCTGTTAAATTCTTTGGGGACTTCTACCTTGAGTGTGATGGTGCAACGTCAGATGAAATCTGATTAGTGAGTGATTTATTGCGATGTTGACAAGGAAAAGCTATCGAGTACAGGATATGTTGATAAAGGGCAATGGTACTTCATTGCAGTTTCTTCCCTGAAAAGCTACAGTGGCATTCACGTTTGATTGTTTACACATTGTTTCATCAGTTTGGGCAGTGTGTGTCATTGAGGGAAAGTGTGTGGAGATTACTTGTTTTCAAACACTAATGCCTATAGACACATTTTTTTTTCAATGAGTAAAACCAGTGAAGAAGCAAGCTATTTGTGCGGTTGGGTTTGCAGTCAGATTGCTCTCTTCCTGTCTATGCTCTGTTTTACCAACTATATATTTTCTTTAGTGTTTTAAGAATAAGACTGAAAAAGCAATAGAAACTGTGGCAACAGAGTCTATAAAATACATACTGGTGTTCTAAAAATCAATTTAATTTTAGCATGCGTTTTAACATAAACTTCAGCTATAATTTCCTTTGCCACTTCTTCCCCATTTCAACTGTTTTCCATTCTGTGCCAGGAGTGTTTGTGAAGCCCAGAATTTTCACCATGCATCATGTGAGGAATCTGCAAGTGACGATTAGAAGGTAATGGCACGGTATGATGTAACAGATCAGAGGTGATGTGCCAAAGGTATGAAATAAAAATAATTGAGGGAATCTGATGATAATCTTCAAGTAGAAGGAAAAAAATAGACAAAAAAACAACTGATTTTTCTGGGGGACTGTGGTATAAGTTTTTAGATGTGCTTCTTTCTGATGTCCTGGTTTGAACCTTACTCTGAAGAAATGTAGGACTCTAAGAGCTATGGGGTATGTTGCCCCTACAGACCCTGATGTCTCCTGATGTTCCAGTATCCCCGAGAAGGGCAGCGATGGACTGGGCCACAGCTATTTCTGAAATGACGAAGCTGGACAAACACACTAAAAATACCCTCTTAAGTTGGCTTGTGTGTAACCAGCACTTCTCAGCTGACAGTCTGCATTTTCATCACTTCCAGGATGTTGAACCAGGTTGAATTGCTCTAGCTTTTGTTATTGGAGTTAGATCTGACAGCTACAGAAAGGCTGAACCTGATACCCTGTCTGCCTCACAATAAAGGCCGGGGTGAACACATTGCACCTGTGACTGGCGAACTGAACTCCTTTGTTTTCCTTAGACCAAAGTTATTCTTGATTGAGAAGCATTTAAATCTAATTAGACTTGAACAGTTTGGACCACTTTGATCACAATGTACTCATACATGGTCTGTCCTGGCTTCTTATGTTTCTGTATTGTGTGATACTTAACACTGCAGTGAAAGGAGACTCTAAGGAAGGCAGCCTGTTGTTTCCTTACATTCAGAGACACTGCTCTGGTCAGAAGCATGTTGTGAGATTCCTCATTGAGTTCTTCCAGCAGCGTGAGTGTGGCTTGCGGGTTTGGGTTTGGTTAATGTGGGAGCTTTGATAACTGAAGATGCACATCTGGATTAGAAGCCCTGAGGAGGAGGCTGTACTTTCTCCCTCCCAGACTCTAACTGGTGCTAGCAGAAGTACTGATGGTGCCTTGGCGAGTTGCTACACAAGGGTGAGGGGTTGCATGCCCTGGCATAGGTGGTCAAGACTGAAGCAGCTTGCTGAAGCCAGGAGGCTCCTCTCCCTGTTGTGGCAAAGGGGAAGGTAAACTCCTGTGCTGTGGTTAGTTGGGCTCAGCTGAATTTGGGTGTGAAACAGTAAGGCTTCCTCCTGCTTTAAGTAATCTGTGAGGAGACAAAGGGTGAGAGGGCCATCAGGGTACTGTGGAGCTCTTTGTATCTTTGGAGAGAGGAACGTGTTTTTGGTAGGGAACTCTAGATACTGGTGCATTGGCATGCCATCAGTGAGATTTGGCTGTCGGACAGCCTTCTTGGCCTGCAAGCTGTATGTGCAGGTACCAGCAGTACTTATTTTGCTTTCCTTAGGAATGAAGACAAGGCAAAGTGTACATTGCACTGGAGAAGATTGATCTGTCTGAGGGGGGTCCAGGATGCTCCTGAGGCCTCCATGGTATCTGTGTGGGCAGATACTGCTGGTCCCAGTGGCAGTGCTGATTCTGAGAACCTTGACAATGGGGAAGAGTCTGTATATATTCCCCAGATACACTAGTTTTTCCTTCAGTGGCTTGAATTCTTTTTGGATGCACCTGTCTACAAGCCCATTCTGCACTTCAGAAAAAAGTCTTGCCTCAGGGTTATCTTAATTTTCATGTCTTTCTGACCTAGAGGGCATTACAGCTCTCTTTACCCTTTGAGCTTCTGTAGGGCTAGCTTCAGGATAAATCTGCCTTGCTCTTGAACTTCATAATCATGAAGTCAGTGTTGATACTGAGCTGGAAGAATTTTTGTAGCCTTCAAAGAGGACAAAGAGCATTAGTCTTTCCATTTTGCTTTAATTAGATAGCTCTTTTCTATGAGAGGCTAGGAGCTGATAAACTAGTGTGCAGTAGCAGAGTCAGATAAAAAAAAAAAATGATACATCCACTAATTACCAAATAGTTTCTGAAAAAGCAATTCTTTTTGGTGTGTAAAACATCGTCTCTGATGGCGTTGATATGCTGTTGATCACGCAACAACCATCTTTGCAAGCTTGAGTTTTAATTTAAAAAGGCATAATTGTTAAATATTTGGGCATTCATACTCCCCCTGGGTTGATCAACTATTTGAAATGAATTATCTTAGTGCTGTCACAATTAGGGAAAGGCAGGCTCAGGTGAAAGGGTTTGTCAGTTTCGTAGACTGGAGAGAGATGCTTTGTGAAAATGAACATCCTCCCAAGGTTAAATTATCTATTTAAAGCTCCTCCAATTACAATGCTGGATAGAAGGATTTTTTCTTTGCTTTTTTTATGTGCATAAGAGTTAGCAGAAGACAAATGACATAATTGGAGGGGAGAGACTTTATATGTGCTTACTTCTAAAAGAATGAGAAGGATAAGAAGATGACAATGCCGGGGAACAGTCTTCAGACATCCTAGTCCTTTTTGGTTGCCTTAATCTCAAGGAATCTTTGCAGGATGGGAAAGAAAGGAGTTAGCATACCTGAGAGAATTCACAGGAAGCTTTTACACAAATACTATGTGAGGCTTGCTGCCATCTGGCCTATTCTGTAAGAAAAGGTAAAAAAGCAACCGTCATATCAGGATGTATAAGCAGTCTACTTTTTGCTCCTGTATAGCATAAAAGAGCGCATTACTGGTGAGCTGAACTGACATATTTCTTTGTGCACAAGATATAGCAACTTAAATGAAAATTACACGCCTAGCAAGAGAATGCACTCTGTTTAAATTAGGTAAGGAGATTATGACAGAAAAAGATTATTGAATAAGGAGGTTTTAAACTAGCCAGTGAAATAAATGCATGAATTGAAATTTTGTCTTGCCAGGATTTATTAATAAAACACTATGACGTTTTTGGAATACAATGAAGACCTCTTCCTTTGAAGGTTAAAGTGTAATTTATGTAATTGTGTTTGTGTAATTTGACTTCAAGATATGTCCTTGTAATTTGGTAAACTGCAGATCTTGTTCTGATATAGTGTATTTTTCTTGTGCCTCATATTGACACATCTAATTGCCTTATAAGTATATATTTGGTTTAAAGCCATTGCACTGCACTCTGGACCTTGAGAAATTCTCTTTCCGGTCCATAATGATGATTTCTGTATGGATCTTATCTATGAAACAGCTGGCCACCTTTGCTTATTTCCTTAGAAGCATACACATCTAATTGCCATAACATAACCTCATCATGCTATCACAGAGCAGAAGAAATTGTACTGTGTGTTGCCTTAACTTTTCCCAGCTGCAGGATGCCCTCTTTTGGCAGGGAGACCAGAACACAGCAGTCACAGGCATCTCCTTGTCAGGGGCTGGCTGGGGCTTCCACAAGGCGGTTCATGGCATGTGCGTGTACACTGCTTCAGCTGGTCCTTTACTGAAAGCCTGCTTCCTGCTGGACTGGGATAGATAAGTAGATCTGGGCAAGGTAGCAGTCATCTTTGGTAAGATGTCTATGCAATTATGAATATATTACTCTAATAATGCTTGCTTATTAGATGGGGTTTTAAACTCTTGAGTTTTCTCAGTACAAAGCTGGAGCTGAAACTGTACTGCTGGAGGTGGACTAGGGAAAAATTACAATTTAGCGCTATGATGTTGCTAAATTCCTTTGAAATCCCCAGAAAAAGTGGGGCAAGCAATGATGCAGATTTTTAAGGCATTAATGCTATGAGCTGAGTTTGTTCACCTAGAGAATCTGAGAAGAGACTGCTCTTGGCTGATGAAGCAGGAAGAGATCTTTAAATCTGGGATGAAAGCTCCAAACATTGCAGAGAGAGGTAAATACATTGGTAAGAGATTCCCATGTGGGGCTGAGGGTACAGTGTCACACTGGAGAGACAGGTCACCAGAAATCTAGGTGTCATCAGAGCGGACTTGAAGTTGGGTTATTATCTTGCTGCATTAACTTCTCCATTGTCAGGGCCTGAAGAAATGGTTGTTAAAAACACTTTATACTTCCAATGGTTTTAAGTCTTAAAATTGCACAGACTTCTTCAAAATTATTTTTGAAATATACCTCTTCACATAGGTATTGATTCTTAAATGAATGCTATGAGGTTTGAAAAGAAATTGCACCATTTACAACGTATTTCTTTGTCCTTGGATTGAAATATTATGTATAGAGTTCAGAGCAGAAGACGTTGAGTGAAGTTATACAAGCTTAATAAAAATAAACCTACACATGACTTTGCATAAAAGGGGGAGAAAATCAAAGGACTAACAAATTTGCATAGATAACATTTGAATTTTTAATTCATATTGCACTTCATTGCAAGGATGTCATTTTTAATTAAGAATAAAATGTGGTAGATATTTTAAATGGGAAATGATTATAATTGCAGATGGAAATTGAGCTAAACTGCTTTAATTAATTGTTAAAACTTAACATTTTTCTTTGTTTCTTGTTTATAAACTTGTGGTCTGTGGACACAGATTTGTTTTGTGGATGCATGTATTTAAGCATAAAATGTTTAAGACGTGAAATATTGGGAGCAAGCAGTTTGAGTCTGAGTTGTGTCAGTTACTTGAGACTGTATGGATGGACTTTTGAGCATCTTTGGTAGACAGACTTTGCTGTTTGCAGGATTGGTGTGAAATTGCAGTGTAAAAACTGCTCTCAAAACATCTTTTTTTAACCATATTTGTCTTTCACTGTGGGTTTCACAGATGGTGGAAATACTTCACTGGAGGAAAATGAGGCGTTGTTTGTACCCAATGACAGTTGCCTTTGAGTTCTCCATTGATGAATATGACAATAGTGTATTGATCTGAATTTAACTCTGCAGGATTTTGTTGATCTGTTGTGCTCTGGGTCCGCGTTTAGCCGACGTGGCCCCTCAGGATGCCGCGGGCAGCTCAGCAGGCCCCTGCCTGTGGAGGGAAGGGGGAGCCGGGGGGCTCAGCTTCTGTCAACAAAACCCTGAGGCAGCAAAAGCCTGCCAGGGTGGAAGGTGTTGGCGTTGGAGAGAAACAGCTCCAGGCCTGTGCAGAAGCCCTGCTGTTTTGCTCTGCCCCAAGGGTCTTCCGGGCACAGCTGGTTTGGATGCTGGAGGACCAGGCCTTTGGCCCTGCATGAAGCACCACAGTGGACTTTGGAAGTGGGGAGCTGTGGGATGGCACATAACTTCTCGCTACACACTTTGCTGTTTTTTCTTGATAAAACTTTGCTGAGGTCTCTTAAGACTTTACATCACCTTGTATGTAGGGAAATGCAGCAGGAAACAAAACAAGTGTCTCCTGTCTGGATAGGTATGGCACCTGAGGTAAAGTAAAACATTTTGAGAGAGTTCTTAAAAATGGAGAATCCTGCTGCCACTTGAAAACATGGAAGAGTTATTTACCAAGCTTAGAGCTTTGTGTCCAGGAAGGATTTTGAAGTGAACAAAATTAGTGTTGCCACTTATGTTAAGAGCCGTGTATGAAGTCTGTCATCTCTGGCTGCAGAGGGACTTGGAAAGAAGTACAATTAGCGCTAATTGGAGTTGTCTGAATCTGTCTGTTGGTGTGAGAACGGCCCCTCGAAGTGATTGGCAGGAATTACCTGTCTGCTCTCATTCCCTGTAGAGCTGGTCTATTGCATTGCAGCACATCACAAATGAAATGAGTGTTTACCAGAATGAGTGTTACACCAGCTAGCAGCCGAGTTATCCATGCAGCACAGATGCTGAGATTTAACGCCAGTTACGCAGGCTGCTGGCTAGCTCGTACATGGGTTGTAATAAAGATGTACTGGAATTTTCTTCTGAGAAGACAAGAGTTTTGATTCCGGCAAGTTTCATTGCTCTGTGATGCTCTGCTGAATGGGCAGAAAAGGAGGTTTGGCATACCAAAGAGTTGTGTAACCTTTTCAACACGTGTGGGATTCCTTTAATTTATTTTTCCTTGTCGTTTAGAAAGCAGCACTTCAGCTGAAATCTTGCTTGTGATACCCATTTTGTTCTTTGGAAAAATTTTGCCAAAGTAGATAAAAACTATATATGTGGAAAGAAACATCTCTGGTTAGTTTTGTTGCCCCATGGGCAAATAAAATAGAAACCTGAGAAGTAAACTAACATTCGCTAAAATGACAAAAGAACTTACTTGAATGACAATGTAGTGTTTTTTCTCTAAAGTACCCAGCCAGAGATATGAAGTATGGTAATGTCACTAGGGTAATATATAGCTGATAGCAGTGCATTCATTTGCATTTCTTCCCCTTACCTTGTGTTTCTTTTTTCCCTGAAGCACATGTGTTGGGAATTGAAAATGCAGTTTGCCTATTATACACTGGCAGTAATCTTTCAATTTTTTTAATGTAAAAAATGAGGCCACAAACATGAGCAGCCACTGATGTATGGGGCTATTGATGGGAATTGAATTTGCAAAGGGAAAATGGGATTTGGTTGTAGTCTGAAATGATGATGATGTAGCCCAAATGGATTTGTAATGGTCATTCATTCATTTTTTTCTGCAATTTTGTGGCTTGACAAAGCATATTTATGCAGGTGACTATGAAACTAGCATAGGTGCGCTCTGAGTAGGAGTTAATAGCTAATGGCAAATAGTAAGTATGCAAAGTCTGAGCTTGAGCCTGTTCCCGCAGACTTCATTAGGTGAAGGAAAAGATTCTGTGATTTATTTCCCAAAGAGGGGAAAAATGGTCAGGGGTAGTGAGTGCTTATTTTGTAAGATTTAGGGAATAATAAAAAAGAAAATCTACCGTGACAGGGATTCTTAGAAATACGTGGATTTGTTGTTTCAATCTTGCGAATACTTCATGCAGTGCAACAAACGTACGAGACACTTAGCACAGTATCTAGGTAAAGAAAGACCTTGCCCTGAAGTATTAGCAGTCTGAGATCAGACTGATGTCCATTGAGATGTTGTGTTCCATATCTGTGTTCCTGTAAGCTGTAGGTGTACCTCTTCTTCCTCAGGGGCTTCCCAAAACCTATAGCCTGAATTTATAATTTGGGCTGCCAGGGGACTGCAGAATTTGCAATAAATCCTGGATGCAGTTTTATGTGCCTGTGACTTCTGTCTTGGTCTGATTCCAGGGGAGCCCGTCCTTCTCTTCCATCCTGTGAAAGTGAGGGAAGAAAGACTTTGCTGGTGGTTGTGTGGTCATAGCAAACTGGTGACAGCAAAATGATGGATGGATGAATGATTGGCTGTTGTGTTTTTTTTTTGACCAATGAATGTAACACTCAAATTGCCTTACATTTTAACTGGGGTATGATCCTTGTTAAACTCGGTATAATTCAAAAGCATGAACAGGAGTAATTACAGAGTATAGGGGAAAAATGATGCAGGCTTTATAAATATAATTTTTTCCATTTAAAGTCCATAAAGCCAGTGGTTCAGATGCAAAAGCTGAAACACAGGCCCATGTAAAGGAATCCAACCTCCAGCTGCAGAAGAGAAATTGTGGGGGGAGAAACAGCACTGATTTACCTGCAGTTAATACTGTCCCTCTTTATTTCTTGCCACTGATGAAAGCATGAGCTTTCTGGGAGAGGGGAAAAAAAAAAAAAAGAGCTTGGCTTCATGCTCTGAAGCCAAATTGTGATGCAGTCCTTGGGGGGCCTCCCCCGGGAGAATAGGCACCTAGAGGAATGCTAATGCTGGGCAGGAAACCGCCTATTGTAAGCAGAATAGCTTAAGTATTTCCTGCAATGTAACTTCAGCTATTTTGGCTACAGGCCTTACTGCTTTTGTGGTTTTTTTAAGCATTCCATGAATGGTCTTGATGCAGAAAGGCTGTGAGCATCATAAGTCTGTTTATTTTAATTGGCTTTGCTATCCTGATAAGCTAAAGGCAGAAAGTCAGGCGGCTTGGAGGGCTGCGGGTGGGGCTTCATTTGTTTAAATATCGGCATTTGGAAACTGCAGGGCTGTCAGATAACTGAGCGAGACTGACATGGACTGAGTTACTGACATCCCATTTGTGTGAACCGTTCTGGGCAGAGACTTTCCCTGTACGGTGCTGAGAGTGCTGCAGACCTCTGCAGAGCTTTCTAGTGCCACATCCATGTAAGCAGCACGAAGGGATGGGGCTCTTCTGTCTCCTTCCGTTGAGAAGGATGGCACTTTGCTCTCCTGTTCCATTTTTTCTGGTCTGTTTTGTACAGTGATGAACAAAAAGCTGCAAATACCAATACATGTTGCTCACTTCTTAACAGTCACATTTGGAGCTAGGAAACCTGTGAACCTGTGCTGGGTCTGCGCTTGTAAGCGTGCTGAAAGACTCAGCAAACTTTGTTTTGGCTATGAAGTGGAAAAACATTGCCCCTAAATTTCCAAATGTTGAAGTAAAGCTTGATTTGCCACTGATAACTCTTTATTTTTATATATATATATAGTATTATTTTTTATCAGTTCTAATGGAGTATATTTCCTATGAGAGATTTAATCTTATTTTTTGTCCATCTATGAAAGTTACTGATTCTTTAAGCATTCTTTTTGGTGATTATTTCCTAGTCATTCACTTCAGGATTTGCCTTATGAATTTGTATGGTGGTTTCAGGAATTATGGATACTTTTGGGGTGTGAAAGCTTAGGCTGCTGACTTCCTTAGTCTAGATATCATGTCAGTGGTTTCCATGCCTGGAATCACCCAAGTGAAACACAATAGATTAAACCTAATCCAAACTGTTTTGCATATAAGACTTATTTCAGTCCTGTGTCCTATGAAGCCTGAAGATCGTTCATCTTACTTAAGAACTGCTATCAAATGGGTATGCTAGATGAGATGTAACTGGATGTGCGTTTAGCCTTCCTTCTGTGCAGGGCTCTCTTGCGTGTCAGAAGCTTGTATGTGATATAGGGCCAGCTTAGTTTCTCTTACCCTTTACAGAGCAACTGCAACCAAGTACTTAAGTCTGAAGAAACCTTAATGGGACTAAAAGTTTCAGAGCTATTTAGGATTGGCTGTTAAACAAGGCAGCTTCTCATGATATAGTAATTAATGTTTGTGAAGTGGTGTTCTGGAATTATCAGGGCTGTCATGTAATTTGCACTTTAAACGAATGTAAGCTCAGGGGAAGGCGTGCACTAAAGTTATTTCTGAATTTTACCCCAGTGCAGTAAGTGTTGTAAAAGGCTTTTTACAGCTGCTGGCACCTGACCTGTCTGACACGTGGTTCATGGGCCTCTCTTGAGGAGCAGTGCAGTTGCAGGCATTGATGGAAAGAAACCATAAGAGCTGTCAGATAACACAAACCCACAGGTAGGCAATGTGACATTCTGGCTTCGTACTCAAGGCACAGCCAAATAAAGGTGGATGGGACCATTACGTTGTTGACCGTTGGAGCAGGAGCTCTTAGCTAATGTAGTTGAGCCTTGTACCTCGTGACTTCAAGCCTTGGGCTCATATTCTATCACATCTAGGTGTGTTACATTGCAACTGTCAGTGCCCTTGGTTTTGATGCAATGTTCTGCCCTTGTGCATTGGCTCCACAGCCTTTTTTCACCTCTTGGTTTCTACTCAGGAACATGCTTAAACATGAGCTTAACTCTTGAGGTTTTTCAAGTACGTTACTGCATTGATGCCAGAATAATGAAAATTACTTATTTCTCACTAAACAAGTAGATTATTATTCTTTTTTTTAAATCATTCTGAAGCCCTGTAGTTCATTGTGCTACTTGGTGTTTCCCTTCTATTTTGGCAAAATATGCATTTGTTGTTGTAATAATGTGCTGCTTGTATGTCAGATTGTTTTTTGCACACTGCGAAGGCTGGGGGAGGGAATCAGCGTGTCACTTAAACCACATTTGTTTGGGTAAAGCTCTTGTGAAGTTTCTTTTCTGTTTTAATATGGGCTTTCTTCTGTCTTCAGTGCTCTGCAGCGCAATGCGGGTCCACAGTGCTGCAGCTCAAGTGTGAAGTGTTTTGATAAAGTTGTATTAATAAAACTGAATTCTCAAGTGTAGCCCAGCAATGTTCTGGTTGATTGGTGAAACTTTTTTAAAAGTGTATCTGTATATGTGCAGACATTTGTTCTGAGCACTTTTATTCAGCAGCTCAGGGTTCAGTTATTTTACTGGAAGTAGCAAGTATTTTTTGTCTTTTCCTTACTTAGCACCCGCATAAAACATTATGCTCATGAAACATTTATGGTAGCAATCCATTAACAGGAAGACAAAGGTTTTCCTCTAAAGAGGATCGCCAAAATGTCTTGCTGAAATGAAACCTGTTCTCCAGCTGTTCTGTATGCATTATTGCTGCCTCTTACTGAAAGTTTAAAAGGTCCGTGTGATGTAATGCAGTGATACCTTTGTGTGCAAAACTGCTTGGAAGCAATCTGAGTCAACAGGAAAAGCAATATCTTCTTAAAGCTTGTGACTTATATTAGTTTTGTGATCTCAGGTATGAAGGAGATAAAAAGGGCAAGGGTTTACTGTAGATTCTCTTGAAGGCATGTAGAGTTCTTGAAGTAGTAATAAATGGCAGATTAAAATTGATCTTAGTGAGACTTCCAGTGTTAACCAGTGTTATGAAAGTAAATGACTTCAGCTTTTTGGCTGCTTCATCAAAGGGCTGTGTTGTATTGTGCTGTCAAGAAACTGCTTTACCTGAAAATTTCAGCTTTGTAAAGAGCCTTTCTGGAGCATCTGTAGAATAATAAGCTTAAAATTATAATGAATGATTGAACGACTATTTGTGTGTATATACACACACATCATTTTAATGGAAGAGATAATGTTCTTGAAGATGAGATTAAGGATTCAGAGGAGCATTAAAAGCAGAAATATTATTTCTAAGTGATGGGGAGATGAGAATTTATTATTAAAATATGTTAAAATAGTAATTAATACTGCTAGGAAATGGTAGAAGGAAAAGCTGTCTGGTTCAGCTGGTATAGATGAGCGGTTTTAAAACTACTGTATTCCATGAATCACTTCCTCGAAGTGACAGGATCGCTTGGCGTGTTACTTCTCACCAGCAATGACTCTGGCTTGGGTGCATTAAGTAGAAGAAAGGGAGAAATATGTCTGTAGGTTCCCTTACAGTGACAGACAACTGACTTCCAGCTGCTGGGTGAATGTGGTGATAGACCTAAAACTTGCAGCTGTTCAAATACAGAGCCTGCATACAAAGCACTGATCAAATCTACCCCCCAGCCAAAGCAGGCACGCTTATGCTGAAGGTGCTGCAGTTGTACCTCTCTTCACTGCCTGTGGAGGTGGTGGATGGTTTTCTCTTGATGTGAAGGTACGAGCCCACAGTGCTAAGTGTCTGGCTTTATGTGGAGAGTATGGGGGAGCACTCACGGTATTTTCTGCTGCAGAAAAAAGCCCTTCAGTTGCACCATGGATTTGAGTAAACCTATACGTACTACAGTAGTTCAACGGTGAAGGGAAGTTTTTACGAAATAAACTGAGGATTTTTTTCTTTATTGCAGTTGTTTTTATTCCTTATGGACATGTGGGGACCAAAGAAGACTGTCTATGAGTCTGGCACTATTACTAGAATCCTGGAATCCCAGAACGGTTTGGGTTGGAGGGGACCTTAAAGACAGTCTGGTTCCAACCCCCTGCCGTAGGCAGAGATGCCACCCATCAGATCAGGTTGTCCAGCCTGGCCTTGAACACCTCCAGGGATGGGGCATCCACAGCTTCTCTGGGCAGCCTCTGCCAGTGCCTCACCGCCCTCTGAGTGAAGAATTTCCTCCTAGCATCTAATGTAAATCTCCCCTCTTTTAGTTTACCTCAGGATCTCTTTCCAACACTTTTATTCTTGGAGGGATGCTCAGAAGTTTAATCCTGTTGTCCTGGCAATTGCTCAGAGAGCCCTGAATGAAAGCTTTTTTTTTTTTAATGAAAAGTATGATACATTATGTAGGCTATGTATCTTGCTGGGCTCTGTCATTTTCAGAGGAAGGAATCACAATTCTGTGATTTTCCGAGCGCTTAAGATGTCCAGAATCTGATAGAGAAGTGGTAGGTTTTATAGTGAAGGTTTAGTATATTTTCTTGCATGGAAGAATAAAGCTATTCTATTTTTGTTCTGCCACACTAGTGTTAAATTCATGAAATGCAAATCTGAAGTCTACATCCTGTGCATATTTGCCTTAACTCTGGAAAGAAGTAGAAGTTTATTATTACTAAGCACAGAACAATTTTTCAAGGTGTCGGTTTACATTCCTTTTGCTTACTAATGAACTATGAAAATTGATTACTAATGAGGTATAGAAATGGAGATTTTGCCTTTTCCCAAGTACAAGAGTGTTCTCTACACAGTAAGTAAAATGACTTCTTACACCTTGTGGAGAATATGGCTGTTGAAAATACTGCTTTTACTTTCTGTGGGGCCACAGCTTCATCAGCTCCCAACTTTGTTATTCATGCCTGCAGTTTTCTTCTGATAGCTCTGAAAAGAAAGGTTTGTCACCAATTCATAACTCTCCAACACTCTAAGCAGATTCAGTATCTCTTGGTTTATTAATTTTATATGCAAGAATCAGAACTGAGCTTAGAGGTGATTTAGGTTTGTGTGGTAATGCTGTATTTCTGGATGTTGAATGCTGTGTATTGATCCTTATGTGCTGTATGGTGTTTGAGAGCAGCTGAGGTACTCTGTCTAGTTTCTTTTTTCAGTATGTGAGCACAAAGACATGGGAGACAGGATCTGTGAAATCAGTAGAAGGAGGCAGAATGCAGACTTCCAGCCATTTGAGTGTCTTGCGAATAACGGGTAAAGGCTTTGGAATGGTCGTTACAGCTAAAGAGTCACGAAGGGTTGACTGATTGGGAAGAAAATAATTGTAAACAGGTATAGTTGAAAATTATTTCAAAGGCCTCTCTGGAAAGAACATTTGCTTTTGGAAGGTGTCTAACAAAGCAATATGTTTCAAAGTCCTGGGTAGATGGATTAGAAAGTACAAATGATTTAAAAAAAAAAAAAAGGAAAAAAGGTAACTTATGGCAAAAACTATAAACAGAGCTATAACAGTAAAAGCAACTGATAAAGGAAGGTATCAATGAGGAATTATTGGTCAACTGATTTATGCTCCATGAGAAGAAATATTTTGAATGAAGTGGGACAAACCAAATGTGAAGCTGTGTGAACAATAGTGTGAGTAAAGACAGTAGCACAATTCATACTGAGGATTGCTAGTTTATGGGAAGCAGTTAAGCTTTCTGCAATGGAGCTTCAAGTTTGATTGAAACACAATGGTATGATATGCTTTGATTTCTGTAAGACACTTGATTTAGTTGTGCGTGACAGTTTAACTTAGAGGATGGGGTGGAAAGGGATCAGTAGCTAAAACTGGGCAAACTCAGTCCTGAAATAAAGCAAAAATATTTAACCTGTGTGTCCCCAGTGGGTTGTAACAGAGTTTGGGTGCTGGCCCAACAGCACTCTGTAGTATTCCTGTGACAGTACAATCACATTCTCTCTCTAGAAATGGCTATTGAACAGATGCTTTTTTCCTCTTACATGAGTAGAAAGAGCTAGTGCCACGGGAAGCTATGTCCGATGCGAATACCATCGGTTTGTTTGTTTTGCCAGTGTAATACTGTCAAAGCTTTATTGAATGAGCTGACTTCAAGCTGTTGATATAGTTCAGACCTTGGCAGCTCTCTAATCTCCTTGAAGCTTTAGTGTTTGATTGCATTCGTTTGCCCTGCAAATAGTCAACTGTGTAAGTTATCTCGAAGTGAGAATATTTCTAAAGCCTGTATTTATAATGGACAAGGTTCATAGGAGTGCAGAGACCTTGTAAAGCACACATGGACTCCTTTTTGAATATGCAGTGCGATCTTGAGTTCTGCTTCCTGAAACCTGTCAAACTGAATCTTTACAGGAGTCCTGTGGACACTTACCTTTAATTATTTAATGGTATGTGAAATCACCGGCAGCCTGCTGTTTGCAGGTCACTGCTGGGGTTTTATGTTGATTTTACATAACAGGTTGGACACCGCCATTTGTATGGAAAACAACACTTTTCCTCATTATTGGAGGAAGGAGTGTTATGTGAAATGATACTTTTTCTTTTGTTTGGCAGTAGATGGTTGATAGAATTTCGTTGTGATCACATCTTGTCATCTGTGTCCAACAAGCATTCCTTTCCATGTTTTGTTAAGGTAATGAGTTCAGGAAAAGAAATGCTTGTGGTCTGTTCCATGTTGATAAACTGTTTGCTTTTATACCTGGCATGATAGTCCAGGTGTAAGACAACTACTACTGTCGAGGCTCTGTAAATAGTTTCCTTCTAAAATGATTTAAAAACAAACAAACCAAAACCTCCCCATAGATGTAGACTGTCTTCACGTCCTGAATTTGATTACCCAGCTTCCGATCAACACAGCCTCCAGTAGTTATGGCTGCAAATTGATTGTTTTCTGTCTTGAAGGAAAGAAGCAAATGGATGGATGGTCTTTCTGTAGTGGCTGTCAGCCTGTACGTCTGTGATTTTGCTGGAGACATTGCTGCTGTGACTAGCACTGGCTATTTGCTCTTAGTTTCATGTGGAGTCTTCTGTGATGCCTTAGCACAAGTAGTCTGCGTGTCAGGGCACTGATCGCCTTTTGGAAGGAAATGCCAAAATCTCCAGAAATACAGCCTTTTCCAGATGGATCTGTTCCTATCTGTCTGGTGCATTGCACAGCTGTTCAAACTGCTGTGCTAGAGCAGTGGGAACAGTAACTACTGGAGAGGCGGGGGAGGATGTCTGCTTCCAAAAGCCTAAATGTAGCTTGTAGGTGTTAAATTTCCGGGGTTGTTTCTCATTCAGCTGTAGTATGTTGTAGAAGTTGCTGATCAATAGTACAAGCAGGTGATTAGCAATTTGGTTTCTGAGTGCTTCTCTTAATCTGGCTGATTCAATATGCTGGAAATGGAAGGATGTGGTGAAAAGCTAGTGATGGAATGAACAAGGAAAGCAGGATTCAGGGTGTTTTTGTGAACTAAGGCTAATGCCAATGGCTTACAAGTCATCAGATCAGGACTTATGTTTTAGAACCGAAAGAAAATCACGTGGTTACTCAAGGTCGTTGGATCTGCTAAGATCACTTAATGAGGCATAGAAGGAAACATTCGGTGTTTAAAGAGAGGTTCACTGCATCTGATTGTACAAAGGAATCGTTTTCCAGACACAGTGCTCATCAAACAGTGGGCTTTTAAATTCCTCCTTCATGCCTCCTGATATATCCTTTAGAAATTTTGCCTTTTCAAGCAATATGCAAGTATGTCAAAATTCAACTGATAAGGTCATAAAACTAACTTGAAAAGCAGGAACTTGAGATCTGTCAAGGATGAGCTTCCTAAAATGCAGCACAACTTGAAAAAGCGTTGGAGTGCTCTGCTCAGAGTGTAGAATATTTGTTCCTACAGGTATAAAACCTGTAGGTAGTCTAGGGTGTGGTGGTATGTGCTTCCATTCCTCTTGTGCATTGGTTGGTGCATGAATCTTCTGAAAATACAGCATTTGAGCATTCATTTAAAGACTATAGTATCATGCAAATATAGCAGGCTAAAAAGTCCCTTTTGTCCAAATTGCTTTAATGGTGCCACTTGAACGCTTCAATCTACAGCCCTAAAATAGCTTTCAAATACGGCTTTCTGAATGGAACATATAAATAAATGCACTCTTCCTTTCCCAGAGAGGCAGGAAGGGTGTGTATGAGTTTAACTATTTCATAAATCTTTCTCATATGAGCTACTAACACAAGACAATACTTTTTTTTTCCCCCCCCCTCCCAAGTACCAGGTTTGAAAGCAAACACTTATTTCTTGGTGGAACGTGGTGGTATCCTGATATGATTAAGGACTTATTTCAAAACTCCTGTTTTTCCCTCAAGCAAGTAGAAGTTCAAATTAACACAAAGTTTGAATAGCAAGTATAGAAATGCAGAAAGCCCTTAAGAGATGTGTTATATATCTTAATCTAGTTCAGAATTGCAGTCCTGTCTTTAAGAGTTTTCAGTCAACAACTTGTGAGGCTTACATGCAGTCCCTTCTGCTGCATGACTTCTCTTCTCTCACTGCAT
The DNA here is from genome assembly GCF_009769625.2 of Cygnus olor. Taxonomy (NCBI): domain Eukaryota; kingdom Metazoa; phylum Chordata; class Aves; order Anseriformes; family Anatidae; genus Cygnus; species Cygnus olor. The sequence continues at coordinate 14,211,395 of NC_049178.1, forward strand.
TTTCAATACTTACATCTGCTGCAGTAAATTGGCTTCAGAACATGCGAATTTCTATTGCTTAGAAATGAGCTAAGCAAACACGAAACCTCGATTTCAGTTTTGCAACCCAAATTTACCTGGTAACTTTCTCCTTTCTTCCTTTCTTTTTTTCGTAGAGTATTCAAGGTTTGTTATTACAGACAATTTAAATTCCTTTTCCTCCTAATCATCTCTTGCTTGCACATACAAGATAAGTCGTATATATGGCTCTGCTGGATTACTAAATTGACAAAGCACCAGAATAAACAGCAGTGTGTTGTGAGTAGAATTAGCTGATGTTTAACCTCCTTTTTAATTTATTCAGGTTCTCTAACTCAGCTTGGCTTCTAGTAAAAGCTGCCCGATTGCTTGCTTCAGATCATTTTGTGGCATGCAAACTGATTACACTAACCTATCAAGATGAATGCTGGGTGTAACCGAGAGAGCCCAGAGCCAGAACATTTGCAGGATTTTTTTGGGCAGACGTCCAGGAGGAACCTGCTCAATAATCTGTAAATGTGTAATCCTTTTAATGCATCAACTTTGTTAGAACACATTAGTGTCAAATGTTAAGCGTAATATTTTAGTCTGTGAAGCAGATTGTTGAACAAAAATTAAACTGGAATTGTAATGTGGTGGTGGTGGGGGAGGAAACCTCTGACATCTCTTGGAGATGAACCTGGAATAGCTTCATTTAGGTGTTCTCTGTTGGTTTCCAGGTGCTGGTGGCATTACACGTTGTGTTTGGTTTGAAGGTGTTTGACCTGGAACCTAATGATTGCATCGTCTGGTCTGAAATAACTGAAGACAAGACAGGAAGTGTTGCCATCTAAATTACTATGATGGATGTTCATGTAAAACCATTAATTCATACTTGCACTGTATCCTGATATGTCTAGTGGAAACTTGACCAGATCGTGGAGGTGCTTTGTTGCCAAAGGCTTCAGTTAGAGGAACGTCCCTTTCCAGTGGGTTGAAAGGAAGCTTGTGGAGTTCAAGCTGTTATGAAACTTTTGAACTGTATACTTTCTTCTTTGCGTGTGTTTTTTTTAGAAGGGGAAAAAAACTGTTCTCAGTCTGCAGACCTTTCCTTCCTCTGTAATTTTAAACCCATTTCCTCCCCTTTCTCCAAGGACAATCCAACATGCTGATTTTTTTTTCTGTCTGGGGAGGCGGTGGAAAGCATGTGTGAAGCATCAATGTAAGACTAGTGCAACCGTAACCACCTGGGTAATTGTTGTTCTGCACTTCTGTTGTCCTCGTGTCTTTCTGCCCCTTCACTGCTTTAGTTGATAGTGCCCAACCTGTATTTGGGCTGGTTTATTAACAGGTTTCTTAAGCTTTATGTAGGTTGAGGATAACTGGCCCCACCATGACATCTTCCCAGTTTGTAGTGTACCCCTGGTGAGTCAGCCAGTTAGTGCACTGACAGGCATTAGGCAGGCACAGAACCTTTAAAATCAGAAGGAATTAATAAAAATCAAAGCTTTCTTGAATTCAAGTAGCACATTGGATTCATCCTACTTATTGTTAATGCCACGTCCTCCAGCTCGTCCAGACACTGTAAATCTGTAACTTGCTCCGGCTGCTTTATGCAGATACTGAAACATCCCAACCTCTTTTTCTTAAATTTATCAGTGTCTTGACATTAAATATTTCAAGTGGGTTTTGTTGAACAGCGTGGCTTTTCCTGGTGTTCTTAAAGGTTACTTCTTGTTGGAATGAAATCGAAGGTTGGGAGTTCTTAGCAGATGTTATGATTAAATCTGACTGGTTGTAGGCTCCTTCCTCCCCCAACTCCCAAATGTAGCATTTAGGATGATGAATAGCAGAATTTATAAGTGATGTCAGTAACTCTAATTGTTCAGATTTTTGTATGTGCGTGTGTGTATGTGCGAAGTCTTTTCTGTGAGCAAAAAATGTGCCGCAGAACTGAGGTTTCTTATCTGGCTTTGTTACCATATTAAATATGTCACTAAGTCCCCTTCATATGGAGCTTCCTGAAGTTGTGAATGAATGGCTTGATGCATGACTTTGGTAGCCTCAGTTAAAGATAAATCACGTAAAGGACTTGATGTGTGTTAAGTCTTTTCCTTTCTGTGTGTCTGGTAGACAAATTTTATGTGCTTGCACTCCTCAGAAGGATTTTGTTCTTTTTAAGCGCAGGATCCAGATGTTACTAAATCTTACCTCCAAAACAGCCCTCCCTATTTCTTTTTCTTACAGTGAAATTGCCCACTATCAGGCTAGCGTTGACCCAGTCGTCTAATATGTTCCTCTCTTGCCTCCAGCTCTTCAGTCTCCGATTTGTAAAAGCATTGTTAAATCGAGCTCACGCTGTTCATTCAGTTTTTCTCATTGTGCAGTTTGTCAGTTCTGTGCTTGTTGCCCTTGTGTAAGGACCTTTCTCAGCTTACCCCAAGGGAGGCTGTATGTTTTCCACAGATGCCTTTTGGGGATTATGTTGGGATTGTCTGGCAGAGAAAGGCCAGGCAGAGGAGTCTCTCGCAATCAGAGCACCAGAATTGAGTGCTGTTGTGGAGCAGCCTGAGTACAAAGCCCTTGTTTTTCTGACTTGTTATTCAGGTGCTGAGTGGCAGCTCTTCTGCCAGCAGCAGAGGGATGCACCTCTAGCAGCTGAGCTGACCAAGAAACTCCTTTACCAGTGTTAGCCTTCTGCACCAGAGGGATAAAATAAACCGTGCGCGTTATTCAGAACGTTTTCTGTTTGCTACTAGTTACTTAATATCCTTTATTTTTGTCTTTGATACGGAATACCAGCGCTACTGCAGCATACTCGAAGAGTTGCTTTATTTCCATAGCAAAGAGAACTGCCTGGTAACTGAGCAAAATCCCCCTCCTGCTTCAGCTTTTCCTTCCCCACTCAAGGAATCTGTATCATGACGACATTGGGATGAAGGCAATGAAAGCAGATCGCTGTGCTAATACTGTTGGTACGGAGGAGTCTGTTTTCTCACCTTCTGAATATCAAACCAGGATTTAGCTACTGGAGATGTGAGTACTGGAGATGTACTGATGTAGAGCAACTAAGAACAGCCCAAAAGTGTTTCGTTGCACCATAATTCATAGATGCTTCATGAAAGCTTGTGTAGCCCACCAACTGATAATGAATTTGATCTTCCATGTATGTAAACATGTCTAAACTCCACAGGATATTGTGGAAAACGTTTATCTTCTCTGTTAACATAGTTAACTTCAGATTTTGGTGGCAGTGCAGTATAATGAAAATGAGATCAATGCCCCCATGACTGAGCCCTAGAAGTAAGTGTGCTAATATACTTGAAAACAGGACTTCATGCAATTAAACATCTATGTGGAGAAGTTTACACATTCAAATTGGGTGAAAACTGGGTTGTTCTTCCAAGGAAAGTCCAGAACTTCCAAATTCAGATTCTCAAAACTGAGTCACTTGGCCCTGTGTTCATAGTATATAAACCGAAGAAGGTTTATTTGCCTCGAATATTTTTGTGCTTTTTGTTCTTCTAAGATTTGTCTTCAGTGATGATTGCATTTCTTCTGTGATACGAGATCTTCCCAGTACCTCCTGTATATGCGAGCGTGGTGTTTAGAGATTTGGAGAGATGTGGAGCAGTCACAGAAGGTAGTGAGCAAAGCGTTTCTTCCTTCATGAGTTTGCTGACCTCCTTCTGCCATACACATTGGGGAGGTGAGCAGGGTGACAAGTATAATTATTATACCGCATCACAATTCTTTATTGATTTTTTTCTTTTATGTAGAACTAGCTAAGCTGTTTGCAGCAGCTGCAATGAGTTTCTAGTGCCAGCAGCGATTTCTTGTGTGATCTCTAACCCTTAGTTACGTTATATGTACAATACTGTACCCTTTCAGTGAAAGGAATGATTTGGGGCAGAAGTCCATTATTTCTGGACCAGCTTCATTTAAAGTTACTAGCTCACCTTTGAACTGCTGTTCGTTCTCTGGTGGCTTTACAAAGGAGCAGCTAAGGCTTATTGAAACTTAAAAATCAATTAAAAAAGAAAAATCTGCATATCTATATCCATTTGTGACCCCAGTGTGGAGAAGGCCCAGAGATGCCAGATGGATTCCATTTTCATCTTGGATAAATATTGATACTGAAGTATGTTTTACCAAGATCTGCTGAAATTCCTGGATATATCTACCTACGAGGGATTGTTAGTGTCCTGACCTAGCTGAAGATAAAGTATATTAAAATATTATTAACATAGAAAAAATTAACTGGCTGAGTACAGTGGGTTCCAATGTCGTTTTGTCTGGAGGAACTTTGAGAAGGCTGCTAATGTGACTTAAATATTGCTGTTGAGCTTGGGCTGTGTACAGCTCTACAGTTCTGGGTCTGACAGAGCTAAGCAGGATGTTTTCAGTTGTCACAGTGATGGTAGACTCAACATTTCATTGTCTCTGTGTACTAAATATAGGCTGCTCTATAATCTGGGATTCTAGCTAACAAGCAATACTCTTTAAAAGAAGAAACAAACAAAACCAAGTCAGAATGCAATAGGACATATTCCCACTGTCCTTTACTGAACTCTGGGACAAGGCAGGTAGAGATGGAGCAGGTTACAGACCTGGTGGTCTGCTGTTTAGAGTTGAAATGAAATGGGGAACAAAAGACCTTGAATAATAAAGCAGAATTCCCTACTAGGGTTGATCATACTGCATACTGTTACCTTTACTTATCACTCAAGTATTTGTCTTGCTTCTGATTATAACGGTTATAGTAAAGTTTTGTATTACTCTTAGTCATGAAGAGTTTATTAGATGGTAGATGTAACATTAAAAGGAGTTTTTGTTACTACATTCAATGTATCCAGGATTTCATTTGTTTCTTGGCACTTTACTTTGTTAAAAAGCTGTAAAGAAAAGAAAATAGTCCTTTACTTATAGATGTGAATCTCTCTCAAATCAGGCTACCATTTTTGTGAGAAAACCATTTGGTTCTTGGTAGAAGTATGACCAGGACCCCTCTACGTTAATGCTTCAGTGGGTGCTGCATAAAAAGGCCGTGTTCTTTAGGATGCAAAGGACATGTGCTTCTGGGAACATCTGTCTCTTTAGAAGACACCGGTTATCTAAAAATTTGAATGAGATGTCCTCTTGGGTAAATCTGTACTCATTATTTCTTTAATATTAATAGAATGAGACAATGCATGAAATTCTGGCCCCGTCAGACTGGATGGCAGAACTCCCACGGATTTCAGTATGGCTTGGCTTGTTCCTTCTGTCTGGCTTGCTATTCCTCTTTTTTTCCTTCCTATCAGTGTTGTAAGGAACTGTTCAAGGAAAGGAGAAAAGCAAACAAACTCCACATAATTTAAACTGTCACCCAGCAATCGTCCTGCACAGAAGCTGAAGGAATGTGACATTCTGGTAGTCATGGGCCTTGACGGTGAACTCAGACCCAGAGAGACCTCTCCAAGAATACGCTTAATCAGTGCTCCTCCCGAGAGTTTTGGCATTCTCATTTGCCTTGTTGCTTATGCCACTCTGAATTAGAAGATGAACTCCTACTGAAGTTGGAGTAACTTCTTCATCACCGTTACGTGGGAATAGAATTAGGCTTGTGACTTTTGATTTAAAAATAAATAAAAATGGGAAAGCTTTTTGCTCTGTGATTCCTGGTGAAACAGATGGAAAAATCTGTGGGTTCAGTCAGGACAGGGACTTCAGCAGGAGACCTTCTAGGGAACTCCGTGAGCATCCTTACTCCACCAGGGACCTTGTTAAGCATTCTGCAAGTGGATGTTGGCCTGCTGTCCACTGTAGAGCTTACTTTCCTTCCTTTTGGAAACCTACAATTTTCCAATATCTTGCAATGAAGAGTACATAGAAGCTGCGTTAATGACAAAATATGGTCAGTGTTTTTTTTTCTGTGATGGCCACATGTGAAATACCTGTCCACACTTGAGAACTACAGCTATGGATACAAAACTATATAGTTTGAGGTCTTTGGTTTCATCTGTTGTGCTATTGAGTTAATGTACTCTTGGCTAGATGTGCAGGGCTTTCTACTGCTGTGCTCTTTTTGGAATTGCTTGAAGCTACGTAGAGTAAATGTAAGCAGGCTTAAAATGAAAAAAAAAAAAAGTAAAAATATCATTCACTTAGCACTGTTGGAAAATAACACAAGGTACAAAAATAGTTTGACCCCTGATTTCTCTTGGAGAATAAATTCAGAAACCTGTACCATCTGCTGCTTTGTTCTTTGTGTAGGAACTTTAGGCACTTAGATGTGCAATCTTTGCTGTAAACTATATTAAAATACCAGTCTAAATGTTTAAAAACCCTATTCACATAAGAGCAGTGATTCAGCAGTCTGAAGTTTCTGTATGTGTGTATAACATGGTTGCAATCACTCAATGGTAACACTCTAATGATGCAGATAAATTGTACTTGCTCATCTCTCTGTATATACATTTATATTTCTTCTCTGCTGTGCACAATTTTAGCGCCCAATTTATCAACCTCAATTACAGGGGTAGAACTTGATCTTTTCCTGCATCACTTCTGTATGCAGCCAGATGGGTGCATTGGCTGCCATGTTTTTTAAAAACTAAAAACACTCAGCAGCCCATCTGGAATCTTGGTTGGCGTTAGCTAAAGCCAGCATCGAGCAGAGATTCCAGATATGTGCCAGCAGCAACACATTTCCCACTTTGAATTTAAAAAAAAAAAAGTAATTTTAAGTTCTTGAGTTAAAAGTTAAGACTGAATCAAAAACTGTTAGTTCCAGAAATACAAATACTTTCTGAAATATCTGAGGACTTGCTTCAAATGTGCTGAAAACCCTGCAGCTACCACTGTTCTGAAGGTGCGCTTGTGCTACACTTGAACTGGGTTGCAAAGTATGCAGGCATTTCACATTGTAGCTCTCACGTAGCTGGCACATGTGCCATGAAGCATGAACCTTGGTAGTTTGGGCTCCCACAAGGAACATATTAACCCGGCAGGAGATCTGGCTACAACTTTGGGTAGCTTTCCCAAAGCAAAAAAGATTATTTTCAAATGAGGTGGAGTGTGCTTGAAAAATCTGACCTGCTCACATTACTGGTAGCACATGCAGGAGTTGTTGAGTTGACGCAGTGTGTGCATGGAGAGTAAAAGTGTAGGGGGTGCAGGTGGGAATCCTCCCCCAATCAACCCCCATCTCCCCAAACCATCATCTTGCATTTAGGGTTGGTGTTATGTGATTATCTTGGACTCTGCCTGTATGAATGGGGAAAAAAATAACTCATACCTGGATTTAAAAAAAAAAAAAGTAAGGAATGCTATTTGGTTATAGTTAATTGCTGTAGAAAGACATGTAGCACTAGTGGGAAACACTCCAGAATCTAGTTCTAAATTTTTTTCTACACGTCTTACTCTTGCTTCTTGTAAGAAATAAAATGGGAAGCTTTATTTTGTGACTCAGTGGAACAAAAGTGATCTACATAAGAAGGAACTCTAGTGACAGAGGAGTAATAGAGCAAGGAGATTCTGTCCTATCCAAAGTGCATTTACTCTTACTTCTCTTAGCCTTCAGCAGGCTCTCATTGTACCTCAGCATGATTGCACGATAGGCAATTCAGATTCTTTAGTGTAGTTCTACCTTTAAAAGCCACTGTTTTCTTTACTTGGAACTTAACCTTTGCTTTTGGATGTTAATACTTACCTTTCAAACAAGCAAAAAAAAAAAAAAAAAAATAATACCCAAACAAGAACGATGGTTGAATGATGGTTTTCATTCCTCCTTAAAACTTGATGCTTAATTCTAAGTTCCAGCTTTATAAGCTTTTTTTCTTTTTTGACAAAGAGCTCAAATCTGTGAGTACATATTCTGGGAGTACGCCGCAAAGACTTGTTATCATGTGCATGGGATTTTAAACTGTTTCCATTTTCGTCCATGATGAAGTATTCAGAGACTATATGCTAACACAAGAGCCAAAATAAAGTTAGCTTTATTTACATGCAAGTTATAGGGTATAAAATCTAACTTAATTCTTACTGTTTTGGTGCATTAACTTCTCTTCTTCCTTTTTAGAATACAAGAGTGGTTTTGTTTTCTTTAGTGGTTTTCAAGTCTAAGCACAGCATGTTGAAACTGCGGCTTTTCAGGTGGCAGGGAGTAGATGGAATTGGAGCAAAGCACTTAGTCTGCTTCGTCTGTGCACAGAGCCATGCTGACACCAGTGTCACATAACCTCGCTGGTAACTTTTTCTGTAAGCGATGGCTTCCAGTATATCAACTCTGAATGCTCCCCAGGATGTTCTTTTACACGCTTCTCAATGAAAAGACATGTGTCTGGATGGATGAAAACACAACAACTACCGTGTAACTTGGTTCTGTGGACCAGACTCCTGTATTTAGTGGGGTGGCTGGCAGAGATGAATGGAGTATGTCCTGCTCTGCCTTGGCCTCGTACTGGGGAGCAGTGGGTATCCTTGGCAGGTCAAGGAATGCCTCCCATGAGTGCTTCCTCAGCTGCACTTTCTTTCCTCTCCTGTCCCTGTGTAAAGGGAACACAACACATCATTTGAGTACATAAGGCCCTCATTAAGGGTGGAGGGGCTCACTGTTATATGGGAAGAGGGGATTTGATGCACGGGAAGTTGAGATGCTCTGGACAGACAAGGGGGTCTTCTGTTACCAGCTGCTTTTGAAAATGTTATGCTCTAGCAAACAGATGTGAGATGTGACACTTAAAAGTTCTGGTGTCCTGTGATCTGTGAAATAGGTTGGGCTGCTGGGCCAATTTGTAGTACAAGTGGTTTCTGCCCGGTTATTGCAAGAAGGTAAAGCTCAGAGGATTATGGGCTGAACTTTTGAAACCTGTCTGGCTTGCTACCAAAGGGTGCCACTGCTATTAGCTTGTTCCTTAGTCACAAAACATCATTTTTATTTTTATCGTTATTATGGTTAAAACAGTACTATGAAATGCAAGAGTTCTATATGACTATGATAAATGAGTGCTCTCTTTCATTTAATGTTCTTCATAGACCGTCCATTTAGAGCAATGTTTGCATCTTGTCCAGCGGTGCCCATCTGAAATTAGGGTGACGTATCTATGAAATATGAGGACTGGCTGGGGCTGCAAAAACACAAATAGCAGAGGAATCTTCCATCTTGTGTTGAATTTTCCAGGTTGTGTTTCTTTAAAACATCATTATGTGACTTTAAGCAGCCAGAAAATGCTAAAACTTTCACATAATGATGTGTGGGTGTGGTGTCAGGAACTGTTATTTCCCTTGAGAATATTTGTCATGCTTTGAATAAGATCAGAAATAGATTTGAACGCTCACTACTATGAGTTTTTCTTCTTGGTATTTATTTTTTTTTCCTTTTGTTAGATGCTGTTCACCTTATTGTTTCCTCCTCCTCCCAATACCTCTTAACCCGTCTGCATGTTTAGTCTCCAGCTTGTCCTGTCCGCCTTGCGGGTTACGACCTGCCTTGGCCGGGAATCAGTGGATTCCTGGAGGGGAAGTGGTGTCGCTTGTTGTTTCTCCTGCACCTGGCACAGCAGGGCTCTGGTTTGCGAGCGTGCTCCAAGGTAATCCTCTAATGCAAAGGTAAATATTCCTGCCTATTCTTGTAGTGTACTTCCGATCTTCCAAAGATAATTCTAGCTAAAAAGAAAGAAAAACAAACACCAAAATCCTCATATGCTGAAAGTAGTAAATATTCCCCCCCAGCCTTGCTGAACATTGATCAAGCCAATTCAGCTGAGAAGCATCCTGAGGAGCAAATTAGTTAACATTGGCTTCAGCATACAGAGATGTGGAGGGTGCAGTCTCAGCTGGGAATCTGTGTCTTGACCTCTGAAACCTCCTCACCACCTGGGCTTGGCTCCCAACTTCTTGCTGAATTTTTGGCTGGAAGGAAAAACGAGAAGGGCTGCTCTCAAATTTCTTTAAACTTGCTCTGGAAGGCTAGTCTTGAACTGTGTGTTCACTGTTTAATCAACGTTCTGGGCATGATTCTGCTGCAGAAGTAAGGATATGCATTTATTACCCTTTGAAATGCTGTAGGGTATTTGAAGGAACAGCACAGGGTCAGCAGATCTGGCACAGGACCCATGGGATACCCAGGTCCTTCTGGAGTAGCCTTTAGAGCCCTGTTGAGTTATCTTAGGGCATTTCAGATGGCCTGTGAATGAGGAGCTACATAGTTTCATGTGTTTTCTGCCCACATTAGACATGCAGGGTCTGGATTATGGGCTGATGGAGACAGGAAATGTCTTCAGCTGTATTTTAGAGTGAACCTGGCACAGCTTGGGTACCACATAAGCAAAATTGGATATCATCATCCATAGCTCATTTTTATTAACTTTCATACTGATATCAGCATTTCATAAATGAGAACAGCATCTTGTACCAAGCCAGCTTGCTTCTCTGATTCTCAGCTGATGGGTTCTGGGTGGCAACGGGCCACTAACTCAAGGCATAATTTTGGTTAAGACCAGCTATTTTCCCCTGTTCAGGAAGTGCTGTCAACATACGTGTTTTTACTGGCCTTTTTTGTTTACATGGGTGCTTGATTCTTGCCTGTGGCAGGCTGCTCTTAGAACTTTCTCAAGTTATCTGTGCTTTCAGTGTCTCTTTGAACTTCTCCTTATTTTTCAGTTGTGGGGGAAGAATATTCTTTGTCCTTTATTTCAAGTAGTGATTGTTAAAAAGGGCTGTGAGCTTAATATCTTGCTGGTAGTCACTTTCTTGCTTTCCACCAGGGAAGAATTCCTTGTTCTTGCACATATCTTGTTTGCTCAGTGTCCCCAAGGAATTTAGAATATGCAGCAGTTCATCATATCCTCTTTTTCTATGCAATTGCAACTTTGCAACTTGTCAATTTCTTTGTGCATGTAGGCTCCCGATACATGTTTGTGTTGGTATATTTAGAGAGGGCGTGTGTGTGTGATCATACTCAGCAGCAGGGATTTACAAGGCCTTATAAGAGGCTGTTTGATACATCTCCTTTTCATGTTGGTGTGGGAATGATTCCTTGCAGTAGGATGATTCCTTGCCTGAAGAAAACCTGGGGCCGTGGTGATAACTGTCATCCATAATGTATGGACAGGATCATGTGCTTTTGCTTAGAAATGTCCTCTGTCTGCTCAATAATTAGGACATGGAAGAACAGCTCTAAAAGAGTTTTATTTAAATGTAAGAACTTGCAACAATCGATAGACACACTTCAGCACGAAAGTCAGATCTGCAATACACAGCAGATGTAGTCGTGTCCCAAGTAGGATAAAGATGCCTGATAAATAAGCTCAAATCCCCGAGAAAATTATGCTGTGTTTCAGGGGATGTGTGTTATCTCCCTTTATCAGGCTCTGAGCTGTTGTTGTTGTGCTCTCTACATGGGATCAGTAATAGTGGGATTAGTAATGACATACTGTAGCTAGGCAAAGGGAAGGGAGAATCACATTATAAAGCTGGGTGGTGCCTCCAGGAGGAAGGGTGCATTCAGTGCTTAGAGGTCAGCTGTTTATGCTGTGTTTGGCGTGGGGATTTTTTCGAGGGCAGAGAGGACAGTTCTAGTCATGTTCTGTTGTGCTTGACGGTACTAAGGATCTAATTCTGCTAGTTAAATGTGTTTTAATAGAAGTGTTCTCTTTTTCGAATGGCTGAGTGTTTGGTCCATGATGCTTTTCATTTTGTAAGCTGTGAGATGATGCCATTTTCAGTTGGTACTTTCACCACTGGTTTTGAGAGGGAAGAGGTTGTTCCTTAAGGCTTGGTTCTTGGGCGCTTTGCTCTTCACCGTGATCTTCAGGTAACTTTGTTGTTTCATTACTGCATCAATGATAGCTGAAGCTGGAATATCTTTGCAGATGATTTGTAGAAGTCTTTGTCCTCTGCTGAGCTGCTTTTCACTCTTGCACATTGCTTTGTTTCTGTAAAATGCCTTAGAAGTGCTTTCTCAGTGAAAGTGGAGACTTACAGGACTCACCACCTCCTTTGGCTCAGGACCACACCAGGCAGGTTACTCTGAATTTTCTCCATTTCTCAGGGGTATTATCTTGTTCAGGCTTTTCTCAGCTAACCTGTTCTGATTAATGTTTATTAAATAAATGTTTTCTCAGTCCTACTCATTGTTCCTGTTGTTCCATTCAAAACACTTCCACTAACCTACTTGTCTAGGAAACTTTCTCAGAACCCCCCTGTAAAGTTCTCATTGAATTGTATCTGATGGATACCTTTTGTCACTCTTGAAAGCTGTACATAACTCTGGCCCTCTCCATCTAGCTTCCCTTGCCAGGCTTTCCAAGGTCTCTTGTCACTTCTGCTCTGCTACTTGCTTGTCAGATGTCCCATGATCCATCTTTGCAAATTCTTCTCTGTGGTTCCCTATACGTTAACCTGTGACCTCCCTGCCTGGCTCTGTGCAGGTCTCTATCCTGTCTGCTTCGTCAGTCCCTCCTGAAGACCCGTGTGTACTGTGCTGCTCACTGAACTGAGCTGACAGGCGCACAAATTTTTCACTGTTCCCTGAATCAAGGTTCAGAAAAGTTTTGGGGAAATGCCTCGCATCTATATTTGCTGGCAGCACCCACCAAGAAATAATACTTGAAGTGGAAATCAGTCTGACTTCCTGGTGCAACTTCTCCACTTGTAACTCCTGGCATGGATGGCTGAATCATCATCGTCTAAATAGACAGTACTCTGAACAGATGGTAAATAATTTACAAAAAGTGAAGCTCTGAGCAGGCCTAAGATTGAACTTCATGTCATATCTTTCTTACTGTCATAGAAGTAGACTTGCAGCTCTGAATCACAGAAGACTATACTCCATTTATAAGATGAATTTTAAATCATTTAAGAGTAAATGAGACAAAGCTGAATTTCTTGAATTAGGCTAATAACAGGCAATGATCCCCCAGAACAAAGGGCTGTGAAAAGACTGAGAAGCATTGCCAGAAATTCATCTTCTGCCTTTACCCAGAAGTCCTGGTCCAAAGTAATGCCGGAGCCACTTGTCATTTTCACTTCAGCTGCTCCTCTGATGTGTTCGAGCCTAGCACTAGATGCTCTGTCAAAAAGTTTTTGATGTTTGAAGAAACAGCGTTAACTGTGAATTCGGACAGGTACTACAGGAGGAACCGATTCAATCCCTTAGAAGCGAGAGGCTGTACTGGTAGCTGTGTGCTTTGGGAATGTTTACTGCCAGTGATACCTCCATAAAGGTGGAGTGATTTCGATAGCAGTTCCTGCTGTGGTCCAAGACCCCAGCAGCTGCCAGCAGTCCAGTGAGAAATGCAGGGGTCTGCAGGCCCTGAGCAGGTTATAGACTTGTTCCTCGTGCTAGTAAAGGACTGACAGTGCTAAACAACTTTCTCAATTTATTACAGCTAATTCTGTTTACGTGTACGTGTTTTTTTATTATTTTTCCTGTTGCCAGTGTACAGAACTGTGGCTCTCTCCAAACTGTCTTAGGGGAAACAGAATATTAGCACTCGTTTGATGTCATACTCCAGTATATAGAGCGCTAATTATCTTTCAGGCTTCGTGTGATTGCTTTGAAAGCAGAACCAAGATAAAAATGAAGGGGTGCTTTGACAGTCAGCGACGCACATGTGCAAATACCCAGTTGAAGGCTGCATTGTCTCAGTGCTTTATTCTCCCCATGCAGAACTGGCACTAGCTCTTGCAGGGGGGGAAATGATCTGGGCCAGTGTAACAGACCTTGGAGAAAAATGAAGGAAAACAAAGAGGTACAGTATGTTTTCCGCTGTCTTTTTGATCAGTCAAGTCTGTCCAGATGTTTTGTATCTCCCACAGCAGTTAAGGCATTGGCTGGGAATTGTTGCCCAGTTGCTCCCTGCAGCAGCTGTCTGTCAAAGGCTGCGTTGGCTGTGGACTGCCTGATCTCTTCGTGTAAAAATGAGTATCTCTTTGCTAAGTCAGCGGGCTGAATATTGACTCTTATGGCTTGAAGAAGTAGTCACTGTTGTTTTGAATAACTCCCTGTTCTAGAAGAGACCATTATTGATTTTTGGATGATTATGCCATTGCCTTTCTTCTGATGAAGACACTTTTTCCAGTTAAGGATCTCATTTTTGGCAATGCCTGTGGATCTATTGACAAGACTCTGGAACCACTGCTTAATTCAGTGGCTTGTAGTGCACAGGCTAGCCATGCTGTCACTGTACCAGTACCTGCACCTGCCCGAAGTAACTGCAGTCTTCCTGACCTTTGGGTATGTGCACAACAGAGGCTGTGGTAACCCCTTCGACAAGTGCTTTCTTATTTACAGAGGCACCAGAACTCCAGACAAAAATAACATGTAATCTTTGCTAGAAGCAAACTTAGCCCAAATGTTATCTGACATGCTATAGTCAGCAGCATCTCTAAGATGTAAAAAAGGGAGTTTAATGAGGATCAATATGTGAGAAGTCTCAAATTTAGTTTTAGATTATACTTAAAAAATAAAATAAAATAAAATTTCCTAAATAAACTATGAACTTGTGTTCCTTAATCAAAAAAAGTCTCTAGTAAGGGTGTTTGCTGTAGTAACAACAGTATCCCTTGATAGTCATGATAGTCATGAAGACAGGCTTAGATTTCAGTCAAATTGATGGGTGGAAATTTTCTTGGGAGCAGTGATAATGTAGAAGTTATATCACTGCAACAGGTGGTTTTTTTTTTCTTCCCTCTTTCATCAGCCTTGTGTCTAATAGTACAATTTAGATTATGGTTCCTGCACAAAGAGAAGAAGGGTGTAATTCTGCCAAATGAGAAGTTACATGATTCATTACAAGGACCCTTAATTTGCCTTATTAATTTTTTAGGAGTAATTTGTGAAATCTATTAAGCATGGTAGTCTTGCTCAAAATGTAGTGTGATCTCAAAATCGCAAAAATTCTCAGAATTATTTTTGAGATGAGTGGTATCCTGTGCTAAAAATATGTTGCGGTACTGCAATCTTTTCTTAGCTGGATTCACTCCATCACACAAGCTCTTTATCTGAAATTGCTATAAGCCATAACATAAAGCTTTTTACTTGCACACATCTAATTGAGGGAATATTTATTTGGTGCATATTAAATTCAAACTGGCCTACTTCTGAAGGAATATATATATTACTTTAAATCTCAGTACTTTGAAGAGAGAAGTTTTAAAGCAACTCTTACTCATATGACAAAGTTAATTAGAAACTTGGTTTTTAGCTCCTATAATATTTGAAAGGGAGTAGTATAATATGTTTGACAGATACAGTAAATCATGATTTGTTAACAACGTTAAACTGTAAATGAAAATTTAACTTTTATTGGGCACGTTTTGAAACTGTTTACAGCATATGCATGGAAGTTCACAGACAAATTGGCATGTTACAGTTTAGAGCTCCTAACGCAGCAATGTCTATTCCAGCTTTTAGAGCCAGATCATGCCTTATGGATGCGGTGCAAAACGGGGGCATGTTCCTGCTGTTGGGCTGGGGAAGCGGTGTGACTAACAATCCCGATGTCTTTTTATAAACTCTTGTTTTTACACATATGAAACAATGTAAAGAAACCAAACTGGCAGAGCTATATCTGAGGTCTGTATTGGAAGCCAAGCTGTAGCTCTTGCTATCGCCATGTAGTTGTGCCTGTGAATGTCAGTGGATGCTGTAGCACAATACCTGGCTCGCTTCACCGAGAATTGCCAGCTTGGTGCTGTCACAGCCACTCCTCTCCTCCCCCAGACAGCCCTCTGGGGCAGAACCATGTGTGTGTTTCGAGAGGAATCCACCCCCCAGTAAACTCTGTTCTCCTGTTGGTAATAAAGATCAAACTTCTGTTCATTACTGCTGATTTCTAGCCCAGCAATTATTGGGGTGAGGCAGCTGTAGTTACACGAAGCTCACGTTTGAAAGTAGGTGAGAGAAATAATTGACTGTGGCATAACATGGCAAAATCTTTGATGCTGCAGGTCTCCTGCATCTGTGCAGTCTTGTTGTAGTGAGCTATATATTTGTGCCTTAGACAGGGCTCTGCCTCTTAAAGCTATTTGCTCTCTAATTACAGCTCCTTTCCACCCACCTAAAAAAGCTTTCAGCCTGAAGCATATTCAGTCCCGAACGTTGTCCTTGGGATGTTACATGCTCATGGCAGGAAGGACTTAAACTATGTAATCATAGCAGAAATAGATCTGCTGGTGAAATGGATAACCAACCGCAAATTCAAGGTGCCATTGGCTTTTGGCTATCTATCATAATGTCATAGTTGAATTCAACTTCAGAATGTTACGGCGAAGGCGCAGTAAGTATGGTTCGGTGATCTCTTCGGGAGGGAGAATAATTCAATGTATGGCCAGAGTAATAATGCAAGACGGTCAGCCTAAGCTGAGGAGTGAGCGAGTCAAGAAAGACCCTAACTGTTGCTATGAAGTCAGTACTGGATGTTAGGTACACACTTTGATACAGTTTTCCAGAACAGGAGAGGTGTATCTTCTCTTTGAGTAAGCGTTGGCCATTAGCTAGATGGGAAGGAAACACAGGAAGAGCAGGCCTGCTATGAAAGGATAGAAGTAACATGGAGTTTCAGCTTAAGCAAAAAGAACCGCTGATATTCCTGAGGAAGTTAGAGACTGAAGATGCTGAATGCACGGAGTTCACTGACCTTGTACTTTAACTACTTTATGTTTTTCATTTTGTTGGAACGCGACCAGCTTTTTGTATGACTGGGTCCTTAAAGTTAACCGTAAACTCAAGTTTGTTTTTTTTTTAAAAAAAAAAAAAAAAAAAAAAAGGTAGTGAAAACACTTCTGATTCCAAATAAAGATCTGTCGCTGCTCGAAACAGTACGGGACTTCCAAGTGTGGCTATGTGCCTGGAGCACTATGAAAAGAAATGTGATTGGGGTTCTGAAGTCAGTCATGTGGGGACTGTTCAATATTCTGCCTACAGCGGTAGTTATTTATTCTTTTAAACATTAGTGCCACTTGCAGAGAATTTTCTTCTCTACCAAGTTACAGAAGATAATTGAGGTGAAGGGGATGTTATACCGATGTTATAACGCGTTATGATTTTCAGCTATCTTTTTTATTTACTCCTTAGCAGTCATACCAAGGGCATGGTTCAGTCATCCCCTTGAGAAAATTGGGACATTTAAAAAAAACGAAACCTCTCTACATCTGCTTGCTTCTCATGAAGCAGCTCTGTTTCTAGAAATTATTTCAGCTGTGGACTGAGAGAGTGTTTGCAGGCAGATGTGAATTCACGCTCTGCTTCAAACAGATGTAGCTACACAATGAGCTCTAAGAGGTAGCTGTGAACATGCAGTTAACACAGCTGATTATTGGCCAAAGTGAATAAGCCCAGTTTGGCCGAAGTGACTGCACAGCCTCTGGCCTGGCCAAGCTTGTATGTGCCTGCGAAAGACTATGTGAGCAACCGGTGGGGAAAAACAAACTTCCCTGCTGCTGCTTCATCGCCCTTCCTAAGGACCTGCTGCCTGTACCACTGCACGATGAAACCCAGCAACAGCACAGCAGGTCTTCCCGGGGCTGCACACTTCTTTCCACAAAGAGAAAGAGCTCGGGAGGCTGTGTACTGGGACCTCTGCAGATTCAGAGGCAGTCTGCACTGGTAACAGCCAGCTTGAGATCTTGACTCTCCTGGAAGTATATTGTACTCCAGAAATCTTGCCGTGTTCAGTGGGATTATTTGTGATGTAAGGTACTATGTAACACAAGCAACGGACATTGCAATCTGTCTCTCTAAATTAGCAATCTGCTCCAAAGATCGAATTAAAATTAAGGTCGGATTTCCATTCTCCCATGCACGTATTTGGCTGACATGAAAGTCAACAAGAATTCTGTGTGTGACTCAAGATGCAATTTGGCCCTAAATTAATTTCATTAGTAAAACTGAAACTCAAACATGGTGTGAATGAGACATCTGTTAGTCTGCTGATTCATGTCTAAAGAGAAATGTCATAAGGATTTTTAGGATGCAATACTGCATATGAGGCAGCTGCACTGACGTTGCAGATCAGTCTGTTTCAAATGAAGCCTTAAACAATAAACCCTTCTGCAGTTCTTTTTGTTGTAAATGTACGTCTTTGAAAATGCGGAGAAATTAATGTGTAAAGGGAGTGATAATGAGATAGGAATGTATTGAAAATGCAGGGAAGCTTCCCGTTAGTGCTGACCCGCCACGCTTAAGTAAATTATTGCTGTCCTCTTTAACTCCTCTTAAATCCTCCTGGTGCTTTCATTCTCTCCCCGCATGAGGCTAGGACTTCTGTGTGGCAGCACACAGTAGTAAAGAAATGATATGCATGGGAGGTAGTAGCTTTAAATGGCGGTCTGGTACCCTCCTGTCTGAGCTGGCATTTCATCTGCCTTTCCAATTTCGTTTCATTGGATGTATTTTGTGTTGGTGCTTTTTTTCTTGTTAGAAATGTATCTGCTCCTGTTGAGTTACTCACGTAATCACAAGCCTTCATGAATGGTGACAAAATGTTATTTATTTATGTTTATTTGTTTTTATTAGCTTTTATAGCATCTGTTTCCTTTGGCACATGAGCTTCCCTGCTACTAAAACCACGGTTTCAGGAACGTGAGCTGCAATGGGATGGCACCTAAAACTCCTGTTTTGTGGGGATAGAGTGGGGGTGAGGCTGGGTATGCAGGGTTGGCAGGGCTGATTCCCCAGGGTGGGTAGCATGCCTCTTCCAGTGTGAAATAAGCAAGAGGAACACCAGAACTTCAGAGCAATAACAATCCTGTTCTCATGCAAATTTCCCAGGAGTAAGAGAGGCATATTGTGGATGACACATTAACAGGCTTGTCTTTAAATAGAATGTTTTTTCAAAGTCTTCCTTGGGGCACCAGTGACTGTTCAATGCAACATTAATGGATGCATTCTCTTGATAGAATAACAAGAATTTGGAGACTGAAAGAAAGACATGCTAAATGTGTCTTCTGCCAGCTTTTGTGTTATCTTTTGCTTTTCTGTATGTACCTGGATTGAGGGCTACCTGTATCATACCAAAGGAAAATCCCCTGTCATCTGCAGTGCCAGTGACCTCTTTTGGAAGAGTCTTCTCCTGTGTAAGCTTGAGAGAGTGTGAGTAACCAGAGCGCTAAGTGCAGCTGCTCCCAACAGTTTAGTACAAGAGATGTGTGCTCCAGCAGCTGGAGTGCTCGGGGAATGTAGAGTGTCTTCTGAACATGGCTCTGGTGATGTACACCTTGGGATTACGGTGTAATAAATAATAAAGCACCCGTATAATAATAAAATAATAGTGCTGATAGTGTCTGTAAACCAATGCGAGTCCTCATACCCACTGGTACGGTCTGTTGCACCTCACGCAGAAGCTGTGTAGCTGCCTGAGTATTCAAGGGGCAATGAGCAGCTGCACCATGAGTAGAGACAAACAAAAAGTGAACCCAAACTACTGTTTGGCCCTAATTTGAAGAGGGAAGTATATTTCCCTACCTGCCTAGTCCCCAAGGAAGTTGCCTCCTCCTTCATATGACTTGACAAGCTGAATAATTTAATTATTTTCAAAATATTTTGTTAGTTGCTTTCTGCTGAAGTTCTGCTTAATTCTGAAGTTTCTGCTTAATTCTCCTCTGCTTAATTTAGGTACTCATTTTAGCAGAACCTGGAACTCGAGTTTCTTCCTCTTCCCCGTTTTCTGCCCCTGGCAAATTCTCTGAGCCACCAAGCAACTGAGCCTTTTTCTGATCCAATGAATATTTAAATATTTTATACAAATATTTATTATGTAGTAATTGAGAACAAGTGAGCAAACAAGAATAACCCTGTATGTTGATGCTTACTGTAGTTTTCTGGTCATGGTGAAACAGGATGATGTTGGAGCTCGAGCACATACTTTTGCAAGCACTCATTAGGCAAAGTGAATAGCTTTGATGTGACAGGCTACCTTTTGAATATTCTGTGGCTCAGGAGTATAAGGGCAATTGCTTGGTGAGTAGGAGATCCAGATCTGCCAGAAACCAGTTTTGAACTGGTAGTCTCCAGGTGAATGTTATAGTTGCTTACTTAAATTTGAGTTAAGTTCATTCACCATCTTTCTTCCTTAAAACTGCATCTTTGTATGCTTGGTTCTTGGAGGGAGGAGGAAGCATGGCTCCAGTGCCAAAAAGTACCACGTTGGACCTTGCCAACTTATGCTGCAAGTCAGCTGTGCATCTGAGGCCTTCCTCACTTTACATGAGCAGGGAAGCAAAAGCAAAAAATTACAGGATTATAATGTTCCAATACACTCCAAGTGCTTCTTTTGAAGAAAATGAAAAACGGAGTGGGCTTTGTATGGTAACTGAAGTTACGTTGCTTAATTCGTGAATTGTAGTTTCTAATATTCTAGAAGACCTGTGCAGAGTCAAATGTCACCTCTTGGCCATAACACCTTTCTTTCTGAGGTATAAGTAGTAAGAGGGGAAATAAAGGAACCTAAATTTAAGAAGAATGCTTAATCTTTTTCTATTGTTTTATATTTTTAGCTGATGCAAAAAATAATTAACGTTATTGCTTTATGTTCTACTGTGTAGGTGTGTTTTAATGTCAGCCTTTTGTTAAGCAACCGCTTCTTGTTAGTAATGAACTGTTAACTTAGAGTGAACAAAAAGACTTGGAGAAAAAGCAAGGAACAGAGTTGGTGTTTTTTTTTTTTTTTTTTTTTTTTCCTGTGGGATTTGGTTTTGCTTGTTTTTTCTATAAAGCCCTAAGATACCTGATGAAAGAGAATGCATGGCAGGAGCACACTGTGATAGGCCACAAGCCTGGAAAAATATCTGGGTTATATAAGAAAATTGCTTGTCTTTGTTGGTAGCCGTAATTATTCTTCATTGGACGACAGGGTAGAGTCTTCTAATATTTTTTCGCTCCACTCCTGGACTTCCAGGATTAAAACTGGTTGTATTACCACCTATTAATTATTCCTGTTAATGGAGGTGAATATAGACAATTATCAACAAATAAGTGCATGCTGCCATGAACAAACAAGTTTTGGCAGTCATCTCGCTAACAATGCTGCAGGAAACAATAAAATGTACCAGTAAGCATATTACTTTCTGCATACCCTTGAACTGAAATCAGCAGCTCAGACACATCAGTCATAGCAAGAAGGTGCTGATACAATGCATATATCTTCTGTTAGATCAAAAAGACTTAAACTTTTTTCCTCCTGAAGACCATCTATTTGTCTTGGCTGGAACTAATAGAAATTCTGGATTGTTTGAGGGTTGGGTGTGGTGGCAGTGACAGCGGCAGGTACAGACAAAAAAAACAAGTCTCCAGTTCAGTAGATTTGGTTAAACTGGAAAAGATGTCAAAGCGGGCAAGTTTTTGAAACACTGTCTTTTGAATTTAAACTAGTTTGCTTTAAAAGTAAATACTTATTCCCAAATCTGAAGTTAAACCTTGTCCTGAGCCAAAACCAGAATTCCAATAACGTGCCTGTACAGGGCTGAAACAGCTGCCGTGGTAGAGGAGTGGGGGTTTTGTCCTTTATTTTCTCAAACTCCAACATCCTCCAGGAAAGTAACCCAGAACATTCATTGTATTCTACCTCCCTTAGATCACCAGTTAATTAGGAAGCCTATCCAGTAGGTAACCAATTTGTGGTGCAGTGTATTGTTAACCACTGTAGTTTCTCAGAGGATAATCACAGGGCTCCCCCATAGAAGTGGAAAGTGTTGCTTTTCTCTTCTCATTTTTTTTTTTTATTTTTATTTTTTCAGATCCCTGATAGTGTTGCTATGACCATAATGAATTTAAGTGAGTTTAATCAAGAACTGTTTAGCATCTGTAAATGTTGAGCAACTTAGATTCAAGTGGTAAGGCTTTTTCATTTGAATAAAAAAATGAAAAACAGGTAATTTTTCAGTAGTTTATTTTAACAGAAGAGTGAAGAATTTTTATGCCAATACTTGTAGGAAAACTTGTTCAGCACAGAGGACTAGTAAGCAATAAGAATCCTTAGACTGCTTTTTCCCTACATTTAGCAGACGTATACATCAAATGAGAGTATTACAGAAACCATTTTGAGGTATTATGTTAATATTCAGCAGTATATCATGTACTCCCATGAATAAATTGATAAAATGGCTCTGCAAATAAGAAAGCTTTAACTTTCTCATCTCTGGTAACAGCCTTGAAGTTGCTAGCTCAACTCAACATTGGAGTGGGAACTGGGCTATGAAACGTCTAGTGATACAGAGCAAGAATAGGAACCTTCAGCCTGTGGTTCAGATTTGTCTCAATTTTTTAATTAACGTTTGATAGTCCATCAGAAGCAGCTTTCTAGTGAGTTCTCATGTTCCCTGCTTTGCTTCATTTTTTTTATTTTTTTAATTTGTTAAAAGCAACGGGAAAGCTGGTTGCCAAGAAGCTCACGTCTTCTGGAAGGTGAGGATTCAGCTTTGCTCAGGACCTTGCCAGCTGCACGAGGCCAGCAGCACCTCAGGCTCCGCGGGTCCTGTGCCCAACCAGCCCTGAGGCAGGGCTGCTCCCAGCTGCTCGCTTCTCCTGCAGCCCCGGTGGATTTGTGCTGCCGGCTGCTAGTGCTCCGTGCTGCTGCTTAGAATTAGCCCAGAAAACCATGACGCTGAAGGGACTTTTTGAAGGGAATTTAAGTATAATTTTGAATTTGAGTAACCCAAGCGTTTGCTGGAGCAGTGATATAGCTAGCATACGCTTAGCTGATGGTCTTTGTACAGCTTATGGCTGATCCTCTTACCAAACTGGAGGAAGAAGGCAGAAGAGCCTTTGTATAGCAGGAGAGCTTAGTTTATTACCCAGTAGGTGCAATTTAAAAAGATCTGAGGGAGAGATGACAGATGTGAGGAGAACTTATGTCCAAGTTGGGTCAGTTATATTTAGATGCCTTGGTATATTTGTGTTTTGAAATGGCTTTTTGAGAAATAGCTATCCTAAAAAGCAGACCAAAGCAAAGCCAAACAACATGCTGTTTGATTTCACATCAAATCTTTAAGACAGGATAATATTCACTCCAGGGAGAAAGAATAGCTGAATAAATATGTAGAAACTTAAAGGTACTGAGATTTTGAGCAGTCAGTGTGCACTGTCCAGCGACATGTACTGAAATTTTATGAAACAGTCCTGTAAACTTAGAGTGGAATTTATCCTACACTGTAATTATGGAGCTGGGGTTTTTGCAGAAGCCGTTGCCTCAAACAGGTTTACACCAAAATATGTTGAGTGGGTTTTTTTTTTTTTGTGACCTATGACTCTGCCCTTTGTAGTCTATCAGCTGTTGAATCTTAATCTCCAGCCAACACTGCCCAAAATTTTCAGCAAGTCTTTACCTTCTCCTCCTCCTTCCCTTCCCTTGACCTACGCTGAACATTTAAATAACTGTATGATGTCTGTTCCTGCTCCCCTCTAGCATCCTCACGTATTACCTTTCTTTTTGAAGTAGCTTAATAGCTTCTTGGGCATCTGAGTGTCCCTGTGGCCATGCAAAACCAAACCTGGTGGATTTCTGGTCTGGGGGCAGCGCCTGAGAGCTTTGATATAAATTTTTTTTTTCCACTAATGAAATTACTAGTAGAAAACTGCTAGAACAAAAACTAGTGGCAAAGTCTTAGAAAAATACTGCTAGGAGAGAAAACAGATAATCATCTGTGGTTTTTCATTGCAAACTTAATATTTTTCCATAGAATTTTTCCCCCCATGATGAGGAATTCTCGGTGGTTGTATAATCAAGCATTATTTTAATGGTGTGTTTTTTTTGCTTGTTTCACTACTTCTCCCAATGTAGGGTTGATCTATATATTTTTTCCTTTTTAAGTACTATGCATCCTAAATTAGACCTCAAGGGACTTGAATTTCAAGAACCCTTCCCTCCACTCTCACCACTCTGGTACATCCTTACCTGCTGCCTTAGGTCTCTGGCTTGGTGGAAGCCATTGCTGTTGGCTTTGTTTCTCTCCTTTTGTCCACCCCATCAATACTCCCCCAACTGCCTCTTTCATTTTGAGAAAAGGCCTGGTGTGCAAGTAGACAGCTGTGTGCAGAAGTAAACGAAGCTTTCCATCTTTTCTAGTGTAAGCCACCAGCAGGGAATCAATGCATTTCTGTTTTCCCCTGCACCACCCTCCTAAGTCCAACTAAGTCTCTGCTGGTTTTGTGTTTAGTTTTATTTAGCACTTGTTGCTGCTGCTGCTTCGCTTTCAGTCAAGGAAACAAGTTTGGGCCACCCTTGGTACCAAAACTGTTGCGTGCTCTCCTGGGAGTCATGTTTATGGTGCCTTGCTGCACTTCTTCTGTGGGTCAGTAGAGAACAGTTCCCTGTAGGTGGACAGAGGGACGTGCAGGAAGCTGTTCCAGGTTTTAATGACCTACTGAGACTTGATTTTTTTTGTACTGCTTGTGCCAATTCTGGTGACATTTAATCAGATTCCTATAGTACTGCTTCTCTGCTTCTGTGAAAGCCTTAGTTCCTGGAGACATGGGATTATATGAGAAGCTTTTCTGGGTCTTTTGTATTTGTGTGGGGTTTTTCTTTTTTACTTTTTTTTCCTGATCACTTGAGCTTTGGAGAAAAGCTTAAAAAATGTCACCCAGTAAGGTTCAAAACCTGAAGGGAAAAAAATAAATAAAAATAGTGTATTATTTCTGTATAAAAATACACACCAACAAAAAATCCTCTTGTGACTGTTCTGCAGTGTTTGTGAAAAGTCCAGGCTGTCCTGTACAATGGGAGGTAAGTGTGGAGCGGACCCTGCAGATTTGCCAATCTTTCTGTACTGCTTTATTCCTTTTCAGAAAAGAAAGAGGAAGGGAGAATAACAAAGAAACCTTTGAGGTGAAGTGTTGCTGAGGGGGGTACTGTGCATATCTTATGAAAAAAAAACAAAACACTCCTGCCCCCCTCCCCCCCCCCATTCCTCTGTAAACAGCTGCTGCTTCTCTTTTTTAAGTAGCTTTAAAATCATGAGCTAGATAGGGAGGAGGGTGGAATCTTTGCCTGCCTCTAGCTCAGAAACGAATATTTAGTCATGTAGAAAGGGTTTATGAAAGCAGATTCCCTTTTCAAAGATGATTGTCACAGTAGCTTAAATTGTCTGCCAAGCATCGTAATGGAGTTTTACTTCTGTAGGGAAACAAAAGCAAAAGATAAGCTTAACTCACTGAAACAAAAAGAGAACAAAGGGGGAAAAACATCAGAACAGCGAAGAGTCTCACTGATGACAAGGGAGCGCAGTGATTTCCATGCAAGTAACGACTTGAAAAGGGCTCCTGAAATAAGGTTAACACACTGAACGGATTCAGAGGTTTTTCCATTCTGCAACAAGGCACTGATCCCGTGGTAGCAAGCACAGGGGGACAGGTTTGTGGACTCCAGAGCAAAGCCAGCCTCCATTCCCCAAGCAGGGGCTTTGAAGGCAGCATCTGGGGCTAAATGCCCATCCAAAAATTTGACTGGGCAGAGAAGGAAAGAGATTCCCAAGTGGAAGAGAAATCATGCTGTGACTCAGACATAATCCAAACCAATTTGGGGGTACTTAATTTCTTGCTATTTTTGTTCTTCTGCTGGAAACGGGATCAATTGGCTCATCGTGCTATTCCACTGTTTTCAGTTGGTACTAAAGGCATGCCTTAGGCCAAAAGACAAGACAAGATGACTTGGTAAAGCAATAGTATTAGAAACTGTTCCTTTCAAGGAGAGAGGAGATGTTTGCATTTGAGATAAGCAGTTAAGAGGCACTAGTGCTGTCAGGAAACCAGAGCTCGCCACCAACCTGCAAATGTCACATTTAGCCTCTGTCTAGCCCATGCAGTCTGTAAGAATTAGTATTTTGTTTCAAATTCTTAAATTGTTTGTACGTATTTATTATTGAATATGAAAGAAAAAGATTATCCCTGTTTTATGTGAAGTAATGAGTGAATATCAACCAGGTGAATAGTCCCTAGGATTGTAGGAAATTCTGTCTGTTGGGACATAGCAAGCTATCTGAATTTCCAGAAATTCATCTCTGAACCTGCATATGCTTAGACGTTTAGGCTTCCTGCATTGAATGTGTGTGTGTTTAGACTTGAATGCAGGACATGAATCTATATGTTTACCATATTATGCTGAAATAGGGAAAAACCTGCCAGGACCTAACTTCAGTATTCCATTAAAAACCCTGTGAGCTCCACTTTACTTATGAAGTGGAAAAGAATATATCACATGAAACTTTAGAAGTAGGTTGCTGACACCATTTTTCTTTAAATACTTCTTGTGGTGTGTTTTTTTAATTTATTATTTTTTTGGTCTTAAGTTTAAGTTCAAGTTCACAAGTTACTTATAGAAAGAAATGATGAGCAGCATCACAAATGTGTGACTGAGGCTTGCATCAAGCTTTTCTGCCCTTGGAGTCAGGGGTGATGTTGCAGGTACAGGGATTAGATGGTTGAACTTCAGGTTTAGATTTACATAATGAATTCATCCCTTTCCCTTGAAAAGGGACCCTGACATTTATTCCAGAGCAGTGACAGTAAACCTTTTGGTACAGTCCTTCTCTGCCACTTGGTTGAAGAGCAGAAGATGAGAGGGTTGATCAGATGGCATCTCTGTATAGCAAGGCAACAGGGTGAGCTGAAGTGCCTGCATACGTCCCAGGCTGCTTGTGGGAGACTTCAGGATACGCTGTGAGCTGGTTTGGGCTGGTGTGCCTTATTTTGGCCATTTGTCTCCCCTAAATTTTCAGCTTATGAAGTTAGCTTCATAACCAACTTACAGTCATCATAGTGCAATAGTACAGCCTTACGTCAAGCCAGTCTAATTTGTTTTTTTTTTTACAGTTGGGTAATATCCTTTATGATTAAAGGAGAGAACTGCTGTTACACATCTCAACTCTAGTGTCATGCTGTGAAACTACTGGTGAGTGTCGGATGCAAACCTGGCTGGATAGTGGTGTTGAGGGATTACTTACAGTCCTTCATTTTCAAAAACGTACAGGATAATGTTCTGGGTGCAGCTTGGAAAAGGTCTGTTCTGATAGCATTTCTGTTCGGTATTTTTGTTTTCACGATGATTTGGATGATGTAGTAGGGAGAGTGCTTATTAAGCCTGCGGATGACGTGAAGCTGGGACAAGTTATAAATATGTTGGAGGGCACATCAGAGAAATAATCTAAAAAAAATGATGTGATTCATTGAAGATAAACGTAGGAACAATCACTTGGATTTGTGTGAAAGGATTGCGAAAAAGGATCTGGATTTGTAGTGTGTGTCACAAGCTGAACGTGAGTCAGCAATGCAGTTCTTGAGAACGCTGTTTTCACAGAAATCAAAACTCCCTGTTGTGAGGAAAAACAGCAGTCACCCTGGTGGCACTGCCTGTGGGTCACCTGGCATCATCCTTCTGCTTTGTGCTGCACCTGAGACCTGAGCTTGGTTTTTGTGGTTGGTGTGGGGCTCTGTGCTTCAAGGCGGGGTGACTAAGACTACCTTGGGGTTGCCTAGTCTGAAGAAGGTGCCAGGAGGTGCAATAATAGGCATCAAGAGAGAAATCTGTCCTCTGTACCTGCTACAAAGAACTTAAATTTAATCAAGTGTCAGGTATGACGAGAAGCCAAACAGTAAGGCTTGGAAGATGAGCTAGATAATCTGAGAGGCCATGACATCTCTTTGACAGCCTTTAACACCAGCCTGGTAAGGTCTGTTAGGTTTTATGGTGAGCTGGGTGCCCCGTGTCCCTTGGAGTGTTTCCTGTGAGTTATAGTCAGTGTTACAGCCCCTCTGAATCACTGCCTGTCTGTGAATGAAAGCCACCCGTTAGCAGCGTGTGGTGAATCATAGGCCTCCGAGACAAACGATCGCTCGGCCTACTCCCTTGGGAGCCCAAGGACCGAAACTGAATTTGAGGTAGACTGAGGTGTTGTGGTGC
Organism: Cygnus olor; assembly: GCF_009769625.2. Classification (NCBI taxonomy): domain Eukaryota; kingdom Metazoa; phylum Chordata; class Aves; order Anseriformes; family Anatidae; genus Cygnus; species Cygnus olor. The sequence goes on from NC_049178.1 coordinate 14,239,270, forward strand.
ATGTTTTACTTGTCTATATCCATATTTTTCTCCAATCCAAATACAAACGGTTGTGCTGAAAGCCTTTATAAATCTTGGTGTTTGTGCCCACTGTTGGACGTATCCAAGGACATCACGGCGAGTCCGTGACGTGCTGGAGCGCTGATAAGGTGCATCTGTGGGGTTTTGTGAGGGCAGCTCCTCACCTGGGAACTTGTCATGGGTGGGAATGGTGCTACGAAGGCGTAGGAGGGAGCTCTTGTCCGCTCTGAGGAAGCGTGCCAAGAGGAAAGGCAGGCATCGTGTACCTGCCTGCTCAGGGCATGGTTTGCTGCATCCTTGGTATGGCAGCAGTGCACACTCGCCTCCTCGGCTGCCCCCTCTTGGGTTGTGTTGGCACCGCTTCACGAACCGCCTTGTTTGCAGGCCTGTATGATGACCTGAGTCAAGGAAGTGATCTAAACTAGATGTAACCATTAAAGAAAAATATTTTTTGCTGAATTTTTTCTTGGCTTAAATGTGGCTTCCTACTTGAACCCACAGACAGCTGTACCAACCCAACTGGGTTTTTTGAGCAGGGATAGGAATGAGTGGAATGGGATGGTTTGAAGGATGCCTGAACTTTTACTTGTGCCAGAAAAAACATGCCTAATTACAGCCCAAATGCTCCCATAGCCGGAGCAAATGGCTGGAGCACAACAGCCTGGTAAGTTCCCACCTTCAGGTGTGCAGCCGAGGCTATATGTAGCATGCAGCTATATTGTCTGTCAAGCACCAAACATGTAATTTGTATTCTGTTGCTTATGTAAGCATTAAATTACATGCTGTTATAGTCTTGAAGGAAGATATTTAAAGTCATCTAAACTTTAATGGAAACAAAGATTTCAATTATTCTTCTAATGATAAGGATGAAAGTTTTCTAGTTTATCTAGAAAAAGCCCTGTTCTTTAATGAACCTCAGTAATTAGAAATGCACTAGTCTATAACTGAATTTCTAATGAATAATCTATAGATTTAGCAGCTTCTGTCTTCTTTCCCTTTGTCCTTTATACAGTTCCCAGTTGGCTACATATTTCCTGCTGTGCACTCATTGAGCACGCTACTGTCTTGCCATATGGTTGCCTTCCTCTAGCGATTAATAGGATTGTATGCAAAGGCCCCTGAACCTTTGGGGACTATATATTTGCTTGTGGTCTTGTCAGAACATGCAGCATTTCGACACACAATTTCTCACATTTATGTCCACTGAATAACAAGTTGCCCAAAAGACAGCGTAGTAACATAACTGCGCAGAACATGAAAGCAGCAGTTAGGCTTATACAATTTTTAAATGTATATATTTTAGAATTGTTTATCTTTTCAAGCTTCTTGGGTCATTTTCTTGAATTAGTTTTTATGGCTGGATGCATGTTTCATGGATGCATGTAATCAGTTTCTTGGCAAATATATTTACAAGGTCATTATTTATAGTCATTTTTCCCCTGCATTATTTAAAAACTACTGTGACCACAAATAAGTAAACTTGAAGGGATCAGCAGCTGTGGATAGAGAAATCTTGAGGTAAGAGAAGGAGGGAAAAGACTGCAGAAACAATAGTCAAAGGTGTCTATTTAAATTAAATTTAAAAAAAAAAAAAAAAAAAGGAAAAGGTATTAAGTAGTAGTGTATTGATGTTGCTAAGCAGTGCACCTTTTGCCCCATTTACACGAGCACTGAAGCATTTGAGGAGTATTTTAGGTAATTTTTACACAGGTTTTTCTTCAGAGTTGAAAACTATAGGCACCTTTTTAGAAGAAATTTTCTCTGAATTATCTTTTCTTTGTGCTACTGGAGCCTACTTGCGTGACATTTGAAAGTGGCTGTGCATGATTTCCCCTTCGTTATACCTCTCATTACGTGGCACGGGGGAGGCAGTTCTGCACCGAGCCCCACAGCCTTCAGGAGTCTGAGCTGTTCTGTGTTGGAGCATCACCTCTGCAGTGTCTGTGCCACTGCAATATGTGTTTCATTGGGATACGGAGCTTTTTTTAGGGATGTCTGGGAAATGATTGACATGTGAATCTGACCTTGGTTCAGTAAGAGAAATGTTGTATGCTGTGCTATGGATCTTGAGGTGCTCTTGAAGAGGGAGGAACTTCAAGGGTGAAAATGTGCCTCAAGTGCTTTAATAAATGTTGAAGAATCTGAATCAGTTCCTGGGTTTCGGGTGTCTCTGAACAAACCTCTTCCTTTAGGATTATTTAGACTGTAAACTTGTGGAAGGTGGGACATATCCCATTTTGTACATTGTACAGTGTCTAGTAAAAAAAAAAATACATATTTCTGCATACATCTTGAGAGTAGTAGTAAGGATTATTGATTAGGCATATCTTTTTGGGTGGAGTTTAGTCCTGCCAAAAGAAACGAGGTGGTGGGGAGGGGGCGGGGGGGAATAGATTTCTTCCTCTGCACTGAAATTTTAGCAACATTAGGGACATAGTGGGTTGATAAAGCTGACACTGAGGAAGTTGGTAGGTATTTTAGTGCACCAATATTATGGTGACTTCAGGGCTTGCTTAGCTGCTGGGGAATTCAGGAGATCTTTCAGATCTTATTTTTCTTCAGTATATCAGGAAGGGGAAGCAGAGAGAGGATGATGGCAACTAATCCTCTTGTGATGCTGGAGATGATGATTTTACTAAACCTGTTAAGTTTCTGTGGGTCTGCCTGGAAACTGGCTTAGGGTAAGGGATTACAGAGCTTGTCACAACTATCAGATGCACAGTTGCAATGGAATGCCACTGGGTCCTTGCCTTAGCTTCTTCTATAAGGTCATGTCAGCTCGTGTCTGCTTTATGTGTCTGCCTTTATGATTCTAGCATCTTGGGGAAAACTCCCCACACCTCCAGCTAACTCCCAAAAAGGTCAGTATCATTTCTTTTTCTTAAACACTCTTCCCCCTTCCTTCTTTTCTTTCACCCTGGAAATATGAGAATGTCACTCTCAACTATGCCCCATAAACATCAGATAGTTTTGAACAGATACAAAACAGAATGCCAGGTTCATGTCTGTCTACAAACCTGTTGAATCTACATCAAAAAACCTCACCAATGATTTTTAATATAGACAATGCAGCATCATTCAGTTGTTGTTGTTAAAGATGCTTATTTGACCTGACAGTGTTAATGAGTCTGTAACATCAGCTAAATCTAAAAAGCTGCTGCATCCCTTCAGTTTCAGGGCCCTGGACACACTTTTCTTTTTTTAACTATCCTGACGAGGAAAGAAACTAATTTATTGCAGATTAACTTGAACAAATTTGGAACAGTTGATCAGCTTGTGTCCTTTCCCCATTAGGTTAAGTGTGTTTAGGTAAAATGAACGGTGACTGTACCTGGACTGGAAGTAACTGGAATGCTGCAGTGCTCCAGGAAAGGCTGATATGTTTATAAATGTCTACAAGAATATCAAACAGCAAGTGAGCGAATAGGAGCTGTACTAATCAATTTGGGACTTTGCTGTTTGGCATGTGAGGAAGTGGGGAGGTATTGGCCCCCCTTCTATAGTGGTTAATTACGTTTCCCACATGACATTTCTCTCTCCTTGACACATCCCATCATTCGCATCAGTGGTGATTGTCACCAGCCCCCCTGGCATCTCCTGTGCTTGTTTGAAAGATGGAGCCATTTGTTTTTGGGAAAAAAAAAAAAGTTTTTTTCCGCTGTCCTAATTTTCTCTCCAGCATTTGAGATATTTGGTGAGATTTTTATTCTTATAAACAAGCTTATTCTCCAGATAGGCTTTTCCCAGATGTCCCAGCCCTATTAGATACCTTGGTTTCCATGTGTTTTGTTGCCTATGAGAGATGTGTGTTTGACACAGTATTTTCTTAACTAAGTATAGAATATAAATATGCTTTTCTAATAGAATACAGCTGTTCTGTGTATTGAGTTTGAGCTGGTGAAGCTTTTTTCAAGTAGGTATTCTCTGCATGTCTAAGTGTCCAAACAGAAATATTCTGTGTACATAATGTATTAAAAAATGACACTGGCTTCTTGTCTTCTGGAGGACAAGAAGGCTTTTATCATTTTAAAGGCCTCTCAAGGAAATGAAACAATACAGTTGTACTGGTTTATTTATGTTGCTGTTGTTGTACCAGTATCCCATTTGAATGGTTTTATTCCAGAATAAGAATTCACATGGGAGGTAACAGCAGTCCTCGTAACTATTCCAGGAGCTGTTCCAACATAAATGAGCACAGAGCAGCTTCCTGGGAAGATGCTGACCTTTCAGTCTGGTGCAGGGGAGCCCTTCTGCCCACTCTTCCTCTGTGCAAGATCTTGCAGGAATGGGATTGACACCGTGACTTACAGGAGAGTGCTGCATACTTTCTGTGACTTCAGCGTGAACCCAACATGCCCAGAAACTATGAAAAAGCTGGAAGTCTGACTTTATTAATGAAAACAATTTTCCCCATGATGTTGCGAAACTCTGTCGAAAAGTTGTTTCATCTTTACTTAGGCACTGCTGTGCCAGCAGATGTCCAGTTTATGCCTCTAATCACTTTTTAAGCTCTTCCACAATAACTAACTCCCACCTTGTTACATATTCTGGGAGATTTGAAGCTTCATGGTGTTTTTACCTCGCAGCTCAGGACTGAAACCTGGCCAAGCAACAGAAAATTAGATTTAGATCTGGGAAAAGGCTAATAGTGGGGATCCCTGTGGTCCTTAAGACAGCGCTTTCTATTTTCACATATGCGCTGATAAAGGGGAAAGGAAATGATGCAGAATTACTTAGAGGAGTCGACACTGAGGGGCGGTAAAGGGAATGTCAGGGAGACCTGGTAGGGAGGGCAGCAGGGTGGTGGGTGCAATATGGGGCACTCAGCACAGGGGAAGAATCATTAGACCTGTGGCTGAACCTGGCTGACTTCTGAATTAGCGGTAGTCTCTTGGGGACAGAAGTCTTGGGCATTAAGGTGAGCTTCTCAGTGCAACGTGGTAGTGAATGCTTGATGGCAATTATTGATTGGAGACTCAGAATGTGGTGTATGTATTGGATTTCAGAGGTGATGTGCTGGGCTGTCAGAGAAGAGCAGACGGTTTCTGCTCTCTCTCCCTGACAAGTAGATTCAGTCATAAGACCAACAATTGCAAGGCATTAAGCTTGAATGGATCTAGCTGCCTGGGGCAATTAGGGTGGTGCTCTTCAGGAGGGTCTGTTTGTGTAGGGAAAAAACTCTTCTGAGGATAAAAAAAAAAAAGTAAAACAAAGCAGAACTTAAAACCGTTGAAGTCTTTGTCCTTTGCCAAAGTCATTGCTGAAGAGCACAGTAAAGGAAGATGAGGGAATGTCATATACGTATGATATGCCCATATTAATGCGGGGGATGGCAGAGGGGAACTTGTGGAAGCTCTTGAAAGCTGGTAACAAATAATATATGATCCCATCCCTTGGGCATGTAAACTGATAGCAGGTGGGATCCCAGCACATTACTGAAGAACATAATTCTGAAAAAGCCTGTCAACCTTCTCGTCTACTGGAGCGTAAGATACATGAGACACTGGGTATTGGTCTTTAATCTTTCTTTTTTTTTTTTTTTTTTTAATTCTTAGTTAAACAGAAATGTTTCAAGAATGCTTTTAGTCTGTCTGACCTTGGGCTCAGGATCCCAAAGGGTCTGTGTAGCTACTCAGAGCTGTGTTGGACCTATGTGGTGGTTGAAAATACATCAGGGTAGCATAGTTCAAACATGTTCTGAAAATGAGTTACAGTTAACTGGAGCTCTGCGAGCAGGTATGGGGACAGCAACGTTGTCCCTGGCTGTAGTATATTGGTGGCCTCAGGGACACAAGATTTTAGTTAACGAAAAACTGATGCTGCTCTCCCCTACTTCCTCAACTGCACTGAATGCAAAATCATCCAAGATCATTGAAAAGAACTTGCAAAGCTTGGTAGATGCAAAGGCAGAGGGGCTGGAGGTGTGAGGAACCCCCAGCTGCACTTGGAATCTATGACATTTCCCATAATAAGTCATAACAGTGAAATATCATTCAACTGTAATGTAATAAACTTTAACTGAGGTATAACAATGGTTTGGGGAATTCCACTCTTACTAGTATAAATCTGTAGATTTCAGCAAGGTTATTCTGATCCGAAATTGTGCATTTTAGAAATGCTGTGGTCCTCTATTTCTTCAAAGCTCAGCTTATCGGAGCATTTAGGATGAAATCACATCCTTGTTGAAGTCAATGGCAAAGCTCCCACTTATTTTGATAGTGTCAGATTTCACCCATTGCAAATTGCCGAACATTATAGAATTCAGTCAGATGTAATCAAAACATAAATGCAAATTGGTATCATCTCATAATGGAGCAAATACAGGGGGAGTATCTTGCTAGTGGTGGTGTGAAAGGCACATCTGTGCATATTTTAATGCACCTATGCAGTGATGAACAGATTTAGATACTATGTCATTATGATCACAGGGGAGATAAATTTGCACTGTCATTGACTGATTACCTCTGCTTATTCCTTGTTCTTCCCTAGTAAGAAATCTAGGGATTATGATGGACAAGGCAGAAAAAATGTCTATTTGTAACTTGGCTTCAGATGCCAGTGACCATCCCTCCACTGCATGGGTGTCAGGTACGATACTGAATGCTGGGAGGCAGTGGAGTCTCGTTCTCTGAGAAACAAACGAGGGGAGAAGTACCTACCTGTTATCAGGGAGTCTCTGTGGTAGCAAAATTACTGAGTTCTGATTAAGTACTGGCTGCTTCAGAGCCCTCTGTAGATCTTCTCGAATCAGTATTATATTGGATAGTGTTTTGAGGTTACTTCTTCCAATATAGGAAATACTTCCCAGATGCTTTTGAAAACCTCTGATTTTTTCACAGTATTTTCTAGGGGAAAAAAAAAAAAACAAAACACCATCACCAACAACAAACAGGGAAAAAAAAAAACAGAACACCACCACCTTCTTGGTATAGTGAGAGTGATGATGATAAGAATTAGGTGATTTACTTGGGACAGTCAGTCACCAGGTTAAAGTGTTCTTGAACCTTTAAGATAATCATAAGTTAAAAAAAAACAGAACTTCTATTTTAAAACTCAGCCTTTAAAAATATTGAGGGGGAAGACTACCTCTTCCAAATTATCTGAGTCAGCCTGGGAACCTTTGTTATTATTCAACATGATTCATTTTAGGGAATGCAGCTTGTGAATCAGAATGGGGCTGGAATGTTGAAGAGGAGGAGAGGTATCTTAATGTGTCTTACAAGCAACAATTTTCACTTGAAAGCTAGTTCTTTCCTCTCCTTGCCTGCTATTATAATGGTACATAGCAGTGAATGAAAATATGAATAAGCTAGCTGGCCAAGTTGGAGACAAACTGGACAGTGATGAGAGAGCTTTGGAAGTGGCTGTGCAGAGCTGCGTAACTGTCAAGTATTGTACAAAATGGGACCAGCATGTTTCTTCAGTGTATAATCAGGCCTTTCGAGGAGGAACGCAGGTGGGTTTTGCAGGCAGCTCTGGATAAAACGAGCCATGTGTTTGTGGTCTGTTGTTTAGGAAACTTTGATTAACAGCTCTCCATGAGCATGTTCAGCATTTCTGTCCCCAAGCACTGTCCGAGTGAGGAGAATTAGCCCACTCTTACTGCAGCCATGGACCCATATGTAAATATTTTTGTTCGCATGGTGAATCTCATTCCCCAGGGCTTTGAATGAAAATTTCTCTATGAATGTGTACTGTGGTCAAAGGAGAAGAGTCTTAAGATTTTTGAGAAAGTGCTAATACATCATGTTGATGCCTATTGTAATGTGACATGAGATTCCTTTTATGCTGCATCGCCATGACTAGAGGTGTTTCCTTCCTTTGTGCTGGTGGTTGGAAGCCACCCAGGAGATATGAGCTTATGTCTCATTTCTGTAATGTAAATCATAGGTACTACTGTGGGGATTTTAATAGTTAACTGCTTTGACGTCAACATATTAAGCTCCAGAGTGTCCCCTAGGTATAGTAAATCATCCTAATGATAAAATTTAAAATATTTCATAGGAATATACCTACACCAGCAGGATGGACAATGGGGAGGAGGAGGAAAAGGAAGGCAGTATATTTTTTCTTTTTTCCTGGGCTTCTAATAAAACTTGTGTAATTGAATGTATCCTAATGCGAGCAACCCCTAACAAGAGCAGATGAGCAGAATGAGAATCGAAGCTAGGCACTTCAAGCTTAAAACTGGGAACAAGGGCAGTAAACATACCTGGTATTAGGTAGCCAGATAACAGAAAGTTTAAGACATGATAAAAATGAGTAATGTTCTTTCTTGGAGAACACAAAAGAACTGTCTTGATTCCTGTAGCATCGTATCATGTCCTTTCTTTGTCCTTAATCAGCTGCAGCAGAGGCTCGGAGTTCAATACATATTGACTTAGAGCATATGCTGAAGTCTGAACTACTTGGGTTTCAAAACTTCCGTTGTCAGGAGCAGCATACAGATCTGGGTTAAGCTATCTGCTCTTTTAAAGTTACTTCTGCAGTGTAGTCACACTTACAATTATAGTATATTAAACTTGGAGGTGTTTAAAAAATCCATGCATCCCTGCCTCTGAGCAGCTTGTTGGAAGAGCAGGCATGTAACTTATTACAGACCTCTGATTGCCTTTAGAAAGGCACTGCCTACGTCCATTAATCTCAGTAACATTATATACACATAATATATTGATAAAATGTTAATGACCTAACTTAATGCCAATAAAACCAGGAAATGAGGGTGTAGGAGTTCAAAGTGTAGCACTCTTTAGCCTTCGCTCCTGCTGGTTGGTTTATTTGTTTGCTTGCTGACTTTTATTTTTGCTTTTTCCCCTACGCATTGCACCAGACCGTGTGCAAAAGCACACATTGTGCCCAGATTCTAAACCAGCTATTCACTGACCAGTGTGTGTTAAACATCCTCAGACTGGCCAGAGCACAAGTGTTTTGATATTCTGATCTCCCTGGCCAATTTGTGCTGTTTCTTGGGCACCTTCTGTGCATGCTGCCATTGCACCGCTGCTCCAGCCAGCAGTCAGTGCCTGCCCTGCCCTTATTGGCAATCAGCGGCTGAGTTGTCTCCATAGCATGCCAATCTCTCATTCCTTGATTTAAATGGCAGCTGGTAGCTTAACAAGTTTCCCGCTGGGAGAAAGAGCACACCAAGTTCAATGGTCTTGTTTGGAGCCTCTTAGAATATGTATACTTAGCATCAGTAAAAACAACAGCAAACACTTTCAAATTGCTGCTGAGCCAAATTCTGCTGCTGGTACCTGCACAGCACTGTAAACCTGATGGATATTCGTTGCTGGAAATCAGGGAAAAATGCAGCCTGGTAAGGTATGCTGGCTTCCAAGTATTTCAATTAAAACTTAACTCTGAACTATGCAACTCATCAAGTGGACAGAGGAGAAATAGAGCAACAAAAATCAATATAAAAAATAGTTCATGCTAATGACATTTAACGGTCCTGCCCTGCAGTGTGTTCTCATTCTGGGAGAAGGGAAGTGTATTGGCTATTGAAATCTTACATAAGTGTGAAGTGAAGAATGTGTGCTGGAGGGCATCAATATAAATCTCATAACGTATTTTAAATTTTTCCCCTCCTAATTAAACCAAACGAAGCTTAGGGTGATCCTCATGGGCTTTTCTTGAGAAGAGGAAAAATGAACTGAATCTGGATTCTGTATATTGAAGGTTAATGCTAATAAATCAAAAAGCGAAGATCTTTTAACAGGAAAGTATTTTCTGCACTCACCCAATTAAATGTTAGAAGCTGGATAATAGAATAATTGTAGTTAGTCAATTGCTACAAAGGCATAATAGCTTGAGTACAACTAAGACTTCAAGGCAGTAAAATGCCGGTGGTAAAATAATAAAAACATTATTTCAATAATAATCTCAAGTTAATTAGAATAAGGCAGTGCAGCATATTTTTAATACTAGACAAAAACAATTAGCATAGTACTTAGTAACAACAATATCCTTATCTGAAAGACAGAATAGGATTAATACAGCAATGGAGTATTGAAATGGTGTCAACAAAAACAGAGGAAAAATAACTTTGTCAATAGCCTATGCTCCAGCAAAAATGGTGGAAACTTCCACCTTGAAGGAAAGGAATACTTGGTTGTAGCAGGTATACAGTTGAGTTTGTTTCTTGATACAAATGGGGTCTTTTCCCTATGCCAAATGTTTGTGTGGATTCATTCTTCACAAAATGTCTTGAGTCTATTCTGATTATTTTTCCCTTTTTTTGTCTGACAAGATTGAGACGTGATATACCCCCCCCCCCCCATGTCCACCTGAGTACAAAATAACTGGAAGTTAAGGCTAGAGGGGTTTTTTAAATGATAGTCTGACCTCCTGCAAAGCACAGACCAGAGGATTCTGCCCAGTTGCTCCTGTGTTACGAAGCTGATGTTGGAAGTCAGATATCCGTCATTGATGCTTCAAGTTTCAGGACTGCTTTGCAGGATGCAGCAGTCGGTATTCTGACCCGGTCACTTCTTAACGACAGGGCGAAAACCTGCAGTATGTTTTGTTGCAATTTCCCTGATGGAGAGCTGGAGGACTGAGAATGCATTTAGCATTCGAACCAAGCCTTCTCCTACAGCTACAGCAAGCTGTCCGTGGGGATGTGTGAGCGCATTTTCTTGCTTGCAGAGAACAGTCGAGAACAAAATGCTGATTTTTGTTCTACGAATCTTTATAGTTGGTTCCAAGCTGCTCCACTGAACGTTACGGCCTTCTCGCTTTGGTGCTGTTGTCCCCTGTGGGCTTGTGGGCAGCTGTTATGTTTTCAGGGTTTGAGGTGGAGCGAACAATCTCCTGGTCACCTTCAGTGGCACTGTTACTCCTGAGGAAAATGAGATTCTCCTTCTCCATGAGGGAAAACAAAGATGAGCAGTGATTATTTTTTAATTCATTCAAGTTCTCTAGACTTCATTTTCTCCCTGCCTCTAGCCTGCATTCAGTTTCAGACTAACCTCAGATCAAGAGGCTGGTTGGCTGTCTTCTCACCCTCCCACTGAAATTTTAGGAAGGATGCAGAGTATGCTTAATTACGTCCAAGACCATTCCTTTCTGTTGAAATCTGTATGTTACTTTGCTATTCTGGAAGAGCCCCCGAGAGGGACTTTCTTCTTGTGTTGCTGGACCTTCCACTTGGCAAAGGCAACGCTGAAGGACCTACTGACACCAAGGGGTGGAAGCATGCCTGGCTTCGCTGCTGAGACGTCCAATGAGTGAAATCAACACTGTCCGTTACCAAATGTTGTAATGCAGCCTTCCAGTATTAAAGGCAGTCGGCTGTGCAGATCTGAGCTGAGTGTGAAATGGTGACCTGAATGGGAAAATGCTTGAAGACTTGTGGTGCGGAGACGGGATGGGGAATGGGAGGAGGGAAGCTGAAAACATGAAGATTTTGTAGCTTGGGATTTGCTACTTGTTGTATGGGTCAGGAGTGTTGGATGTCTGTGACCTAGCTACAATTCTTTTGAAAATTAGCTCTTCCTTGAAAATCTTTGTATTTTTGCTATCTGTGTATGTTTTATGGAAAAATACATATAGTACATGCTTGCATTCTGGCAAATTTGCTCATGAGTGTTGGTAAAAGAAAGGCAGTGGTTTTGGAGAAACTCGGCTGTTCAGAGAAATACCAAGCATTCCTGCCTAGCTACCGATATCTGGATTATAATATCTGCCACATTGCAATAATATTTTTGCAATTTAAGCCCCAAGACATAAATTCAGGAACTGCAGCGTAGTCAATAAACTAAAAAATTGCTTGGTCTGGATAATTATGGCACTGATCTTACATTATATTTTAACCTACATGAGACCCTGCTGACTTGACAGTGTTAGTTATTTCCTTTTCTTGTAATGCATGTTACACTGTCTTGGTCTAGCATACTGGCCAAAAAAAATGGGCCATGGATCCGTTCCACTATGTCTATTCCTCTTTTACAGTACAGCTATTTCATAACCACCAACTATTTTGTGTTCTGAAAAATCTAAGAAATGCACGATAGGAGAAAGTGCTCTAAAAGCATAACTTCAGTTTCTTAGAATGAGATCTTAGCATTTTATTTCTTTTTTGATTATCATTTATGATTTTGCTGTGAGTTGTGCATTCCTCTTGGGTTCTATCACCGGGACTAATGGTTGACATTTGGTTGGGGAGCGTGGGGTAGCGGAGAAGGTTAGGAAGCTTCTCCATTCTCTGTCATGACAGTTTCTTCTTTAATCTAGATAAAATAAGAATCCTAATGAGATGTGTCCTATGATTAATTTGTAGCATTTTACCTCCTGTTAGTTATAACGTACTGTCTGGGGAATCGGTAAGAGAGGGCAAAGTCTCGCATACAATCAAGCATTTGAAAGAATCAAAATATATAAGATAATTCCCAGAAACCTGTCTCGAAGAGAGAGGCATCTCCCTAAGGCCCTTTACACGATGGGAAAGCTCTTATTTTCAGCAACATCCTAATGTCTGTGTGTTACTTGAGATTTTCATGATTCTGTCAGCCGCTGCAGACATATGGCTCCAATTGATTTGTCCTGACAATAACAGTTACCAGCACTCATTTCTCCACACTCAGAATGAGGCGCATCTGTTATAAATTTGTTGACCGTCAAGGCCCAATAAAGATCTATCTGAAAAACTTCCTTATTTTGTCTTGCTCTCCCTCACTCCCCAGATTAAGCCTGGTTGTGGCCTGCTGTCCAAGACATGGCTCTTTAAGGGTCCATTTGCATGGTGTGGTGTATGTCATGGGCATCGATTTTTATCAAGAATATATGCTGAGACTAAATAATTCCTGAGCACGGTTGCTCGCTTTCTTCTGGGAATTCCTCTCAATTCCTCAGAAGGGATTTTTGGGAGCTATTTTTTATTTTTTCCCCTCCCCTCAGAGACCACCATACTCTGCTCCTTAGTCCTGTTTTAGGCCATAGATGATACTCTTAGTGTGTACTTCTGCCATTGAATGTTAAACAGAGGTTCACTTTAGTTTGAGTCTGGGCTAGAAGATCCCACTGGAAACTATAGTGGGACCTTAGAGAAGAAAACAAGTCATCTTCTACAGTACAGCAAGTAGACCTAGAAATGCTTCACCTGCTTGTAGGCAAGCGTTACCCAGGCATGTGCAGCAGGAGGTTATCCCTCTGCCACCCAGCCCCTTGGTTTCATGTACTATCTTCTACCTGCTTCTTCTGTAGTTGAATACCTGGATGCTCTTTCTGAACTAGTGCAGCCTGAACTTCTGGCATCGCCCTGTATTTAACGTTTGAAGGACAAATCGGCCCAACTGCCTGGATGAAATATTCCACTGGCGTTCAGGTCTGATCCTGCATTTTAATCCTGATCTGGCTGATAGCCCTCAGCTGATACTGAGTAATGACTTATCTTCTTTGCACCTCTGTTTTTCCAGTGCTAACCACCTTTACAAAGTGCTCTGATACTGAACATTTTACTGGACTATGTAAGAGCAATTTAATTTAGTTATGATAGAAAACCTCCATGGCTTGGTGGGAGCATGGGAGCGAGTCTTTTCACAGTGTGCAGTGTGAGCTGAGTGAATGCAGTGATGCTTAATCATCTTAATCATTTCAGCAGAGGCGTGGGCCCCATTTTGGGGCGCTTCGTGGGCTGCTTCTGGTTTTGCTTGGTTCTGGGAAGCAACTGAGTCAAACGGACTCTGTGGCCTTCTGCTTCTAGTTCCCAGTAGCATTCAAGGTGTTCCTATTGATTTTATCCATCCCAATCAGAAAAAGGAAGTATCTGATGGGTACGAGAGGTTTCCCTCTGTTGGCACTGCAGCCGAGACATCTTCCAGGTGGAAGAGGGAGCAGGAGGGACAAGCACTGCAGGTATTTTGCTTCTCCTTGGACTGCCTTGAGTCATTTGAGGATGACTTTTGTTCCCTGGCTCTGCACTTCACCTGGCATATACAGATTGCTATAATAATACAGAGTCATTTTTACTCTGTTCTTCTACTTCAGCAGGAGGAATGTGCATCCTGGTTTAGGAGTTTTGCCCTTAGACTATGCAAAGATGCAAGTCTTGGTCTTGGCTTTCTGGTGTCTATGGGGCTTACCAAAGTTTAGTTTTGCATTTTCTTTGAGTTTGTGTAAAAGTAGTAAAACTTCCTTTCCTGCTTCTAATTCAATAGCTGAAGATGGGATTCATAACACTATAAGGTAAATATTAATTTAAAAGAAAAATCCTTTTCCTCTACTTTAAATTAAATTTAAAATGAAGGAAGACACCTCTATTCCTCCTGTGGTAATCTTTCTTTTGTTTTTAATACATTGTGTTATAACATCATAAATAGAAATGTAATCTTATTAAAAGACACGCAGCAAGTGCTGCTTTATTAGAAACTTTTTAAAAGAATAATTTACCAAATTGAAATATTAATATAGCTGGCTTGAAACTAGATTTTTACTAGATTATAGTAATTTTTTAAAAAGGAAATTAAAGTAGATATATTTTGAAGAAGTCCAATTTCTGATAGTGCCAAGCTTTTACTAGCATATCCTGGCACCACTATATATTTTAAAAATATTTTAAAAGCTCTTTAATACAAAATTTATTCAGATTTAAAAAAAAAAAAAAAAAAAAGTCCACCTTCCCCACCACCCACCACCCTGTAATTGGGATGTTTTATATAATAGGAAGAAAATTATTTCAAGAAGTCTCAGTTTGACTGTTTCTTGAATTTCATATAGTGCAAATAAACATGCACCTTCCTAGGGCCCTTATTTATGAATGACACAGTGCAACACCTTCTCACTTATCTAATTTGAAGGGGCATGAATGCAGAGAGTACTGATAAATCTCAGCTGCCTTAGACCTCAGTGGCAATTAAGAACTTGCAGCTTTTTTCAAGGATTTCTTTCCTCCTGACTTGATGTATTCCATACAGTGACCTGAGAAGCACCTTTTTCCTTTCCCTACCCATACAGAAAATAATGAGTAGTTATTGATTACTTGTTGCTTAATTTGGGGCTTGGTACATTTGCAGTTAACACAGCTCTGCTGCAGCAAACTGGCTGGAAATTGCAAAAGCAGCTTGCTTTGCCTTTTTTTTTTTTTAATTATTGATGCTATTTAAACTTGGAGAAGTTGATTACTGATAAGAAAGTAATCAGTGCCATCATATTTGTGAAGAGTTCTCAGCAACAAATTTGGCAGTCCCTGATCCTAAGTGGAATAATTCTAAGTGATGGGCAGCTCTGTTGGGCTTGAGGTAGGGCAACCCTCCGCAGTTCCCGTTTCGTCTGGGGAGAGGTGAGCTGCTAGCACTTCTGACGATTACAGACCAGGTAACTTCCGGGTCTCTCACTGACCTTTCCTCTGTATTCTGCTGGTATTTGACTTGTCCCACATTTGGGCTCTTTCCTCCTTGCCCTGCCTTGCCCTGTCTCCCATCTGCTGTGGCAGTGCCTCTCTGCAGTCACTCTTCGTCCTCTCTGTCCTTCTGCTCCAGGTAACTGGGGCTAGAAGGGGCTATTGTGTTCCTGTCCCAAACCATTGGGTTTTTTGGTAGTTATGATTAGTGGTTTTGCCATGCTCAGCTGTCACGCTTGCCACCTGCGTGTATTCTTCAAGCCAGACCTTTGTCAGCATAGCCATACCGTTGTCTGAGCATTTTGTGTTCTTTCTGCATTGCTTCTCCAAGAAATAGTCCTCCTTCTCCATCCACCCAGCTAAACACCTCTCCAGGGTTTGTCACTGTGCAGCTTGGTTATTAAAATACATCCTCTGTTGTTGTTTTTTTTTTTTTGTTTTTGTTTTTGTACAAGTTGTTGAGAAGACTAGTTTTCAAGTCTGTCATTTGGATTCTGGGACCTTTTTCTCTTTTAAACTAACTTTCTTCATTCTGACTGTGGCGCGCTCTTGTCCCACGTGTCCTCATCCTCTGAGACTGACTCTGGCCCATGCTGCAGTTCAGTTTCCACCTCTCAGCCTCTGTGCCTTTTTTCCATGCTTTTTTTTTTTTGAGGTCATCATTTGCCAGGGTTTTTGGAGGTCTTGGATGGTTTTCTTTTGGATTTCCAAAATCCTAGCGTGTCCTCGTATCCATCTTAAAAGGATGGTGTCTCGAGCCAGCTTTGCCAGAAGCTTAGCTTAGTATTTCAGAAGATCTGCTTAAACTAACCTCTTATCTCATGTTTGTATCTTTTTAGTTCCTTTCAGAGCAGTGCAGTAATGAGGGATATACTCCGTGGGGGCAAAGATGGTCTTTGTACGTGCTGTGTTAACATGGATACTATCAGCTGCCAAATGTGCTTTACATCGTGTTTCAGTATCAGTCTTTATTTTCCTGCTGCTTTAAATCTAATCGCACGCAGTAGATGATATTTTGCTAATCATTCCTAACTTATTTTATAGCTATTTAAAGTCCTGTGTTCAAATTGGATTTGGTTGTCAGTTGGCAAGTAGCTTGAGTAAATAGATGCCTCTTTGTAATACATCAGTTCGTTCATCAGAGAAAACTGCAATGTCAAGAGTCCTCATCCCCCGCCTCCCTCTGAAGTTTTGATGCGTGGTTTTTGAAGAAGTCATGAAAGGATTTAAATCCAAAGCTGAAAAGTCTGACTGGAACTGATTGCTTTGAGTTTCTTGTTTACAAAATAAGAATCGGGGGTTAAAAAAGACAGGCAACAACTTGAGGTTTTCTTACGAATCATCTTACTTTTGATTTCTCTGGCAAAGACTATAGTGTATATGGAGAATGTTAAAAAAAAAAAAAAAAAAGCAACAATAAAAGCATATTTAATGGTGAACTTTTTTTTTTTTTTTTTAGAGAAAACTCACTTTTGGTAGTCTGTGCAGAATTGATAGAAGTTCTTTATAGCTGTAAGATACAGCCTTGCAGATCCCTGTAATGAATAGGACAACGCTGTCACGGAGCAAGCACTGATCTGCTGTCGGTGTTTAATGCATTGGTTATTTTAAAAGTCATTTCCGTATTGTAATGTATTTTTAAATTGTTTAGAGTAAGACTGAATACCTGTTGTGATATTAATATCTCCTTTTTGTGGACAAACTGGAACATAGGACATTACCATAAAGAAATTTCTCAAGCATTGTATAAAAGGATGAATTTGTTTTTAACGCTCATGCCGGCTACATGGGAAGAGATATTGTTAGAGTTCACAATGAAGGCATAAAAGAAGCATAAAATACGGAAATAGCAACTGTGAAACACATGCACCCACTTTGGACTTAACTCACCTGGGGGCAGTTACTTTTGGAGTGTTCAACTTCCTGTGGGTAGGGAGCACCATTCTAGGGCTGAGTCTAAGTACAAAGTCATATTGTAATTAAATAGCCAACCCAATCTGCTTGGGAAGTGAGAAACCTGCAGCAGTCAACAAATTTACTGTGCAGGTTGGCTGAAGTCGTTGTGAGGATTCTTACAATCCTTAAAAAAGAACAAACAATTGCGTTTGTCAGGCCATGAACCGTTCACTGGAATGGTGCTCCCTGGGCACAGCGCTTTTGTTGCGAATTTTAATAATTAAAATTTTTGTAATAACTGTAGGGTTAGTAACACTGGAAACCGAGAAATGTTGCAGAGTGGTTGAGGTGTGAATAGGAAGGGAGCAAACCTTTGTGCCCCAGAAAGTTTGGGTGTCGAGCCTGCAGCTCTCCAGCCACCTTCTCCCCCAGCTGGAGCTGACTTCCTCCATGCCGATGCAACGCTGTGGGACCTGAGGGAAGCAGCTGCAAAGGCCGGGTGCCTCTGCTGCTGATCCCTCATGTTGTGGCCACCACCCTCAGCCGACATGCCCTGGTGCTCAAGCTCACAGCATTACCAGCACGTGTGTGCGCTGAGCATTTCCTCTCAGGCCCATCCGTGCATCAGAGGTGGTGCGCGTTGGAGTCCCGCTGCGCCCACCTCGGGGTGAAAGCATCCCTTTGTTCCTCACGAAGCTCTTCATCTCCTCTTTCATTCTTGTGCTGTGAGAGCACTTCTCGCCTGAAGATCAACACTTCGGAGTGCTCTAAAATCTAACTATGAGGCTTGTTATGAAAATTGATGGATGAAACAAGGAGGTGGGAAGTGGAGTGGCGTCTTCGAGGCCTGAGAGGATGTGAGCGTGAACCAAGGCAGGGCTGAGCCGCCTGTGGCGGGGCTGTCCAGGCCTGCTCAGCATGGGGCTCAGGGCTGCTATTGAAGCTGCTCTGATGCATCCCCTTCCCTCCCTGCCCCACGAAGCACTGTCTTAGATTTTGATTTTAAAAGAGGAGGGGGGGAGCCTTTTTTTTTTTTCCTCCTTTTTTTCTTTTTTGAGTAATGGGCCTCAAACAGCATGTGGCACTGCAGTGACAGTCTTGCCAAAGACTGTCTAAATCTGAGTTATTGCTTCCAGTATCTCTGTGCATGTGCCCCAGGATAGCAATTGCCTTTTTCTGCAGTGGTATTGCAGCATGAACTTTCATCTAATTCATTATCCACCCTAATGCTCAAGTCTTTCTGCATTACTGCTTTCTAAACAGCAGTCTCTCACTTCATTCCTGCACTGATTATTATTTCTCCCCAACTGCATTGCCTTACATCTATCTTCTGTAGGATGTCTCACTTACATCAGCGTATTTCGCTGAGCTTGCCAGATAGTTGAATGTTTTTGAGGTATTTTCTGCTTGCTTTTCCTTCGTTTGGTTTAGCATCATTTACATTTACTGAGTGTGGTATTAGCAGTGCCCTCCAGATGGTTAAATTGGTTGTATAGGGAAGAACAGTGACCCCTTGCCTTTTCAGACTGTGCTGCATACTGTCTCTGTATGGTTATAAAATGTGCATCGTTGCTAGCAATTTTTATCTATTTGCTTCATCTGAGCTCTGTTAGTGCTTTTCTGTTCTTGCTGCCAAGGCCTTAGTACTCCTGCTCTCAGCAGAACGGGGGGGTTGTGCCGAGATCTTTATTGCGTTCTCTGGGGACAAATGACCAAGGAACCAAGTATTAGTTTTGGAGCCTATACAGCGCCAGGCCTTCCTGCTGGGAAACTTCCAGAAAACTTTTTGTCTGGGTGAAATACTTACTGATGGTGCACTGCAAAGTAAATAGGAAGTTTGAATCATTTCACAGATCGGCTCCGTAGCGTTTGTAGAGTCTTTTCCCTTTGAGCAATGAGGCTTACTTGAAAATGAGAGCTCTCAAAATGGTCATGTTTTTGGGGCATATATCCCTGACTAGGAACTTGTTCGGTCAGCACAAAAATCTCCATTTATCTCAGTTTCCACTTCAGATTTGTATTTTGGGAAATAAATGTGGATGAAACCCTCTGCTACAAAATCTGTTTGTAATGCAAGCTGTCAGCATAAAAAGATGAAAAAAACCCACCAAACAACACTATTTTGTAGACCACAAGCTAAATTAAATACATTTTTACACAAATAAATATGAATGGTTGTTTGCTTGGCTCTACTCAGTTTTTAAGTTTGATCCTAAAATAATTTTTGTGGATCTGGCTGGATTTGCTGTCACATGCTGGAGGCACTAAATCTGGCTACCTGAGCGCTGCAGATCTGTTTCAGTGAAGAGTGATACAAATCTAAAATTATTTCTGCTCGATCCAGGGGAGCATGCTCATTTATGCCCTTCCATCTTTTCTCCAGGAGATTGTGCAGCCATAGATGGAGAGACCTGACTGCAAACTGAGAGGAAGATATCTCACAGTGGGACTGGAGCATTTCTCTTTCTTTTCTTAAATAGTTCTTTATTGAGCTTTCCACCTTCTGCATTAATTTGAGAGCCTGAACCAAATAACCAGGAAGAGATTGATGTGGCCTCACATTATTTCACACAGTCAATAAATTGTTAAATGGGCCAAAGGACACGGGTTAAAAAAATCATTTTGTATAAAGAATGAGGAATTTTTATTAGCTGACAGAGCCCCCGTCTCTGAAGACTTTATAATGGGGCGGGTTTGATCTCGTGCCATGCAGTGGGAGCAGCTCTGTTGGCTTCCTAAAGTGCCTCGCTGTTCTCAGTGCGAATGAAATCAGTATTGTGCCCTGTATTTTCTGCTGAATGAATGCTGAGCTTGCTGCTCCCTGGGTGTTAGAGGCAGGTGAGTTTGGAGGGCAGCCTCGAAGTGAGGACTCCTTGCAGCGTCAATGCTGAATTCTCCACCAGGAGAGATCTGGTGTGCTCTTATGCAAGAACGCAGTCTGAGCTAGGAGGCTTTTGATATCACTTGTACTTGGTGGTATTGCCCTTATGTAAATGTTAGGAAGGAAAGGAGCAGAGGATGCTGTTTGAAGTGCTCAAGGATTACAGTAGTAGTCTCGTACCGGTGGTCAGGAGAGCCGCGAAGGCTGTGATAGTTATATATGTGCTTGTCTTCACTGTAACACCTTTGTGGCTTTAATGGGATGATGAGTAAATGAAATTGTAGGCTACATGCAGGGAAGCGTGACTGTGTCTGGCAAGACTGCAGCCCAGGTGGACAGAAGTCAGGCACAGAGCAGGTCGGCCTCACAAAGTCTGTGCTATGTTTATTTTGAATATTCTGGCCTTTTTTGTTATCAAGATACTTCTGGTATGTGACTTATGGGAATATATTTTGAAAACATAATGAGGCTGTACTGTGATAAATGCCAGCAGTGGATACAAGCAAATTGTTTCCTGAGCAGAGAGGTGAAACTGGTTATGTTGTACGAGTCTGTGTGTTTTGGGGAGCGTTGCTAGCTTTAGTGAAATGAAAATCTTTGTGATTCTGCGTTAAACAAGGAAGTGAAGCTACAAAATGCTCCATTAAGGTCACATTTATTTGCTGTTCAGAGGTTGCTCTTCTAACACTGTGCATGCTGCAGCACCTAATTATGTGAGAAAGAGTGAGACAGGTGGTTACTGCCATGGTGGTTAAACCCTTAAGGTTTAGGTACTTGCACTAAAAGGAGAAATGAAATAAAGCCCCCCTTTTGCCATCGTTAGTTGACCCTACAAACAGGCTGCTGTTATATATGTGTGGCTTACACATTTCCCAGATGAACTGTGCCATGAATAACGAGACCCAGATGGCCCCTTCTCAGTTTGCCTGTGCTGATGGACTCAAGTCCCTTCGGCACAAGGACACCGAGCTGCCTCTGGGTTCCAGCTGGCTCCAAGCTTGACTTCAAGCTTGTCCCTGGGGAAACAGTGCAGAGATGCTGGAGTTGGCTCGAGTAGTTATTTTGCCCTGATACTTGGGTTTTCATTGTCTTGGTTCAGCCTGACCCTGCTATCCTAGATGCTGGAGAACTGAGTTTATCCATTTCTCTCCCTCGTATCTGCTCCGATTCAGTCAGCACTGGCTGAGGGAGCATCGGCTTTCCTGTGGAGGTCAGCCTTGCATATGAACCTCTGCTCTGAAGTTTTATTTCTGTGTTTGCCTTATGCATTGTTATGGGTAAAATTCAGCGGTGACATGACCCCTCTGAGGTACCATATGGAGGGGTGATGAACAAGGAAGAGGATTCCTCCTTTTAAGAAATGCAGATAATGATGGTTAGCAGAAGTCTGAGGGACTGTGCAGGATGCACAGGCCAAGAGTTTTCAAGGTTACAGGGTTGTCAGGTGCATCCAATTATTTTTTGTCTGACTGCCCAAATCAGAAGAGTCTAAAAGGAGTTCAATTTTCAGGATGTAACGTGCCTTAGTCTTCTTTAAAGTATCTCATATTAGATACCTAGAATATCTGACTGTTTGAAAAACTTAGTCTTAAAGGTAAATGGAGTATATCTCTACGTGGGGGGAAGTGTCAGAGAATGGTTCAATGAGACAAAGGTTTTATTCCGGGTTTGGGTATGGTGATGTGGGATGAGTGGTTCCAAAGTGGGGCCCTCACCTACCACCATCACACGCTGTCTGCAGTCTGAACAGCAGCCCCTCCATCCTGGAGGAGGAGTGCGGTTGCCTGAGCTACGTTTTCTGCTCAGCGTTTCTACGTCTTCTCAGGGGAAAAGATAGCAGACTGTTTCTTTTTCCTGCTGTGTTGCTCACGCACAGGTAGATTTGAGCTCATGTATTGCAGTCGGAGAAGTCTTAGACTATATTCCACAAGCCCTCTGGCAGAAACCGTGCTGCAGTACACTGTCCTTGTGGAAAGGGTGATGTTGCACTTAGTTTAATTTGTGTGTTTTTATCTTGAAAAGGAGGTTGTTGGCACTGCTGGTTGTCTGGCTGACTTTGCTTCTTCCTAGCAGAAGTGCTGCAGGTGATGCCAGTTGAGATCTGCGGTCCGAGTTCACCAGCCATGTCATGTCTTGCACAGCTGATGCCAGCAGAGCGTATAAGCCATGAAAATGCAAAACCAAGCCCTTTCTAATCATCCGGCAGCATCTGTCTCTTCCTGGCCTCCCAAGCTTCTTTTTCTGAGTCTTCTTAATGGGGCGTCATTAATGCAACTCGAAGCTGCCTGGCTGCCTTGCTAATGAGCTTTGCTGTAGAGCTGAGAGAGGAGGGTCTGGGGGAACTGGCCGTGACTGGGGAGCCTTTGGTTTGCTCTTCCCTGGGAGGGCGTCTGCCCTGCCACGAGCATCTGGCAGCACTTGGCATGTGGGGCCTTGCGTGTCCTTGTTCTGGTTTGGCTAAGTAGGAGACTTCCCTGTCACCCTTGAACTCCATCCCTTGTAATTTAAAGAAAAGGCTGCACTAAAAATCTGTTTTCTGTTACTTATCTACATCAGCTCTGATGCTTTGGGACTGCTATTTTGGGACTGCTATTATGTTGATACATTGGAGTAATGCAGAATACAGATCACTGGCTTTGAACTCAGTGGGTTACTGAGGGTTAATGCATCTAGCGAATTTTTGGGATAAGGGATTTTAATCCCACTCGTTAATTTAATCCCCCCAGTTTGACAGTGTGTTCCCTGGACTATCTTCCATCTTCAAACTGCAGTCTGCTGGTTGGTTCCTGTACAGGCCTGCCATTTGTGTTCTTGTTCTTAGGCTCTGCGCTGCTGCCACGTCATCTATCGGACACGTGAACAACAGAAGGAATGGTGTGAAGAGTCCCGTGTCACTTTTAAGAATAGACCTGTAGATTGTGCTCACACAGGAACCGAGAGGCTGTTTGGGTGACTGTCATCTGGGAAGGGGATATGCATCTCTTGGCAGATTCTGCATTCGGATGTCTGTTATTTCACTCAGTCATGAGAAACTCGTGATTGTAACTCCCTTATTTCATTAATGGGAAGCTGTTTGTGAAAATGTGTATGCATTCATGGGAGAATAGACCGTGTCTTTTATCTGATAGTCAGAAGAAAACTCCGCAGCAGAATCAAAGGAAGAAGTCTCATTCAGAATAGAATTTGTTGATGTTGTCTGACCACCATATGTTGTTTTAAATTTCATCCTTTTTTGGCAAGATACAAAATAATCTCCCCAAAATGTGGGAATCCAGGACTGAGAAGTCTGTTTGAAAGTAATGCACTATCAGAATGGATTAGCTGTGCCTGAAATATTTTCATATTTATTTGCTGTCAAAGGACAGTAAAATATTTGAGACAAATAGCCTAGTTTTGTTTAGGAAGTTGTCCATAAAAGAGCCTAGATAAATGGATTTAACCATTATTAATTTTAATTATAGAGAAAAAAATGATAGGAAATAAATTTATAATATTAAACTTTTTTCTTTTTTTTTTTCCTTTTTCCCTACTGGCCCATTTCACAACATTTGTTGTAAGAAATTGCTGGGAAGCCTAAATGATTGTCAGCAGGGCACGTGTTACAATGCATAGCACTGCAGTGTCTTCACCTTACCTGCTTCACTTTAGCACAGTCCAATTAAAAATACAATAAATATGCCTAGATGGAGATATTGCCTTTTTTTTTTTTTTCCCCTCCCTGTGAGATTTGCTTGAAGCTTCAGGCTTGCAGATGGCTAAGTGTCTTGGCTCAGTGATCTCTGAAACTCCCGATGATGCAAAAGCCCTTCAGGTAATGTTCCTGTGCCCCCACCCCTTTTAAAAGAAAGAGGCCTTGTTGCATCATCTTCCAAAAAAAAAAAAAGTAGTTTCCTTGTTTTGAAAAAGCTTGCTTTTTACAGGCATCAATTTGATAAAGAACTAATTGCCGGTGTTCCTTATGATTTAGTGCTTTTTGGTTAAATACTACCAAGATTTGATTTCTCCCTATTTGAGTTTTCATGGTGTAACACCGCTCCAGATTCCAGTAGCCAAGCCTCTGTCTCCAAAGGCTGCCTTGTTTTCCAGCAGTAGCACCAGGCTGAACTGCATCAGTCGAGAAGTGTGTCTGCATCAGGGACTGGGACTAAAACTGACTCAACTGCCACAGTGGCAAGTTACTGAGTGAGTATGAGCTGGGCTACGCGTGTGCCATTGTCTCTGTACCATTTTAATCGGAAACAAATTAGTGTGCGACCTTCCTCTTCGGAGAAGGCTTAAAAGAATCTGAGTTTGGCACACCATCTAGTTAATCTACCATCATAACTAATGATTTCACCATTCAGACGTAAAGTACCGACCTTAAAGGATTTTTTCTGACACAGCGGATGGCTTGATACCATTTAAACACTAATGCCCAGGGTATAATCTCTCTGAACAGTATGATAGTTTTATATTTAAGGTAGATTGGGGATAAAATTTTGCGTTTTCATGTGAACTGTGAATACCAGTAAGGTATTCAGGCTGGAATTACCTTATCATACCTTTGAGGGCACTTATCAAATAATTTTATTGGAAACTTAATATATTGCGGCAGAGTAAATGGAAAGCTGATCAGAATGCTAAGGAATATCCCAGCATCGCGTTGCATTTGCTGTCTGCAGATATGCGGCATGGGTTGATTAATTTAGCACATCATCTAAAATCATGTAGCGTTCAGTACCGATTAAAATTATATGAAATTGTGTGTAAGAGATTTCTCCATGTTAGCTTTGAAGGATCCTCTGTTCCCTGCAGAAGTGGTCGTGATAGGCACCAGCACAACTCCACCGACTGCAGGTGTTACGCTTCGCAGGCACCGGCACTGCACCAGCAGCCAGAGGAGTTGCTCAGGATTTAATTTCATGCTTGTGTATCTGAGTGTCAGATTGGTCGCCGTCTTTTTTTCAGTCGTGTATTTGCAAGTCTCTGAACGTATATTGTGGTATTCATTGCTCCTCTGCCATCAGCACAGACGTGATGTATCAAATCAAGCCTTGCAGGGCAAGGTCTTCTGCTCTCCTTTCTCTTCCTCTCTGTCTCCTGCTGTGCGCGCGTATTTCCCCCCCACCCCTCTATTTTGGCTGGTCCATTTTGAGCCTTCCTGGAGCATGTTCCTGCCCCTCCTATTGTCCCGATTTCCACTTCCCCCACTTTTCCAGGGTTCCCAGAAGAGCGGAGCCTCCCCATGTTTGCTCCGTGCCGGACCAGCCCGTCTAATTGCTGGCTTTTCTCCAGCATCCAGTTCTGTGGGAGTGGAGCAGGAAATCACTTGGCTGCTCTCTGTTCTCGAGCTGTTAACTGTCTCCCAGCTGAGAAAGACTTGTGGAAACCCGTTGTGATTGGTGTTAATAACTTAACTCTCGTAAATATTTTCTCCAAAACTTGTTCTCCTATTAGAAACACGAGAAGATGTCAGTTGAGTTTGTCGCTTATTCGCATGTATAGCTTCTGGAACCGTGGAATTGTAGCATTGCACAAAAAATGGATAAATGTGCTCTAATGGCTGGAGCTGAATGAAATCTTTTAGCTGTGTGCTTTTCCACTGAAAGAGGCAGGCTCAGCAACACCGAGATGCCTGTTAAATTTCCACTAGTGTCATCAAGTTGATTTGGTAGAAAGGTACATCCCTGGTCCTTCCCAAAATCTGAAAAAAAGTAAGCTGTCTGAAATGTAGCAAGGTTTTGATATATTTAAAGCTCTTTCTTTTTTGAAATAATTTGACTTTGATACTTTGGCTCTTCCAGACCTTGATCTGTGGAAGGTAGAAATGAAAGTCGAGTTTTGGGTTGGACAAAATGTATTTTCAGCTTTTCCGAAAGACAGGCAAACCTGAAAATGCACCGCATGCTCTGTCCTGTACCTCGCACCTCTCAGTACAGGAGACTCCACTGACCCCAGCTGACACTGCAGAACAAAAGCACCTTGAGATTGACTCTGTGGCTTCCCGATGACTTTACCAGTGTAAGATACCGCCAGCAATAGCTGCTTGTTCCCACAGTGGTTGCTCCTGGCGTGTGTGCAGCGCTGTGCAGAATGCCTGGCCCCGCCGCCAGCAGGCTGGGGAGCTGAGCCAGCCCGGCAAGAAGGTGTCATGTTTTTTGGTGGAGACAGACCATTACTTTCCCAGTTTGCAGCATAGCCAGAGATCTTAACCTGTCATCCTTTTCCCAGAGTTTTTGCAGTTATCCAGTAAACATACACCTTCTCAAAATTGCTAATGACTGCGGAATTACCGCACGTCTGTAAGGGGACTACTGTCATTAATGTTGGGCTGCCTAACAGTCACTTGGGATTTTATTTAGTACGTACCAATTTGTTTCTCTTTCAGTCCTACAGAAAATGTTCAGCAGCATAACTAGCAAGTTCCCTTCCACAGTTCTCTTGACAAATACTTGAGCTCCCCTCTCGGTTTGTAACATTCTTTTGGTGGAATTAAATTTGTGTATAACATGGCTCTTCACTATTTATAAGTATAGATAAATGTACAAATCTATTAAGTGTCCATACAAAAAACTTAAACTGTATATATTCACCAGAACGCCAGGTTTTTAATTGCACAAATAAGATGCTGACTAAAGCAAATGTTCAATTTCACATTGAAGTTAGGCATTCATAAAGGCCTGGATTTGCATAATTTAATTTTCTGCACAGAGGATACTGAAAATCAATAGTATGATTCATAGCCATACCATGGCTGCCATGTGGCTCTTCGGTTCAAGCTAGGATTACAAAGGGCTTTACAGTTTCAGATGTTCTGTACTGACTCAGATCCTTTTTCCCTTCAATAAATACAGATTATCTGGACATAGTTTCCTTCCGATGGCAGGGCACAAGGAAAGGCTCACTGAGCACATGCCCACCTGCAGGAGTACCTTACTCCTTGGAGGTACCAGGGTGAAATCTTCCTTCTGCCTGCAGGAATCGTAGCTTTTCTGGGGTGAAAAAATAAATAAAATAAATTGCTTCCTCTCTGTAGAACGAGCTCAGAAAAGAGGTGCTGCTCTCTTTCATTTTGTAGTAATGGGGGGCTTCAGGTATATTTCCCAGGACACTAGTGTTTGTTTGTTTGTTTTTGAGTAATTAGGCTGGTTTATCTGAAGGCCTTTCCAGTCACCCAGCTAGGTTAGATCTGTTTTCTCTTCCTTGCATTTTTGTGGTCTCTCATTTTTGCTCAGTGTTTTCGCCAAGGCATTTTGGGTTTCCTCATCCCCTACCCATTCTTTCCTGTTGATACAAATGTCTGTTGCCTCTGAACCAGGTAGACACATGAGGGTAAATCAGAAGAGAGACTAAGGTACATGTTGTAATATTGCTTACAAATCCTGATATGTTCTGGTGTTTCTAGTTCAGCCTGCAGTCAATTAGTATTTAGAAAGTTGCCAAGAAATCTGGAAAACTCATTCAAATCAGAGGCTCGTAATAAATCGCACAATTAGTACCTTTGCTCGCACAAGAGAAAAAATTGGCAGGGGCAAACCTGCAGTGCCTTTCCCAAGGTTGCATGACTTTTCCTACCACTTCAGGATTCAAAAAATCTGCAGAAATCCAATACCCATTTGCAGATAGAAGGCTGTCTACAGAGGTGTTCAGCCGTGCAGTGACTACATATGGGTAGAGGTACTTTGGGTGATTTTCTAACGCTTTAATTTGAATTATTCAGCTAGTTATTTATCAAATAAGCGATTTGAGATCAGTTGGACTTGAATTGCCATGGAGTCAGTTAGTGCATGCTTGTTTTCCACGTTCTTTGTATGCAGATCTAAGGGTTTTTATCTGTGTGCGTTTACTATAGCACAAAAGTTTTCAACTATGGTGCTCTGAGGAAGGTGGTTGAATTTATTATAGACTTGTTATTGGAATTTGTGAAGTCACACACCTCCAGTTTGATTCAGTCAGATGCATAGAAACACTAAACAAAATTTACATGTAAAAAGATGAACAAACAAACAAAAAACCCTACTTCCTCATGAAATCTGTGTGATCCTTTACAAGAAAAAAATGTTTGGGGGGTATTAAAAGAAAAAAGCTGGGTTGCAATGTGGGATGCGTTATTTTCTATTTTGGTTGATGAATTTAATTCCTCCTAGCTTGTGGTCCCTCTCTTTCATGTCATAAAGCATGGGTATTGCACACTGGATAGCTGTCTGACATGCAACCTTCCTCTGTCTTATGTCTGCTTTGCTTCAATTAATCACAGGAGGTGATGTTACTTGGGCCTTGCTCTTGTTGAGACTGTTACCCCCTGCACTGTGGGCTCAGGTCTGCAGGCTGTGTGTGGAGGAGATTCATTCTGTCCTGAATGAAGCTGTTCTACATGGGATTTTAAGACGTGGTTTAAAATAGATGTAGTTGTGGTAACAAGGATAACGTGAACTCTTGCATCTGTATGTATTCTTTTAAGGACCTTGATAATTTGTGTGTAGATTTACAGTTATTAGTTCGGTAGCTTGTTTCTCTAATGACCATCTTTAAGGTCTAGACAGAGGAAGATGAGTTGTCATAGCTTACATTTGTTTGGTTGTATATATCAGAAAATCCTTATGGAATTTACTGGAGTGTAGGCTGGCATGGCCAGATCAGAATAACGGTATCAGTGAGTCCTGGCTTCTCAGAATCATCTTTGGATGGTGGGTTTCCACGGATGAAGAACTTGCCTATTTTATTTTTTTTAAGCAATGCCAACTTTGTAGTCTCTGCTCAGCAAAGATTTAAGCTTTACAGTGTAAACTCCAGGGAGTAAATACCAGTTTCCTAACAATTCCTGCTTCTTCTCTTCGCAGCTCTGACTGAAGGTTATGTTGGCTCTCTGCATGAAAACAGACATGGTAGTTCTGTGCAGATACGGAGGCGAAAGGCTTCGGGGGATCCTTACTGGGCATACTCGGGTGAGTTGAATTCTTCAGAACAGTGAAACATGAAATATCTCCAAAATAAGAATGTTTCTTTGCTCTATGTTATTACTATGCTCAGAAATTGGAGTTTAAATTAGTTTTACAATGTATTTTCTGACTTCCTTGATGCTTCCTATACACAAATCCAGTCCTTTCTTGCATTCCTGCCACTTACCTGGAGGGTTCTCCTTATAACTCTGCACCTTCTCTCAATCCTGCGTTAGTCTCTTAACACACCCCTAAAATGGCATATTCCCACAAACTTTTCTTTGCTCTCCCTGTCCAGACAGCACATTTCCAAGTTTACCACTTGCTTACTCTGTTCAGTATTCTGTGAAGATTGTAAGAATCCATACATATGTCCAGAGGACAAAATGCTAGGAATTTTGATAATTACCATTTCGCGTGTGTGTGTTTTTGCAGTAGGGTATAGTGTCGACAATGACACCTGTCAGTTCAGTATCACACCAGGATGAGTGCTGCTGAGAAGGTAGGGTGTGGAGGGTGTTTCTTTATTTGTCACATTGCTCTTAGAAGTCTTAAGAAAAACCTGATGTGTGCACAATTTTGTAATGCCACAAATCAAAATATGCTTCAGAATGGCATAGTAGACATACAGTTTGCGGGTTGGTTCAGGTATAGAAAATTACAAATCTGTATTTGAAGTTGTCAAAAAAAAAAAAGGAAATCATGTTAATAGCTATGTTGGCTCTCTGTGGAAAATTGCTGAATATCTAAAAAGTATTTATGAGGGTTTCAATTATCATAATGAACTTGTGCATGCTTTTTTGGGGGGAATATCTGAGGTGCATTTCAAACATTTGGTGCTTGTCTGAGAGGAATGATGTTCAGGCCTACCTAGTTTTAGCTGAAAGAAAAATACTGTTTCCTTAGAAGTCTGAATACTGATACTGGATAAACAAGCAAACGTTAATTTTTGACTGCCAACTCCTCTCTTTTATGCAGACCATGAATTTCATTGGAAGTGAATAATTTTAGGTAAGGTTAGAGGTTTTTTCCATTAATACACAAAATACCAGATGTCGCAAATTTTCTTTATTAGATCTCAAAATTACAAGCTGACTCATTTGCAAGCAAAGTATTGTATTTTTATGAGTAAAATACATCTATGCATTTTAGAAATGTAGGACAAATGACTGCTTTTTGTTGAACTTTGAGGTTATCATCAGATGGACAAATCCTGTCATGAGATTTATTTCCATGCTTCAGCTTAAAATAACTCATTTAGATTTTAAGCCCCCAAACTCATAAACAGTGGAAATAAATAGGGGAAAGATTTTTATGCTGGAATGAATGGCCTATTCTTATCTGTTGTCTTGTATAAAATATTGCAAGTTAAGTGCCACTTGGCAGGTTTATTTTGTTTCTGTTACTGAAAAATGTATTTAGAATATTCATTGCTGGTAGTTAAAATGTTTGAAAAGGACAAAACTACTGGAATTAGTCAGTTGTCATATATGTCAAAACTCTTCGTTGGAATTAGTATGCTTTTTTTTAACTAGTCCTTTGCCTTAAAAAAAAAAAAAAAAACACACCACAAAACCCAGGAAAAAAAAAAAACAACCCCTCCTCCCCCAAAATCTCATTTTTTTTTCTTAATTCTATTTCTGAGCTCATGTAGTTCTTCCTTTATGAGTAATATTGGTTGTTCACCCCTCCAAAAGAGCTTTTACCACCCACTAATCCTTTTAGGTTTATGTCAAAATAAAATGTATAGTCCTGATGTGTAATTATACCATATCTGTTGGGTTTTGCATCCTTTTGTCTATTGATAAATCTCCTGCTTCTCTGAGAAAAATAGCCAATCTTTTTTTTGGAGAACAGATAGTGACTTCTCAGTCGTCAATCACATGCCATTCTACCTGATTAGCACTACCTAATTAGAACCTTTTTGTCTCTATTGCTGATAAAAGGAGTAAATTAGGAGACGGAAAAGGTGGAAATGATATATTTACCAGTACTTGTCAAGAAACCAGGAGAGGGTATAACATTTTCTCAGGATGCTTTGTCAGGCTACTGTTTGATCAAAGAAACTTGAAATGCCATTCCAGGGGAGAAGTGGTTTGGCACCGACTATTCCAGCTGCAGAACGTGGGTCTTTGCCAAAGCTTTCGTGACATGAGATACAGGTGTGAGCAAACAGTGTAGGTACGGCATGTCCTGACTGTACGGACTCTGTGCATACTGCATCACAGCAAGCCCGCTCTGGTGTTCTCCTGAACCGTATTGTGGCCTCTGACTGCAAGGAGGAGCAGCTCTGGTGCTTCAGCTTGTGCTGAAGACACAGTTATTTCTGAAGGAATTTTCCAGGGTTGATGTGGTGTACTGCAGGAGTCTCAGTGTTGCCAGCATCTCCCTCAGAAAAGGAGGAAGCGAAGGCGAGCAATTAGGTGGGGAAAGGAGATTCTGCTCTGTTTGGAGTGGATGTTTCCACAGGCTGCTGCTTTGTCACGTCTTCCTGTGTGGGAGTTCTCTTCCGTCCCCTCGCTTGGTTCCTTCCAGCTCCATGTGGGACATTCAGCCAATTCAGTCTCTAATCAGAGGCTTTTTGCCCACATTTGTTCATTGAGGTGGGCAGGGGTAATGAAGATGCCTAGCTTTCTGTGTTAGGTTGAAGATAGGGATAAATGGTCGTGGCTGAGCCCAGATGTCAGACAGATGTTTCTTTCTACACAGGCGCAGTGAGGAGGGTGCTCATGTTATCTGATTATTTCTCCTTGCCTCCCCATTCCCTGGAGTATTTCCTAGGAACCTTGAGCAGGGCTTGGCCAAGCAAGTTATATACTAATGAGTGTCCTGTGGGAAGGGTTTTGGACATAGCGAGGAAGTTTACATCAAACTTCACTGAGCCTACAGAGTGAGAAACCTGTTCTTCAATAAGCAATTAGTCTGTGTCAGTGGTTTCCAAGCTCTTTTATAGGTGTTATCTGGTAGGCTGCTTTCCTTCCATGTCCTCAAATGTGCAGGCCAGCTCTCCTCCACTTAGTTGTACAGCAGCTGCTGGCCCAGCCCCAGCAATTACAGGCAGGGAAAAAAGCTGTGCTGGACTGTATGATGCTGAATTTGAAGTCTCCTCTAAGGGAATTTGCCAACTAGAGTAAATAAGCCCGGGACAGCTTCTGCCAGCCATCAATGGACAAGCGTGGGCAGAGCTCAGTGCTGACCAGTAGGCCCGCATCTCCGCTGGGCCTACATTAGGCTGAACTGTGGCTTTATATTGATTTCAATTGAGCTTTACTGATTTATAGCCACTGAGGCCTCTTTACATTTATGGCTGTGCTTCCCTGTTTGCAGAGCTTTTGTATTTTCAGGCTTAAATGTTCTGTAATAAATCTTGAGGTAGGATGGGAGAGGTCTGAAAGCAACCAGCTGGTTGTGGTTTTCCTGCCTGGGGGCGGAAAAAGGGCACAGCCATATAGCAGAGAGCCCTCAGGTCTTTATCTTCCACAGGATATATCTGTCCTATACAGTGCTTATCAAGTGGCTCCTCTGTAGCCTGTAGAAAACACTACTGCTTCTCCATGCCCCTTTTGTGCAGGAGGAGTGGCCTAGGAGCTGCTTTGAAACTCTGGAGATCAGGAATTTTCCTGGTTTCACGAGGTATGTGTGGCATTACCACGTGTTGCTTGTAACATTGCTCCTCTCAGGCGTGAGAGTTGGGAGAGGATAAACCTTCAACCGCTAATGAGGAGTCAAATGAGCCTCGGGTCAAACATTTGTATAAGGCACCCATGAACCCAAATGTCCCCACAGAGAGGACCCTGTGAACCTCTGTGCCCTGTGCACATACTGCACGTGTACTGTACACAGAGCTCTCCCTTCACTGTCCAATTGTAAAGGATGGGATTTTAAACCTTATAAAATAAGCCTGTTGTCTACAGACACAATTCTGACTGTAACATTCGCTCCAGTTGAGAAATAAAACTCGCAAAAATAAAGAGCAGATAATTAAATGAAGGCCTGTTTTAAATGGGTTTTGTCAAAAAGACAGAAGGAAACACAATTGGCTTTTCAGAAGAAACTTCATTAAGTCTGTGCTAGTAGCTCTTTAAACCAAATTCAGGAGTGAGCAAACACTGACAACAGAAGACAGTAACTTGTCCTTAAATAGGAGCTGCAAGAGTGAACAGAGACTGAGATCTCCTAGATGTTCTTTTTAGGAGTTTGCAGGAAACTCTAACTACATTTCTAGGCGGGTTTCTCTGTACGCTTGTATTTGTGTATATATTGGCAAAGCATTTATTCCATGAGCGTGTCTTATGGCTTGCCAGAGACTTCCTAAATTGCAACTGGCCACGTTACTTGCAGCGTAATGGGAATGTGAAATGGGCGCAGTGCAGCCAAAGCAAGAAGTAGGTGTGGATCCTGAACGTGCTTCAGGGCAGGCCTGCTGGATTTCTTTTCACCATAATCTTTTCTGTTAGGCTAACCACTGAATGAAGGACAAGTCTGGAATGATTTTTAGCACATTGTTTAATTGCCACAGAATTCAACACAATTCTAATATCTGTAATAGCAACAGATAGCAGTGCAGGTACCTTGTCATCAGTGTGGAGACATTTTTGTAAATATAAACTATTTATTAAAAAAATTGAAGAGAAATCCTATGGAAACAAGCTGTTGAAACATCTACCAGATTCAGGGCTTTCTGACTGGCCCTCCCTTGTACACTGTGTGCTATTTCACAGTGTAATATTCCAGGCATTTGAAGATGACTCTCAGCTGTCAAGTGTTGTATCTGTCAGGGCTGAAAACGCTTTGCCAGTGGCCTGACTAGATCCTGTTTTGCCATGCAGTAGCCCAAAAATGGCTAGCGAGAGGGTCAGGACATTGGGATGAGATTCTCTTATGAGATACTGTCTCAGATGCTTTTATCTTAAGTGGTAGTGGATCTGAAAGGCCTACCTGTTGCCACTCTAGAAATACCAACTCTCATATACATTTTTCTGAAAAACTTTTATGCAAAATTAATGTAACAGTTGTTGCAATGAGATTATACAAAACCAGGAGTAGCTGTGGGGAAATAGCACTCTTTTCTCTATTATTCAAATCAGGAGACTCCTTGTGGAGTCTTTAGATGTAAGTGAAGATGTAATGTCAAACCATGCCCAGTATTAATGCGTGTGATCAAAGGCTGTGAAATGGGGGGGCCGCGCTGTCCTTCAGCAGGGGATGCTGTAGACAGGCGATGGTGCTTTTGTCACTGGAGTTTCCTGGATGAGTTGTGGTGTAGGTGCTGGCAGGGCTGGTGTACCCTGCTCTCTTGGTGGCTGTTCTGCTGCTCAGCCCTAGTGCTGCAAGCTGACTCATTCAAGGAATACTCCGTTTGAAGTAATCAAAAACATTTGGACTTCTCAGAGAACAAAAAAGCAGACTCTGGCCAATGATGTGTACATGCTCTTTTTACTTGTTTATGTAACTGTGGCTTTGTAAAGAGAACCCTGCGTAGAAAATGCATACTGTTGTTTTTTTCTTTTTAATCTTACGGTATTTTCAAGGCATCTTTTTCCTCTTTGTACCTTTGATAGCTCTCATTTTCTGTGTGAAATTATTAGCACTATTTGTAATGCTTCTGTCTTTCATGCTTATTATTACTGATGTGTTTTTTTTTTCTGTCTAAAATGTTGAATCCCTTCTCCCTGCCACTACCATGAACATAAGTAGAATTTAATAGAGGAAAAATAGGATTCACAAGGGTAGAGATGACCTTGCAAGTGGGGAAAAAAATGTCCATTAAGAATAGGATTTTTGGTCACCCTGTCATGCTAGTGTCCACTGTCAGTGTGTGAATGCTTTGTCCTACAACACTTAAGTAGTTATTGCCATCCTTTAAGATGCTGTTATTTAAAATATAACCAGTGGTGAATATAAGAGCTAAGTGGTGTTCTCAAAAGCAATTGCTGGCATTAAAACAGGAAAGATCAGTAAAGGTTATTTCCTGAAATAATAGCAAATGGTGTTAACTGTGATGAAATGTAACTTGGTGATGTCTTCTGTAAAAGTGTGAATTTTTCTCTCTTTGCTTAGATTGTTCTCATTAAATAAGCTGCCAATGTGAATTGGACAGGAAATAATCAGCGCATAGTAAGGAAAGCATCAAGACTTATTGAACTGAGAGATAACTAATGGACTATTTGCTGTGGTCAGTATTTCACTCTTTCTGTCCCTCAGAATAATAAATCTTGATATTGACCAAAACTCTGGCATGCTGCGTACATGGTTATCGTCCCGCTCTGAGTGTATTCACCTCCTTTAAATGCAGAATAGTTGAAATGAGTAGGTTCTGGCTCTCCCTTTTTTGCTCTTTAAAGCTGACTATCTAAAGGGGGAGAAATCTGAGAGATCCAGAAAAAATATTCCCTTTAATATCTGCTCTGATCAGTAAACTGAGCTTTGAATATTTTATCTGCGTTCATCAGAGATGAATGGTAGTCTTCACTGAACTCTGCTGAAACCAGCTGTGTTGCATTCATTTCCGTGTGCAGTCTTATTAGAGTAACAGTTGTTCCAGAAATCAGTGCTACACTCTTTCATAAAAGAAACATGGAAAACCATAGTTTGAGAATTTACTGTTACTGCCTAAGCATGAGACCAGATTTCTAATGCGCACAGCTAAAGCAAGTGGCACACTGCTGTGTGGTTTATCAAATAAACAGGAAATACCATCTGTACATTTTGATTGTTTGCATTCTGATGGTACTTGGTCATAGGTCTTCACGTCCGTGAGCTAAGCACTGCGCAGTGTGCACTAGACATATGTTGTCTGAGGTATCTGTATCAAAACATGCATTCGCCAGGAGGGTGTCAAAGAGAATGCTTTTGATTCTTCCTTAGCTATTCAGAGTTTTGAAGTAACAAGTATGAAATAGTATCGTGGTTTTTTTTTTGGTCATAGGAATGAAGAAATAAATTTCCAAGTTCCTATTCCTGAGAATAGGATACGTCTTCCTAACCATAACTTAGTGTAAATAAGGAATTCACAATCACATGGCTGTGTTGAGTATTTAACACTAGCAGTGCTCAAAGAAGTGCCTGCCTCGCCAGAAGCAGTCCAAGTAGTCTGTGGTATCATTTCTGCTAATCCATATTGCTGGGGAACACAGCTCTGATTGAGAGTCTTGTCATTTACTGTGTTTGTCTATTGGCAAGTTTCTATGTAATCTGCTAAGAAAACCTCAGATAGTAATTTAGTTTCTACTTAGACACAGACACGACTGCTTTATTGAATACCAGTAATACTGTTTTCTGTCTCTTCTTGCCACCTTTTCTTGTATGCAACGCTTAAATTTCATTCCAAGTACTGTCATAGTCAATCCTGGTATCCAGTCTATAATGAAATGGTTGGCTGAATTTTTAAATGTTGGACACGGTTATGGTAAAATTGCCTTTTTTCTTTTTTGGCAAGGTTCTTTATGTAAGTTGATTGTTTTTCATGACTTAAATGCATTAAAGCAAATCCCTGATTTCTAAGTGCTCTGATTTTTTTCTTTACTGTTTTTGAGGAGATAGGCCATTGGCAGCTGAACAGCTTTGAGAAGCTTAAATACGAGGTGCAAATAACCAGATGTTCCTTCAACTTCAGTTCTTTCATGAAGTTTTTCCCTACCACAGCACAAAAGTATTAAATAATTGCAACAGATGCGAGATGATATCTTCAGAGTTTCAGATGCAGTTGTTCCAACGGAACGTCAAAGTATATCAAAGTATCTTTACGTTGTGCTGCTGCAGTCACAGCTCTTGCTATCTACGATGAAATGAAGATACACAAAGAGCTGTTTTTGCTGGGGAGGGGGAACCCCTCACTTCCTTAAGCACGTACTGTTCTTTTTGTTGCATTTTCTTTGAACATGAACACTGGGACATTTGTAGAAAACCTTTGGAATGACAACAACTGTTGCAATGTTTTACAAAACTGAAAATGTGCTGAAGTGCAGCAAAAAGTTGTGTCTATTTAACTGCTGTCTAGGCTTTGAAATAGGAAAGAGTATGAAATATTTCAAGCTCTTCTTTAGACAAAAACAATTGAAAGGCATATATTTTAAACCTAGAAAAGAAAGATGGAGTATTTGGGTAGCAGCTGTGATACAAGCTCAGCAAATGGGCTGGAGAATACACAGAAGGTTGGAGTCTGCTGTTGCCTTGACGTTCTTGAATGACTACAATAATACATTGAAATTCCAGTCCTGGTTTAATATGTAACTGAACACATATAGAAGAATAACAGTGGGAGAAAAAAGTATGCAAACAGCAAGGATACTGCAGTGAGAAACAAACCAAATGGAGGAGCTCTGAATAGCCTTGTAGTGTGGATTTAAAAAAAAAAAAAAAAAAAAAGGAAGAAAAAAAGCTTGGCACAAACATTTTTGCAATAATCCAAGTATGAAATAATCAAGGCATGAATCAGAATTTTTGTTGCAGGATGTAAGTGGAGCCTTTGTATGAAAGAGCTGAGCAAGGCCAGTAGTGCTGTTGATGCAATAGTTGTAGAATTATTTCTATTATTTTTTAAGATGGCTGCTTTGTGTCATTCCAGTCACTGTCCAGAAGATAATCTTCCTTTCGGTATCACTGCCTCAGGAATTACCCCATCTCTTCTCTACCCTTCCCCAGAGAGTATATCTGTCTTGCAGGATGCAACATCGAAGACTTGCAGTTTTTGTCATGGTCTTTGAAAAAGCAGCTCCTGCCTACAAAAGGAGTACATCTGCTGCTGGATTCCCCCACAAAGAGAAGAGTGAACAAAGGCAGTGCTGCAGCAGGCTGCTGGCAGGGAATTCCCATCCAGCTCCTCATCAGCTGCTGGTGGTGTAGTGTCTGCCAGAGGTGGCAGAGGTGTGCTGCGTGTCTTCTAGGTTAAATGTCACATCTCCGTTAGAGAAAGGTAGGGTTGGAGAGTCCCATCTGTATAGGTTCTTTGGTGTCCTTTAGTGCTGCAGTGTGAGTGCTTAGCAGTTGGTAGTTTTAATTCTTGTAACATCTCTGAGGTTGATGTGTTTACGTGGTGGGAACTGAAGGACAGGGCAGTTGAACTCCTCTGATATACCTGATGCACCCCATGCAGTGTCAGAAATTCACCCAAGTCCCAGTGCTGTGCTGTTTCTTAGGCCAGGCATCCAGCCTTATCAGGTGCTAATTGAAGAGATCTTGGTTGCTGTGGAGACCCCCTCATCCTGTGGGAGACCTGTCAACAGTTCGGCTGTTGTGAAGCTCCAAGCTAACAGGAGGCCTTCCCTGAGGTCATCCTACCACCAGCATCATCCCATCATCCTATCCCCAGCAAACTGGGCTGTGCTGGCCACTGTGCTGACGCTCACGGTCCTCTTGGTGCTCTCAGGTTTTTCCGGTGGCATCAGGACAGTGTTGGGCTCAAGCAAGAAGTTATTATTTTCCTATTCAGTGCACTGAACGTTTGGGTCTAAGTTCCAAAAGTTTTTATTAAAGACTGCGTGCGCCCAGGGAGTTGGATGGGCACACTTTTAACCATCGAATTAAATAAATATGAAATCCTGCAATGGAGTGCAGAGCTGTGCATATAAATTACATCTTTAAGCAGCACTTGAATGAGTTTCTGGAAATGTTTTTAACTCTCTCCATTGAACTCACAAGGGTCATCTGTGTAGCCTTCCAAACCAAGGAAAGTCTATTGGCACTGGAATGATTTATTGAAGGGGTGTGTTACTTTGTGGTGTAAAAAGTAATGTCAAGTCTTGCTGAGCACCTGAGTACCCAGCTTCTGTTTCTGGAGAGCTGGGAAGGCCAAGTGGGTTTAATCCAATCGAACCCTGAATGAATGTGTCCTGAGTAGCCCTTCCCACCCCCTCCCGTCTCTTACCACCGCACAGTTGTGAGGTGAGTTAGACTGTGGGCCGATAATGTTTGCAGGACAGCTGGTAACATGGCTCATTTCAT
This sequence comes from Cygnus olor, assembly GCF_009769625.2. Lineage (NCBI taxonomy): Eukaryota > Metazoa > Chordata > Aves > Anseriformes > Anatidae > Cygnus > Cygnus olor. Next base: position 14,278,265 of record NC_049178.1, read on the forward strand.
TCATGAGGAATTAGGAGCCCCACGTCCCTGTTGCAGAGATGAAGGTTGCAACTTGAGCTGCCGCAGTAAGGAGTGGTGGGCATTGCTGGCTTGTGTAGGCCTTTGGTTGAATCCTCAGTAGGGTGAGAGACTTTTGAGACATGTAGTTGCTTTAAAATCCTTAAGTGGGCTGAGTTGAACAGCAAGCAGCTCTTCCACCAGCAGTCTTCACTGCCTTGAGTATTAGGCTGTCTTTTCTCTGTCACAAAGCTGCCTGTCATCTCCCGAGCAGTACTGCAGTTTCATTTAAGGCAGTCTGCCCTACCCACGACTGAAGTAAACCTTTCCTCCCCTGCATTTCTCTCTGAATGCTGTCTTAATGTGTGTTTGCTCCACACTGCTATAGGATTGCAGCCTTGCAGGTACACACAGGCACATCTGTGCTAGTAGAGCTCCTGTCAGGTAGGGTCACGTTGTGATCGTAGAGACCAGGGGAACACAGAGGGGCTGGGTGCTGGGCCTTCGATCACCCATGTGTGCCTGAGCAGAGGGCTGAAGCTGGCTGGTGGTCCACAAAGCTGGCTGGTGCTGCTTTTACCCTGCTATAACTAGAGCATTCAGAGCGATGTCTAAGTTGTCCAGCTGCCAGAAAGCTCAGGAGGAGCTGTTTCACCTGAGGTTCATTATTTCTGACTCACTTTGGAGACTTTCTCAACTGTCTTGGTGTATAAATTTCCTCAGAATCTAACAAAGGAAATGTCCCGCAATTGAATGCCTGAAGGTGATCAGTATTGACATGTGGACTGCAGTTTCTGTTGCTTTTCCTATGTGGATTAGTGAAACAAATGTCTCCTGTCTCCTTCCCAACTGACCTGTAATAAAGTTACAGCTAGAGACGAGGTGACAGAGGTCCCTTAAGTGCTGCTGATCACGTGCATTTGCACCGTGCTGTACCAGGACCTCACAGGACTCCTTGGCTGTATTTCACATCACCGGGGCCTCGAGCACTGCTCAGTCCCAGGTGTCGAGCTCCTGCACAGCAACGCAGCAAGTGGACGCGCTCAGAATGAGGAATTCAGTGGTAGGTGCTTTGCTTTGCATCTGTGTGAATGTGTTTCTCAAGTACAGAAATAAGATCTACCCCGAGGTAACGGCAGCAGCGAAGTCGTGGAGAGTTTAGGTCACTTCACATTCAGTCTCACACGCTGCCTTTACCCCAGAGGTGTGGTGGTGTGTCTCAGGCTGCTGCTGGAGCCTTCTGCCCCTTTGGGGTATGAAAAGCCATTTTGCATGCCAGATGCTAATCTGCTGCTAACCAAAGGGGACATGAACTTTTCAGATAGATTCCAACTTGCAAGCTTCTGTGGCACTTCAGATCATGTTTTTAATTTGTATTTCTGTTGTTGGAGACTTGTAATTGAGACACTTATCTGCATGACCAATTTGGTGAAAATTCGCCCTCAGGTTCAAAAATGGTGCAGAAGGGAAGGGGGTAGACCACAGGTGCACAGTGAAGGCTCAAATATATAAGCCTGTTTCCTTAGGAAACTAGGCTAATCCATGTGGGCCCCTATTTAAAATTGCAGGCTCCTGTGAGTAGCTTTTCAGAGGTTGTGCCAGTTGGGTGTTGTGTTTCCATGAGGAAGTCCCTGCAATTTCAACAGATGGGTTCTTAAGACCTGGGGAAGGTCTGGGTAGTTCAAGCGATCAGAACACTGGTGACAATCCTGTCCCGCTGTGCTAAATGAAGTACAGCTGCTCAGAGGAAACAGTTCAAGCCCCTGCAAACTTTCCATTTGAGTCTGTGGTCCTGATCAGGTGTGCCAGGGAAGGTCACCTGCACAGGAACCCTTGGAAGAGTGTGTGCTAGACAACCATCTGCTTGTCATTAACAGACCTTAAATTAGGGAAGGTGCATGGTTCGGGGTTCATTTCATGGCTTCTGTATGAACTGGAGTGCAAAGTACAGTAAACATTTCCAGCTTTTTTCCCAAAGTACTGTTGGAAAGTATGATAAAAAGTAACTGCTGGGAAAGTAGTTTTGCTGAGTTATGCTAATTTTGAAAATGCATAATACTCCATAGGCTTTTAAGAAGTGATACTGGGCATATTTAACATTCTTTCATGTTAATTTCCTGGCATATGGACATCTCAACTTATTAAAATAAATAAGTACTTTCAAATTTAATGAAATGATGGAGGAAATGGCCTTTTTTCACATTCACGTCCGCTTCGCTGGATAATTTAATGTTTTAAAATGTAAGTTCATATTAAAGTTTAAAATTCAAGTATTGGTTTTTGAAATTCTGTAATAAAAAGGTTTTGCTGTAGGAGAGATGTATGAATTAGTGCGCATGATAACACGATTTAAAAAGTGTAGCTGGTGATTTCCTCTGGACAAAATGCTAGCTGTAAATCCTCCCACTACAACTCTCAGAGCTGGGACGGTGCTGCGATACCCTGGAGTAGCTGGTTTTTTTCAGGAGCATCGCCGCACAGCCCGGGTCGGACTCACTCCCGAGTGCAGTGCTACCTGTGGAGGAGTTCTTCCTCCATTGTTCACCCTTTTTTCATCCAGTGTTGCATCTCACTGTCTCTTAGAGCTTAGACTATAAGCTCCTTGGGGCAGAGAAGGTCATTTGTTTATGTTGGCTGGCAAAAGGATCTTTATATCTTCCTTTATACTAGATTTGTATATTTGCTTCCAAGGTCTTTGTATCTAGTTGGAAAGATTTCTTTATAGCCTTAGGTGTTGCTGAGTTGTTAATAAGTATGGGAAATGCACTTTGGTGCTCTCTTCTGTATTGAGGGAGAGGAAGAATTCCCTGGAGGATAAGTAGTGCTTAATTTAATTGGCTGGAAATAAATATTTGAATCCTACATATTTAATGGAAACCATTGTGTTTGAATGTAGGGATGTGCAGCTGATAGAAGCGTGCTCTGTCTTGCATTTCTTGAGAGGCTGCTTACCTGCTGTGTTGGAGCCAAGGATGGCTTTATTTCATTTGAAGGCAGACTGGAAACTGAAGAACTTATTTTCAGGGAGAAAAATGGCAAGGGACCCAAATGAAAAACCTACTCGGCTGAGGCAGAGGTGACAAAGTTCACTGTGATTATATTGATTTTAAATTACTGTGTAGAGCTGGGACTAGCCTATGTCTGGTCCTGCTCATGATGAGAGAAAGAAAGGAAGAAGGCGTGAATATTCCTCTCACCTCCTTTTCCAAATATTTTGTTACCAGAATGATAACCGAGAGCAGTCTCTCTGTCCTGATGATCGCACCATGCAAAGGCAAGGGCATTCTGTCATCCTCAGCGGAGCCGAAAGGGGCGAAGAGGCACCGTGAGACTGAAATCTGTTTTTTCTTTGGCAGCCCAGCCCTGCACACTGCCTGCCTGAGCTGGGGAAGCGTGCGGTGCCCTGTGCAGCGCGTAGCAGATGCCTCCGGTCTGTGTGCGCCCCCAGCTCTACGAGAGATGACATTAATGGGAAACAGAGCGTGTCCGAGTTAGATGCATTTTTCGTAAAAAGTACCGTGATATCCTATACCACAAATTATAACTAAGCTAGAATTAATAGCAATTAACAGCACTGATATTCATTTACCAGAAGTTTTGCAGAAAAGTCATTACTGCTTAACTTCATGCAGTTTGCATTCATTTCGCTCTCAATGAGAAAATTATTCAGTCAATAAGAGTTAATGTTTTATTTTAGACCAGTCTTGACTATTTTAGAATCTAGTGTGCCTTTTGGGAACAAGAACTAAGAGCAAATAAAGCTAATTGTGATAGAAATTTGATACATTATCGTAACAAAACTATTAGTTGCTGTATGACTAAAAGAGTGCAGAAAAATGTCTTGTACCTGCACTAAATCCAGGGAAGTTGTGACGGGAGATGTTCTGACTCCTTGTTTTGGTGTGATGAAGAGAATGCCTGAGGCACCCGGGTAGGGAAGATGATTATTTCTGTGTCTTCTCCATGTTTTTTTTCAGCCATCTGACATAGCGTGCATGCCTGGGTCTATGCCAAGCAGCGATGCAGCCTCCAAGTGAGACTTTATTACTACAGTCCTAGCTGATTAATTTTGTACCAAATTGTATGGGCCTGATTAGCCTGGAACACAGTAATGCTGTTTTAAAGATCTCTAGTGCATCCATTACTTCTGTTTCCCGTGTGCTTCTTCACAGGGAAAACATTTATTTATTACCATCGCATCTTCAGGTATGGTCTGGACCATAGGAATCACACTGAGTTCACTTTGGCTCATGTATATGTTACCTTCAACTTTGACTTCCTGGAGGGAGTCTCTAAGATATACTTACCTTGTAGCACTTCTGTGACCTAAGAGATTTTTTCCCCCCATCACGTTAAGGGTGGGAAAAGGAAAGCAGTTCCCTGTCCCGAGCCATCCAGAAGACCGAGACAGCAGAGACTGGAACTGAAATCAGCCTTGTAGATGTGCTTCATCCCTTTGAAGGCACAGGCTACTTCTGTAAGTGGTCGCACGCCCGTCTCATCCAGCCAGCTTGGCAGGTGCTTGGTGTGTTTTCCCATCAGGGAGGCCCCAGCAAGCTGGAGCAGGAGCTGTTGGGTTTAGTGAGCCTGCAGGGCAGACGGGACTGTCCCTGCCTGTTAGCGCTGGCTCTGCGCAAGTGGGAAGAGCTGGGTGGCTCTGCAGCAGGGCAGGGCTGCTCTTGCCTTCACAGCTCTTCAGCATCTTTAATAAGATGTTGCAATAGCTTTGGGGTGTTCTTGTCGTTTTTTGTTTTTAATTTTAAGTTCCAAAATACATTGTAACTCCCCCGTAGAAGTGCAGGTTAGAATAATCTGTGTTTTGCAGATTGCAGAATTTTAATACCTTTATCTAAAAAGCATTTCTCAGGCTCTGCTTGCATCTTAGAAATCCCTCTGTTCATTAAATCACTCCTGAGGTTTTGCATAGTTCAAGTCTTAAATAAATGAAAATAAAATAAAATAAAGCAATCTTCCTACTGTCCCTGGAAAAGCCTTGTGCCCATATCAGCATCCTCCGACTTTTCCGGGGAAAGCAAATACACCCCCTCATGCCAGTGCCCATATACGGACAGAGTCTCGGTATTTCTGCAGGATCATGACTTTTGTGACCTCTTGCAGTGAAGTGTTTGCATGAATAAATAACGCAGCATGCTGTTGGCTGGCCTTCTCCATACTGAGAACAGCGATGGTGTGAAGCAGACACCACTCAGACAATTGCACGTTTGAAATGAAGCACGTTTGTTGAGTTGGGAGGAAATAGAAATGGGCAGAGGAATCTTCTCTGCATGCAACGTGCAGTCAAGTGTCACCTGCATAGCCCCATCAGAAGGCCCCCGTCCTAATCAGAGGTTTCATATCTGGTGGAGAGACAGGTCAGACTTCTGGAGGCCTCCCGGGGCTTACTGATGTCTTCCGAGATGAGGGCGCTTAGCAGAATCAGCTGAGGTGACCTCTGTTACCCAGCACATGGCAGTTGTGGTTTCTGCTGCTTTTCAGCTTAGGTCAGACTTCAGCTAGAGGTGATAGGCTTGGGTCTCATTATCTCTTCTTTTCAGTCCTCGATTTCCTTGCCTCCACACATCTTTCTTCCTTGAATATCCATAACAAGGCAGAGCTCTCCAGCCAGCTCCCCTGTTCAGTCTCTCTTGCAAACACTTTTTTGAATAATTGTGCCCTTTCTCCCCAAGACTCGCTTTCACAAAAGGATGTATTGCTGACTTTTTAGACACTAGATCCCATTATCTTGATGCAAAGACATTGTCTTCCTAAATGAAGGGCAAATTATTTTTAATCAATGACACTCTAAATGCCATTCGTGCATGGTTTTTAAACCAAAGTACTGGAAATGCCTGACGGTGTCCTGCCAGCCAGTGCCTCTGAGAGGTGTTTTTCAAGCGAACTATGCTCCTGGAGACTGTCAGGGAAAGCTTACTTCTTAAACAAAATCAGTTCCAAAAAATAAGGTTTTGGCTCCCTAGAAACCTATATTTTTTGCAGACACCTGTCCTGACTGCTTCCTGTTGTGATTTAAACCTGTGCCGTCTGCCAACTTATGCTGATAGAGATTGTTTTACAGTAGGCTGGGCTGTGGGGCTGTGTCAAGATGCGCTCTAAAAGAATTTCACTCCTTCCACTGCGTGCATGTGGGCAAAAACCCAAAACCCTGAGCTGAAACCCCGCATGGTTCATGTGAAACTGTTGGAGTGCAGGCTTAAACAGCACACAGATTGAACTGTCAGAAACCCGGTCCGTCTTTGCTTACAAAAAGGACAGATAAAGGAAGAAGCATCTCCCGCAGGCAACTTCTATAAGTGGAGTTTTATTACACACGGACCTCCAGGACAATCAGACAAGGATTTTGATTTATGAGATAACGTTTACCTTTAAAATACTGAAGGGAGGATCCAGGAAAAGGTTACTTCTAGATTAATTAGTGTTGATAGAATTGACACGGGTGTAATGTAACGTTGCCACCGTGGATGGAAGTCACTGAGCAGCCAGCCAGTGAAAGCATGTTTGTTTAGGTTTGAGCTCACCTTATCTCGTTTCTTGTTGTACAGGTGATTCATGAACAAAACTGTGTGAATGTGAAATGAGGTTTTGTATTTAATGCACTGATAAAGAATTTTTATATAGGAAATGCATTATAAACAAATTTTAAATAAAGTTCCTTTTTTGATAATCAGTTTCTCTTCTAATATTCTGTTATCCTTGTTTTTTTAACTGAATATGGGTATTAAAGTAAAGCCAATTGATTGAAAAGAGGAATATGTTTTCCACAGCACAAAAGTAGATTGAGAGTTTTGTCTTTAATGGCTTGAGGAGATGCTTTCAAGACCTTACAGTATAAATAAATTTTGCAGACTTAGAGCTTTTTTGCTTACTTAATCCAAAATAGTAGTATCTCCTACAGAAATTGATAATACAGAGAAAGCGTAGGACTTCATTTGCAGGAAGATGAATTTGGATGAATAAATGCTACTGGAAGGGAGAAATCTTAATAGAAATCTCCAATTAGTTGAATGCCTGGTTATCTGTGACAAGACATAATATTTACTAGACACTGGAAGCTGCATGAGTACTTACAAAGAGAAAGGTAAAATAAGATTAAGGTCTGTGTACTGTGTTGTAAAATGTGGGCAATCTTTGCAAGGCTTTTTGGCTTAGATAAGTTTTTGAGAAAATATTGGGAGAAAGGTATTAGTGGAACATAATACTATGAAAATGACAGTGTTTGTGTACCTTGTTGAAATCATTGTCCAGCAGACCATTTTATTACATTTGACTCTAATTTGATAAGCAAAGCTGGCAGAATTGGGATTGTACGTTTTTGTTAATAAAGGCTGCTCTGTGAAAATAAGAAGGAAAAAAAAAACCTGTCCTTCAGCAATAAAACAAATAGAAACAAACTGAAAGCTACATTGTAAATTGTATGAAGTGACAACTAACTCCTTTCATCAGATACTTTAAATTTAAAACAAACAACAACAACAAAAAAACCTATGGGAAGTAATTTTATGAAAATTACAAATTCTATTCTTAGCCCTAGAGATGGTTTGAGCCTTGTATGATTAGTCATAGGTGTGAGGATCAGGCAATGTGACATTAGCTCATTTGTAATTGCAGAGGGAATTTTATAATGTAAAATATCTATACATGGTGAAAAGCGTAAGAGAAAAAGTAGCTTTTGAAATTGGATGCTACATGGAAAATATGCTAATATAGATGTTCTTTACCTATGGTTGACAGTTTTCCAGGCGATCTGCAAAAGCTGCTTTCATGACAGCAGTGAAATGTCTGTCAGTCCTCGTGCAGTGACATTTCCTCCTGTTCATTTTGTAATACAAGCTTAATTTGGGGTTTCAATACTTTTTTTGGAGCCAATTAACTTCAGAAAGAAGCGCACACCAGTGTGTAGCAGGTACCCCAGCTTTTGCATCTCAGATTTTATTTTTTAATAGTGTCTGGAGATCTGTGATAACTTAAGTTCAACATCAGTTCATTGATAATATTTTAATCTGCAGAAAACAGAGGAGATCCAGACTGCTGAGGTACCGGTAGCATGCCTGGGAACTGAAGCAGCAAAGAGGCTTTTAAGACTGGTAAATGCTGTAGGGCTAGGGGTATGAGATAATGGGCAACTGCAACGAAATCTGGGGTGGAAGTAAACCAGAACTGCATCTTCTTTTTACTGAATTTGGTTTCTTTCATCACCAAATCATTAACGGCCCTGCTCCACGTAGCAGTTGGGAAGGAAGAGTCCTGGGAGATGATCCTTCAAAGGCCTCCAGTGCATGCTGCCCGTACCACTGCATCTGCTTTACAAACCCAGAGAGGGGGGAAAGGGCTGAGATTTCTTGCTCTTCATCTGGAAGCGTCAGAGAAGAAAACAAGAGGCCGTTGACATGGTGGCCAGTGACTAATCATCACCTGGTGCTTCCACAAGTGCTGAACTGGATTAGCATTCCCACTGCTCCCCTTGCTACTTCTGCCCTCAATCTCAATTTTTTTCAAACCCTGTTTGAGATGAAAATGCAATAGTCTGGCATGAATGAACACTGATATAGATCTGTCTAAGCTCCTTTCTCACTTCAAACTCAGTGATAGTTAAGACAGGATTATAAAGAAGCAAGGAAATGCAGCTCAGAAGTCTTGAAATCAAAGCAGTTGGGTAAAACTAAGGTAGTCTCAAACCTTTGTGCCAATTAACACCGGGCTGTGACAGCAGAGTTTCTTTACCTCATAAAAATTCTAACTTGTGCTTATTCGGGTGGGTGGATTTAAGTAGGGGGAACCTATAAGACTTCCTTTTGATTAGCTTTCCCCAGGCGTTACGTCAGATCAAGCAATGCTTGACAGTTGGATTTTTATCACTTCAAAGAAGAAAATATTTAACATGATATAGAGATTAGATGCCCAGGCTGATGCTGTTAACTGTGCAGAGGACACTTTTTTTTTTTTTCCAGCCTGACATGTTGCTCAGGGGAGGTGTGTTTCTTGCTACACAATAAAAGCTTTTGAATTCGGAAAAATTTCTGCCAACTTTGGTTCAAATCCTGTTTACATGGAACAAATTCATAAGCTCAGATTTTGCAGCCATTTAAGCAATCATGAAATTTAATTTGCACCAATTCTTGTATAAAAACTATTCATTTGAATTGTATTACATATGTGTCCTTAATAGTATCAGGGCACTGGCATCCAAATGTGCATGAAATAAATAAGAATACTATTGCAGTCCTCTTCTAGCTTGTTTAAAAATTAGTGATATATCCAAGTACTGTCATGACTGATACAGTAAGTGTTTTTTTTTTTTTATAGGGGACCTTTCCCATTTTAAAGTTCAATTAAACATTGCATGGCATAATTAGTTTTTATTTTATTGTACTCCTTCCAGGGAGAGAAAAAAAAATAAAATTGGCTGCTCTTAAAAAATGCAGTTGCTTTGAAAAAAAATAAAAATAAAAAAAATAATATTTTTCAATGCTGTAATCCTCTGAAACTACTGATGCTACACTACACCGAGTTCAGTCCATGCACAACTGCAATTTGGTCAGCCAGATTCTCAGTGAAATGAAGCAACTGTTCAACAACAGTTAGGAACAGCATAAAATCAGATCAGGCTGTGGAACGAGGAATGTTAAATTTCTTTAAAAGTTTTAGGTGAACAGAATGTCATTATTGAAATTGAAATTGTCAGGATCTTGAGATTAATATCCCTGTACTTACAAAAATTGCTGTAACGTCAATGACCACAAATAGTCACGACCTCAGTTCTATTTGGAGAGCTTTTAAAGGTCTCCTACTGACCTTAAAGAGCCAATTTCCAATATTGTAGATAAGCCCGTTATTGCAAAGATAGAAATGCAGGAAGATCCATACTGGAGCAACGATTAGGTGCCTTAGTTCAAGGTTACATCGCTGGCCGTGGTCAGTAGTTAGTGCTTGTGAATTTTTTATTAAATGAAAGTAACGCTACCTGAATACAGGCTTCAGATCTCCTCCGTAGGCTGCTACTTTGTTCAGCGCTCAGGCTGCCAGCGGAGTCAGAGCTTGCAGGGAGAAGGAGCTGTTGCCATGGGAATTTTGAAAGATGTCGTTGTTTCACCCTTTGCTAGCAATTGTGGAGAAACGTGACTCACTGGAGCGAGTTCCTCCCGGGGTGCCGCTCTGCTCGGTCCTTCCGAGATGCCAAGCAGATGCGGAGACGGGAGCAGGTGGACAAGAAGGGGGAGGCTTGCTTCTCCCCTGCCCAGGTTGCTGGCAGGGTCTCCAAGTAACCGGACTGGTAGGCAAATCCGTGACTGCTGGAGTTGCTAGGCCATCGAAGTCTTTTTGCCTGGTTATGCTTCTCCAGCAGTCTCCGGGAGAGGAGACTTTCAAAGGAGATCTCTATTCCTATGGAAAGCGGTTGTGAAAATGAAAAACTCGTTTGTAAAGGTCAGCCTGAGCAGGGTGCTGGATTGACATTTATGTCTTTCAGAAGTTCCTCTGAGTTGCTGCTTTGTTATGCACGATGGAGAAACTTTATTTGCATGGCACAAAGTCATTTTGTTTATATTGTTTTGTTAACTTTTTTTTTTTTTCTTCCCTGGTTATAGCATCTGTTTGATACCTCTCTGGGCAGAGCTGTTATAGCCAGCTATTCTAGTGGTTCAAAAGCAGATTTGAAGTTTCCTGGCAGAATCCTCCTTCAGTCTGACACTTCACATGCTTTTCCCAAGCCAGAGATGAATGAATACTCTTGGAAAGTCTGCTTAGATTCTTTACCCTGCTATTTTCTGTGCTGTCTAAGAATTTAATCCAATAACCATTTCTAGTGACTGTGTCAGGCTTTTGGATCAGCCCCAAAGTCTGAAAAAAAAAAAAAAAGAAAAAAAGTTTAGATGTATTGAGAAACATTCTTCCTTGGCAGCCAACTATTACAGATAAGTTTGGGTCTATTCCCCTAAATCTGTGCCCCTATGCTCAGAAGAGGTAGAAAGAGAATTATTTCGTTTTCTTCCTTGCCTGTCACCTCCAGGCTCCTAAGAAAGTAATGATTCAACTTCAAACTGTTCTTTCCTCTGTGCTCCTACTTTTCACTTCTTCCCTTTCCCAGTTTGATCACTGCCACCGAATGTATAATAGAGTGACACACATGAGTGACTCTCCAGTTATTTTTACTTAAAATCTGAAAACTTCTTGCAGATCTTCATGGGCCCTTGTCGACAGACTGCAAATGGACATTGTCACGAGGCTGTTTGCTAGGTGTCTGATACCTGGCTGTTGTCCTCTTTCTGTGACTTTGTGAGCTGGATGGAAATTTTGAGCTTGCTGTCAATACGTCCTTCATCACAATACAGAAACTAAAAGAAATCGAAATGTGTGCATTTTCTCATTTTGTTGCCTCTTTCTTGGTGTGTAGAGTATCAAGGGTAATGAAATGGAGCAGGTGAAGAGCCTTATCTTATGTTTATCCGTGAGAAAAGATAGAGCTCTGCTTGTGAAAACGTCTGCTGGGATATCCACCTTGAGACCACACGCACGTTGGTGAAGAAATCAGTGCCTGATCTGCTAATTTTATTCATGTACTTGTTACTTGCCCATTTACTTTCCCCCCAGCGAAGGATGACTTCTTCATTGAGGGCTGTTTTTCCTTAGTTATCAGAGCACAAAATAAAGCAGCTGTTTATACCAATTTCTTTAGAACTGTAAGGATCATTTAGTATGCAGGAGACCAAAAACTTCACATGTACCACAAGAATTCATGTGAGTCTAATGATGCCATTTAACAGGCAATGTTTTACTTGGCATAAATTAAGACCCCTTAGAAAAAGGTTATAAAAATTGGAAGAAGCTCTGTTGTCTGAGGAAGATGCTAAAAAAGAGAGGAGTGAATTGAGGAGAGCAATTTTGTGGTTTTAGGACTGGATAAATCTTCAGCTGAGGAAGAAATTTATGTTGCTGTACACTGAAGTTCAAGAATCACTGTTGTTTTCTGACTTGAAATGAAGTTCCTGTGCTTACGGAAAGGCATTAAATATAAGTTTGTGATTTTTTTAGCTTAGATTCCTGTAATTCTAGGGCACTGACTTTTGGCTCTTGAGAGGAGACATTGCAGAGGGGACAGTCTCTGCATTAAAAGGACTTTTCAGAAAGCAGTTAAGAAAAATTCATACTTCTAATGCAGATATGCAAAAAAAATATGCTAAGCAGGTTGATTAAAATGGCCACCCACCTAAACCTGACAGCTAGAGCTCTCTCTCTCTCTAAAACCTGAATGCATAAAGAGAAATCCCTCTCTCGAGTTCCTGTTCGCTCACTCTCTCTAATTACAAAAAGATACCCTGAAAGATACTGTGACTTTTCCCTTTTTTTTTTTTTTTTTTGGTTCTTTTCTTTTCACTGGGCTGACAAGGATTTCATAAGGTTTTCCACTGCTGTGGTATATGATACCTTCCTTACAGGGCAACGCTGGAAATCTCTCTTCTTTTATTCAGAACAAAGTTAGACTGACTGACTGATTCGGTTTTAACCGTACCATCCCAGAATCCCATTGCCTGTCTTTCTTGCATCAATTAGCTCTGTGTTAACCAGGGAGTGCTATTACTTTCAGTATGTCTTCAGAACTTGTAAAAAGATAATTGTTAACCTAGATGCCAATAGAACTTTAGTGAAGACTTGTTTAGAGCTCAAAGGTTTCAGCAGTAATCGATTTGGTAAAATAATGGCTTCTGTCCCCACGTGGATGTATTTCTGTCTTTTCAAGCACTGTTTGTTAAACGGAGGGAAGTGGTCATCAGATCTATGGCCCTTAGTAGAAGACTGCTGAAAGCAGTTGGGGCTTGTTCCCTGTAACTCACATCTTTTAAGTCCTTTTGAGTCTGGAAGTGAACCGAAAGAAAAAAAAAAAAAAAAGTTTTGGTCTCTCAGTACTTTTCTGATACTTGTCAGAGCATTTTATGCCACACCTTCCATCCAGTCTCTTGCATTATTCATACATTTTTGGACTACATTTTCCTTGTTTAAACTTTTGATAGGTGAAGGTGCTTGCTCTTTTAGGCACATTAAAAAAACTGGCAAAATGCCTCCGTAAAGAACACCTAAATATTCTTACAAAGCTCCCACGTGGCTTTTTAGGGATGTCTGCATACTGCTGTGGCAGCCCCTTATTACTAAACATCTTGCTTTGGTGGCCTGCATAGGTAGGAGAGCTTGAGAAGCCAAAGGGATGGGGAGCTGCATTTAAGTGCTGTATTGGCAGCATCCCCCTGCATTAAGTGGTGATGCTGCTGCTCCTTTCCTTTGTAACTCTTACATTGCTGGTGACCGAGTGGAGCTTCCCTGCTGCTTGCTTGCAAGCAGTTTGTGTTGTTCTGAGGGAGACCTTGCATTGTTTTGGATCTTTTATTTTTAAAACTTGCATTGTAATTTGAGAAGGTAAAATAGCTGCTTACAGCTAAATGCTCGAGGAGCGTATCAGTTTCTGTAAGAAATAACTTCTCTGCCTTTTAATTTGTCTTGGGGGAAAAATGAGTATGTGGAGACATGCTACCAGGTTGGGAACTTGCTGGGAAATTTGAGTCCAGCAGACTGGCAAAGAAGGCTTTTCTCAGCTCCTGATCTGTTTGCCAGTAACGTGATTGGAAAAAGTTTCATTTAACCTTTTCCCCATGCCCTATTCTTAATCTAGTTTGCTTTTTTTTGGGGGGGACTTGCTCCTGAAAACAGGACATACCTCTCTAAACGAGAGAATTTTCAGTGAGAAGCAGGGAATGGCAATGGGATCCACAGTTATTTGTGGGGTCGGAAGAACAGGAATCTGTCACACTATGACCACAGGCTATAGAGTCCTTCCAGATTTTAATAGTGCAAACTTTTTTTTTTTTTTTTAACACAGTCTTCTAATATATCATAACTTTGTTTTGATTTAAACATTGTCAGGAAAACTTACCTTCGTACTGTCAGTTTCTGTGATGTGATAGAGAACAGTTTAATAGTTTGAAAATAAATGAATTTAAAATTGGATAGTTCAAGGTCAGAACCCTATAGTGATAACTCAGCTAATGTAATATTTATACCTTGTTCCCAGGTAGTGCTGTATATCAATATGTTGTCACTGTCTGCCATCATTGTATAGGGTAGAAATGCATTTGTGCACTGACAGATATTTAAGAGAGAAAGAGACAGGGTATTACATACAGACAATGTATAGTAAAATTCACGAGTGAGGCACCTGAAAGAATTGATAGCCCATGAATCATCATTCTGTTCTGACTAAAGCTAGCTGTATTGTTTAAGCATTAACCACTGACAATACTTGCCACAGTAGAATTGCTTGGACCATCTCCTTCACTTGGTTCAGTACACCACGTTAATGCCTCTTTTTTAAGGAAAAAAAAAAAAAAAGCAACAGTGAACTAATAAGGGGGAAGATACTTCATTTTTGGGCTTAGTTCTTGAGTCAATAATGTATCCTGCTCCAGAAGGAGGACTTAGTCCTGTGCTGTGTATCACAAGCGAGGGCCAGAACTGGAGAGGTGAAATCTCCTGAGACAGGAGCTGGTAGTGGTTCGCTGGGTCTTGCTGTGGTGGGATCAGGTTTTGTTATCCCATTTTTGGTATGCTTCTTCATGGCAAAAGGTGAATTTCTGTTAAGTACTACTAAGGCTGTTTTTTAATTTACTTACTTATTTTAAAACTGTTGTGAATTTGGCAGTGAACCTGGGAGGTCTTGAGACTCCTTCAGAATCCCTTGTCTCTATGTGCCATTCCCACAGATGTATTGCAATCCATGTTAATGTGGTCATTGCCATGCTAAAAACATGAGATCTGCCTGCTATTTTGACAAAAATAAAATAAACTAAAAAAATAGTAGTCTGTAAGAGTTAATCCACTGCCTGAATAGGAGATGATTTATTTTTACTGGCTTTCAAAAGAACACCTTTTACAGGAACATATGGCAGAAGATCTTTTGCAAAGAAAGAGGAATGCTAATATGCAAAATGAGAGTAGAAAAAAAGAAAATCTTCAAACTTGTTAGACAAACCAATTTATAAATACGTGTTCTTCCTCTGTTCCTGTTACCAGATTTTTCAACAGTCAAGAAAATTAATCAAAAGTAAGCTTCCTTAAGAGGTTATCTAAATAGATATTGATTTTTTCCCATGCACTTTGTATTTTGCACAGTTTTGTAGTTTATAAGCCCTTTTAACTCATGAAATAGGGGGAAACTCATTGTGATATTTGACAGGTAGCTGGAATAATCATCAGATGCCTGTCACTCGTAATTGTGCAGCTGTAAGAAGGGGGGAAAGTTTTTATGCTTTCTTGCCATTACTGGCACTGGTATGGAATTACCTTATTTGCATGAATATGTTGAAAAAATTATTTGAATGTCCTATATTTCTTGTACAGCTAGAGGAAGATGGTGTTTTCTTTTCAAAAAGGATGCAGTCAGCTACTTTAAATACAACACTTGAAATTATAGTAATCTCTGGGGGTTTATCTTCTGGATTTATATAAACAGACCTTTCTCTTTTCAAAAGCTATTTTCTTATACAGCAAAGACTGAATTCAAATGAAACTAAGAATGTCAGGTTTGTTAAAATGTCCTTTTGAGCTTGTGGGTGACCTGTGGAGAAGGAAGAAAGGAAGGTTTGCTCCAGGCTCCCTGATTTGCCAGCTTAGCCATGGCCCTGGTAACGACATACTCGCTTTTGCTCTAAGCCCCAGGAAAACTCTGTATGTGATTTTAGATGTCTTGATGTTTTTGTTGCCTTGGTGAAACCTCAGATGTAAGGGATTGTCATCTTTCTGTTTGCTTCTTTGGTGTTAGGTGGTTAACAGATGTCCATCCTGACTAACCCGATCCCCTTCTATGATAAATTGACCTGCTCAGTGGACAAGGGAAACACTCTGGATGTTGTTCACTTGAACTTTAGCAAAGCATTTGATACTGTTTCCCAGAGCCTTCTCCTGGAGAAACTGGCTGCTCATGGCTTGGACAGATACACTGTTTGCTGGGTAAAAAACTGGCTGGGTGGCAGGGCCCGAAAGGTCATGGTGAATGGGGCTAAGTCTGGTTGGTGGCCGCTCACACACAAGTGGTGTCCCCCAGGGCTCAGAACTGGGGCCAGATCTCTATAAAATCTTTATCAATGATCTGGATGAGGGGATCGAGTGCACCCTCAGCAAGTTTGTGGACACCACCAAGCTGGGCAGGAGTGTCGATCTACTTGAGGGTAGGAAGGCTTTGCAGAGGGAACTGTGAGCACAGCCCAGGGAGAGGGCTGATCCGCTGTTGGGAGCCAGACATTCGGCGTGGTTGGCCTGACGGTGCTCTCATAGCACTTCTCTGGAGGATGGATGAGGATCCCTGTGGTGGTGGTGATCTCTTGTCTCAGCAGGAGAGGTTCACATCCCATCCGGCATCGCTGTGCAATCTTTACATCCCCGTAGTGGAGGCTGAGTGGACTGCCTCTGAAAATGGGCTGTCTGCAGCTGGTGGGGCAGCTCTGAACTCCTGCAGCATCACGTTGTGTGAGAGACATTAGAAACACGGTATGGTGGATGGGTTGGTTGATGCTTTTTGTCTCTATCACCAACACAGTAAAATAATAAAATCCTGAAAACAAATCTGTGAATTTCTTGTTGGCAGTTTCAACAGGGAGAACGTAGCAAAGTGGTAGATAATACTTTAAGTTCCTAATGGATTTTAAAAAGAGGTTTTTTTTTTTAAAGCAGGCTGAAAAGTCACTGCTGTAAATGTATTTTAGAGCCAAGAGAGATAACAGATAATTTTCTTTCACATAAAGCTTTAATGTTTTCTTTTTCCTTAAGTAAATAACACCTTGCTGAGCTGTATTTAAATGTGCCAATTTCTCCCTGGTAAGAAGGCTGCGAAGGTGTTAATTACAGCGAGCGAAGTAGTTATTAATGGTATTTTTACATTCTTGTCATCTATTGGTGGCTAAAGGAGAAGCGGGGGAAAGGGGTGCTCCATTTGTAACAGAGGTACCTTTCTACCAGCAGAAAATGGATAGGAAGAACAGGGAGGATTAAGAAATTTCTCTAAGGGTTAAAGGAGTTGGCATTCTTGCATGGCTGGCTGGTTGAAGGAAGTTCAGAAGAGTTGCCTTTACTGCCTTTCACTTAAGTGATCCGTGAACTAAAGTGTCCCCAAGTAGGATATGACACAACAACCTGTGACTCGCTCATTAAAGGCTCGTATTAAGGCCTGTCTGGGAACTCTCTAATGCCAGATCACCGAGACCATGGACCGTAACAGCGCCTTTAGAGCTCCTGTGATCCTTAATGGTAATGCCTCAATATCTGGCTCATGGGCAGAATATACAGCATCGCTGTCCTGTGGGACTGCTAAAGGCTGTTCTCAGAGGCCCCTTAAGATGAAGTTTATTGATAGAGTGGGCATAAAGTGGTTACTGTTCTTTGTGCCAGTCATCTTCATCAGGCGGCAGTAGAGTCATGAGTAGATGGACATTATTGGTGCATAGTAATGCTATATATATAATTATAATCTCATGACAGTGGAGTATGGCCATCTTAGGAAGTCTTGGAAAGACTTAACTCTATGTAGACTCAATACTGCTGCTACATAAAGCCATGGTGTGCCTATGTCAGGAGTGGTCTGTGCAGTTCTGGTCTCTGCACCTCAAGAAAGGTACCTTAGTACAAGGAAGGGTAAGATAACAGCTGTAAACAGGAGCTAATGCGAATTGCCAGAGATGTACATTTTACTATTCCCAATGCAACATGCCTTGGTGCACTTCCTGAACAGCTCCTCCAGTTGCTGCTGATGGAGACTTAACAGTGGGCTGGCTGGGCACCGGGCTGAGCCAGCCGGACGTCTCCTCTGTCCACATACCCGGTAAAGTGCATGGTGTCATGCTGGAACCCAGTCACAGTAAAATTTGACCAAAGCCAAATGGGAAGTAACAGCAGGTAGTGGCTTACGTTTGAACGTTGGGCGGCTTTGATCATCTATTTCATCTCTGTATTTTTGAAGATACAGTTGTATGGTCAGCAAAAGTGTCTGGCGATGTCATTTCATGCTGACAGAGCATAGAATACAGGCTGATTTTACTGATAGGCCTTCTTCTGTGGGTAGATATGACAGAACTTGGTACAATGTTATTCAGCTCAGAACAAAGATATATGGCATTGTCTTTATAGAAATGTTTTTGTGTACAGATGCATTTTAAAGAGCTCTATTGTATTAAGGAGAGATTAAATGCAAATAGCGTGTAGATAGTGGGTTTTTTTTTGTTCTTTTTTTTTTTTTTTTAACAGGATAACAGCATGGATTGTAGGATTTATATGTGAGCAGGAGCAAGGACAATCATTTACATGTAGGTGTGAGGCTGCATTCCTGTCACATCTACGCATGACCAGCATTCCTATACTACCGGTGTGTGTTTGTGAATGTAAGCTGTCTGTATGTATAAGAAAAACTCTCCAAGTTACTTCATATTCAGCAACTCATCAGGCCACAGTTAGGCACTAGTAGTGGAGTAACAGCTATGTTAAAACCTTAGCTGTTGTTGCAAAGTGAGTGCTGAGAGTCTTGAACCTGGCTTAGACAAGTCCTGAGCGTTGGCGTGGGTGAAGCCCTGACGAAGTAGGCTGTGCTGGGGACAGTGGCAGACGTGGGCAGTGAGGCTACAGTGATGCTAAAGCCCTAGAAGGACATGGACATGTCTGTAAACTATAAGGGCTGATACTCAAACTGGTAAAAAGTCTGATAGATGGAAAGTAATTTGGGGATTTAAAATATGTATCATAAGGGATTGTAAAGACCATAATCCTTAGTCTTTATTTCCTGGTTTGAATGAGAAACATAATGAGGATGTATGTTATACTTCAGTATTAGATGAAATAGTGTTGGTTCAGGATCAGTATTAGACAGCCATTTGCTTCTCTTCATGTGTTTTTTTTTCCTCTCATCTCTCAGAGTTTTCTGATGTTTTCTCTGCATATTGTGTTTTCTTCCCCGCTTTGATCTTTTCTGGTTTGGGTCTCTGTATGGTTCAGGCATGCGTATTTTCTATTCCTTTGCTGCTGTTACTGCATTGTCATTGTTTTTGATCCCTCTGTATTTCCTTAAAGATAGTTATTGCTTCGATAGTTACTGTTTGGTTTTAGTTAGTTAGAGGTTGCATAGCTCTAGCTATTCTTCAGAGACCGAGGGTCAAACCTTCAGATGTGTAAAATCAATGTAATCAACAGAGCTCTGCTGATACACATCAGCACAGATGAGCCCTTGTGTAACATCAGCTCAGGAGAATCCTACTCGAATCTTTGCTTTATTTCCCAGTTCAGCTTTTGGAAGGCATTTATAGTCACAGAACACTTGTTTTCTTTCTGCAGACCCTGTCGTTTTCAAGGGATAGAGCAAACAGAACTCAATTAAGAATGATAGCTTCTCATTAGGCATGTCAGAAATGTACCCTTTTTTCTGTACAAATAAATTGAAGCTTGGAATATTTTAGAGGAAGAATTGTAATCTTTTCCCCAGTGACTGAATATATTAGTTCACAAGTCCCATATTCCAGGCGTTAGCCATTTGGCATTTCAGGACACTCTTTCAAACAATAGTAGCTGTTTATGTGGAGTATAATTAGGAAAATATCTGATGTCTTTTTGCCTTTGCCTTGGCAATAAATCCCATGTACATATGTGAGAACAAGAAGAGCCAGCAGTACTCGGCCAGCCAATTTCTCAGAACATCAACCAGCAAATGTTCCTTCTGCGATCGGTGCTGCACCGACCACAATTTAACACCACTGGTTTAAATACCTAAACCAGCCACCACTACAGAGGCAGGGGTAAAGCTGCCAGTGGAGCTCAGCAGCGGTGACTTTCAGTCTCCTTCTCTAACCTTTATATATGCTGCCTCTGTGTGTCAAGAGATAGTAATACATCTTCCTAAAATAGGTGACTGCGGGTGCTGGTAAATTGGTTGACTGGCAACATGAGCAAAGTCTTCAAGAGGTAAGTGGTAAAAAGCAGCAGAATCATACGCCCTAGCCCTGAGCATCTGCATGGGCAGCTAAGGCCCTGGCTGTTTTCAATGAGCTTGAGAGATGCATCTTTTTTAAATGCCCATTGTCTGCAAAGGAAGCTGTTAGGGTGGAAAGGGAGGATCTTTCAAAATATGACAGTAATTACAATTTGTTCGTGATGAAAAGCCTCTTCACTAATGGGTGGATACCCAGCATAGCTCCTATGTGTAGCACACCCACTACCTGTCCCTGTTTCAAATAGGAAAGGCTTAAAACAAAGAAGGGAAGAGCACTGATTACCAGGAAATTACAACATAAAATCAAGAAAGAGCAGAAAAGAGTTATGGAAACGGGCCACTCTTTCTGACCTGAGATGAATTGTGGGTCACACCACAGAACCAAGTCCTCCACCTTATAGGTGCTGCTGGCGTAGGCTGAAGGGGAGTTTAGCAGGTTTCTTCTGATGGAGGTCATCTGTCATGGGGTGAACTTGGCATGAAAGAAGCAAAAAAGCTAAGTTTGATGGGTGTGAAAGATAGAGACATTCATGTTAAATGTTTGTTTTGGCTCAGTAAACTCTGGGTTTTTCCCCTTGCAGTATCCTCTGAAGTCCTTCCAAGAAGCAGAGCCGTTATTTTTTTCCCCAAATACTACAGTCTTTTTGAGCACCTCTTGATATGCTTTTCACATGCAGATGGAAATCTGGACAGTGAAGTTGCATCTCTGTTACATGACCTCTCCTTTTGTCTCAAACTGGTCTGTTGTCAGGTTTCCCCAACATTATTTAGAAATCCTGCATTGTCTCTTGGATTCTTATGACCAGTAGCAAAGGCTATGTTGTCACCTGTGAAGGAGCACGGTTACACCATTCACTTGATGATTAAGAAGTAAAGATTTGTTCACAAGTTAGGATTTATTAAAAAAAAAAAAAAAAAAAAAAAAGAAAGGCAGCTCACTCTAATCCGTAATTGTACAAAACTTGATGCAATGCTTCCCTTGTGTGTTCACAAAGATGCTGTATTCATTAGAGGTTGCTTCTGACTCATGTGTTGGAAATTCAGCTGGTAGCCTTTCCTAGCTGTTCCCTGAAATCTAAATCCTTTGTGTATTTCAGCAAATAGTATGTAAATAAGAATTAGGTGTTTCAATACCTTCACAGATGTAAGCCTTGAGGGTGTTTTTTTTTTTTTTTTTTCTTTTTTGGAAGATTTTTCTTTTCCTTGGTTCAGCTGGAAAGTTGGTTATAAGTGGTGCCACACATTAAAGACGAACTTCTCAGCTTCAGAGGAATCATGTCTTTCAATCTGAAAAACAGTATTCTGGCTCATATCTCAGACCCGTCTTTGAAGATACCCTTAATTTAATTCATCAGTACCTTTAAGGAAATAAGAAGGAGACTGCTCTCAGTAAATACCAGAAAAAAAAATCATTACCCAGTCATATAGGCACGACATAGGAAAATTTCAGAACATTCAGGATGTTTAACAGTATGATATGTAATACTTGGCAATTACTGTAGACATATGGGCCTGACTCTAAGGAGCTTCTGTAACAATTTCTAGGCAAAAAAGTAAATAAAAGGAGTCAAAATTTTATTATTTTTGAAAAAGTCATACCTGAAGAGAAATAGATTTGTTTACAGATTTAAAAATTCTTTTCAGTCTTCTTTCTTGTGCCTGAGTGTGTATTACAGACCTGCCAAGGTTCTTCCTGCAGTTATGCATTCTCTTTTTAATGACTTTGTCTTAATCAATACTTTCTCAAATGGAGACACTCAGATATTCCAAGAGTCACCTTAAAAGACCTCTGACAGATAAATAATTAAATGACCTGCTGGCTGCCTTCCTGTGTGCAAAGAACTTCTGGCAGAAACCTAATTGCTTGATTTTAAAAATCAAAACCCGTCAACCTCTTGAAAAAGGCAGCTTTAGCTGTTTGAAGAATCTCATTTCTTATAGCAGGTCATTGTAGTGATGTGCTGTTGAGTGAAAGAAGAGACACTTCTATTCTTTAAATACTATGAAAATGTGTAGCTTAAAGAAGTAGAATGGAGAGGGGAAACGAGAATTATTAGAGAAAATCCCAATTTGCCAGATTGCTAACTGGGAGCATGATCCCGGAATTGCTTAAGTTTGCACAATTTACCAGTCTGAGTTGTGTTGACTGTATTATGCACATGTATACATGTTTGAAAGACTAGACACATAAAATGTGAATCTGCTTCCTTTATTGCCCTGACATTAGCTTCAGTGGTAAGAGGGGAGTCTGAGCGTTAGGGCTAGTTGTCCCTCCCCTGTATGTCCTTTTGACCTGTGGATCCTGTGGTCTGACTGTTACGAAATGCCAGAAATAACTTGGACATGATGATAGGATGTGCATTAAGGTTCACAAATGTGTGCGTTAATTTGGTAATGAAGCAAGTGAGTATTTCTCATTGTTGCTTATTGGATTGATGCGTTATCTATATAAACAGAGGTTTGCATCTTTTGAAGGCAATGCTAGAGGATGGTAGCTGCCAGCACAGAGGAGGGATGGAAACCAGGGTCTCAAATCCTTACCTTAAGGTAAAAATGTTTGCCAGAACAGATCTGTTAGTAGCTTCCACTGAGGGTGTGTGCTGTAGTTTGTAAACTATTGCGGGCTTCAGCAGATGAGCTTGGTCACCCCAGAGAGTAGAGATGGGAATTCAATTACTTTATGTGTATTGGATTGAATATTAAGGCGGACTGGCAGATAATTTGGAAGATGTGGCTGCTGGTTCCTTGAGGAAGCAGGATGTGCAGTTTTTGTGGGTTGTTTTTTTAATTCTTGGATACCTGTTTTAAGCTTCTTCATTCATGTGTGTTTGTATCATATAGAAATTAGTACAAACACTGTCTTTACTTTGAGTGAAGACATTTACATTGAAAATCAAAATAAAAGTGTCTCAGATTTCTCAGGGAATTAAAATAATAATATAGCATAATATCTGGAAATCAATGTGACAGGAAAAATAAAGGTAATAAGTGAGAATGAATAAAGGATTATATAAGTGTGAGGAGGGGGGCAGAATGTGGTTGATGAGCAAACTCTGCTGAAGTTCATCAGGATCCTATGGCGAAGAATAATTCAGCTCTTGTACTTTTTGTATTGTTTAATCATGGGTCATGCTGCTTAAGACAGTGCATGGTCGTCTTCCTTCTGACCCATCCTCTGTCCTATCCACCTCAAAAAAGGGGTGAGGTTGCTTTCTTTGTTCACTTGCCAAGTACCAAGTTTCTCAGATAAACTGTAATTTTATTTAAGTAGTGTAAACCTTGATGTGTTTAGCTCCCTGCAGTTATCTGGTGAGTGGCTTGGTTATAGCAGCTGAATATGTAACATGATACTTCAAAACTCATGGAGGATGGAGAAACCTGAAGTCCAGCCATGCTCCGGATATTCTGCAAAGCTCTCCATTCAAGTAAGTCTGTCATTACCAAGAAAGCAGTTGTATCAGACCTTTCTTTCTTTCTTAGCCAATAAGACTCTACTTTAGATAGAGCTGAAACTTGAAAAGGGAGAAGGTTCTTCGTAGTCTCCTGTGCGATTGTCTGCTGCAGGCTTTTTTCGTGCGGAAAGCTCCAAGATGCTACAGTGATGAGCTGCAGGAGCAAAGCCTGTGACAGGGATAGGTAAATAGATGTTACTTTGTTCTGCCACTTTTAGCAAAGAGATTTGGCACTTAATGTTTAAATTACAGAAGTTCACTTTGTATGAGCTTGATTTTGAACCCTGCTGTCTGTAATATGCAGAAATGTAGTTCAGTTAGAACGGTTTTGCAGGTACAAGTTTGCATTTTATGCACCTCTAAAGCTTCCCAGAGCGGTACTTGGATTCAAAATTTAGCAAATAATGCTCAAAAGAGCCCCTTAGAACATGCCTTAGGGAACTTCTTATTTAAAGCTGATGTCAGGTTTGTTTCACAGCCTTTGAATGTGATATTTGATCCTCATGAGCATATTTGTCACTTGTCATTGCTTGTAGGAGCATCATGCTTTGTCCCATTCTGTTGTATAATGGGCCTGCAGATGACTGTTTTCCCCTAAATCCTGCTATTCTGGCTTCAAAAAAATGCTGTCTTTGAGGCTGCAGGTGTAGTCAAGCATAATTAGTGCACAGGTTTGAGCCCTCAGTGGGCTTCCTTAGTGACCTTCACTGCTGCTTTAGGACTAAGTTTCTTATCTTGCCTCTTCTGAGACAATATAGGTGGCACAAAATCCTTCTGCCCTGTCCATAGCTCGTTTTTTTCCTTAGCTACTCATGGGAATAGAAGGATCTTTAGAGACTTGATAAGCCCATAATAAAGGGGAAATATGCCTGAAAACATTCCCTTCTCCTGCTGGTATCTTGCCCATCTCTCCAGTGAGGCTGAAAGTATTCAGATTCTGCAAGTTCTCTCAGCCCTAATCCGTGAAAAGCTCAATCTATCAGGAGGCTGGTATTAAAAATCATTATATTGAGAGGAAGGAAGAAAAAATAATCCTCTGATTTTTCTTTTGAATTTTTTTTCCCTAGTTCTTTTTGGGTGGTATGTCTTTAGCTCTTCTGTCAAGCCTGAAAGGATTGACTTTTATCTCCCACTCCCTATTTTTTTGTCTGGAAGTTAATAAGATCCTGCCACAATCACAAGATCCCAGGAGCTGGCAGAAGTGTGCCAACTGCACTTCCAAAACATGGTAGGAAATACTTTCTGTTAGTTTCATTTGACTGTCACTGACTTGAAGAGGAGGTACAAAAGTCCTCGTCTCTCATACAGTGGTCATCTCACAGCCGTGACTGCTGTCTGTCACACATTTGGGCAAACGGTGGCAAATCAAACCACCTCTGCTTGGGAAGCTCCATTATGTGATGCTCTCCTGGATGCATCCCCAGGAGGAAGAGGGTCAGTATTTTGTGAGGTGAGAGCCCAAGTGAGCTGGTGGTTTGCTCTGCTCCCTCCATGGCTGCGAGGGGCCTGGGTAGGCCTGTGGGGCCTCCAGAGCTGGGATGGTGACGCAGCCACAAGGGCTGGTCTCTTGCTGCAGGGCCACGCAGAAGAAATGGATGATCAGTTGATCAGATAATCAGTTGATGAAGGTCATCTGCCTACGTGTGTGGTGGCTTTCTCAGAGAAATAGGCGGAGAGGTCTTATTTGTGGTGTGAAGGAAGAGTTAGGTCTAGCAGGCTCTGGTTATGTGGTTCCCTGCTGGTTGTCCCCCTCACAGTACGTTCAGGGTGTTTTGCCACTTCCTAAGCAGATTTTCCTCTTTTTTTGGAAGCCTTCCAGGGAAAAATGCAAATAGAGCAGTGCGATGGAGCGCGTGGTAACACTGATTAGTTTTATTCTGGAAATGCCATACATACAATCTCAGCTAATCATGCTGTATATATATGTATACACACGCGCGCACACATATATATGTATGTATTAAAATATAGATATATAAAGTTTGTGAGGAGAAGGGCTTCTTCCTATAGAAAATTAATTTTTAATTCCTTATGCTTACTGACAAAGGTGGCGTACAGTCACAGATTTAATTAAAGGTGTAGCAGGCTTTGTCAATCAAGTGAGGCAGAATTATACTTTGTCTACCTTCCAGAATTGCAGAACCTTAATATCAAAAGCAAAAAGCTTTCCCCAAAGTGTGTTCACATACCTTGACCATTATTACAGCTCATGTTTGTGGGTTTTGTTTGTTTGTTTTGTTTTGTTTTGTTTTCCTTGTGCCAACAGGAGATTATCGTTATACCGAAAACCAGATCTAACAGTTTCTAGCCATCACTGTCTTGGAGCTTTAGATCTTTTTTTGGCCACTCTGTGTAGCTTTAATTAAGCATTAGGTCAAACCTTGGAGGGGGGAAAGCCTTTCGTAAAGTAATGTGTAGGGAACCATATTATAATATTTCCTTCAGTTCAGTACAGATTGTTTTTGTTGTCAGGGCAAGAGATGCATAAATATACTGGCAGCTCTGCAAGGAAGTACATATCTTGCTATTATGATAACGGAGCTTTGTTTACCTGACCTTCCAATTAGTCAGATGTGGTTCTTGTTTGCATCCTGATTACCTGATCTCAGTGGGTATGGCTGGTTCAGGTACAGATGCAGTTAAAAAAAATAAAATAAAAAGAATGCCACAGCCACCCTCGAAGTTGCTTTCCCTCCCCCCAGCCACCCCTCAAAGCTTGTAAAGGCAAATAAGATTTCAGCGTGATATTAATGAATAGTAACAGAGAGTCAGAATAATTGGTACCTTCCTGGTTGTGATTAGGATTCGGAGGAGTTACTTAACAACCACTGTTTCTTAAATATGAATTCTGATTAATAACAGAGACCTTTTTGTAATATCTAACTGTTTGTTACTAATGCTTTGCAGTTGCAATACTTTGAAATTACGTATTTCTTTTTACGCACCATCATGTCTTGAATAGTAATAATCGCAGTGGGAATTTTTGAGCAGTACATGTCAATGTGCTGTTGATTTTTGTTTTTATTTTTTAATTATTTTACTTTTGTGCTTTTGCCATTATGCTTGTGGATTATGCTGGTACTGTTTAAGTCTGCTGCCTCTTGTTGCAAGAGATACTGAGAGAAAGGTTCTTGGTTACCTCTGGCAATAAACATGCTTTCAAGAGTGACTGTTATGTAAACACATAGATGCTATAAGTGATTTCGTTGTACTCAGTGAGTCATTAAACATAACTGTTAATGTCACAACAATAACTTCGGAAATAAACTTTATTGTGGCGTGGTGGTTTATTTATTTATTTATTTATTTTTTATGGAAGTCGTATAGCTCAGGAAAAGTGTTGGAGCTTAGATTAGCGGTCCTAGACATATGTGATGCATGAATCCCCAGCTAGCTGCCATATTCACCGCTCTCCTTGCTGTTACAGTTTGGTGCGTGTCAGTCTTCATTAACTGACTATTTTAGGAATCTCCAGACATTCCCAGGCTGCAGCTAATTAAGAGCATTCTAGTGGTAGGAGTGCGGGAGGTCAGATGCTATTTTATGAAGTGCAGTTCTGTGTCCAACAACCCTCCAGCTGCTGCTCAAATTTGTTGTGCTGTTCTGCACATCTACGTGAAGCGAGGGGAACGAAGGACTCTGCTGGTGTGCTTCACCTGCTGTATTCGCAGAACATCACGGCATGCAGGACACAGGGAGCAGTGCCGACAGATTTGGCCGTTCGTCAAAGAAGTTGGTGGGCTGGAGGACCAGACCTGCTACTGTGTTTTTCGTTTTCAGGATTGCCTTTGAGGGTGTTGAGAAAGTGTAGCATGGAAAATGTGTGGGTTTGGGTTTTGCATCAGTATAGTAAAAAACTGCTGTAAAAAGAGCAAAGCAATGAATTTTTCGTAGCTTTTGAACTTGCTAACAGGTTTTAATATAAATTTAAAAATTTCCCCACTGATGTCAGCAACAGATATTTCAGAACTTACTAGGTCAGTTACAAGCAAGAAGTACTTACTTAATAATAAAGTATTAATATTTATGAGAATTGCATATTTATTCAGGGCTCTCAAATTGTATTACAGATTAAATGAATTACTGCATACACCACAGGCTGAGGTATAGAGAAGTTAAATCAACTGCAAGTCATCCCGGCTTGGAACCAGTGAGCCTCTTTAGGGAGTGCAATAATTTCATCCGCATCCTGAGCGTTTGCAAGTGCTTTGTGGGATCAGGTTTAGTGAGTCATTGGCAAGGCTGGGAATTGAGCCTGTCTCCCAGGCCTGTGCTTTAACCAGTAGACCATACTTCTGCACCTTACTTCAGCTTCTTTGAGTGCTAATTTGAACTTTGAGTTACCCCAAGCAGAAAGTCAATTTGCCATTGTCAGGCCTCCCTATTCTACATCTCCCGTTGATCAAACAGTGAATTCCACTCCAGATGTAACCACGTTCCGCGAGGGAGTTTTTATTTCTAAAAAGGACTGGAAATGAAAGACTCACTCACCCAAATCATGTAGAGATGACTCAGATAGCAAACTTTTTAAATCCTCAGGCATTTTAAAAAGAAATCTGTGAACAAACTCCAAAAGGAGTATCAAGAGACTTGGACTGAAAGGCAAGTGTGTTAGCCATTCAGACTACCATTAAAAGCTGGTGGTATGCCAGCTCGTGGTCAGGCAGCGTTCTTCACAGTGTAATTTATTTTACTCTTAAAACAAACCACCCCCACTAATGGCAAATGAAAAAAGCTTCTTTGTTCCAGTTTTTGATTGTTGAATGAAAGAGGATTCAGGAGTAAGCATTCCTAACCTATTTAAATTTCATGTCATGCACCTTCTTTGGAGAAAACTGGTTTTGGATGA
Source organism: Cygnus olor (assembly GCF_009769625.2). Taxonomy (NCBI): domain Eukaryota; kingdom Metazoa; phylum Chordata; class Aves; order Anseriformes; family Anatidae; genus Cygnus; species Cygnus olor. Next base: position 14,306,586 of record NC_049178.1, read on the forward strand.
TGTGGGATTTTTTTAATCTAACTTTTTGACTATATGCTCGTGTTGGTGTAACTGTCATTAAGATCAGACTAATAACACGGGACCTAATTCCAGTGTATTATCTACACCTGGCTTGGGCATTTGGCCCTGGCTTTTGAAGTAGCTGAATTGACTCGTCTTCAACCGAGTGAGTAAGTATTCCATGATGATCTGAAATCCTGTTAAACTAAGGGGGCTGCTGGTAAACTTACAGGCAAGGCGCATACATAAGGATTTCTCTGAATCAGAGGCCAGAGGAAGCAGTCCTCAGCTTGCTCATGTAAACTAAAAGCTGGGTTGCTGAATAAATTAATTCAATTAGGATTCATGTTAACAGTTTAGTTTAGTTTAAAGCAGAGCATGGGTGAGAAATTCAAGCTCTTGCAAATACAGGTTTGCGAAACAAGTGTGAAAGCTTGGAAGCTTTGCAAGGCTTTAAGTATATAGAACTCCGGTATGAAATTACGGGTGTATTTTGGAATCTGAAAACATGCTTCCGACCGTGTTGCCCAGAAAAAAGGTGATTGAACTGAAGTTTTCTAGAATAGCCTTGTTTTGTTCCACAGAACCATAAGAAACTTTCTATGGATATTTCAGCTCCCATCTTTTAGCAAAGATTTGAAAACCAAGTGAATATGCTTGTTAAATAAGGGTTTGTGCAGAAATATGTCTACAGCTCTTTTGAAAAAAAGAGGCCTATTATGAGGAATTTTAAGCAAGGTAGAGATTAAAGTCATTTCAAATCCTGAGTAAAAAGTCTGTTGCTTTGTATGCATGATGTTGGCATTGTTTTGATCCTTTGTACGCATGTAATTTACGCCCACATAGAAGCCATTTACGCTGCTCTTTGCCCCTTGGGAGTGGTTTTAAATGATCTTAATGTAAATGAGAGCCATACCCTAAGGTCTGCACTTCACCGGCTACTCCCTGCATCACTCCCTGAGGCTTATTGCAATCAATGTGATTGCAAAGCGTGAATCAGGTCTGCAGCTCTGACCCTTAAAACCATACCTGTAAGAGTCGTCCACAAAGAAACTCTCGGAACTGCATCTCATTACTTGTGTAATTTATCTTTTAAGCAAATGAAAGGAGGATCCTTTGTAGCCTCCAAGAATCTTTCCATGGACCAACCAGACAAGAAATATAAATCAGGCCTTTACGGGAAAGGAGAAATATCCTTAAAGGTATTCTGTGTTGTACGAGTGCCATTAGAGCTAATGGTCCAGAGATTCGTTACTCTTAAATTATGTGGAAGAGCATTTTCCAAACTTTCAAAGTTTGGGTGTTTTTGATTTGATGGCTTTTTTTTAATTGTATTTTATTTTTTTTTGTATCATTAAATCTGCTGGCAGGTAAAGTACTTTCTGGCTGACCTTCCACATGAAAAATAATTTAGCGCCTGTGCTTGTTGCTTTTCCCCTGATTTTTACAGCTTGTTTAAAAAAAAGGGAGGGAGGGGGAGGCCATTTTTAGAACTGCTTTTACTGCAGTAATACATTTATCCTACAAAGCGTTTTGTTTTGATAAATGTTTTTTTTTATCAGTGCACATAGAGCACGGTTTCTCATTTGAGGGTCTGAACTACAGTGATCCACAATTGGTTGTATCTACTGAAATGGTCAGGTTGTGTTACCTGGAAAAACGAAGTTTCCTGAAATACAGTTCTCATTAAAGGAATCTGAGTTTCAAGGGGAGACTTTTGAAAGTACCAATTCTTTCTTTTTTTCAGTGCCTACAGGTTGGGGGGTTGTTTTTAGGTAGAAGCTAAGGAGATTGTGTCAGTGACTTCCTCCTGTTGAATCTGTGGAGCCATTTCTTGGCTTCTGCTCTTTTGCTGGTGCGATTTGTCCTGCAAAAAGGGATGGCTGCACTGGTAACAGCTTGTCTCGTAGCTGGATCCAGCCTATTCTTCCTGACTTTCCGTTTATCTGACTTAGATGCTCTAGGGTAAGTGCCACATGTTTATTTGGTTGTCAGTAAGAAGCGTACTGGGGCTAAGGTGTCAGGGAAGAGGTAACAACCCCTTGTGATAACTAGGTGTTTTTTGCCTTTTGACTATGCTGTAGGCATTGCAGACGGTGAGCTGTGAAAGAGTCGAGAGCGTCTGAGCTGCTGCAAAGCCTGGGCAGATATAGAAGAAGCTCTTGCAAGTGCAGCCATCCCATTTTGCAGAACAAATTGTACTGATGCTCAGGTGTTTTAAAGATGGGTGTTGTGATAGCTTCCTGCTGTGCAGCAGGGCTGGGCTTTAGGGGCAGAATGCAAAGGTGGAAGCCTAGCCAGCTTTTCACATGTTGGGCAAATTTTCCTGTTTCTTTGAACGTCCCATTACATCACCACTTGGAGAAAGGTACAGAAGGAACTCCAGGAGGAATAATTTTTTAAAGTCTTTTTGCTATTTGCACATCAAAAAACATATATATATTTTAAAAGGGGGGCTATGAAAGTAAACTAGTTATGTACACTTGAGTGTGTATGCACACGCATACTTAGAGATGCTATATACATACATCTACCATATATTTACTGCATATGGATAAAATTGTTACATATAGCTATCAAAAGTTTTGTAATTGCATATTGTTATTGAAATTTTTATACCGTTTTCATGGAGAACTGGAAAAATATATACCTAACAGAAAGTAAGCAGCACTAGTTTTCTTTGTGCATTAAGAGTTTTTTATAGAACTCGCTTTGCCTTTGGCTGTAAAGCCTAAAATTTAAATTGCTGCAGGCTTCCTTGATTTCCATGGCTGAAATAAATGCTCTGTATCATTTTGCTATTCATGTCATTACTCCCAGTAATCACCACACTCATCCTAGCACACTGTGTAGTATGCTCAGTTGAATATCTCTGACTTTCAGGAGGCTTCGTTGCTGGCTGCTGTTTCTTTCTGAAGCTGCACAATGACATACTCTATTGGGCTAATTTGATAGTTTGCACTCCAGTTGCTGTGAGTTACGACCTGTGTTTTCTGTTTGCCATGTAAATGAAGAATTGAAATTTACAGGAAATCATTTGCTGCTTTGGTCTCTTCGTCTGAATTTACAGATTGTGATTAATGGTACAAGTTTGGTGAAAGTTCAAAACTTTCACCCTTTTCTCCTCCCTCCGCCCTCCCCACCTCTGTAAAAGTTAATTGCCACTGCTGCATATTCAGCAGAGACCTGGGATGGAAGTGCAGGAGAGTTAATTTCCTGCTGAATATTGTAGCACATAGCCGCTTGGACTGTCTTCCTGTGATCAGATTCGTGCACTCAAGCGTTCATGCCCTTGCATTCACGCAGTGACCAGTTAATTTCCCTCGTAGGCGTGTGGCTGGAGGTGCTCCTCATGAGCAGGTCGAATCGTCCTCAGCTGAACACAAACAGAAGTACAGGGCTGGAAGCCAGCAGAGATTGCGCGAGTATAAATAATGCTTGTTAAGAACAAGCAGGATTGTGAGAATGAACATGTGCAACTAGGTGTGCTGATGACAGAAAATAATTCAATCCTAGAAATCCTTCCAAAATTATAATATGCTTTGGAAAAAGTTGGTTGTCCAGCTACACTATACTCTTGTATTGCCAGGGAAGTCTCAAATTGTGGCATAGATACCTGAGGCCCAGCCAGGTGGGGGGCTGGGGGCCAATAGAGCTAGCAGATTTGTAGACGAAATTGATAAAATTTGGGGAAATTTCCTCCTTTGTGCCCCGACAGGGGAGAAGGGGCAGCAGGCACTGCAGATGCTTCTGGCTTCTTCATATTGAACAAAGGTAGATGAAAAAAAAAAAACATATTTTAATATACTAACTTACCACGGTGGTGATTTACTTCACAAAAAAAAAGATCCCAGATAATTCCTTTATTATACTAGGAATACTAGGGAATACAATGTTTCTCAGTGTGATTAAATGTCTTAGACTATGGCTTTTGTAGTTGCTCATTTTTTATAATTATGACGATTCATCCGTTGTCAGCATCAGATCAACTCTTTGCGCCTGCAGTGCCTATCAGGTTTGAATGAATATTAAAGCCTTTCCTACTTTTAAGAAACGATGTTTTATTTAGAAGACTGATAAGCAAGTGGAAACCGTGCTGCCATAACCTGCCCTGCTGGTCGTGGTGGCTGGGAAAGAAAGCCTTGTGCTGGTTGTTTGCTTGCTTGATGGGGTTATTAAAGCAACCACTGCGAAGTGACGTTTTAGGAGTTTCTTATCACAGGTTGCCTTACTAATTACTGTTTCTGTTAACAATCCTGAGATCCCCATCATGAGTGATGAAGGAAGTGAAAATAAAGACAAATACGTCTCATGTATCTTGCTTATTTTCTGGTAGATGAGACAAATGAGTTTATGCCCCACTTGCCATAACCAAATGAATGGTTTAAAAGATTTACGTGTCTATGTGTATATTTATACCTAGGTTTATGAGTTTAATCCATAAAGGTATGGGGATCTTTATCAAGGAAGCAGATTTTAAATAATTAATATTTAAAGAGCAATACAGTGGAAGTCATGTGCAGCTATGGAGCAGAAAGCCTCAGTGTGTTTTGTAGCTCTGTGATAGCTATTATTTATCACAAATGTGCCGTCTGTTTGTTCACACTGAGTAATGAATGACCTTTCTGTTTCCACAGCCAGACCTGTGCAGACTTCAGCTGATGGGGGTGTAGTGCAGTAGCTATTTATCATGCTTCACTTATACTGATCACTGGTTTAAGCTGCACCACCAGGGAAATATCTTGGACTTGTGTTCTGGTTCAAAAAGGGAGCTTTTATGGGGTTAACAACTAAGAAAAGCAGATATTTTCTGTCCGTGGCTGCTGTAATTCAAAATCAACTTTGCCGGAATTTGAATCAAATTACTGCCAATATTGTCATAAGCAAATTTATCAGCCAAGGGCTTGTTTGCTGTGTCTTAGCAATGCTGGGCCTGTTTTGTTGTCTTTTTTGGTGATTCCTATGTAAAGCCTCAATTTCTTACATTGATAAATGGGACAGAATATATGAATGAGAACAAGGTAGCTCAGAAGAGGCAATGCATATACTTTTCAGCACAGAAAATGTATATAAATAAGTTATATTTTTAGCTGCTCTTACTGTTCAGAAATGAATAGTGTAAGGAACAAAAAAGATTGTAATTGGGAGGGCAGGGGAAGAGGTTAGGAGGGGGTGGGAGAGCGAAGTAACTGAACTGTTGCTAGAAACAATCAAGGTCTCCTATTTTGTTCTTGCAGATTGCACCAATTAGTTATGTTTTACTGATGCAATCCCTGGATGTCAGAAGTCGGTCTTTTCCCCTATGGCATGTTAAAAAGCAAAATGCATTATTAATGCTTGAGGTGGGACCTCTGGAACTGTGGTATAAAGCGTTAAATGACATTAATTTAGACAATAATACTATCATCACACTGTTTTACAAGCCAATAATCCAGCTCTTGTTCCCCCTAGTAGTTTATCTCAAGGAGGGAAGTGGATTATTGCCTTGTAAAAGAGGCACAATGGTGCTGGTGCTGTTATGCTGCTATTATTATAAATGTTTCAGAAATACTAAACAAGAAAGGTAGCTGAACAAAAGTAGAGAGAGATGGAAGACAGCCCAAGGAAAGCTGTAACAGAGCAACATTTACCCTGTGTGTCATGTGAAAAGCTGAAAACTGCAGAAAACATTTCAGCTGTATAAAGACATGGATTGGGAATGTTTTCTCCACTCTAAGAGTGTGACGCAGGAGGCACTCGTGCTTCTTTTAACACAGACCATTGGATTGGAGAGATTACTGAGGGAATTTTGGTCTCGAGGCCCCGCTTGCTGGTACAGCAGCACACGTGTACAGGTCGGATTTGTGCACAGTCAGAGCAAACACTAAGGAAACTTGACCGCCTGTCTGCTGGCAAAGCTGTATCCCCCATCTTGTTCCTGGAAAGCTGTTCCTCTGAATAACACTCGCAGCTCTGGACAAGCAAATTCCAGACTCTGCGGGGTGTTTCTGAAGGACAGGAGGAGGCTGAGACCAGCAAGTTCCGCACTTGCAATTTTGATGATGTGGTAAGGCTTGGCTCTGGAGATGAAAAGGAAAGCTGGGAGGCTCTTACCTTCACACCTTGCTCCAGGACTCAGGGAGCCGGGTGATGCTGCTGCTGCAGGGATGAGCTGCAGGATAAATTCTTCAGGGGGAGGAGTTCACTTTTCAAGATACAAACCACTTTCCTGTTGTCTGGCAGACAAGCGGTATGTGGTTTGGCACAAAATACCTTATAGCAGTGCTTTTTGCATGTGAAATTAATGGTCTCTGTGCTCATTTGATCTTGAACTCCTTTTCAGTAAAAGCTTTTCAATAAAAACCTTTACAGTATTCAGTAAGATAAGTGGTAAGACAGCAGCATTCGATTATCTAACCTTCCCTGTTATTTGGAACGCGGTCATGTCCCCTGACATTAGTTAATTACTCTGAAAATTACCTCGGTTATCCAAAACCTCAACTCTCCACACACATCCTGTGTCTCTGTGACATTCAGATACCCAAGGTTGTTCTGTATTAGCATAAATATCTGACCAGCCCCCTGGAACTAAACAGACAGATTTTGGCTCTTATTATATGCGTGCGTATTTCTGCCAACCTCAACAAGTCTATTCATCTGTTTAAACTGGTGATTTTTGTATTATACTTACAACCTCTCTGTGCTGAATATTACAGAAAACCATAGTATTATGCTGTCATCACCTCAGTTTGTGTATTATCTTCTACAGAGCCCTTTTCCCTATATTTGTCCCTCCCCCAAAATAAATTTGCCACATGTAAAGTTAAATTGTATTGCTGCTAGTAGTCCAAAAATACCCAGCAGAGCTGGCCCAAGAAAGACAAACTTTAAGTATTTGGTACTGTAAGTATACCTATAATGTGTCATTTATTTTCCTTTTGAGTAACTGTTTTTTGTAATTCGTTTTTGCGTCGCTTTTCGGTAAATGCACTAGAGAATGCTACTAGTCTCCATTTTCAACATTCTATGTGTTTGTATACAAAACCACTAAGTAATGTGAACTCCTTCAAGCTGATTGGAATATGTGGAGAGTAAAGGAAAGTATGTGCCACGTACCACTTCATTCCCTCTGCTTTGGGGTCAGAGTCATGAGGAGTTAAAAAGACACAAGACTGTTCTTCTATTACTATCAGGAGGGCTGTGAATGTTGTAGTTTACCAAGACATTACTCAGGGTATGTAAGGTAGTTTGCATGAAGCCAAATACTTGGTATATTTTTGAGGTTTCATCATAAATTATGCAAGAGAAGGTAACATGCAGGATTTGTGGGAGAGAAACAAAGCATTATCTGGGTTGCAAGAGGACAGAGATGGTTTAGAATGATACAGATTAAATGTGAATTTTAAACCCCAGTATGATCTGAGTCGAATACTTTTATTTCATTTCTCGTAAGTGATCATAAATTATTATTTGCTAGGGGGGCGTCCTGCTGCCGGTTGTTTAGATTATTGGGATGTTTTGGTTTTATATAATCTGTTCCCTGCTCACACCCAAACCACCCGGAGTTAAAGGTGCCTCTCATTGTGAAGGTCACACCCTATGTGTGTAATTATGCTTTGAATAAATGTATCTTGATTGTTAAATGCTTCTTGATTGTTATTTTTCTCATGCTGGAATAAATAATGACCTGGTAATCTATAAATCTGTTGATTTAATGGCAGTTAAGTGTTTAATGTGGATGAAGTGGGTTGTCCTATATGTGATCCATAAATACATAACTCTGGAAGTGGTTTTGTTTCAAATGAATGAAAGAAAGCAGGGCCGTTGTGTCCCTTTTAATGTTGACTCCTTGTAATGTCTACATAAAAGAGCTGAATTCTCTGGGAAGACATACATATGTGTTGAAAGAGGGGCAAGCATCTAATTACGTTCAGTACTGCACTTCCATATTCTTGATCATAGTCATTTGAAAACTGTTTAAAATCAGGGGAGCTTGTAAATAAGGGAGTGTAGCAGAAAGAAAGGAGTCAGGGTTGTCAGTTTAGGTAGGCCAAGTGGGACATGCTGGGGTTTAAATTGTAATTTGGGAAGCAGGGTGGTGTTACCAGGGTGGTGTTTGTCAGAATATAGAGAATATATGCACCTCTGGATCACGTCTCCAGAAAGCTGTTAGCTGCCAGCATGCTGCTCGCTGCCCTGAACTTCCATCTGCCTTCTCACAGCCAGGCCTACAGGTGGTGAAACCACGGCCCTCACTGCTCTGCTCTGTGGGGTATCACACAGATATCCTCCCCAGAAGTGGAGCTGGCAGCTGGAAGCATGGTTGTCCATGTCTCTCCTCTCATGGAGGCGGCCAGTGCTGTCCCAGAGCTGGTAGAAGGGAGCAGGTCTGGTCCTCAGCTGCCTCATGGCTCACGGCCTTGGGCTGGCAGCAGCGGTGTGCGTCTGCCGTTAGCCAGCCCCACACGAACGTGAGCACTGAGGCTCGGGCCCCTCTCCTGTCCTGCCATTTCATCTTACCTCCAGCTGAGGGGCAGTGCAGCAGCATCTTAAACCTTGCAGAAGGACAACAGAGCACTGCTCTCAATTTTTCATTGCAGTTTGGTGCCAAAGGTGCTCTAGTCCCCTGCCTGCTTCAGAGCAAAGAACCTCCGGCTTGCTCATGCCTGAGCTGAGCTCCCAAGTTGAGTTATTCACTGCTGAACAGTGGGACAAGAAGCATGAAACATGTCATGCTTTCCACTGTTCCCACCTGGCCTGTAGAGTGAAAGGTGAGAAGGTGGTAGGGACTGGAAGTTTCTTCACAGAGCTATCAGAATAGTTGAGAAACAAAGTGAATTCCTGCTGAGGTCCTCTTTGGGAAATAACAGTTATAAACAGCTTAGTCTTGGTCATAAGCACCATAACGTGGGATCTGTTACCACGGTGAAACCAGAAAGGATTCCCATACCAAAACCAATGGGAAAAACAGTGCTTGTCTTGTATCTGAGAGCAATGTAATGAAGCTGCCATATAAGAATTCAAATAACAAAATGTGGTAACTTCTACTATCTAGTAAAAACACTACAGAAAAAGATATTCTCCTAACATAAGTGATGTGTTTTGTTGTTGTTTATTTATGTTTCTCTCAGAGTGACTAAAGTTTGAGAGTGTCTTTCTGGGTAGGTGATGTCTGTTAATATCTTCATCAGAGTAAGTTTTAACCCCAGCCAACAATGTTATTGATAGCTAAAGCACGCATGACCGAATAGGTGGGATCCAGGAGGACAAGCGATACTCCCTCACCCTCTGTGCTTTCTTTACACGGACTTGGGGACACCCATACAAGAGCTTGCAGATGAGAAGCCATTAGATGGGCTAATGGGGCATTGAACTAACCTGAGGCAATGTATGTAGGAAACTGCTTCTTTCTTAACATCTTATTAGAACTCCCTCAAGTATAACAGGAGGCTAGAGGTAATTAAGCTAAAAATGCAAATAAACATGGTGTGATCATTTTTATGCCAAGTGACCAGCTAAAAATAAGTATCTGCTTGGTGTATGTTGTTTCCATGGAGCAGGGTAAATACGCGCTTGCTGCTTGTGGCAGGGTCATGGTCTCCTGCTGTGGCCCAGATTGAAAGGTGAAGATTCACAGTATTTATCCTTTTAGCAAGCGTCTGGGGTCCTGTTACACAGGAAAGAGAAAAGGATGGACGATTTGGTAGGTTGCTCAAGTAGTCTTCCCACGTTCGGCCACTAGTTCACCTGCAGCAGAAGGGGGACAGCCGTTATCAGTGCTGGCTCTGTGGGGACAGTAAAAATGAATTAATGGCTCTACTCCAGCTCCTAATAGAGCAACTTGCTCTAATTGCACCTTTCTGAAGACTCTATAGAGAAGCAATATTTGGCAGAACATAGAGAATTAACTGTTCTCTTGCCACTGGAAGTGACTGATGCCGAAGAGAGCATGAGCATGTTGGAGGACAGACCGCCACTCAACAGCTTGTTTTCTAAGCTCGGCATCACCTGCGAGTGAAATCAATCCATTGCTTTTTACAGGCAATATAGCACTTTCTTTAAAGGCTTTTCTGATAGCCCCCTGAGTTGTACTGGTCCTCTGTACACCAGTGGAAGTTTTGCCACCAGCATCCACGCATCTGGAATTCAATATCTGTCATTTTAGTCATCAAACAGATGTTGATAGAGCTGAATGATGCTCAGCTTGGGAGCTTCTTTTGGCAGTGACTTCATATAATGCATGTGTTCACCAGACTCATATCTTCTCACTGGGGTCTTTAATGATTACAGTGCAAAGCTAATGGTGCGCTAGTTTCTTACTGTATCAGTTTTGTAGAGCAGCAGTCTTACTGGTAGCTTGGATCTTTCCTCAAGAAGTAAAAATCTGTGCAGTTTTTCTTGAACACAAGCTTTTTATCAAGCTTGCTACCTTGTGATTTGGTCAAGTTGTGTTTACATTAATTTTTATTCTCAAGAGGGTTTTCATTCAGCAACCGACTAGCACAAACTCACAGTAGAAATTTGCTTGATGCCGAGTGCCCTTTACTCTTGCTGGCTTTAAAATGACTTACGGGTACTAAGCTTCTTGCAGGATCACGCACCATCATTTATGTTACACAACAGGCTGTTTTACATAATAAGATTTACAACATCAAAGACAGCAAGAATGTTCTTTTTAAGAAAGAGTGTGTGAACCCTTTACACGCTTAGGAGAAACATTCATATCCTGTATGTATTTTTTACATACTGGAATGCCTGCTATTTAATGCTGTCTAGGGATTTAAATGAAGGCTGACAACAGAAATATCCCAGACATACCTCTTTTGTAAATACCTTCAACTTCTTTTAGCTGCCTGTCTTCTAGCTTTTCTTTGTCACAGTAAACCCCAAAATGTTAGAACAGTGTTGTTTACAGGATTGCCAGAATACGCCAAATCATTTCTCTGTGTGGTGGAAAACCCATGAAGACGTATCAGAGTGCTGTCACAAACGCACTGATGAGAAGGTACCCAGCATTGTCTTTTCCCTCTCAGTGACGCAGTTGCATTTCCTATTCACTCAGATTCGGGCAGGACCGGGCACTTCCCTTTGCAGCTTTTGCTTAAGGAAGGAGCTGTGGACTGCAGACCACATTTCATTAATCTCACAGGTCCTGCTGAAAGGGCAGGACCCCAGAGAACCCTAGAGAAGTAGCACAAAGGTTAATGAGTCTCATGTCTTTGGTGAGTATGGTGGAGGCATCTTCTGTGCATCACACTAGTGAACAGAAACCTCGTCCGATCCATTTGTTAGAGAATGTTTTTTCACATAGCAGTGCTGGGGAGGCTGAAGCAATGCAAGGAAGATCAGTAAGATGCTCATAGGTGAGGTAATTAAACACACTCACTGTTAGATCCTTGGCTTGTTCCCCAAAATAACACAGTGACATACAAGGGGTGGAAGAATAGAAAACCGGGGGTCTAGAGGTGGACTTGTCACCTCTGCGGACCAGGAGGCCAGGAAGGGTCATTGCACAATGCAGGGATTTTTATAGGTTGTCTAGACTTGTTTGGTGAGTAGAATACCTCCTAGGAGTAATGGGTTAGATGCAGCCATCCGACCATTTGATTAAAATGATTAATTTTCAATAAATTGCTTTCTGAGAATTTTAGATGTAGCATTCACTGGAGTCCTTTAAAGTCCTTTGCTGTCTTGATGTCCTCTGTCATGCTCCTCGTAACCTTGTGAAATGGGCTGGCTCTGTAACCTGAACAGACTTTCTGGCAGCTGCGGTGTCTCAGAATTGTGCATTTTGGGATTTCCTAGCAAAAAGAGATCAATGGCAAGCAATATCTTTACCTTTTTTTTTTTTTTTCCCTGAATGGTTAAACTATTTCTGTGCAAAGAGATCATTTATTCTTGCTATGTCACACACAGTCGCAGGGTTAACTAATTTTGTTAGGATCTAGAATGTGCTTTTGAATACACTCCGGAGAAAAATTTTTCCATAGCAGGAAATGAAGATGATGAACTAATCGGTTGTCTTTGTCACCAGTTTTACAATTCATTCTTATGGTGCCGTTGTCTTTATGAAATCATATGAAATGTACGGAATTGTCCTTGTTTGTAAGACTCTTTTTATATGTTCTGGAATTCTTATTTGCAAGCCATGTTTCAGCTATAAATACATCAGCAGATTAGAATTTCATTGCAGCCGTTTTTCATAACTGCTTCAAACACAGTCTTCATGAAAATGGAGTAATCCCTTTGCTTTGCAGTCTCTAGGTCAATACTGGAAGAATATTTGCACGGACCTGAGTACCTTTTTTAGCTGGCTTCTATAGAAGAACAGACAGACAGTCACTGAAACGGCTCCTGACATATGTTTGGCAGTAAAAGTAACCCTGATTCCAAGTTCCAGATTATACTTCTCAGCTATGGCTGGCCCTCTTCCTGGGCACTCATTAGCTTTTCTTTTAGTCATTTTACACCCTACAGAGGTAGTCTCCTTCTCCTGAGATTTGTCTCTGTTTTTTTTTTTTCTTTCTTTTCTTTTTGTTTGTTTAATTGCAGAAGACCTGGTCTCTCTATTTAGTGCTATGAATGTGTTGGGGTTTCCTTTGTCCCTTGGGTGAGATGGTGACTAGCAGAAAATGTGTACTTTTTTCTTTCTTCATGTAGAGGGAAGCATGAACAGGGAGAGGACAGTTCGTGAGAAACCTGAAGTGCGTTGTCAATCTCATCTTGCACCACATAGCCCTTAGGTATACGTGCTTCTGTGAAAGGCAAAACCTTTTCAGCCTGTGCGCAGAAACTGTGAACTTGGATGCTTTGCAAATCTAGAGCTTGTACTTAGAGGTGAAATCCTACAGTTCTGTCCCCGTCCCCATTGGGAAGGTTCTCTAAGGCATTTCATCCCTTTTCAGACACCTACATACATGGACCAATCCTTCTGTGCTTGAGCAGCAGATTCCTCAAGGACCATAGGGGTGGTGGCTGCTTCTCAGGCTTGGGGCTGTCTTCCATTCTGGGTGGCAGCGTTGTTCTTTCTGAAGAGCAGCGTCAGAGTGATGAAAACTACCTACAGCGTTTAAAATGAGAACAAATAGCAACACAAGAAACCTCGGAATGCAGAGAGGTGACTGGCTGGGGTAATTTAAAATAAAAAATGGCTCTTGTCTAGCAGCTCCTTTATAACATGTAGTTACCATCCAGAATATCTCAGGAAACCATTTCGTATTCTGCTACTGTGAACCTAAATAGCAGTTTTATCTTTAAAGATTAGGAGTTATTTGGGAAAGTTTCATTTCATTGTTGTATTTAAAACAGAACATTCCTGCTGTTCTGCCATCTAAATGTGCTGTATATTAAACTAATTACTTTAGTGAAGCTCTGAGTTAAACAAATATTAGTCAGACTGCATATTTAAGTCTACTTATGGCATCAGGATAAAAACCCAGTCATCTCACGAGCACTTCCCTTCTCTTCACTGACTCCCCCCAGAAAGGTTGAAGTTGTTTAGTTGTTTGTATTCTTTGAAGAATATAAAGATTTTGCACTTTAGACAAGCCTGTTTCCTTTTTTAATGGGAAAAGCTCCAAGTGTTTCTCTTCAAACAGAACTAGAAAGATTACTTTTGCAGACCTGTATTGAGCAGTTTTGGACACCACCCTATAACAGGAAACCATGGCTTCTAAATTTCTTCAGGATGAAAATAGATAACATTCCTGTTACTAGCCACAATTAATGATTTGAGATTATGATAGTAATTTGTAAGTTGTTTTACACTTTTACCATTTTTTTAGATGAATGAGTTTAGTTCATTGTCTAACGTGAAGTTTGTTATTGAGCATATGGTATTTGAACTTCACGTTTTTTTGGGACAACGAATGGCTAAGACAACCAACTCCTTACGTAAAAACAACATTCCTAAGAAAAAGGTTTGGGTGTAGATCTAGTGTTTAGTCAGCTTTGAGAGTAATGGGTTTAACCATTGGTTAGAAAGAAGGCAAGATCTTCAGATAGGGACGATATTAGGGGCTCTAAGAGAAAGAAGTGATGGAATTAAAGAAACAATTATTCACAATTGTGCTGTGCAAAAAATTTTGAACTTTCTACTGAATCTTTTAATTTTGTATCTGCATCTGAGGAACCAAAGTAACCTAAGAACATGTAATGCACACTGATGTGGGCTGATATTCAAACGATACTGTATGTGCTCGGAGGACCTTGTGTTTTTTCTTGCTGTTCTGGGAGTTGAGGACTGTAGGTGACTAGACAGGAGCCAAGACTGAAACTTCCCTCTTTGTTCAATAGATAATAAATAATTTTGCTGTGCCTTTTTTCTCAGCCCATACAGTAGAACAGCATGATTGAGTACTGGAGCCAAATCTCTACTATCTGCCAAGTTTAGACTAGCAATTTTAGTCAAAGTGGATGCCCTTGATGATGAAGTGTGAGGTCAGGATTGGAGGACATGTACTGAATGATTTGAAGAGAAAAGTGCTGTTATTGAAGGTCTTCAGGATTGCAGAGTTGGGAGAAATTGTAGTTTTATTAAAGAGGCTGTTAGCTGAATCTAACTGGGGGCCAAGACTTACTGAGAACCAGTTCCAGGGGAAGCAGAGTGTAATCTTTTGAGCTTTGCCTCCAGTGTGTTCTTGGTTCATTATATTCCATGGGCGGCTCATCAAGGAGAGTCCCTGCTTTCTGTTAATTGCAAACCAAACAAACTCAAACAAACAAAACCAACCAGACAACAACAACAACAAGAAAAACCCCACCAACCACTAAAATGTGTTATGATTTTTAGATAAGCATGTTTTAAGAAATAGCCCATCGTTTTCTTGCTGGTTTCTGAAGTTCCAGAACCTTATGCTAACCTCTTTATTTCTTCTTTTCTTTTCCTCCTCTCTTGTTTATTTGAACGATGAGTGCAAAGCAGAAAATAGCTCTCTGGCAGTAAATGCTCTCTGGCATTGGAAAGTATTTGATGGTTAAGTTAAGAATGAAAAATAATGGGCTTGGAATACATGGTGGTTGAGCCGCTGTGCTGGCTGAGCTCTTTCCTGGACCATGAGACGTGTCTTGCTCCCCTAGATTTATACTATGGCATTTCTGCAAGAGGGATAAGAGACTTTCTAAATAGGGAAGGGAAAGGCTTTGGAACAGAGAATCTGTTTTTGCTTTGTTTTTTAGATACTTCATGAAGTCAGCATTCATTTCTTGCCTTCTAAAAGACAAACACCACTAAATAAAGGCGTAATACCTTACAGAGTGCATCACGCTTGCACTTCCTTCTGCACAGTTTGCTTTTGTACCAGAGTTTACCTTTTGTGTACTTTTCGAGCACCGAACCCATGGAAGCCCAGTGCTGATGGAGGTGTGTAGGTCACACTATACTGATAATACTAATGCCATGCAATTTTGCTACCACATCCACGTTATGTTTTCTGTACTATGGAATTACCCTCTTAGCCAGATAAGTGACTTAAATGCCTGCTTTCTGCTTTCCATTCCCTGCAAAAGTGAGGCTTGTTTCACTGCTCGCTAGCTCAGGAAAAGGGCTTGAACATGAATTTCTTTTGCAATCGTCACAGTGGGACAGTGCTCGCATACTGGTGTAATTTGCATTGCTGTCTGAGGACATTTCCGTGGTTTAAGCACTTCAGGAGCCACCAAAGCAATTTATGCACTGGGCAGACAAACGCATCCTTTCTTGCACCCTGCTGTGTAGCAGCTCTCCCTGCGAAACAGAAATCCTGGGTATTGCCCCGGCTTCCTCCCATGATCTTCTCCGCAGCTACACTCATGATTTACGAAACCAGCTTTTGAGCCAGAGCCGACCTTTGTTCGTGAAGGAATTTGCTTTGCCCCTTTCGCACTGCTCCTCCCCGTTGTGGTTGGTAGTGCTCTGTGCTGCTGCACCTGCAGGATTTGGATAGCGTGGGGCCGCGGGGTGCAGAGCGAGCAGGGGGAGCCACTTGGTTACGTCTCTGTTGTGATTAATCTAGTGAGCTCTGGGAGCTGTAAAATGATGATGGTGATGATCTTGTGCTTCCATACAGGCAGCCTGACCCAGAATATGTCCCATGGAAGAAACTCTTACTTAATTACCACTGCTAACTTAGGAAAACACTTCTGTTTATTTGTTATTAAATACAATGTTTAATTGCCATTGTAAACTGGTTATGTGTTCTGGTAGTAAAATGCAGCTTATTTTTAAACTGAAACTGACTTTGGTGAATAAAAGCCTTCCTTCAGCCTGTTTGCAGTGCTGTGGCTGAGCAGCTGGAAGAAAAAGGGAAGAATGTGCTACTTCCCATAAATAACCACTGTGCCAACAGGAGCCTTGCTAACAAGCAAGCTACAATGGGACAAACAATAGTATGGATGCTTATGCATTGATTTTTTTGTTTGAAAGGAAGAAAGTAACAGTGACATTAAAAGATTTAGGAAAAGGAAGAGGAAAATAAAAATAAAGGTAGCAATTGGTTTGCATGGACATAGTGTCTTCTTAGGGCAGGGACACTTGGTACTTTATGGCAGTAGATGACAAACTAGTACTTAAAGCTTGTGTAGCATGATTTAAATTCAAGGTCCCAGTGACTGGTACTGTTTTAGGAAGAAACGGCATATGGTTTTAATATGTTAAAATCTGTCTTCCACTGCAGAATGGTTCTAAAATACTTTTGCTTTTCCCTTTCTGTACACTCATTCTGTGCACTCTCATTTCTCATTTCCCAAATTCCACAAGATTCAGCCATCTGGCTTTCTCATTATCTGGCCCATTGTATATTGTTAGTCCACCTTTCTCCAAAGACAAGGAAACAAAGAAATTCCATATTAAATTTTGCATAGTTTCATATTCATTCCTTATTTGGAGTCCGATTTTAGTTTAATTCTTTTCATCATGTCTTTCTTGGTCCTTGCCTGCTTGCACTCTGTGTTAGCATCTGCTGATGGTTGCTCATATGTGTGCTGCATGGTGTAGGTTTTTTGTTTGTTTGCTGGCCAAACTTTTATTTTGTTTTGTTCTTTAACCCTTTGCTGTTTCTGTGGGTCGAGCACTAGTTCAAGAGCTGCAGCCTGTAGCCTGGCCAGCCTTGGCATAGAGCTCTGTGCAGAGCAGTCAGTTGGCTTCCGGGGGCAGTGGCCTCAAAAACTGGCCTAGAAGCTTCCCTGTGGCTCCCCTCTGCAAGGAAAAGGCAATGACGACAATGACCAGTGATGAAGGCTGTAGTAACCCCCTTCAGTCTCCTGTAGTGCAGGGAGAGGAAGAGCAACGGTTGGGATATAACCCCTTGGAGCAGAGCACGTTGTGTGGAAGCGGTCCTGGACTGAGCCCCGCTGGGTGCGCCAGGAGCAGTGACAGGGAGCAGCGGGGGGATCCAGGTTGAGGGTTTATAGAGAAATCTAGAGGTCTCCTCTGCTTCATTCCGCCTGAATATCTTGAAAATCCAGGCACTGCTTAAAGTCTGTGTGGAAGGCCTGGCTGGGCTGGGCTGGGAGAGCAGTACAGCGTGTAGCAAAGGCAGAGTCGTTTCCATCCCTGCGTATCCGGGCTCTGTTCCCCATGAGCTGAAAAGGCCTACACGGCCTCGGGGAAGCATAAGAGTCAAGGATTGGGAGAAGGAAGCAAAATCCATTGACATTAATCCGAATTAACCTTTGAACACCTCACGTTTTCTGAATGCAGTTCTTTAAATGGCAGCAGACAGCGGTAAATGATCTTGTTTAATATCTCTGGGCTTCAGTGAATGTGAAACATTAGTATGAAATCTCCTTATTGTTATAATAAATATCTGGTTTAGCCTGATAAGAGGTGAGATGGTTCATAAAATGCTGGATGAGTAAGCCTAAAGAATCTGTTTAATTGAATCTTCTTAGTTATAACGTCACAGTAGTCGAAAATAGAGGCCTGGGGAATTGTGGTTAAATGCTGCTTTGGCATTTTCTCATTGGCGGGCAGGGCTGGTTATGATCCTGCTTCGGGTCCCGATGAAACCAATTGTAGGCAAGTCGTTCCTAACAGCAGACGAGGCATTTTTGTATAAACCATGACTGTATGGAAATGTGCGTGTGTGGGTTGGAATGCACATAGCTTAATTTCGTAGGTCAAATAAGGAAGCAAGGCTGATTTTAACCACAGCGTTTGAAGTAGCAGGAAATGTGTTTCTTAATGTCACCATTTTTCCTTTTCTTTTAGAAATGCTATGCGCTATATTGCATAGGGAACACTTAACAGTTGTGTCTCTGGGTCCCTGTTGTTTACCGATGTGACCTTTTATATAGCTCTGAAATGTTGTGTTGTTTTTTTTCTCCCATGTAAAATGAAGCTTAAATTTAAATTTCCTGTACCACCCAAATTGGCATGGCTTGGTTTTATACAAGCTGAACAAGTTTCTCTTCCTTGGGTGAGTAATCTGCTGGAGCTGGTTATATAAGAAAAGGCTGTAAGAAAGGTTATTATGTGCTACTTTAAAAGATCCTTACTGCAAATACAAGACCTTTGTTTTAGGTGACAGAAAAGAAGATAGAAGCACCAGAAAAGTGATTAGCTATCACGCCATTTATAAAACCTAAGCATGTCCAAGTAAGTTAACAAGTAGTTAAGGGGATCATAAATCTTATGCTTAGGTAATAAATACCTGCATTATACTTGCCGAATACGAAGAAATGCCAATTTCATCACACATAGGTCTGAGCTCTGACCTACAGATTTCTGAGACTTCTTAGAAGTTTCTTCTCATTTTATATCATGGCTGTACTATTTCCTGCCATACTGCAGCCTTCTCATCATCTGGGAAGAATCAATGTCAAGTTGTCAAACAGACTAATTGGTTTAATATTTTATAATTCTTTTACTTAAACTGATTCTTAGCCAGTGATAAAATCACTTTTGTTTTAAATGTTAGTGTCTCTGGCAGATAGAAGTATTAGATACTTGGATAGGATTTTCAGAATTGCCCATGGCTTTTGGACATTTAATTCCCATTAATTTCTGAGAGGTTCTTTGCTTCCCTCAGGACACTTTTAAAATCTCAGCCTTTGTAAACCTTTTGGTAATGGCTGGTTTTAAAATCTTTTCAGTGTCAACTTAACAGGAAATCTGTTTCTCACCCTGTTTCTACAACCATAAAAGGTACGTAGGACTTTTCCTTCGACTTCTTGGCAAGAGAAGCAGCCAAGACAAGCACAAATAGGATCACAGCGACAACCTTGCTGCTGAGATCTGGCCACCTCTTCGGGAGGGAGCTCTGTTTGTTTTTGCAGTGCTGCAGGCAGAGTGCACGTCCTCTCCGCTGCATGAGCTGCTTCCCACCAGGACCAAGGGGAGGGAGAGGGCTTGTAGGTGCAGAAATAACCTGGTGCTCGTGAGCCAGCAAGGACTGCTGTTGCTCCCACTGGTCGACTGTACCTTCACGTCTCCTCATGCAGGGAGCCATGCAGCAACTCCTGTTAGTGCTGCTAAAATGTGGTTGTGAAAGAACTGGGGTAGTTCGCATCTCCTTTGAATTGTTGTATTTTATATCCTATAGCACAAGCCTATATAATAGAAGGACACTCAGCTGGAAGGCTGCACTGCTCTGAAGAGATTAGAGAAAGGCTGGTATTAGCTGCAAAACCTTTCTTGCGGGTTTGTTCAGAAACATACAGCTTAAGGAGCTTAGTAAATTCTGGGTTAAAACTAGTAAGTGAATTCAGAGCAAGACAATATGGCCTGTGAAATCTGGGCTGATGAGAGAAGGCTGAATGTGTAAAACAATGGGGCTGGGAGCTGGGAACGCTGGGAGCCAAGCTGCTCAGCCTTAGGCTAGCCTGGGAGTTGCGATACACGTGATAAAAGCAGCCTGGTCCAATAGGGAAATTCTGCCTGAAAACTTCACTTCTGCCCTGAAATCATCAGCCTTCATCTCCATCTTGCTGACATTTCTTGGCTCAACCGTTTCACTCATCAGTAGCAAAAGACAATGTGAGAAAAAACATTTTGCAATTCATGTTGTTCCTTTGCGTGTGTTCAAAATGGCTGCTGGGCAAGGGGAAGTCTTTTCCCAAAGTTTAAGAAAGGAAAACACAGCAGAGTGGCTCTGGGTCATGCTGTGTAGTCTGGCTGTGTCAAGCATTAGCAGTCATCCTCCAGGAGTTACTGTTGAATGCCTGAAGCTCCTGAACGCTTTTCTAAATGGGACTTTACTCCCTCCCAAAGAAGGGAGGGAAGACAGTAGTGACCTTTGAAGCGATCTTGTCAAAACAGGGATTGCGAAAAATGCCATTGCTTTTGATCAGAGACACCACTGTAAAAATAAAGGGCATTCAGTATCCTATCTTAATTTTTCTGACTTGCATTTGTCTGTAAAGTCTTGTCCTTTGTCTTCAAAAGCACCGTAGAGATGTGAAACATAAAAGGAACGATCATGGGGCCACCAAAGAGCCCCGTCTTTGTTGTTGTTTATACTGAAGTATTATGTTATGCTATTGGCAAAGTAATTTTCAGCTCCAAGTGAGACAAGATCAGTCACAGTGGTTTTCACAAGATTGATGTGAAGAGCTAGAGTGGTGCTAATTAATCAGAGATGGGGAGAGCATGTGCCTGCATACTCAATTAGTGTAACATTTCCTAAATCGGAAAGGAGCTCTGCCATACAATAATACTACACTAGAGCCTGAAGGGTGCAGGGATACAATTCATAATGAACTACCTAAACTCATTACTCGAGCACTTGCACCCCTATTGGATGGTGAGCCCAAAGTGGATTTCTAGTCTGGGTACTGCAGCGTTCGGAATAACCACCAATGCTTGAAAGTCAACATTTCCTTTTATTTAGAAGATGTTACATTACTAAGGCTCCTTTATTATTATTTATTATTATTATTATTATTATTATTATTTACTTAAGCAGAAAGAAGAATAGGTGTTTGTTACAGTTAAAGCATCTTTGCCATAAGCAATGTTAGTTACAGCTACTTTTCACTTTTCTTTGAAATCTAGTGTTTTTTAAGAGAAACTACAGGTTGTCATAGCTGCTACAACACTATAAATAAAAATAAAGTGGTAGTTCCAGTTGTGTTGCAATGCTGCACATGGAAGCTTAAAAATGAATACTGATCTCCACCTAAAAATGGAATAGTAGGACAGAGTACTTCCTGTACTTGGTACTAAATTAAATTCACTCTTAAACTCTAGTGTTCGGGCTTGTTTGTTCTTCCCTTACAAAAAAAAAGATACTTTTTCTTGCCTATAGGTAGAATAACCTGTAACTATGATTTGAAACAGCAGAAGATTTTAAGTCTTTGAAAATAAAGTGATTTAGTGGTATAGCAGCTTTAATTTTATCCAGATTTGTAGTTTACATCAGGCACAGCTGTTGAGGAAACCTGCAGAATGAATTAGAAATGGATTAATGAAGCTGTAAGACAAATACATTAGAATATTTTAAACAGCTCTCAAGGAAACCGTTTTATTTAATTTTAGTCATGTAATGGCTTTATACTCTGAGCAAAACAGAGTAAAACAATAGACTCAAATTCTAAATTGACAGCAAACGTATCATTTTTTCCACAGGCTTTTGAAGTATGCAAACCCATATAATTATTTTCTGACTAGTGAAATTGGCTCATATGGTTTATGAGGGGAAATAAGCCCTCCCTAACAAATACAGTCTGTGGCAGCTGGCCCTGTACCTGCTACACCACTCTCTGGCTATAAAACCAGAGATAACAGTCCAATTTCATTTGTAGTTATGCTGCTATAAATCTGGAGTAAGTTCATTGGTCTGATTCCAGCATTAGAAACCTAAGTTATGTTTCCTTTCCCAATCTCTGTCATTTCGGACTATGTTCTATGTGATATGGCATGGATGAAATGTGTCTAGTATCTCTGGTATCTTAAGTCAGAAATAGGTCACTGGTGTTTGGCTCTCCATGAGGAAAATGCTCCGTTCAGCAGCCAGATAATGGGGGAGAAGGGGATGATAGCTTCTGGTCAACTTACTCAAGAAATCCTTATGCTGATTATGTGCCTCGCTCAAGTTTCTGCTTAAACAGTCCCTGAAAATACAAACTTCTGATGCCTCTGGGTTTGCTGAAGGAACCTGGTTACTGTGTTATTCTGCGGGTGGTTGTGGTCATCCTTGGAGCATGTGTTACTCCTGGGGCATTGTAGTGGGACAGAAGCTGCCTAGCAAAATTACGAATGTAGGTTTACTGGTCTTAATCATGCTGCTGTAGTTAAACTGCCATAAATATCTTATAATGCAGAACATCCTCCTTTTTCTTCTGTTTAGCTGAAGTGTTACTATCTGAGAATTTACACTGACAGAAGGAAGATTATACCTATGTGGAAGGACTCCCCCCAGTGATAGACAGGTCTCGCTGAGTTGCTCTGTAGCTGTTTGAAGCTGGCTAGAGACAGGTTTATTCTCTGTTCTGCTTAACTGTGGGTTTTGATTGCTTGTCTAACAAAAGTGCGGATTCTTAGGAATCTGGATAGAAACAGTGCTCATAAGAAATAATTATCCTTGCCTTACGCTCAAGACATACAAGTTACTCTCTTGACCTAACCAAACATAGGTCAAACTGAGCTTAGCCCGTTCTAGAGAGATTTGAAAGACCTGTGTATGTAGTTAAATTCCTGTACAGTAGAATAAGTCCTTTA
The DNA here is from genome assembly GCF_009769625.2 of Cygnus olor. NCBI lineage: Eukaryota > Metazoa > Chordata > Aves > Anseriformes > Anatidae > Cygnus > Cygnus olor. The sequence continues at coordinate 14,329,201 of NC_049178.1, forward strand.
GTTGATAGCATAGGGTAGATAGTTATTCTAAAAATGGTACTGAAATTAGAGAGCATGTGCAGGAGTTTGTCCTGGCCCGCTCTTTCTTGCATTGTTTGATACCTTCCTTTGGCCATTGAGCATGGCTGATACACTTAAATGTTACCTGTTCTTTACCCTGGAGAATCACCTGGAGCAGCATATACATATATTTTTTTCTCACTGCAGTGACTTGGCTGTGCTTAAAGTCTGTGTGGGTAAAAATAAATAACATTCAAGTCAATAAAATATAATAAATAGCACCCCTGTTACAGGTACAAAATGATACTGCTGTACCTCAGAGAGAGTCGTGCAATTGTAGCAGCAGAAAATGCTTCTTAGACAAAAATGTGATCTTTCACAACCCAGAATATATTTTTTCCACTTCTGTCTGACTTCATAGCCTAGTCAGAAAAAGCTCTTTTTTTTTTTTCTTTCCTCTTTGACCATACTTTGTTCATCTTTGTTCGTATTTTGTTGAGTACTGTAATCAATCCCAATTATCTCTAGGTCTCTACATCTGATTTCGATGAATGGTATCATGCCATACCCCAAACCATTGGGGTTACCAATTACATAACATGTTGCAGAGTGGGTTAACATATTAACAACCTTTGCGCAGAGTATTTTTGCAAAGATAATCTGAGGCATTAACTAGTAGAACAGGGACACAAGTTTTGTTCCTAAATGCAGCTGACTGAAAATTGAGTTAAGTTTTCTAATTATATGGACAAACAGCCCTGGAAGATGTTTCTGTTGAAGCCATTGTTCTCTGATCAAAAGAGGTTTGTGACAGAATCGTCTTTTTATGAGATGAGAAATATGAGTTGTATGAAATGTGCTACCTTGACGTGATCTGTTACGTATTGATAAGGTGTTTTCAAACTTCTTGCAATTAAATGTATGATTCTAGTAGGCTGTGATAATATTTTTTCCTTTGTATGGACAGCATGTATTTCTTGTCTTTTTGTCAGTGGTTTAATTTTAGCCTTGATGTTAGACGTTTTCATTTATGTGTTCTAGCCCCCTTTCCAAAGGAGCAGATGTTAACTTTCCGTGAATGCGGCTCAGGTAGGAAAAGCAGCAGGTATTTTAACCTGTAGGAGGCACAATGAAAACTAGTGCTCAGAAGCTGAAGTTTCACGAATAAAAAAGGTGCAGAGTCATGGACTGTTGGTCGGACCCAGAGGGACATTTCTCGTGTTCCCAAGTCCTTAGGTTGTCTCTCCATGAGCAATGGTGCCTGGGTTCTGGATGTGCTTTTTGCTAATGGATGCACCAAAGGATGGCTGTGTGCCTGGCACAGAAGAATTAGGGAACACTTTGAGACATTACGTCAGCTAATTCAATGCAGAATGGAGCTAGGTATCTCTTCCCAACTCCTTTCCGTCTTGGGGAGTGCGTTCCCATTTAGGACCACTTGTTTGTGAAGTCCTTGGGCTCGTGAGCCTCCTTATTAACCCGTAGCTCTGGGTTATCTAATCCAGACACACATGCTGGCTGCCTGGTGGGACTGCTCAGGTCCTGAACCAGTGGTAGTGTGGGGGATTTTCTTTGTCTGTTTGCCAGCTTGTGAGAAGCTTGACTGAAAGGCACAAATTAAAACCTAAAGAGAGCCTTACTGGAAGGGCCAAGCAGATGGAGATCAGCATGGAGACTGGTAAATGCCGTAGTAAGACACAAGACAACTTGTACTGTTGCCCTCAGGCTGCATCTGTTACTGGAAATAAAACTTGGGGTTATCATTATTTTAACTTACCAAATATATACGGGCTGGCAAAAAACGATTCTGATGTCTCTGAACATTTTCATGAAAGCACATCTTATGTTTCTGCAACAGTACACAACACTATTGCTCTGACTTCACCTTCATGTAGACACTGAACACAAGAAGTAATTGCCTGTATTTCCACCCATATTCCACATCAAGCATTTGCTGTTGAATCACTGATAAATTATATGCCAGGCTGCCTGTACAGCTTAATCTCTGCCCGCTGTCTGTTTGCAAATAGCATGACTTTGCATATTGAATCATATTGCAGATACTTTATTGACAGTAACTTTTTATAACCTTATACCCATGGCTATGTTTAAGCAGTTTATCATTGCCTGTATATCTACCAAATAAATTAAACACAGTTATTTATAACAAAATGACTCTAAAGCTGTGAAGTGATTATGGTATTTTTAATAAGCAAAGGATTTGGAAACCACTACAATTTCCATTTTTGCAAGTAAATTAGTATAATTATGTGTTTTAGTTACTAAAATAAAAAACAAATTGCAAAGCATGTTTTTATTCTATTAATAAACTTGGCTAAAATGCCGATTCTTCAAATACATTCTACGAGGTAGGAAAGGATGAGGTTAATGATAAGATAGCTGCCTTTTATCACCTCTATAGTTAGAAAGCCTTGTTGTTTTTATCTTTTTGGTGTGTTGTTGGTTTTGTTTTTTAGGTTTTTAGTTCCTGGAACAGTGAATATATATATATGTTTTTTCAAAAGTGAAGATTATGTTGAGAAAGTACCATGAAGATGTAGCCATACCAGAATAGTCCTGTTGCGAACTGAGTGAAGGTTTCTAACTTGAATGCTTTAGGTTACAGGTTATCCCTGTTCATTCATTGGTAATACATATTGCAGATCACCTATATACTGTTCTAAACTGGCAACTTTAAGAGCAATGACTTGAAAATATTTTTCCAATCTCCTTACATAATTTTTTTTTTCTCATGCTTTTCTATTTTAAAAGTATAATAGAAGAGTGTTTAACTTGAGTCAATGGATCGAGGACCAGGCTTTGGTGCCCTGTGCTCGGCCCCGTTTCAGTGGAGGTGCAGTTGCCCGTAGGGGTAAGGTTCCTTCCCACGCTGGGACCTGGACCTCGAGTCTCTTCCCTGCTCCCTGTCTTGGTTCTCCTATCAGTAAAATGGATTCTCACTTATCTCTGAGAAGTCCTCTGAGCTTGTCAGGGGGAAAGCGGTGCATATTTTATAAGTGAAGTATGTAAGGATAAGACACATGGGAAGTGATACAGTGTCTGCTGAAATCGATGGGTATCTCCTTTTAGTTAAATAGAGGCTGAACCAGAAGCTAAGACAGCCGGCAGCACTTGGGTAGGAGCTCTGCACTGCGCACTGTGTGTGCATATACTGACGAGCTGATTGGGAACGTGTAAAAGAAAAAAAGTTTTTCTTATGAGCTGTGGTTTACAAAATGTTTATAATGATTTGATTTTCATTACATAAACTCTCATCTGTTTTTGATTAGTGTCTGGGTGTAAAGACTTTATTTTGTATGTCCTTTTATAATTTTATACAGGAACAATCAAAACCTGAAGGGATTCTGCACTGTTTGTATATTAAATCAGTCCTGATGGTCTTAATCTCATCAGTAATTAAAAACAAAGTTAACTCGGTACTTGATTGAGATGTAAGGATGTTGGTAATTTACTGTTTCCCTCTCTAGAACAGTAATGTTTTGGAGGTTTGGTTTACATCAGAATTCTGCAGTGCTTCCAAGAAGTTCAATCTTATATCCATGGTGGGTGTTTTTGTTTGTTGGTTTGTTTGTTTGTTTGTTTGTTTGCTTTGTTGTTGCCATTGTTTTGTTTGTTTTTTCTTTAGATAAAATAATTTTGACTTAAGCATACTTTTGACTTGGGTATAGGTGGCAGGATCCACATAGGTACGAATGCCAAGCCGTAAGCTGTGTCGCTTTTTTTTAAAAAAAAAGCTTTTTTTTGGTGGCAGGTTAGTTAATCCTGAGTAGATGGTTCCATGTGGTTGTTGCACAAGGGGCTGGATGCCTGTACCTGCACAATCCTACTATTTACTGGCACAGGCTGCCTGGAGAAGCTGTGGATGCCCCATCCCTGGAAGCATTTAAGGCCAGGCAGGATGGGGCTCTGGGATCCTGCTCTGGTGGGTGGCATCCCTGCCCACGGCAGGGGTTGGGAACAGGGTGCTCTTTATGGTCCCTTCTAACCCGAGCCGTGATTCTGTGATCTTCCTGTTGGCATAAATTCTAGGGATACTGGAAGCATTGCACAGTCTGATTCACTTTGTAGGACAGGCATTACCCAGTGATTTCTGAGCCAAGAATTCATTTCTGACGTTTGTCCTTTGCATAAACACAGTTTTTTATCTGCAGACTGACTTCACAATAGCTCCATGATAACCTTGTATGTGATGTTGCAGTGGTTCATTCCCCTTCTGCTAGGTTAGTGCTGATTTCTGCCCCTAAATGGTACAACTTCACATTCCAGCCACTGGATTTAATGTCTTTGCTAGGCTGCAGCTGTCTCCGCCCTGTGTTCTTAGCATTGATCCTAGATGAATCGAGTTAAACCAAAAAATGACTCATCAGGTCTAGGATAGAAATTAGAAGATAGTTAGGATCCTGGAAGGCAACAGGGGCAAAGTCCTACCTGCTTTGTAAGAAATCTGTATTTTCTTGACCCCAATTCATTAATGCAATGCCGCTTTTTCTGAAATGTCTTCTTTTTCAATTTCCTTTTTGAAAAAGGTTTGCATAGTGGGATAGTAACAATAGCCTGGCAATAATCTCATACATATGTTGAACAGTCAAAACACTGTTTTCATCCTAAATGATAGCTGGCTGCTTATATCTCCAAAGAATTTTTCAGTGTCTGGCTACAGCATCGTGCTGGGAATTCATGTGACCCAAAGTCTCTGTCAAAACCACTGCTTTTCAAAGAAGTCTCTCGTTCTTTAAGTTTGACCTGCATGTATATATTATGTTCCAAAATGCATCAAAATGATTCAGGTTAGAACAGTTCTCTAGGAAAAACTTAACCACTTCATAGAGCATTTGTTCCTGAGAGAACATTTTTAGTCTTTTTAGATAGCAGTTTTGCCTGCAAAATACCCATTTCCAGCAGTGGTGGTTTTTCTGTGTTTATTAAATTTGCTTCTTTAGATAGTTTTCTAGGTGTTAATTGCCTGCAAATTTAGTAATTTGACAATGTACAAAACTAACAGTTTGCATGAGATGTTTTCTAGCATAGTCCTTTTTTTCCCCAAGAAATCAGCAGTTTGCTTTTGCTCGGGGAATGAAGAGTCCTCGAAATAGAGGCCAAAGCTGTGACCTTTGTGTCTCTGAAGACCTTTGCAAGTCTGAGGGAACCAGAAAGCTATGGAAAGACATTTGAGCAGATGCCTGATTACTTCCACGTGAACACTGGTTGTGCTTGCATTTGACTGAATCAGAGCTCATGGTACCTGTCCGTGCCCCTAACCTCGATGTGCTCAATGCCTGCCTTGTCAGGCGTCCCCAGGCTGAGGAAGGCGGCGATTCTTTCCACCCTGAAAAGAATACTGCAGCTGAGGTATAGTTTAGGACACGTATGTGCTGATTCCAACAATTATTTTTTAAAACAGTATACAACTTTCTTTTTCTTTTTTCTTTCTTTTTTTTTAAAAAAAAAAAGTGGCATGTGAAATTGTTGTCCTTGAACGTTGTTCTGCATTGGTGAAGCTCCAGTATAAATGCAGCTTTGTGCTGATGTTAATGGCTCTCTGTTCATCTGATAAGCCCCCAGATGCTGTGATATTTGCGGGTTGAAGACGGTGAGTGTGGCTCGAGCAGAAGCTGGGCACCCGTTGTGTTTGGGAACTGTACACCAGTGGAGAGGCCCTAGAACCAGGGCTCGGGTGGGCTGAAGGAAGACGTCTTCCAGAAGCTCCTACAGCCCCCTGGCCAGCTATCACTCAAGGAGCCTGTACAGCTGGCAAATTAATTTCTGCCCTATTGAAATTAAAAACAAATAAATAATTGCTACAGTGTGATGGTGCATTTTAATATAAGTAATAAATTCATGGTAAATTATATTTATACTGAAACAGGGAGGCACCATGTATCTTTGGTGATTTATACACACAATCTGCCAAGTTACTGAGCTAATATTAATTTGTGGGAGACATCAACCTCGCTCTGCAAGATAATTTAGATTATTCCTCATACAATTCCAGTGCATTCATGTGAAGCTATGGGAACAATAAAAATATTAATAAGGGACTTAAAACTGGAAAAGCTTATGGGAAAGAAAAAGCCCCATACGTCTCTGAATAAATCTTGTTCCTTGTGTGCAGATTTATTTCTTAATTCTTCTTCTGTTCTAGTATATTTTCTGTAGTTTTCTAGCCTATGTTCATCACCATGGTATTTGAATACTTTGAGGTAGTCCATTAAGTAGCATGTTCATCAGATCATTATACCCTGTCACTGAGGAGAGGATTAAATAGTGATATTGCATCTATTAATCTGGGAAACTGTGCTTCAATTACAGCAGACTGGAGAATGGATGGAGAGATGAGTTTTATTGGCTTACGGTTTTGATAGCACATAGATGTTTTACTTTAATTTTTTTCAAAGACAGACGCATTAGAAAAAAAAACACCAAATTAAATTATTTGAAAATCCACATAATGAAATAGGAGAATTACTTATATTTTACTAGGTAATTATCAAATAACATAGATTAGTCATTTGAAGAAAAGAATGTTACAATCTGTCTGTCTATCCTAGTAGCAAAAATAAAATATTATTATTTTAAAACTACCATGCAAGAAGGCTATCAGTCTCCTAAGGAAAGGATGGGGAATAGAAAAATTATCGGCATATATTTAGAAAAGAATATATCAGCTGCAGAGGAAAATAAGCCAGAAAATTACATCTCCTGGTAATTGAAAAGTTAAAATTTCCATGTGCCAACACCTGGGATTGGAGGGGACAAGCAAACACCAACCAAAGCCATGATGAAATATTAAATAAAAATTTAAAACTCTCCCCGTGCAGCTTTCACAGTTCACCACAAGTATGTGCACTGGGACATAGAAGACTATGTGGATAGATTATATTAGTTCCCTGGAGCTAAATGGAAAAATTCGGAAGTTATGTAAAGGTTTTCAAACATAGATATTGCATCCCAGCAGGAGAAACAACTGTACAGAATGGTGACATGTAAGAATTCTATAAATTTTTAATTAACCAAATTAATTCTTTTTTTTTTGAAAGCTTTTGACTGCATAATTGGGAGGAAAGTTCTTCAGACTTGTTTTTCTGCAGTCGTTGCCTTTTTTAAGTGTAACAAAGGTTGCGTGAGACTAACCAGAAGATACTTGTCTTCATCAAGTTTATTCATTTTTCATTTATTTTTATTTTGAAAGCAATCATTTAAAAGCTTGGAGAGGGGAAACTAGCAAAACTTGTGTGTTCAGCTGAGACAGCTTTGTGGCCAGAGCTTTTCAGGTGGTATTAATAAGATCCTGGTTACAACAGCAGCCAAACTGTCTGAAAGCATAGTCTGAGAAGGCTGTTGACAGAGCAGAAGGGGCATTAGTGGTGGCTCTACACCCACTTGGATGTGACTCTTCTGAGAATTAAAAAGGTATGAGCTTAATATATGAAGTTGTCCTTCAGCATAGTAGGCTCAATGGTGCTTGCATGATCCCCGATCCCCCTGTAGCCCCAGAATGGGAAATGTATCATGCTTAGGGCTGTGCTGCCTGGGTTTGTCCCTGCCCTGTTCCCAGTGCCTCATGTCAGCAGAAATGTGGGAACTGGGGCTGAGGGTTAGCGGGAGGTGATGTGAGAAAAGCACCAGTAAATGGCCTTTGGTTACAATACCACCACAGGGAAAACGTAGAGACTGCTTCCTGAAAGGTTGTGTGTGTGGGAATGTTTCTCATAAATGGAATGAGATTTGGTGACTGCATTACATGCGCTTGCTTTGCAACAGAAACAGAGCTGTATAAGGAGCAAAGTGCAAGCTTAGAAGTTACATTCAGTCAATATATTGCTGTGCTCTCTACTTCTTGACTCTTGTAATTTGTTTATCTTCTCTTTTTTTACTAAAACAATTAGCTCACCCCCACTATCCTCTCTTAAAGTGTTGGAGATAAGCAATTAATTATGAAATCACTTTATCACAGTTTCTTAAATGCAGTTTGTTGATTGACCAATGACAACATACTAATAATTACCTGTAACTGTCTTTCTGATTTATCTGGTTTTACAGTAAGCTACATTTAATAATAGCAACCTTGCTTTGCCTCCAACTCTCTAGAGACTTGCCTAAGTAATAATTACTTGCAGATGCAGCTCATTTATGCCCTGATTCACACCCATTTGGTGCCAGTGAGGTCAGACCTTTCACATTTATGCTTTCCATCTTTAAGCAAAACAATACATTGATAGAGAAAAAATACAAAAATACAAAAAAAAAAAACCTGCAGGATTTATGGATGAATGCCCCCCCATCTCCTAGGAGCAAGGGCTTTGCCTCAAAACGTTTGGAGATGTTTCTTCAAGGTACCCCTGCTGGCTTGGTTTTTTTTTCTGCAAACTTGAAAAATTGCTTTTAACTAATTTCACAACCTGGAGCACAGATCAGATGGCTTAATTTTTCAGGCTGGTTTTTCTGTCCAGGTGTCTGTCCTCCCAGAAATCTTTGTGTCTGCTGGCAAGTCTCCTGAATGCGATGGGACAGGAAAAGTGGGGTTAGGAGGTGGGTGGACATCAGTGTGATGAGTCTCGTGAAAACAGGGGCCGTGATAGAGAGAAGTGACTCTGTTAATGCCTCTCCCAGAAAGGCCGCAGGGATTGTGTTCTCATTAGACATCAGAGAATCCCCTGGAGAAGCAGCTGTTGTGAGTGCCTTGGCTCTGGGGGGAGGAACCTTAAATCAGATTACCCACATCACTAGATACCAGTGAGGCTAACTGCAAGGTGCAAAGTCCACTGGCAATCCAACTTCTGTTAGTTTTGCTGCCCAGTTTCCAATTCTATGTGGAAGGGTCTGTTCCTGTGGGACACTGAACAGCTCTGGCTATAAAGCAGTCTGATCACTGCTATTCGCTTGTCTTCAGCCTCTCCTGGCTCTTACGGGTATTTAAAGGGTTTTATGGTGCATAATCAAACCTCTTCTGAGTAGGCGATAGTGAAGGGGGCATGGGAAATCATCCCGTGACAGGTTTTAGTCGTGAAATTTCAGAAGTGCTTTTGCCTCTGTATGCCAAGTAAGGAGAGCCCCATATATTGGCACGCATCGTCACTGCAGTCTGTGGGTAGCAATGAAAAAGATAACTGACCACGAGGCTTTCTGGGAAAGAAAGGGGCATTATCGGTGAAGATACTGGAAAAGTTGATTAGAATACTAAATGAGCAAATATTTTACTGTCATTACTTAAGGCTTCCTAGGAAAGGAGATAACTTAACATTAATTGCCTATCAGAGAAATGGTGGAAGATTATGACCAATGAATATGTGGGATACAGGATGAGCGTTCAGATGTAGGAGAAAGAGGGTAAAACAAATAATAATTTTGTGAATGTATATGTGATGAAAGCAGTTGAAAAATGTTTTTAAAATTAAATTAATCTTGTATGTGTGTGCATGTACATGCAATTTTTTTATTGGATTAGCAGGGACATCTTTCAGAATTATGAAATACAAGCTGTATTCTCCAATACCGAGAGCTCTTATAATTGCTAGAAGTACAGTAAATGTCCCTATCATTCTCTGGGTTTAATCTCAGCATAATTAGCTCCTTGCACAATGGAGTGTTTAATTTGAATGGCTGCCAAGGCTCATTAAGTTAGAGAAGTAGTTCCTGAGATCTCTGTTCTTAAAATTGGGACTCTTGTATGAGAGAATTTTCACTGAAGGTGTCAGAGTTCTTTTTGATATTCCAGTATTAATTTTAGGCAGGAAACTAAATATTTAAAGAGATACTGATGCGTCTTTCTACCAGATACTAGGAGCTGGACTTCACACCTTGCTCAGAAATGTATCTGCAATCTAGCAGATCTTTCAGAACAAACTGGGATAGAAGCAGTGTGCAATTAGTACTGCCTTGAGAATATAAGAGAATATTTTTCCATGGGTGTGTATTTGCTTTTGCTGGTAATAGTTGCAAAATAATTATTCCTTTTAATTAGGAGAATAGGAACCTCAATTGCGAATATTATTGCGATTTATTTGTAATATTTAAATCCTTTCATCAAAGATTTTCCCCAATATTAAATGGATGTTTATTATGAATTCTTAACTCTGATTATCTCTGTTCTGCTTCTCTGAGTCCTTCCACCACTGCAGAAACCGTTTCTGATGTACGTGGCTGGCAGCGGGACTGTGCTGTTGACTGAGGGTAATTGTATTCCTCGTGTTACCTGGCAATTACCTGTGACTCATTCATATTGTCACCTAAATTAAAGCAATGCTAGACTGCATCATCCTGACGGATCTCATATTTCTCCTTTTCAGATTGGAATACTAACAGTGCTGCTTCATATCACTTGCAGACTGAAACTAGATGTCAAAGGCTGTAACAGAAATGTTTGAAACATATCAAAAGCCAGCCATCTTGTTTGCAGAGTTTGAGGCTGGTTCTGGGCAGAATCACATGCTTCTTTACACCATTGGGACCTTACGTGTGTTGCCTGCTGTTTAAGGTGTAGGACAGCTATGTAAATAGCAAGCTGATGTGAAGGAAAAAAGCCCATTGAAAAATGACAACTGACGTTGCTGCGGACGCTATCATTTTTCTTTGTGCTTGGATATTTTGTTCCTTTCTGAAACCTGATCTTTTTAGATTTATAGAGCAGACAGTGTCTCTTCCATTGTCATGTGCTGCGTAATGGTCTCCGGACAGTAGAGATTGTATAAGAACAGTGAAGAATCAGACCCCTTGAGTGCAGAAACATACTGTGTTCACTGCCAACAGTGCTGAAGTCTGAAATTTCAGAAAGCTGTACCAGATGTCTTTACATATACATCTTGTACTTCTTCGTACTGACTTGTGTTTCCTATCTCTTGAGATTTCACAGTGCTAGCCCAAGACTAGTGGACATGGTTTCCATTTAAATTGCCTGAAATATATGTGAGGGTTTCTGTTGGGGTCTGCCATGGTTTATACATATGTGAAATAAATAAAAACGTTTCTGTGGATCAAATTTCTTCAGACGTGGCACATTATCTACATGAAATTCTCAAATGCATCTCCACGGTAGTTAGTATGCCTATATGGAAAAATGCTTAGCTCCTGTTCTGTTGCTTTTCGAGACAGCCTGGGAGAAATGTATGGACATCAACTTCAAAACAAAAAATATAAAACCAAACCAACTAAACAAAAACCACCTGAACTCTGTTCCCGATTCTCTGATTTAGAGGAGGGAGAGCTGCCTCGTCTCTGTTTCCAGTCTCTCTGTGATCCTCCTAATACAGTTTTTCATACTGCTTGCAGACTCTGTGAGGCAAGAACTGTCTCTTCCTGTATTTGCACAGGACACAATGGAACCCTGGGCTCAGCTGGGCCTCTGACTTGTACCAGAATGTCAACATAATTAGTACTAGCTTCAGACTGCAGAAGGATGTGGAGGATGAATTATTTGTTTATTTAAGAAAAGCCTAAAGAGCTTAGATGGCAAGATTTGCATGAATTATACATTACCTGAAAGTGGCTTTTTACATTTTCTGCTTTTTCCAAAGCAGGTGATGAAGCTATGCATGTAAGTATATTTGGTATGTGATCCCATTGCACAACAATGAAATAAGTCTTAGCTTCATCTTCAGGAAAATATTAAAATGTCCGTACAGGTCAAGCTGAAGGTCTGATTAGCGCAGTATTTTGCATCTTTTGGTGACCCAATAGGACAGACTACTGATGAGGAAAAGCATAAGAAGGCGGCGATGCTCCTGCAGCCTGCCCTGCCAGACAGTTGTGGTCTGTGTAAGGGGCTTCTTGAACCAGAAGTTGTATCTGCATAATTGTTTTTAATAGCTTGTGACTGATTTTTCTTCCATACATTTGTCTAATTGATTTTTTTTTCCCTGAAGTTTTAATATTTTTTGGCTTCTTCAATGTCCTGTGGCATTAAACAAAAGGAAGAAGCTCTTGTTGTCTCTTTTAAACCCACTGACTCAAAATTCCACCTGGTACTCTATAGGTCTTGCATTGGCAGAAAGCATGAATGGTAGCTCTGTTCATCTTCCCTGTGCAATTCCAGGTTTTTAAGGACTGGTAGTATATTCTTCTCTCTCCACCCTGAATCATCTCTTTTACAGGTCTGGACTTTTTTTTTTCTTTGAAACAGAAGCCATTGTTTATCTGTGGTCATCCTTGCTGCCTTTTCTGTTAACTGTTCTATGTCCTTTCAGAGACAAGTGAACAGAAGGGCTCCCAGCATTCTGGGACATGAGTTTTCAAGACAATTACAAAGTGTTTTGCTCTTCCCTAATACTTTTGTGGCAATTCCTTGGGCTTTGTTTGCCTTAGAACTGCTGTGGAGCACAGAGGTGACACGCAGAGAGCTGCCAGCGTGAGTGATTACTCTGAAGTCTTCCCTGAATGTTACTAGCTAATTTCAAGTCCATCATTGTATATATAATTAGGGTTGATTCGGCATTGATTGTCATTGAATTTCATCTGCTATTTATTGCACAGTGTTGTGAGAACCTTGTATAACTCTTATTTTTGGTGCAATAGAGGTGGCATGATCTGCTGATCATGAGTTGTTTATTTTTAAATGGTCCACAGATAATTTTAATAATATATATCTATATATTTACTCCTTTTCCCGGTTAAATTAAGATTTGAGCGTCTGTCTTGATTGAGAATCCATTCAGTGTCAGCTTCCTTCCACGGGAAAAACTGACCATTTATTGCTACTTTTTTTTCCCATTTTAACCACTGTTGCATCAACTCAAAATGCCACATGAACACTTATTTATTTTGATAAATTAATGCTGCCCTATCTAGGGTGCGATTATTTTAATTAAAAGTAGGTTATAATGTTGCAACTTACATTAAGTGGGTACAGCTTTAAGTTCATTCACCGTAAGACTTTCCCCACCAGGGTTTGTACCAATTTAATGCAAATAGATTAGAATTTAAGTTGATATCATAGTTCATAAGAAACCTTTACAGAGATGAGCATATGTGGAGCTGACAGTAACATTTAATTCTAAAATGTGCAAAAAAAAAATCAATGAAATCTATTTTTAAATAAATTGGAGCCTTAAGGCAGCTGTTTAATATATAAAGTTACTGCTCTGAATTTATATTCTCTAGATTTGTCTGAGTCACTGAATTCAACTAAATATTTCAGCGTTTAATAAAACCCTACCGTATATTATTTGTTAAGGATCTCGGTAACAGCCATTTAGAGATCTCTTCCTCCTCATCAGATAATTAAGAGCAATGAAGTACAGCAGCCAGTTTGAAGTCAGGATAATGCTGGTCACTCTATGTTCTTATTTTAAAGGCAAAACAAAAAGCAGAGGCACAGATAATTAAAATCTTCATTTCTACCTGCTTATGGCCTCTGATTTAGTCAGTGAAGCACACTGAATCTAAAAAGGCTGGTGGGAGAAGTGCAAGGTCCTCAGAGAAATTAGAGAAGAAAATTGCAAAGTTAAGTTGGAAGCTACGGTGAGCTGAGGAGCTGTGAAGAAGATAAGGCTTTCCTCCTAAGTGGGTATTTAAAACCAGGGATCGTCACACACTTTGTGGAAGTGGCACACTCAGCTTCCCCACCTCGGTCCGGCTCGGTGCGCGTTGTCTGCTGAGCAGGCCCCGGAGAAGCCCAGGGCCAAGAGCAGGGCCGAGCACCCAGAGTGCTTGTCCCATGAGGCTATCCACCTCCAGTCGAGATCCCAGTGAGGAATTTCTATTCCTGTGGGAAGGAAGTATTTTTCAGTAGCTTGCATCTAGGCATGCCCACCTGAAAGGGCCTGCTGTGGGTCGGCAGTGGAACAGATCCGAGCGCAGGCCTGGCTTCCACAAGAGAGTGGAAAATTGTGGGATCGTGTGATTAAATTGTACTTGTCCCCCAGATGTTGTGATGTTGTGTAGCAGTAAAGCTTATTTTGGGTTATAGTGGTTTTTTTTGTCTGGGATTTTTCATGTTTAGATATGAAAAGCTGCCTGCGGCATGGCAGAAGTATGAGAATCCCAAGGTGTAAGTAGAGCTGTTCTTACCAGTATATATATATATATATATTTTAATGTATCGTATGATCTCTTTGGATTGTTGTAAAGAGAAGATGGGGTCGAATATGGCAGAGGGATTCTAGCAGAAAAACAGAGGTGGGCTGAGGTTTATGATGGGATGGTCTACAAGGAGGCTCTGGTATTTTGCCTTCTGCTAGAGCTGTTTGTAAAGCCAGTGCTGCGGCCGCTCTTCCATTAGCCCAGTGAGACATCTGCAAAATATAATATTGATTAGACATAAAAGGGAGAGCATGGCCCATAGTCCTGTGGTTCTGGGTAGACGAATCCTGCTGTTCCTAGTGCTAATGGCTAAATTATGACCTCAGCCCTGTCAGCCCGAATCTGGCCCTGCTGGAATCAATAATGCAGTTGGAGCTGAGCTATATTTTGCCTTTCATCTCCATTAGGTCTGGGGGTTGACAGTAGAGAGTAGGAGCTGGCGGTTTGCCTCGGACTACAGAGATGGCCAAAAGTATGAAAGTACGATCTTGTTAGCTCAAACAAATGTCTGCCACAGGCTGCTGAATCTTATCGCACTTGTTTTGCTTGCGAAATATTGTTTGAACTGCTGTGATTACTCAGCCACTCTTATTTCCATTCATATTTTATCTATATCCTTCCCAAAGGAGGAGAGGAGTTATTTTATGCTTAATTAAGTGTAAATAAGTGATTGTCTGTTTTTGTTTGTTTTGTTTTCTTCATTTGAGTTTCCTGGGCTTTTATTTGTTCGTTTACGTGCAGAGTTTTGGTCTGTCCTAGAAAACTGATCTATGGAGGGGCTGGCCTTTTTTAAGTAAGTGAAAGCCCGATCAAAGCACCAGTCAATAAACGCGTGCAGTTCCTGGGTGCTAAGTAAACTAATGAAGTACTTTGTGTACCCTGCCAATAAAAGGTGAAATATGGTTCCTATTTTCCTAATATTACTCTTGGAGCTTTGCAGCTGGAACTAAATTGCCACTTTTCTTGTAAATTGAGTTGTAAAGTGCTTGTGCCAAAATGACAAGGAGTTGCTTGAGAAGTTGGATGAATGCAAGCCTTCCTTTGGCCAAATTACTGAGAGACCAAGTTTAAGTGTATTGTGAGGGTGAAGAATGTGTCTGTTGTCGTACTCGCTGGGTAATGTGGCCTGTGTTGGCCATGAGCCACTGAACTCCAAAAGGAATTACATTTGTTTGAGATTTATACAGGAGCAGGAGTCTGCGGAGAGGTTGACTGAGAAGGTACAGCAGAAATTAGAGACCTCTTCACTATTCTTTTCTGACACTTTTTAATCATTTTGTTTCTAGCAAAGAGATTTTGAATACTGAAGGTTGCAGTCTTAGAGAATCATGGAAGGCAGCCACAGACTGTTTGAAAATAGCTGTGTGCTGGAAGAAGTAATATGGTATTAAATACAAAGCCCTTTTATCTCCTTACTGATTATCCCTGATAGTACTGAAATCAAAACAAAACAAAGAAACCCTACTTGTGCTCTCCTCAATTATTCCCAAATTGTTCACAATAAATATTTTTATTTTTGTTTCATATCAAGAAGCCCAGCAGATGATCCCCTCTTGCCCCTTTCTAGCATGTTTGTCTCTTTCACTAAAAGCACTTCACTTGCATGAAGTTTTTGATCCTTGTTTTATGTAGCCTCTCACTTCTGTATAGTCAAGGGACTGCACAAGAACGTTAGCTTTCATTTCTGCTACAGGAGTAGGAGTTGCCTGGCCCTCTGCTCGGAAACATGACTGCAGTGCACATTTAAATTATGTCCTTTGATAATTTCACAGTAATATTCCTTCTCATTTTAGCTTTGATGAAAAGTCTATATCGTTCTAGGGACATTAGAGTGTTGCTGTATTTGTGATTGAAATTTAGCAGTAATGCTCTAACATTTAGAAATGTACATTTCTGTTGTTGCAACTGCTGTGAGTTTTTTGGTAGTGAAAACTAATGGTTATGGCTTTCATAGTGTTTTTTTTTTTGTGTTAATAAAAGACGGTTCATATACATTCAGAATATTTCATATTTACAGTGTTGAGGCTTGTCTTGCTGCACAGTTTGTGGTAGGTCCTTTCGGTGGATGTGGGCTCTGTGTTCCCTGCGGTATAGCAATCCTTTCAGCAGCTTTTGTGGAAGATGTTTCCTTTGTGCATTCCCTGGCTGGTGTGTGATAACAGTGGAATGCAGTTTTTTTTTTCTTCATGAAATCACTGGGGGATTAGGTGCTTGGGATAAGTTTTAGAATGTACTTGCTTTTTGTCAAATGGCAAGAAGCTATCAATAGACTGAATTGCTGTGCAGAGAAAAGAGGGTAGGAAGAGTGTTGTCACCACCTTTTTTTGTACATGGAAAATGAATATAATTATTGATCATTTCAACTTTTATTTCGATTTTTCATATGCGTTGAGGAGCTTAAGACTGACAAAGGTTAAATCTGTCCCATGTAAGGTCTTGGACATAATCAGAGTTTGAAATAGCCAACTGCAGTACCTAGAGCTGACTGCAATTTGGTTGTATTACCATGTTGTACTATTAGGAGGAAATGATGGGAACGCTATTTATTTTTTTCTTCATTTTTGTATCTAAGGTGACCAGAGTTGATATTCTCTAGGTTTCCTGGGCTGTTTGGGAAGAAGACTAGCTGGTCGATGTCGATGCCTCTCTGAGGTAGCTTGGGTCAGGTAAAGCTGGGCTGGAGCCCAGTTTGCTGTCTGTGAAATGAGGCGGAGGCAGCATCATTGCACCTGGTTGTGGGGTACCCTTACTGTTTGGGCTTCAAGAGAGTAGGGGCTTGATTTCCCTCAGTGGCCAGTTCCCCATTCAACAGAGTAACTCATGCCCAATTATTATTACAGTACTAACGTGATGGCAAATGGCTGGCACTTCATCATGGAAAATGCTTCATTTGTGGGAAGTATTTGTCGTTACGAGTCTTTTTCTTAGAACATTTGTAAGCCTTAAATTTAAACATTAGTGTGCCTCTGCAAGTCTTGTCTATGTAATTGTTTCAAAAAGACTTGCATATGGTGATGTGGTGAAAAATAAGCTGTACTATGCCATCTTCTCAGGCTAGTGTATGTGCTCTCGGTAACAGCAAGCCTGAGTCATAACTCTTTGGTAAAAGTCACACAGTTTAGGACACATGAGCACAGGGTTGAACAGAGTGCTCGAAGAGAATGGTTCCCTCCTGGGAGGCGTGTGAAGCAAATGGCATAGCAAATCTTTTTTTCTCATAGTGCTATAGAACATCATATTGTTGAAATACATGTTTGGGCTTTTAAAGTTATTTTTAAGGCATTGCTTTTTCCTGACCTGTTTGTGGAACATTACTTTGTTTGAGCAGGTATTGGAAGGAGAAAGAAAGCTCTTTGTGTATTCTTCAGTTATTGTGATTAGAGAACTCAGATTGAACAAAGAAAATGGGAATAATGTAGGCCATGATTTTAATACTCTGCTTCTTAATTTGTGTATTTAGTTATCTGCTTGCTGAATGTGTTTCTAAAAGGTGTCTTATATTAAAGAAGATAGCTTGTGCTATTTAAGTTAAGCAGAAGTCATAACTTGATTCAAAAACCATAAAACAAAAATTTTATATGAAAAAAATCATTTTGTTCATGTGGAAATATTACAGGGCTTAGTTTTATATTTCTTAATATTTTAAATGGCCTTCCATTGTGTTAATGCTGATTAATAAGTGAACAGGAAGTGTAAAAGGGTAATTAAAAAGTCAAATTCTTTGTGTTCAAAAACTGTGTTACCGGCTTCCTAACAAAGGAATGTAACAGATGTTATTGCATGCAGACTTTTATCTTGATAGGTGATGCATCATTATCAACAACTGTTGATAAAGAGCATCTTAATCCCCTACTGACATGATGTTGTAGAGGGGAAGAAGCCCTTACTGGAACATGCTTATGTCCATGTGTGTGTTTAAAAAATTTAAAAGCTGTTATCTGAGTTATTAGGATTGTATTTTTTAGAAAAAGTGTATGCATCCAGGTGCATGAAGTAAAATCAGCACTGGAAAATATTACGTAAAGTCAAGTCATCTTGGCAAGTCTGGTAAAGTTAAATGTCTCATTTAATTTCCCACACCGTCCCCCAAGTCTTTCGTGTTTGCAAGTTATCAGGACCTTGGAAAGTTATCAGACGTTTGTGTATTTTGTTACTTTTTTGTAGATGTTGAAGTATTTTCTATGGCTTCCTCTTCCTTTCAGATTCATAGATGCGAGTCATCAAATAGTCTGAATCTCAATACAGTGTAAATAAACAACGATCAGCAGCTAATTTTGTAAATCGAACCACAGTATATAACCTTGCATTTTCTCAAGGCAAGTCCTAAGCCTAGAAAATGTAAAGTGCGTTTCAAAAGCTGACCTCATTTTGGTGGAAGAATTAATGTGTTGGTGTTGCCTTGTTGGCAGAAAATCACACAGTACATTTCTTAACTTTAAGTTCTGGAATCTGTGACACTTTTCAGTTCTTTCTAGCGGCAGGTCCGTAATGAGCATGGGGTTACACAGCAAGGTAGAGGGATAGCCAAACACTGCTTTGGGAGAAATACAGGAGTTTGGGGAATTGGTATGGTTGGTTTTGATCATGTTCAGCTGGGGGGGGGGGGGGTGGAGGAGAAGTATATTTTATTTTAAAAACTTCTTTTTAAAAAGATGCTTTATAAAATTATTGCTTTTTATGAAGCATTGATTCACTATTATGCTGAACTCCTCATGTCTCAGTTACGCATTTTTGCTTATATAAGGCATTTAAGAAAGCAATATATGACTTGGTTGCTGCCTATAAATTCAAATAAATCCTCAGCTGAACTATTTAGGGGCAATAGACACAGACTTCTGGGGGAAGTGGGACTTCATTACATTCCTGAATGCATTTAGATACATTCAAACCACGTTAAAAGTTTGGCTTAAATTGAAAAATGCTGGAGTCTCTCTGGGTCAGAGCTGCAATTAGGGCAAATAGACTGTGCAGATATAGATGGAAATCCCTGCAGATGCAGATGAAAACCCAATTTTATAATCCCACATAGGTGCATGCTACCTTCTGGCCTTGTGTAGATGGCAAATGATGCCTGAAGGTGAGTTCGGCCACCCCAGAGCCACCTTCCTCCCCACGGGGCAGGCTTGAAGGCCGCCTGCACTAGGCCGGACAGGCGCGTGGAGGGGCCGTGGGCCTGATTTGGGGTGTGACTGTTGGGATTGGTAATGGGGTGATGGCTAGCTTGGCAGTGGCGAGAGGGGAGGAAAGGGAATTGTCCAAATTGTCGGTGGCTTTGCCCTGCTCTTTGCTTGGCACCAGAGTGCGCCTATGGCTACAGCAGTGAAGGAGGAGCAGGAGGTGGATGTTCCTCCTCTGTAAAGGAGCAGGATGCCATAAAGCCACCTGTTACATCCCTATCTTTCCTCCTCTAATGTTTAGAGATATCAACATGATGCTATCTTCCCAGCTGAGGAGGCTGAATCCTGCCCAGGCTTTATACAACACTATTTTTTTTATTAATTCCCTGCCAATGGCTTGGGAAATGTCGTGATGGTTTGTTAAGGGGCTGTACAGGCATGGTCAGGGTCAGAGTGGACGGACTGTCTCTACACCCTGCCTTTGAAGAGTTTTTGCCCAGCTGTGTCTGCCTATTTGTCTGTTCGTTGCCAAATCTTCCTCCACTGAGGCTGACTATGTGATTGGCGTGTCAGATTCACCCAGGAAAAAAAAAATCAAGATTTTTTCATCTTGACCTAAGGGGCTGACAGAGTCCGTAATCAAAGGAAATTGCTTCTGCCTTAGTGGAGAGGCAACTAAAAGCTTTTGGATCTGGCATCATCTCACAGCAAGGACTCTTTGGAAATTCTGTTTCAGCATCCCTTAATTGTGCCTTCAGACTTTCCTCCTGAAGTGCTTACCTGGAAGAGTTAAATTAATCACCAAGTCCCAGTGCTGTAGCTGTTTTCCTGTTGTTTTTCTTGTGCTGTGAGATGATTAGCTGACTGGACAAGCTTGGCATCTTGAAATCTTAAACTGTCTCTTGGCATTTTTTTATTGCTTTTAAATGTTGGTTAACATTTAGTACATAGTATTAAATATTACTATACCCTGGTTGTTCTAAAAATTGATAAACCCATTAAGAGAAATGCAGGGCAGGTGAGCTTTTAGATGATGGTTTCTCAGAAACATTAAGTATATTTTATACGTATTGGAGACTATATTTTTTTCACATGGTAAAACTGACGGAGAGTGATTTGGTTGATGTACCAGTTTAAATGAAAGTCTTTGTTAATAATACATCTTCAGGTAAGTTTAAGTTAAAAATGATTTCAGATTTGACTTAAGATCAATCAGCACAAAAGGCAAACCTCCACTCCCAATGTTGGTACAAGAAATGCACATCTTCCCTTCTTTCCATAATCAAGAGATTACAGAGAGCAGCAGTTGGAAATACAATTCCAAAATTTCCATGTCATGTATACCTATTTGTTCATTTTGTTCCAGTCTGTCACGCTAAACCTCTCTGCAACAAGTAGTAAATTAGTTGGCTCTGTTAAATATTATTTCTTCCTAAAAATACTGAATAGACTTCTTACATAGTTAAATGTGAACATTAAGAACTTAGCTATTAAATATTTGCCCACTACTAAGAGCATTGTACTAACATCTTTGTTAAAAAATAAATGTATTGTTTTTCATCTCAAGCTTTTGCTTTTTTTTAAGAGATGAGCTGAATATCCAATTAACTTCAGTGATGTGAAGTTAATATCTTGTTTGTTAGTAGTGAAATATTTTTGGAAGGTTCTACTTCCAGCAGATTGCATTAATATACAGTACAATTATCTTATTTACTAATAGTTACAGAAGGGCTGAATTCTATACATAGCCTTGAGTAATTAAGGAATCAAAGGCATGTACCACTGTTGTATTCTTTCAGAGAAAGCACACAAAATTTATACCTGTTTCTATAGGTCTTTTCATCACAGGTCACAGTCAGTCTGTGATCCCAGTAATGCAAATAATCTCCTTCAGCTTTGCCTAAATCAGAGTAGTTTTTGAGATCTACCTATTCCTGCATTGCTCATTTTGTGACAGTTGAGTTGACCCGGAATCTGAACATCTGCCTGAAAAACCCCGGTGTGGACGGAGGGACTTCACAAATGCAGTCAGCATGAATCCAGTCCTGAGGTTCGTTCATGCACGTCATCTTCCTGATGCTTTTCAGTGCAGGTCCATGCGCTGAAGGTCCATGTAAGGTGGCAGTCATTATTCTTCTATTCATAATTGAATGTGGAGCTTTTCAGAGACTGAGAACACAGCTGAGTCTACACAGCCCCCTGTAGCAAGGGGCATGGTAAGGTGAGAGAGCTACCTTCCTCTCCCTTCCCAGCAATCTCCCAAAACGCTGGGGGAAACCTGCTCCAAGAAAGGAGTTCTTTCAGCAGAATATTGTACTAATACACCTTTTATTTATCTAGTGTGGGAAGTCCAGTTCTAGGGCTTGTGCCTTGAAGATGCAAGTTAGTCAATTGTAAAGACTTCTAGGCTTCTTGGATGGCATTTTTGAGTTAAACGCCAGTATTATTTTCTGTGTTCTCCATAAGTGCATAGACACACATTTATGCAGACAATTGAAGCTACGTAGTATGTGAACTATTCTATTTATCCTACCCAGAGATGGTCCTTTCCTGCCTAGTCTTTTTTTTCCTAACACAGTTCAGCAATGAGCCCTAAGCATTGATCAGATACAGCAAATAGGAATCAATTATGTTTTATGAGGTTAAATGGACCATAATGAAAAGTCTGTTGATATAGCACTTATTTATTATAATTAATCTACCTAAAAATGAATGATACTGATATAAAATAACGTTAGCAATATCGGTGTGACCTGAATACTCAACTCCTTTTGAGGTCATACCATTGTATCTGCTTACCTCGGGTCAGGGAGGTAGTTGTATAGTGTGTGCACATGGTCTAACTAGGATTTTTGCATATCTCTGGCTGTTCACTAGAAATCTCTCCAGGAACTGCCCTTCTTTCTTTTTGGCAAGGGTTTTATGAATTGTGCAACATCTTCTGTTCACAAAATAATATGCAAAAAAGCTCATCAGGAAATTTGTTAAATAATTTAAATGCTCTGGTAAGTAAGAGATACTCATTCTGTAACAGTTCCAACGCTTTGAATCTATTTCCCTTTTTTTGTCCAACAGCCCCAAGTTACTTTAAGGTTCCAAGTTTCTTGCATAGCAGTAGCTTAGCTTTGAAATACATTGAGGCCTTCTCTTTTTCGCTCTTTTCAATGAGATTTAGAGGTGATAGGAACATTTGGAAATAAGACACACATTTGCCAGCCTCCAGGTTTTTCCTGACCTTAAGTCACACTAGAGGCCACCTGGAACTGTGCACTTAGCAGAAGAGCAAACTAATTTGATTTCAAACGCTGCAGAAATGCAAACCAAGCATAGCTATAATGATAATAATGCGAAGTGTAACAGTAATATTGTATTACACTAAGCCTTTGACCCAATGGCATATAAATCTTATATCTGTATATGAATGTTCTTTGAGAGGTTTCCTTCAATATTGGAAAGCAACATATGCAGGGGAGGAATGTGAAGATGTTTTCATCTTAAGTGAGGAGAAACATTTACTGCAGAACGTCATGCTGCTTCTACCTACCTCCCAGACAGTGATTGTATTCAAGTGTTGATGCCATTGAACTGCCAAGAACATAAATATTCACTTTTATTTTCTAAAAAACAGTATTTTTCTGTAGGGCAAATTGATACTTTTTAGATTTTTCTTCTATTTTTTAATTAAACTTTAATTACAGATTCTCATTCTAGAGTTTGCGATCTTTCAGAATTAGTTTTTCCTTATTAAAGTGTAAGCATAAATTTTACATAAGTTAAAAACAATTGCCCTTTAATTTCAGATTGCAGATTTTTGTCCTTGTGATTGACCTCCGTGTACTAAAAGCCAGTGAGATTTGAAGACACTTGGATGTTTGTCTTTTTAGAAAGGCGCATAAAACAAAGACGACTATTTTCACTCCTTTGTTCATATTCTTAATGTTAAATCAAGACTAGAAGCTCTAAAGACAAACATTCGCATTCACTCTTTTTCTATTTAAGAAATCAACATAGACCTGTGAAGTTCTGAATCTTTACAGAAGTTGGCAGAGAACATATATTCAGAATTACTTCTGCAAATATAGAGCACAATGGAGATTCTTAAACAAAATGCATAAAGACAGGGGAGTCCCACATTGATCTGATTTTTCTCAAAATTATGTTTAGCTAAGCTCTCAGTCACTTTATCATTTATTCAATAAATACCATTATTTTTAGCATTGGTTTTTCAGTTATTCTGCCTTTCTGTGCTGTTACAGTTTCTCTTTAATCTAGGTGAGATCTTTCTCAGTGTCAACAAGATCACCTTGACAAAAGGTCAAGCCCATTTGGTCCCCACCGGTCTGTAATAAAAGGGCTCCTTGGAAACTCAGGGCATAAATGCATGGGGGAAACTCAGGTACCAAGTGGCTACAAGCCAGCTGCTCTCTGGTTTTATTATGTACAGCCCTTGGAGTACCCACAAGGCGTGTTTAGGGAGCAGTGAAGGAGCACCTGTTTGCTTTACACTTTGTCTCTGAAAAGATTGCAAACGCTGGCACCTGATGTTTTCCAAGTTTGTACCATCGCTTACCTTTGGTTGGCTTTTTGTGTGCCCCTGCCTGAGATACACTTTGGGTGGACTCCTGCTCTGACCTTTTGCTAACTCTTCTCCTTCCTTTCGTGCCTTGTTGCCTAAGCAAGTCTTGGATTCTGCCATAGCTAATTTGGGCACATATTGCAGAGTAATTGCCCACTTGAAGCACTGTTCCTGCTTTGCCAAATGCTATTTCTGATGCCTGGTGGACACACTTCTTTTGGAGCCACATATATATATATATATATGTAAAACCCTTGTAGCATACAGAGAAGAGGTCTGCATGGAAGGACACAGTGCAGCTTCTAACCAGCAGCTTTGCGTTATCTGCTGGGTGTATTGTTGGAATTGAAGCATTGTGTGGAGCAGTGACCTAACTGCATGGCGGATGTTTTTATTTAAAGATGCGACTCTTCTCCTAGTCTGATGATAAGCAGGCTCTTACAAGGTAGCTTATTCATATAGTGTAATAAGTAAATCTTGTTAGCCTGAGTTTTATCCAGATGCATAATTATTGAATTTGGTGATTTCCTCTTGTTCCTTTTTCCCCTGTTCTCTTCATGGGCTGCAATAATGTCCCCTGCGTCCAGGGCAGAGCTGCAAGATGGTGAACAGATGTAGCCCCTTTCTGCATAATTCAGAGCTGCAGAAGTCTGTAGGGAGAATTCAGGACTCTAGTCCTGAAATGGGCCATGCCCTGTGAGCTTTTAATGACACGGAAGATAGTGCTTTTAGTTAGTTATTTATTTTTTGCAGTGTGGAGGTGTCTAGTCCTTACAGCTAGGTTCATGATGCCTCATTGCCACCATGATATGAACCTGGGCACAGAGCACAGCCATGGCTCTTGTCCGGCAGCAGGGGCTCCACCTCGATACAGGAGAAGCAGGCCTTGTGCTTCCCTTCCACTCAGGCTGCAGCGCCTTTCAAACCTCAATCTTTGGCTTCTTTTTCTTTTTTCTTTTTTAAGCTTTAAGTAAAAAACAGCCTGGGTAGCAATGAAATTTTATTGAAAGCATTAGCTTTCCCTGCATTACAGCAGTGCAAAATAACCACTAAGAAGATCAGACCAGGCAGCCAGGCCGTGATTCTCAATTGCAATGTATGGCTTTTCATCTTCAATTTAAAAAGCTAGAATGATCCATTAAAATGTATATTTTAATTTTATCAAGAGTGCTAGTCACAATTAAAGAGCCACTGAAGGTCAGTAGTAAAAGCCTGAGGAGGATGGGAGCCGACACCTGAGAACGTCAATATTATAGCTTCCTGCAGTAAAACCATGGACATGTAAAATGAATGTAAATAAAAACTTATTCTTGGCGGACCTCTTTCAAGCTAGCATGCTCAATTCCTCCCTGGGGAGCTCATTATCTCTTGAGTGTGCTCTTCTTTACATGGGTTTCTTTTTGACATTGGGGATGCATCTCGGGCTGTTCGCAGCTGCCTTGCAGTTCTCAGCCAGCGTGTGAAGGGCTGTGCGTACGGTGTGCTGTACAAAATTTTGGTAGTCTTTTCCTACTCCTGCTAATCTGATAGGAACCTGTGGCAGCGACAGTCTCTAGGAGGTGGTGAAGAGCGAGCTCCCAGCTGGGAGCTTTAATAACCATTGCCAGGAGCATCCCAGCGGAGGGAAGATAGATGGATTTTGTTTGTTTATATCTTTATTTCTTTGGGAAGGGCAAGCAGTGAAAGCCATTTTAATCTCATCATTTCATCCTTTAATTTTCCCCCAGCATTTAAAGCAAGCAAACAGAAATGGGTAAAAGATGGCTGGCTGCCCTCGGGTGTTGTGGTAACGTCCCTCTTTGGGCTACTGCAGCTACGGAGGAGCTTTGTTTGGGAAGATAATTGGTATTTTCAATTGTGGTTACATCTACAGCAGAGAGGACCTATGATATCTGTTCAGTCCCTGTGCTGTCCCACACAGTTTGCTCCTTGGAGAAGAGGCTTTTGTGTGATAAACAGCAATAATATTGATCTGCAGATAATCTACCCCCATAAAAGCACCAGTAGCAGTGTGTCATCTGCATTTCTTTTAAAAGACAAAACAATGATGTTGAACGAGCGCACACAGAAAAGGAGAGGCTGCCTTTGCTCGCTTTTTGTTGTCCTCAGCATTTCCAAAGAGCAAGAGCATTTCCTGGTGATCGGTTTGAGAACCTGGAGAACAGAGCTGAAACCCTGATTAATGCACAAGATTTTCAAGCCTCTCCAGTGCTTTCAGTGTGAAAGGAATTGGCATTTGCAAGAGAAAGAATCATTGTTTAAATAGCAATGTGAAATCTCTTATTTATCTTATCATTTTTCACTGCCTTCATGATTAAGTTGAATGCATGAAGCTTGCAGTCTTCGTTTTGTGGTGTACCGTGAGCTTTATATTGAAAACAAACAGCTGAGGCATTCCTTCCTTTTAAAATTTAGCTGATGGAAGAAGCGGTCTTAATTCTGTAATTCTATGATTGTTCTTAGGTAAAAGGAAACTAATTTTCCAGCAAGAAAGCTAAACCTACTGGGAACCCATTAGAAAGTGCATAGGACAACACCGCTGCTATTTTGATTTAGCGTTATATACCCTAACATCTGCATCTAAGGGAACAATAGAGCAAATCTTACGCAATGACATTGTACTGCAGCCAATTCTGTTTGCATTTACTGCCCCTAGCTGAATAGCAAAAAAATAATTGCAGCCAATTCCTGAATTAATGTTCCTGTGCCTCTGTGGATTAGAAAATATGTGAGAAAATAAAATACAGTAAACTGCTCATCTACTGGTGTTAATTCTAATAAATCCAGAAGTCAAGAAGCAAAGTCAAGTTAGGGCAGAATTTTTTAATAAATATTTCTGTTCGGTGGATCAGATGATGTATTCATATTAGATGGTGATTAACTATGTACCATCACACTGACAACTAGGCATGATACTGGAGAGAAGGTATTAAATTCAATCATTTTTATATCAGTGGGGACAGATAACTTGTATCCAAGGGTTCTTGTAGAGCTGAGGAGTTGATTTCCACTGAGGATGAGTGCTGCTAAATTCTCTTGAAGGAGATGCATACACAGATGAGAGGCAAGGTGCATGACCCCTCTCTCCTGTCCTGAGGCTCCTGCTCCACGGGACAGGCAGCCGGGAGTTGTGGGTTCAGAGCCGAGGTTACCAGAAGTTAGGAGCAAAGCTCCCAACCTCCTAAGCGCCTACATTGTTGTTTGAGTCTGGACCTTAACTGCAACTGAATTGCCTCAAGCCTGGGGTGTTCTGGACTGCCTCTTGGGGTGGTCATGCAGGAGACTGATAGTGTTGTTTTAAAAGCTGGGAATATTGTTCACAGATTACTTTTTTCTTTTTCCCCTGTTTTGGGAATCATTAATATAATCTGAATTTTCAAATCAGAAGGGAATCCTGTTGTTCCCTCTTTCTTCCTTGCTAACAGAACGACAGAGTTTTAATAAACATTACAGCAAAACTGTATGTTGAGTATCACTTTACACACAATGATGAAAAATACTTCTTTTCTGAACTGTGCCTTACGTGCAGGACTGAGAGGTAACACACAGGTGTCCTTCGTTTGCATTTGTAATTCATGGTGCTGTAATTGCACCCAGATAAAACCTAAAGCTTTAAATACCGATCTCTTCCTGTCCCTTAAGTCCTTGCAAGTAAGTGTGACATTCTCACTCTGATGACCAAGATACAGACTCAGTTGGTTAAATATTTTAAAGGTTGTGGTTAGATCAATGTTTCACAGCTCTGCATAGCATACATAGGACATCTCGGGTACTTAGTCCCTTTGAAAGCCAGCAATGAGGGTGATACGGACTGTAAGGGGGTGTTCAGAAGAATCATCTTCTAATCAGGTGCGCTGGCTGACAGTGGTTACGTTCTAGGTCAAAGCATTAGTTAATGCTTAGTGGGCACACTGCAGCTGTTGAAACAATACAAATTTGGTCAGTGGAGACAAGCCAAGTAAGACTTGCATCTCCTTATTATGCTTCAGGAACTGTAGCTTTCAACAAGCCTCCTGCCCTGCAGTGGCTCAGATCATTGCACTGCTATGTCATGCTGAATAATTCGCAGCATTTAGCACTTAAATTGGCTCATTGCAGACAATCCAATTAGAATAAAGTCTATTATCGTTTTGGAACCTTGGGATGAAATAGAATGTTTAAGCGATGAGCATGCCGTACAGCCGCCCATGCTTCCTGTAGCTTCCCCCTGGCCTTTTAGGTCTCTGGTGCCGTGCTGCAGCAGTTCCTGGTGTGGACGGAGGCAGCTCCTGCTCAGCCCTCGGTTATGAGCTGCTGCTTCGTCCCGAGATGTACGGCAAACCTGTAGTCTCAAGAGAGAGCCGAGGTGCTTCATCTTTTTGTCTGCTCACACGTAAAACTCGCTAAGCGTTTCTCTTTTTGTCAAGACAGACAAATTAAAAGAGCTGGAGCTCGGCGTGAGCTCCGAGACCAAGTCTCTGCGAGCTTTGGTTGGGCTCTGCTGGCTTTGGCCAGGCTGGGCTGCGTCACGTCCTGGGCTCTGGAAGCCACACGCCGTGCTGTCAATTGTGCTGTTGACCTTTTGCTCAGACTCTGAAGTTGACAAGGGCCAGGTTTAAAAGAGGTTCACTAAGGTATGTAGGGAAATTCATTAACTGCCACAATGATTGAAGCAATTAAATCCCATGGACTTGTTGGAAACAGCACCTGAGCTACAGAGGTGCATGTGAAATCCCAGCTGAAGATTTGTCTCTAGGATTACTAGACTAAGATTACTGGGCCTTTGGTTACTCTGTGCTTTAGGACGTGGGTTTTTTTTGGTCGAATTTATTGGTGGCAAATGGGGTATCAGTAGTTCTCACCCCTACTCCCCCAGCTTGTTCCCAGCCACGTGCAGTTTTTGTGCTCTCATGCTAGTTTTTGAGCTATGCACTGATTTGGGAACTGTCCCAGGTTAAAAATAACTCTTTTCTTCCCCAAACCGTCCGCCGATGACGTAGCTAATGCAGATATTTTTGCTTTTATTCAGTAGGAAAAGTGTAATAGAGATAAATGAAAAAAGAAGCATGGTATGAGTCAGTGTCCATGTTGAAGTGTTGTATATAAGCTAAAATACTGATGAGAGAATAATACATGAATATTGCATTATAATATTAATGTTGATTCCTAATGCTCAGATAAGTCTCTTGGCGCTCAGGATGCTTTAGCAACAGAAGATAAGGACCAAATCCATTAGCTGTGGTGAGATTTTGATCTGCTTACCTTTTGGATTTCATGAAGTCAGGCACTCGCATTCAGAGCAGCCATTGCACTGGGTTGAATACCGCTGCGCAGAGCAGGCAGGGAGCAGTGACATGAGCAGCTCGTAATAAACAGAGAAGGGAGCTGAGCAGCGAGAGCATTTTTCAAGCAGGGAGATCAGATGTGTATTCCGTGTATCATTCATCTTGTTGAAAGGTTTTTCTTTACGTACGTTAGATCTGTGTATCTAAACATACATGCATGTAATAACATTTTCTCAGCCCTGAAAAATGTAGACTGAGATAGATTTTTGTGGTGCTTAGTGTTTAAGTATTTGCAGTATTCCTCAGTGACATCAAAGCAATTGTCCACAGAATAGCAGTAAGCACGTTAATCTCCCTATCCAAGATGTAGGTATTTCATGCATGGTGTTTGGCATGCAGTAGCTGCATATTACTAAAATCCCTTTTATTATCAAATAACTTTGATAATAAAATCCTTTTTCTATTAAAAATAAAAAATAAAAAGCCTAGTGCTAAGTATTTACTGCATGGCATTTGTACACCATCATGTATTTAAAAGTAGTGTTTTAATACACTAATAAAAAAGATGTCAACTTTACACGTTGGAGTAACCCCGAACCTTGTAGATTAAGCAGCTCAAGATTTGTGACTTTTTGGACAAATTCATTTTGCTGCAGAAGTTGGACTGCTTTTCATGCCCAGTCTCATGGTATATGTGGTACCTGAGATTAAATGCTTTAGCTTTTAAACCCTAAATGCCTAAGTGTCAAACATGTCTCCTTATTCTCTGTTGGCTCATCTGTTGCAAAGGAGGATTCCATTGCACGCAAGAGCTGTTTTGTTCGGCGGGAAGAGTTCAAAACAGAATTGCCTTAGAGTCACGGCTTCCCAGTGCACCTGAGCCAGCTGCAGTGCCTGCCACCCCTGCAAGGCGGCGTGCTGCAAGGTCAGTTTCTCTGACTGCCTGGTAGCATCTTCAGGGAAGAATTAAGAGGAAAACAAGCAATTAAAAAAAAAAAATCAGGCCCCTGTGGGATCAGCCCTGCCAGCAGCCAGGGTGGTGGAGAGGGAGGCAGGTACGTGGGATGGGAGCGTCCAGCCCTGTCAGCAGCAGCCCCAGGCTCAGCCCTACGCGTGGGTCTCACCCTTAGGTACCACGATGTCTTGGGGTTTTGTTGTGGCCAGCATTTTGTCACTGCAGAGTTGAAAGAAAGGGGAGTTTTTATGGTGTAAATTCCACATATCTGCTCTGTGTTTGGGTCAGAACAGTGCTTTTAGAGGAGTTGGTAGCAGCAAGGAGTGGCATTTCCATAGTATGGTCGTTTCTTCACTATTTACCTGCAGCACGCTTCTGGGAAACGAAGGAAAATGGCTGTCAGATTGCATGGGCGCTGGGTTGAACAGGAGCTCACCACCTGCTGCTTTCTTCCCTGCTTATCAGTGTGCTGGCCAAGAAGAGCCTGTTGGATGAGATTATTTCATATATATGTGTGTGTGTGCATGTATGTATATATGTGTGTATATGTATGTATGTGCAGAAGTCTTCAGCTGAGGTGGTATGGTTGGTTACTTTCAGTACACCTGTTGGTGAGAGCTGTCAAACACTGCGTGTTTGCTGGGTATTTGCGGCTATAAAAAGCAGGGAAGAAGTGAAGTTTATGTTGATTAAAAAGCCTCTTTGTTTATTCAGTGGTGATTAGCTTCAGAGCAGTGGCTGGGTTTTGTTTTTAATTTGTACGTTCAGAGTTTCTCATAGAATAGCCAATTAAAGAAAACATACATAACGAACGCTTCCTTTTAAATGTCCTAAAAATAGAGTTTTAGATTGGAAGTGTTATCTCAACTTTAACTACACAGTAGCATAAGCTATAATAATGTGGTAATAGCTGGAGTTGACACAGCAGGTAATGAATCTTCAGCTGGATATGAACTTTATTATCAAATGTATGGTTTCAGCTTGAGTCTGTCTCTTGTTGTCACAAGAGTAACATTTGCATAATTAAATAAATGATCCTAAAACTGTCTGCTCCTGTGTGGCTGTGAAATACAGCGCTTCTTTCTGTCAGTGCTCAGGCTCATACTCATGGATTATTGGAAAATGCATCACAGAAAATTAACATCAAACCTTTGGTCTTTATGAAATAAACAGTAAGCAGATGACTTACGGAACCAACAGCCTGGGTTTTGTTTCTTGTCTCCCTTAATTGAGCTTATCACTAAGTTTTCATTGAAGAGAAGAATTGAAAAGGGTGTTTGAGGGTCTCTTTGCAATGGCTAAAAGAAAAAAAATCGTGGTAAGGGAGGCCGAAGGCGTTAGGTGTTCTTGAAAGCTGGGGGGAGATAAGCTTGTGTTTCTGGGCTTTGTTTACTTTCCGTATTTCATGAAGCAGATTACGCTAAGACTCGTTGCAGCGCATTAACATCAAAAGGCATTTCAAGGGTGTAGCTTCCACTTTCTTCCTCTGTGTGCTGTTTGTTTGTTTTCCCATCCTCTGCCTGTTGTTGCTGATGGCTGCCTTTCTGTATTTTTAATTGAAAATTGCAGTGCAACCCCCGCACTGGTGTGTTCTTGGTACCTTGGCCTGTGCTCCTCAGGCCTTAGGCCTTCAGCGCAGGTGGCGAACCTGCAGTCCTTTTGGTTCTGGAAGGCACAAATTCAATCCTTGATTTCAGCCAAAACAGCACTGGAAGCAAAATAGCAACATAACATCGCTTATTTGTTCTGCTTCCCTTCATTGGAAGGGTGGCTGTGGGCAGCTGCAGCGAGGTATTAGCCCCGGGCCTTCACCTTCGGTGTGCGTTTCTCGCTCTGCAGGCCTTTGGGGGTCTCACAGCCGGTGGAGAGAGTTGAGCTCGCTAGCTTTAATTGCTAATGAAAGATGGCAAAGCACAGGGCATGGTGACTAAAAGCAGGCCTATTACTGAACTGGAAGAGAATGTACGACCCAGAACACACTTGGAATATAATAAAAGACTTTTTCACTCAGAGACCTTCCTAAGGAAGGAGACTGGGATCACATTTTGTACCTCGATGCGAGATATGGATGAATGGATTCATGCTGAATTTCATGAGTTTTCTTAATGGCTAGAAACAGCCATTCAGGGCCTTAAAAAGAGGAAAAGAACTGGCCAGCAAAGGGATGTCAGTGGCATTGATATTCTCCTCCTGTCCTCATCCAGCACCCACCAAAGCCCAGGGAGAAGTTGAGCAGGCTGTGTCGGGGCTGGTGTCACCTGTGAGTTGTTACTCTGGCATTGACGCTTCCCTGGGAGGAATAAAAAGAGAAGGCAGCATTGCTAAAATGCCATATATGTTTTCAAGCAGTGCGTTTCCTTAAACGTATCAACTCTACCATGATATTTTCCAGACATAATAGAATGTCATAGTTCTACCAAAAATCTGTGATTGATTGCCACTATAATGAAAGCCAGTGTACATTGATGTACACATTTTAAACTATTTTTGCCTTTATGCTTTTCTTGTTTAACCTGACATTTCTGATTACTGTATCTAGGTACCTAAATATGTCAAATGTTTATAGTGCGTAAAGGACTTTTTTTTTAAATAGCACAAATCCCATTTAAACCTGGAATTTCTCAAAGATTTTTCTCCATTGTTGGGCATGTTCTGTTCAAAAAAAGAAAAAAATAGTGTTGTGTGGCTTTTGAAAGGAGGACTGATTTATAACAGTAGTCTGATCCTCTTTTTAATCCATTGGCTGAATTCAGTTTGTTCATCCTAAATTTATTTCCCAAGACATAGAGCAAACATTTAGTTGAAAAGTGAGTAGCTTATTCCATTTCCATATGTTCTTAATTGTCCAGTTCCTCTGAGAAAAGACCATTAACTGAACCAAATTGCAGTTTGGATGTGAATTTTTCAGCATGGATCCCTGCCCAAAAGGTGATAAATTAGATGCTAAACTGTCTTTGATAGTGACCTGAGAGATTAACACAAAACTATTTTGAAAACAGAAGGAAAGATTTGTTAGCCAGTCAGCGACTGTCAGTTTTGGGCGTCATAAATTCCTTCAGTACTTGCCTTATGTGAAGCGAATGATGAGAAATGGGAGAATTTCAAGCAAAGTTAACCCTTTGGCATCCCCATAAAACTTAACATTAAACTTAAGCAGCAGTTACGTTGGAATCGTAAGGAAGCCATAAAGCTTCTCTAGCCTGCTGTTTGCTGTTTAGCTTTTTGGTAGCTGTGGTTGGAGCGGGAGCACATGCGGGGCTGGTGGGAATCCGTAAGAGTACAAGAGCTCCCGTCCTGCAGGGGGCTTCAGGTTTCAGATAAAGCAATAACAGAATACAACGGAACAATTAAATCTCAGGTCCTCTGTGGGGCTTGGTTCTTGTGTTCTGATTTTATGCATCAACACAAGTACAGAGAGTTTGCTTTTCTTCCACCATTTTTAACAGCCCTCGAGTTAAATGAGAAGCATTTAGAGTGTTTTGTGCAGCTGCGCTGGATACATTAAATGCACAGACATGCTGGCTGTATTGACCTGAAAAAGGAGAAGATACGCATTCCTGTAATTTCAGCTGCTTTGTGGTCATTAGGCAAATGTCATCATTTTTATGCTTGCATCTGCCATTTGACGGTGACCTTTGGTGAATGCTGCCAGTACCTCTCAGCCGGTTAACGCGTGCTGCCATAGAGCGCAGCACTTCGCTGCCGCATGGCCCCATCACAGCTCCTTTCCCTGTCGCTCATGGGCAGGCTAGCTGTGTCTAGCGTGGGGCCTCCTAATTTCCACTTCTGCTAAATATGCTTTGGAAGATGCTTGCTTAAAAGGAGCTGGATCTTCCAGGATGAACCTGGGAAGAAGCCTGTTTTGAAGGACACTTGTTCTCCATTGTTAAACATTTTTCCCTTTAGCGAAATGTCTCCGCCTTCAAGGGATTTGAAGAGAGCCTGGGCATGACATCGGAGTGGATAATCTTTGCAGCTGCCTTTTTCAGCAAACCTCCGGGGAGAGGGGGGGAGAAGCAAGCGTCTGGGAAGCCAGAAGACAGGATATTTCTTCAGACAAGTTGAGAAATAATCAGGGGCTATGGGAGGCTTCTCGGGATGAGAATGAGAAGGAACAGATGGATTCTGGAGATTACCCAGCGGGATTTAGTGACCATGTCAACGTGGAGGGTGGGGGGGAGGTTATTCAGTTTTACGAAGTGCTCCGTTGCTTTTATTTAAGGCAACCCTAAAACCAGTGACAAGGCTGGTGCTGGGTGATACTTGGGTGCTGCCGATGGTTTATGAGGTTTTGACTAGGTCAGTCTCAAATAACTGTGAAAGCAGTAAAGAAAGGGAAGCTGCTGGCAAGGAAATAGTACCTCTTTAAAACCAACCAACCAACCCACCACACAACAACAACAACTCTCCACTTGAAACGATCACGAGGCAGTTGGGAACTTGCATTTGTTGAATTAAAAAAAAAAAAAAAGAAATATCATCTGTTGTTATTGGGAGATTGTTGGGATTCAAGGCCATTTGTCTTGCAGCTTTTTTTCGGAGTCCCCTTCGTCTGGGCTTACCTCGTTAAAATCACTCTCTTTGTATGTCAGTGTCACGGGCAGGTGTGAGAGCAGCAGGTCTGGAGCAGTGACCCTCACCACGGGTTACCTTAGGTCCCGTGCCACCTTGTCTGCTAAAGCAAAGGAAGGAGAACACAGCTTTCAGATTCCTGAATAGGGCAAAATTTTAATACTTTTATGCATGAGGCACTATTTTTGCATTGACACGGTTTTGTTCTTTTTTTACTTGAAAGAAACAGCTAAATTGAGTTGGGCGTATAAACTTGCTTCTGCAACAGAAGGACCATAAAAAAAAAAAGAACCAACTAGTCAGATTATTTCTGGCCTCCCAAAAAGAATTGAAAATGCTGAATTTTAAGATAGATTTTTTTGGGAAATATGTTTTAGCTGTAATATAGAGCCATATCTATCAAACATTGAACAGAACTATTTTTAGGCTGTCAGCAAAGACATGAAGGACATGGGAAGACACATTTATCCTCTGCTCGCTTCCTGATGACCCTATTCAATATAGTGGGATTCCTACATTTTTTCCTACCTATTTTTAGATGTGTTTTTTTCGTTTGTTTCTTGTTGCTTGGCAAAGGCACTTGAATGAAGAAAATCTCTGCAGAAAAATGATTATAATTATATAGAAGCAAGTGCCTACGGGGTGATGCTAGGAAATGACTTGAAATGCTTGCAAAATAGTTTGAATTGATTGGCTGGATTGGTAAGTTACTCTAAAAGCAAAATGAAGAGAAAATGTAAATAAAATAGGAAAGAGTATTCTCAAAAGGCAGGTAGCATTGATGTCCATTCTGCTCAAAATGGGCTGTAAAAGGCTTGTGGCTCTTTGTATAAATCACGCTCCCTTCAGCTTTGAGAAAGCTTTCAGTGGAGCTTTTGAATCTTAAGCAGGCAAAGCAGTCATATCAGATGTAGACTTCCCTTTTTTTCTTCCTTCTCCATAGGGCAAATAACACGAACCAGATGTAGTAGCACAGGCTGAGCAGACAGCTGTAATCCCCACTGGCTGTGTCACCACTGTTGAGCTTTTTTATTGCATGGCTCATTCTTGTATTTTTCGCAGTTCTTAACGACCCATCTTCTCTGTTGCTGAATGTCATTTTTAATCTACAGGAGCCTCCTTTTGGGTTGTCCGCATATATTTCTGCTTTCAGCTTAGGTGAGAATGTCACATAATAGATGCAACTCATAAGTATTGTGAATTACAGCTTCTCTTGAGACTACAGCTGGATTTATGCTGGATGTGTTTATCAGGTTGACTTTTGCAGTAGGATCAGACAAAATTTTGTGCAGTTTTGATATGGGAACAATGAAATGTTTAGATTTGTTGCTTAAATCCCATCTTGTCTCTAGACACTCTTGCTTTGCAAGCCTCCAGTTGCAGTTGGATTTTATTTATTTTTAATTTCAGCACATGGCATTTTTTGTGTAGAATTGATTTGGAGCAGGTCTCTTTGGTCATATGGCTGACAACTATGTGTGGGATCACTTTTCGTGGCTGCAGTGGCTTTGAATGAGTGTTCCTCTTCCCAACTTCCTTATGTGTTTATTAGCAGTTCCTAAACCCATTGCAATTGCCTATTAAACACTATTCTTCATCTTTACAAACTGCTGGTGCTGCTAAGAAGCTTTCAGGCAATGTAATGAAAGAAAAAGGTTTCCTCTGTTTTAACTTTGAGGATGAACAGATTCTTTGCAGCAAGTACTTAATGATAACCTGGAGGACAACACCAATTTGTTCCTACTTACTATCCCATATTGGTTTCCTGTTCAAATCAAGATTAATTTTGATGGCGTGTCTATTACTGTGTTCTGTTTCCTTCCTCGGCAGTTGAGTTCATATTATCTGTGTCCTTACATTAACCGTTAGGTTCTTATATTGTAGAGTTGACTGGATTTTATGGTGGATTTGGAAACAGTTATGAGTTTCACTGGAAATGTTGCCAGAATTCCTACTTCTCAGATATTGAGCAGAGATGTGAGCACCGTGAGTGATGGACGGATTGTGGAAACTTTGATTTGGGCTGCAATGGCTGGGACAAACTAAAACTCTGGCTTCAGTATTGGTTTATGATTTTATTATGCTTTTGTAATTGAAATGTGATTTCCACCTGAGATATTGAAATGCCTTGATCTTGAAAAATGTTGAAATCAACAGATTCTACCTGGGGGGGAAAAAGGGGGAGCTTTATTCTACTCCAACCTCCCCCTTCCTGCTTCCCAGTCGAGATACCTGCCAGATCCCTCTCGGACTGTCGGCACTCAGCCCCCGGAGTGCCGGCGGGGCAGCAGTGCAGGAGGCAGCTGGCTGCAGCTGTACGGGGCCTGGCCTGGGGCTGCGGTGTGGAGACCAGCCCAGCGTCCCCTTTGTCTCTTGGGATGAGGCATGGTACTGCTGCTGATCTGTCATGGTCTTTGTAGTTCTGGGGCTGGCTGGCGAGACCGCAGCTGTGGCCAAGAGCTGTCGGGGTGGAGGAGATCCACGGGAGGCCCCTCTGTGGCACAAGGGGAGGGGGTCTGCTCGCTCAGGCAGCCTTAGCTCGGAATCGGCTTCCCCTGGTGCCTTGTCAGCTGGTATCTGCTGCCATTCGGGGGCTGTGGCAGACTCATCCATCACTTGTGCTTTTTCTCACTGAGGTGATTGCAGAGATTGTGATAAACTTAATCCAGGGTGGGAAGTCTATTTTGCCTGACATTAGTCAATAAGCCATACGTGTTCGTGTACAGAGGCCTACAGGCTACAGGGGATGATGCGTTAACAAATCCCCAAGTAGGTGGCTAGCCTTAACACTAGCGCATACTTTTTAAACGCCTGGGGAATGTAGCCCCAGACCTCTTCACTGTGGTCAGCTTCTGCCTTCTTCTGTATGGCCCTCACCAGCTGATGCGTTTCTTAGGCCTGCTTTGGGATGGTGCTGTCAGAAGCATGCAGCCCCAAAATACCTCGACTCAAACCCTGCCTCCGTCTTCCTTTACTGTTTCCTGCTGTGATTCCCGTAGTTGTAGGGACTGATGTGCTGACCCCTTGTGCGGGGATGTCTGTTTTGTCAGGGGATCCCTCACGGTGACAGGAGCTGGGGTATCGCAGGGGGCTTGCCCGAGGTCACATCTGCTGGCACTGCCCCTCTGGGATCTGTGCGTCCAGCAGGGCTGGAGGGAGGCCGCGGAGGTTTCCTGCATCTTATCTCGTAGAAATCTCAGCAGAGCTGAGTTCCTGCCTCTCTGGAAGCGATGGTGGGCAGCAGAGGAGGAGGTGGTGAAGGTACTTTGTAGGGACAAACAGGTGTTCCTGCGCCAGGTGACTGCAGCCCGAGGGGACAGAGCATGCCAGGGAAAAGGGAGGGATTACCAGTAACATATTTGTGTATCAAGGAGTTGCCTGAATGTATGAGCTGTCTGCCATGTTGCAAGAGTTTGCTTAAGAAGCCTCTCCTTTCACTAGCTGCTTTGTAAATGCATAAAACAGCAATGTTTGCAAACCAAATGCTTGCAGTTTGCGCAGATCCATATCACACATTAAGCATTCGCCAGGACCACTGACACATGGCTCTCCCAGCAGCCAGCTGGCCACTGCCATATATAAAAGTTTTGGCAAAATTGTAGAAACAGATTTCACTCCGGAAAGAAAGATGCTCTGGCTTGAATGCGTCTGATGAACAAGGTGGAGTCACAGAAACAACACCCAGCGATCATGTCCCCATCTTTCTCCTCTCCTGCATCTCTAGCATTTTTTTAATTATTTTTGAAGATATGGTTGTTAGAGTTATTCTGCAAACTTGCTTCTACATGTAAGTATGAGCTTGATGTGTATTTGTTCTGAGGGTTTTTGAAGGTATGAGCCTTAATGCTACATGATGCTGTGTCTGCGCCCTTTTGGTCCCATATAGCACTGAAAATAAGTCAAATGCGACCTTCAATGAGAAAAAAAGGTAGCTCTCAAAGGGATTGCTAGCGTGAATTTGTGTGGATGTTTTATGTGAGCCTTTGGACCTCTGAAATATGAGTGTTGTTCTGAGATATTGGACTGTGTGCTTTTCTTCTGTTTTGAGCCTGTCTCTGGTGGAGGTAACAGTTGTTCCTACCAGTATATACTGGTATTGTTGGCGTGAGCAGTTATTACTTGGAAAATTGTAAGCCAAAAATAGATAACGCTTGTGTCTGCAAGGGGATTTCTTTCTCTTTCCTACTAATATGTGCAAACACAAGCTGCGTTGTTGTCAGGTAACCTTTTTTCTTTGCGCTGTAGAGAGAATTCATCTCAGGCGCTTCTCAGTGAGCTTTCCGTGTGGCATTTGTGCTGTGAAAAACAGGCCACATCTCACATCCTCTAAGCCAAACCTGACAGCCTTCTGCCACCGATGTGAGGCTGAAAATGTAACCCCTAATCTGAGTGAGGTGATCGCTGCTCGAGAGCAGGCAAGAAGAGGAGAAGGTTGGGGAAAGCTCAGGTGATAATG
The DNA here is from genome assembly GCF_009769625.2 of Cygnus olor. NCBI lineage: Eukaryota > Metazoa > Chordata > Aves > Anseriformes > Anatidae > Cygnus > Cygnus olor. The sequence goes on from NC_049178.1 coordinate 14,368,175, forward strand.
CAGCTCCCAAGGGAACAAGCCCAAATGTCCCCTCTGTGGCTCCGTGTTTGGGGACGGATGTGTTTGGGGGTGAGGCAGGGAGGTGGAAGCAGAGCTGTGTGTGTGAATGTTTCTGGTTGTGTTTCCCCCCCTTTAGCCTGCAAGGTAGAGAAAAATCTCCTCAGGGTCACAGATTCGTTCCTTCTGAGCTTCAGCATCCTCCCCTGTTCTTGGTGGTGCCTCTTCCCCCGCCAACACAGACCTCACCCCATGCGTCCACGGCTCTGGTAGCACCACGCTTCCAGGTGCCCCTTCCCAGCTGTGAAAAGGACTTTGTGCCGCAGTGTTCCTGCTCTCTCCCTCATCACCTACCAGCTGCGCAGTCTGCTGCTGGCCCTGCACCCTGCGCCTTTTTGCTCTTTCTCCCTTAGAGAGGAGGACAGCAGCACATCGCGGCTGCCCGAAGAGCAGCGCTGCTCTCGCGGCCTCGGGCTGCCTGGGGAATTTTAAGCAGGGCTCCTCGGGCAGGCAGCAGACCTGGGCTGACCGTGGGCTGCGTGCTTGGTTGTGCTTTGCTGGGCCGGCTGCCTTGGCAAAGTGCCCCGGGAAGTACCTGGGATTAAAAGATCAAGGAAACTTATTCCATTTCAATTAATCTGCAAAAATACTCCAGGAGCTTAAGTGAGAGGCAGAATCTGATGTCGTAAAAGGATTTCAGGTGATGAGATTCGTGATGCGACAATGTCAGGAGCGTTCCCTGGTACCGGGGAATGTAGGAGCCTCTGTGAAACTGGGAGGGCAGGAGACACGTGGGGGTTCTGCTGTTGTGGGAGCAAGCATCCAGGGACGGGGGGGAGGGAGGAATGGGACCGTCTCTTCTGCCAGTACCCGCGTGTCAGATGAGCTCTGCTGAATCGTTTAACTGCCCTCTGAGCACTCCTGGGGGAATTCAGCATCCCGCTTGGGTGTAATAGCGTTTAGAATTGTTTAAAGAGAGGTTTTTCTGGGTGTGGGATCAGATTCATCTCGTTTTCCCAAGTGTCTTAATATTTTCCTCTAGTTAATATTTAAATAGCCTGCTGATTATTTCTAAGGAAATGAAATTAAACTATTGGTAACGTTGCTGAGGAACAGAGAGAAAGACAGTGTGAGCCAGAATAACTTTTTTTTTTTTTTTTTAAGGCTGGAAACTGTGATTTAAGTTTCAGTGGAAAGCCAACACAGAGGGAACTTTGCAGCTAGCGTCAATTTTGTGATCGTTACTTAACATCGATCTGATATATCTGTTTGTTGCCTGACACCCTCATCTGCTAGGGAGCTGTCTCAGTAGAAACCTGTACGTGTTTTGTGCAGGAACTCATTTATCGGGATGAGGGGAAAAGGCACCGGCTCTCATGTAACCGGTAGGGAAGGCTGCGGTCGGAGGGCAACCAAGTGTGCTCTCCTGCTCGGCTTCTCTCTTCTGGAATCCCCAACTTAAACGAACGGTTGCCCTGTGATTTATTTATTTATTTATTTATTTTCAAACATTAAAGAGGTTTAAAATGAATCTGTTGTAATCCGTGTAGCAAAGCCATTGGGTTGTGTTTTGAATGAAGATCGCTAATCTTTTATCTGTCTGTGCCTTTAGACCACTTTTTTACAGCTGGGATTATCTCTTCGCTGGGTGGCCGGGTCAGTAGTTCATTTCTTGAATCAGTGGCCAAACAGAAAAATAAAGGCAAGGAGGTGGGAGATGGGAATTATATTGGATCGATCCTACAAGAAGAATACAGTTTATTCATGGTGAAATGTAAAGCAAACCAAACGCATTGCAGCTGAAAGGAATATTTTTTTAGAGGGCAGTGGTAATCTTTTTCCAAAGCAAAAAGAATTTTTTCTTCAGAACAAATACTAAAGCATTTAACTTAAGGCTGGTCAAAATGAACATGTGAGCTTTTCAATGTTATTTTTTTTATCTGAAGAAAGCAGATTAGACTAATTTGAATCAGTTTTGTTGGACTCCATTTCAAACTGGCCTTTTTAGGCAAGTACACTCTGTATGTGAACAAAGCCCACGGAGTAACTTGTGCACACCCAGGGCCCAGCCCAGCCTAATGGCAAATCCTGCTACTTTCATCTTCTGCTGAGAATAGACCAACACTTAAAATGGAAGAAAGAAGTTCCAAGTGAAGGCTACAGTGTGGGATAGAGGGATTCAGCAATCCCATGTTTCTAATTGCAGATCAGATGGAGGTGGTTTTGGTAGCAGGGTGGAAATATTACAGTTAAAGGGAACCATCTGTTCCCCCATTAGAAGCAGGGTTGCAAGAAACGCCTGAAATAAGGCATCCGTCACTGTCTGCCAGTGGCTTAACGCAGGCAATGGACAGTGATGAGAGCCAGCCGTGGAGAAGCCCCGCAGAATTTGCTGGCATTTCTTCTGCCTATGAATATGCCTGTTCACAGCGAGGTCAGAGAATAACAGCGCTGTGTTTAGGAAAAGATCACGTATGGGAGGAAATTCTTCTATTAATTGCCATTGAGGTTTTAAAAAACTTGTATCACCTTGATCCAGGAAACCGAGTGGTATTCAATAATCGTAGACTGTGCCCTGGAGAGATGTCTCCAAGAACAGAAGCCAGAAATAATTAAATTTATGGATGACTTTTCTTCTTTTTTTTTTCTTTTTGGTTATGCTACAAGCACAGTAAAAGTTTTATAGGCTTCATAAAGCTGACTGGCACATACCTTTCTTCAAATCTGAAGGATCAGTATATATTATGGTGCTGTGCAGTGATCAATAGTACAATAACACCAGTTATGAAAGGCTGAAGACCCTAAAGATGCACTAATGAGAAAGCAGATTTTGCATCTTAAATGTGAGTTACGCTCCTGCAGCCGGAGTGCTGGTGAAGGGGAACTTTTTTCTCTGCAGTTGGTCTCGCATCATGTCAGACACTAACGCTGAAGACTGAAGCTAAGACCTTAAGTGAAAGGCTGCCGGCAGGCTGCTTTTCAGGATGTTCTCAGCATCGTCGGATTCAGTCAAGGGGGTTGGGGTGAGGCAGTATTTGGTCCCCAGTTCAAGTATTTGGCAAAGCTTTCAGAAGTCGCGTCTCCAAGACATCCCCTGTCCTTGCTGTAGATGCTTGGTCAGAGATGAAGGTTTGCGTCTCCATTGAATAGAGCCGTCCAGGTGGCTAGATCCAAGCTTTCAGTGTGTATGAATAGTGACAGCCCCTTTCCGCAGGACTTGGACCTGTTCTGACTGCAGGTGTGTGGAATGACGTTGGTCGAATTTCAGGAAACTTCTGGAGTGTCAAGATATGTGCTTCGAAGAGGGTTAAACAAAACAGAAGGCAGTAATCCAAAGCCTGGAAGAGGCGCACAAGTGAATTTAACAGTCAGGTTGTCCGTGCTGGCTTGTGTTAAAAATATCGTTTAGAAATTATAATCCTATTAAAACATTTTAGCAGTTGTCAAGATAAGAATTTGCTTTGTTGCAGGCAAACTGTTTTATAAAACGTTTAAAGATTCGGAAAAATGTTAGCTAGCAGGATATTTCTATCTTATCTTATTCCATACCAGGAGGGGACAGTTTCACAGACATCTCGTGTGTGTTGTTTTGATTTGTTTGTTTTAATTGAAATGTTGCATTCTGCCTCTCTATTTTCTATTTTTCTTGCTGAAAAATATTAAACTGAATGATAAGAATAACATACTGCTCATTTCACTAAATTCTCTAACTGAAGCAGTTGCTCAAATGTGAGCTTATTTCTATTCATGAGCAATATCAGTTTTCCTTTGGTGTTTGAATGTACAGTTTGGAGAAAGCTGAGGCTTCCTTGCAGCATATTGCTGCCTTATGAGCCAGCAAACTGTTAGCAGAACAGGTAGTTATTTACTCTCGTGGTCTTTGGGTACTGTGCAGTCCTTTGATGGTAAAATAGGGAGGTAACAAAGTTACTTGGTGACTCTACCAGCCGCTAAGATTTTTGCTTTTTTACTTCTTTCTTTAGTTGAAGTTTTAAAATCCAAATATAAAATAGTTTTTAAAAAAAGTTCTTAATGGGGAAGTGCTGGTTCCAGATGTACTCAGAGGAGATGACAATTCTCCCCGCTGCTAAAGCTGGAGCGAGCATGGGACAGACTTTCAAGTGTCCTCTTCCTACTCTTGTCCCTTACAGACTTCCCTGAAGGGAGAGCATCAACTTCTCTGTGATGGTGAACTATTTCTCATAAAGCTACTGACTTAAATTTAATAGTCCAGTCTGTCCTGATGTTCACAGAATTTTGTGGATTTTATGGCAATTAAGTTGTGTTATCTGCAAAAGGGGTAGATGTAGAGTAACTGGCTTTCTGTGTAGCTCTACTTCTCATGTATTTTTAAGAAGCGTTGTTTATACGGCTAGCATATGAGGCCTATGCATGTGAATACCAACAGGCCGGAGGGAGATCTAAGATTTAAATAATTTTCTAAACACGTGCTAGGAAAGAAAGTGAAAACACCAAATTTGCTTGGATTCTTCGTGGAGCTGTTAAGAAAACACTTTGTCTCCGAAACTGAGAATTAAATGGGTTTGCTGTCTTCCTAGCCCCATTTGGCTTATGTGATATACAGATGGGTATAGATGTAAAATAGGCCTATATACTGCATGCATACATGCACAATAGATACACATGCACATAAACATTTACAATATGCGTTAAACTTCAGATTGATTTAGGCTTAGAGAGAAACCAGGGATATGGATTTTTCGATGCTTTTCGCAGTAGTATTTCTCTATTTGTGTGGAAGCAAATAGCCACTGTAAAAGCAGACTCCACTGGAATAATTAAAAGCAATTAGGTCAGTATGTTTATAAGTAGTCTAACAAAGTGTCTACTGAAAAATAATCAGTGAAATCATGGTAGTCCTGCAGGGGAAACTGTAAAGTGAATGAATACCCAGGGGAGCACCAGTCAGCGAGATGTGCAGTCCTCTAGCACTTAACAAATCAGCTGACAAAGGGGGCTTTGAAAAGAAAATCAATTTAAGTGAAAAGAATACATTTATCAGAGTTTGATTAAATAATGCAAATATATCACAGGGAAAATGGAGGTTTTCACACAGCTGTTTTAAAAGCACCATACATGCCAGTGTCTGTGTAATGGTTGTTCTGAAACACTGGACACACACAGGTATACGCCTGCTGTAGTACATCCCAGGTTTTGGCTTGTGCATCCCTGAGGATCCAGGGTTGCTTTCTTCTTGTTGTTGTTTTTGCTGAGGAGTCCATGCATGGTGTCTGAGAAAAGAAAACCAATTATCAGTGGGCTTAAATCCACAGTTACTGGTGTCTGCACTCCCCAAGGAGACTGTTCTGCCATGTACAAATCAAAAAGGCTGAAAACCCCAGGCATTACAGATTTGCAGAGGTAGGAAAATTAGTAGCTGCAGGGTTAGGCACATAACCCATATAAGAGCTCCTGTATATATTTACAGCCTTCTTCAGTACCTCATTAGTCTTCAAAAGTTTATTTTTTTTTATACCTGGTTCTCATGAGTTTTGTGACCCAGAGAGTTTATTGTAGCAAGGAAATGATGCTCTTTTTTGTTTTATGAGAAATAAATGTTAAATAAATTGAATTTTAATGTTTACTGTGGTCCCGAAGGAAAATAAAACCATTAGCTAATGACCATAATGATGAACAGATTTTATTTAAATTTGGAATAATATCTGATATGCTACGCTATTAATGATGATTCTGTTAAAAAAAAAAAAAAAAAAGCCTGTATAAAGGAATAAGTGTGATTTATGCAAGCAATATGAATTTGAAAGTGGTGTAAAGAATCTGTTCAGACTGGTATTCATTTATATGCAAGTATAGATGCTGAATACAGCTAGCAATGCTTCCTGCTTTGTAAAAACAGAATAGCAAACTACCCTACAGTTATCCATTCCTTTGGCATATCTTTCCCTTAAGTTTACCTGAGCAACAGAAAGGAATTAGTAATCATCAAAATGAGCTTCCAGGAATTAAAATTCGTGGTTTGGCACATCAGAGGTGTTTTTCTATTATTATTGTTATTACTATTGGAGGGATTGCAAAATCTACACTGTAAAATATTTTAAAGTTGTTTAAGGTACATACTATATATAGACTTTCATCACAGAGTAAATCTCCAGTGTTTAATTTTTCTTAAATATTGTTTTCAATTGATGAAAATATGTGCAAGGTTTTTAAAAATAAAAAATACAAGCTGATAGCAAAAAGAAGGCACCTGTATGGTGTCAGTTACCAAAAACCACTCAAAGCTGTTTTCACATGAGTTCTCTTCCCAGACTACCCCCCCCCCCAAAAAAAAAAAAAAAAAAAAAAAAAAAACACACAAAAAGAAACAAACAAAAAAACAACGTATTTACACATTTCCATGGCCGTCAGGGCCTTGAGCCATTACTGTAAGCTGATTCTGGCTATGCTCACTGAAGAAAGAGCTGCAGATCTGGGCTTGGTGCTCCAGCCTTTCGATGGCCTTGCCCCGGTCCCTCAGGCTCAAAACACAAAAATGAGAGCAGATAAGATTAGCAGCATCAAGCGAGCGTTTGCAAAAGTTCCCCTGTGCTGCTCCAGTCCTATTTAAATCTTCGCAGTTGCTCTTGGGGCTTTACGCAGCCTTCATCACTGTTGTAGGCCTCACCTGCGCCGTCAGGGGAGCGAGAACAAGGAACCTGGGTCGTGGGGGCCTCCCAGGGTCCTGGTTAACATCTGGAGCTGCACGTGGAAGGAAATTGCAAGCCATAGAGGCTCTGGAGAGCAGATGGAGCGTGTTTCCCATAGTCTAAGGGGTATCATTATCTTGAAATACAATCAAATTAAATAAAAATTGGCCTACGAGTCTTTTATTGTTTCTAACTTTGGCTGTCCCACCAGTATTTATTCTATAACCACGATTTATGAGAGAATGAGGTGATAGATATATCACCAAATGGGTTGTACTTCATCTTGGTGCTGCTGATCCCAGCCAGATACTGACGATAAATCCCCCCCAAAATTCCCCTTTATGTTTTTTAGCATCAGTGAGGTTGGATGCTCTTTGGAACAAAGCTGGATTGGGGCATGCTTTTTAAGCCTTGTGCCCTCGTGACACCTGGGAGGTAAACCTGCAGCTTCTGCTGGAGCCTCCTGTGCACCGCAGGGAGCGAGCCAGGCTTCCCGAAATGCTGCACGTCTGGAAGGAAGGCCTACCTGTGCCTGCCTTGTTAAGTGCAGGCCATGGCCTGCTGCTGAGCACTGCCATATTCAACACTTAGAAATCTCCTTGGCACGGCCCGCTGCTTAACTAGAGCTGTTCTTATGCCTGCTGACACAGCCCTCTCTGGCGAGGGCAGTGGTGCAGGAAAATGCGTTCCCTGACACGGGCGATGTAGCTGGCTGTGGGACACCGTGTCTCTGGAGTAACAGCCCCATCCTCAAGGGATGGTGGGCTTCTCTTCCTCGCCCTGAGCTTTGGTGGTGCTCCCCATGGGAGCGCTGCAGGGTGAAGCCTCTCCTGGCTCAGCACTTGCATGGAGAATTAATTTTGTGCATCAGTTAAGAAGCTATCTTTTAAGTGACACCCCTGTAAAGAATTACCCTACCCCTGTAGGGGTTGAAAATGTTGCTGTGGTCACGGGTATCCTCTCTAATGTCACCAACAGGTCCTAGACTGTCAGCTGTCCTAGAGGAACTGGCGAACCGCAGTAGGGCTCCCTGCCTCATCCCCTGCGCCATGTCAGGGAGGCAGCCGCCTGAGCACGGACCCTGCCTTTCTGCAAGCGTTTGCATGCATAACCTGGCAAAGAAAGCTCAGCTGTAAGGACTTGTGTTTTAAAACCGAATTAAAATATTGTCATACAGATTAGAATGGAAAAACACACAGCTAGATCTCTAATGTCTCCCCATTGCTGTGTACATTGAATAATTATTATTTTATGAAGATAGTGCATGGTAAATATTTATAAACAAAGGAGGCAAACAGTGAGACCGCAGTGAATAAATAACTATAAATGTATCAAAGTCCTGTTTCAGAACAAACAGAAATCACATTCCTTGCTATAATCAGTATCTCTTTTTTTCCTTGCATGAAGAGTTATACGGTTGTCCGTGTTCGGTTCCCAAGGGATGACATTGGATATATTCTGGCAAAATTTTGGTTTAATATCAAAGTGGTATTCTTGTTCCATGCATAAAAACAAATAATCTCTAAATACAGATCTTTTTTTGGTATAGTAATTACTGCTTCTTCACCAACTATAAGAGCAATTAAGCCTCAACTAATGAGCAGTTTTCTACATTATAGTTATTCTGCTCTATCTTAATAACACTTATCTCATTAAATAGCTTTCTTCCTCCTTCAGAAAAGAAATGTCTAAATTTATTGCGTGTTTTACAGCTACTGGTCAGCAGAGCTTAATCGTTTTATCTTTTGAGGCAATTTAAGTTGCCTTTCTTTTTCTCAGGTGCATCTGGTTCTGTTTACATTTTTTGCCCATTTTAATTTGGCTTCTCCAGCTCGCTTGAGAGCATAAAGCCCTTTACCTGCAGGCCCCAGTGGTGCTTTCATCTGAAACAATGGGACTTACAGCTGCAAGGAAGGCGTTCTGCTCTCAGAGCAGATGCGTGTTAAGTGTGAATTTCATTCTCTGCCTTTTTATCTAACGAATTTAGAGAGCTGATGTTTCAGAAGGTTCGCTTGGCAGCCTCTTTTTTTTTCTTTTTTTTTTTTTTTTGGAATGCTTCCTTCTAATAATTTAAAACACGGTATTTTGAAATATCTGAAGCAGTAGCTACCAAACTAGTGAGGAGCCGTGCATTGTGTGGGTCAGTGGGGAGCCACTCGGAATGGAAATGGCCCAAAGGGGTAAGGCAGCTCTGCCAGGTCTGCTGGTTTTATTGTTAATCTCACACGATTTGGTATTTTTCTTAAAGCCACAGCTGCTGGAGCCTTGGAATGAGAGGAAAATTCATCAGCTTCCACGTAAAAATGTAGCAATGGTTATGGGAGAGGAACTTGAAAATCTGTCCCAAGTATTTCCTTCAGCCTGAAAAAAAAAACAAACTCCTATGACAAGACCCCCCAAAACTCTCTAGCCGTTTTTGGGATCAAATATCGTGATTTTGAGACTAAAATTCATGGTGGGACTTGGGATACAGTAAATGGGGGAGAGAAGTTCTCTGGAGAGGCCCCTTCCTCTTTGGAAGTAGCGCTGGCTCTGTGTGACCCGTGGCCACGGGGAAAACCCTGTGAAGCAGTGGTTTTCATGCAGGAGATGTTTGGCTTGGTTTGCTGAAGGAGCAAACACGCCTCCAAAAAAGAGTGGAGGGGGAATCCTAGTGCTTTGTATTGACCCACGTTGCCACATTGGTAGTCAGTGCTAAATCAACGTGAAAGACAATGTGGTAAATCCTATTGTTATTTAGTTTTCCTTGTTAAAATGCTTGACAGTTTAGAACCGGATTTGTAGAAGCGTTATTAAATAAACTGGCTGTGGCATATTTGCTTTTTGGACCCTGTTTAGCAAAGCACTTAAGTAAATGTGTAATGTGAAGCCCATGAATAATATTATATCTGTGCAATGAATAGAGCGCATAAGTGAGCACTCAGTGTCCGAGGCATGAGGAGCCCTTGAACTGGAACTATTCACACAATTCAAGTTAAACATTTGCTAAAAAGACACTGGATTATTCAGCTATTTAAAGTAAAGCATGTGCTTAAGTACTTTGCTGACTCAGAACCTATAAAAAGAAATGTTCACAAAAACATGCGAATGCTGAAAATGGAAACTCCTCGCCAGCTAACTGATATTGTGTCAGAAACGCAAGCGAGCTGAAGCTGGCTACGAGGCTGTCATCGAATGAGTTAGCGCCGTGCATCTCGCGGCGAAGCTCGGGACTGGGCTTAGCTCTCGAGTACTTGTTGCTGGCTGCCCTGGGTGAGTAGAGCTGGAGCCTCTTGCAGGGTGATAAATCCACCACTTGGTTTGCAAGCCATCATACCACGAGCATTACGCTACATGATGTGCATACTATAAAACGCAAAGCTTCTCTCAGCCACTTAATCGAGGCATAAACTGGAGCTGTGAGGTGAACTCTAGAGGCAGAGTGTGAGTAAGGAAGATCAATAAGATCTGTCTCAGTAACTACTAAATTAATAAACTTCTGTTACTGATTTACTAGCTTCTTTGTATAAGTGGTTACATCCAAAATTTACTTCAAAGTGAGCCCAGCTTGCTTTTTTTGCTGCTGTGAAAACTTGGCAAGACCAGCAGGACCAGAAGATGTGTTATGTGGGCATGTCAGCTAGTATCGGTCACTGGTAGTTTAAAACAAAAAGCAAACAAACAAAACCTCTTTTCTTGCTCAATAGTACAAAGTATGTAGGTGTCATCTAGAATAAAAGCATCCTGAGGCAAAAAGCAATCTACATGGTCACCATTTAGCTTACAAAGCTAATGGAAATGGGTCTGAGCTGAGCACGGGAGGGTGCTTGGCATTTGGGCACCTCTGTGGGCCCCTTTTATTAGCCCAGCTTTTGGTATTGATGGCTTTGGATTCTTTGTTATTTCCCCTGGCCGTTAGATTGTTTGGTATTTGTCAATAAACTCAGGTACGCTGGAGTACTGCCAGGGTCAGTTGCTCAAAAGTAATGAGACCGACCAAAAGAAATCTGGGGGGATTGAAAAAAGGTAGTAATTTTGAGGTTCTTTGCCTTCTGGCTCCTGGACCTTTTTTCTTCTCTGTTTTCAAACTTTGCTCTGAAGACAAGGAGCCTGGAAACTTTCTAGTTTAAAAAGCTGGACATAATTCACTCTCATGAGACCAAGAGTGCAATCTCTCAAGTCTACTGGCTACAGCTTTAATAAAGGCATTAAATTGCCTAAGACATGTTCTATAATTAGGAGGGTTGTATCTAATTACTTATTTTGGTCCATGGTCCCAAACAGGGCTTCTGTAATTACCTTATCATACTCAGGATACTGTAACTCATTCCTATGGATTTGCACTGGCAAGAAATTCCAGTCATGGATCGAAATCTATTTTAAATTTTCTTCAGAACGAAACAAGAACAGAAGGATAGGCTGCTCCTCAAAAAGCTCTTGACTTGTGTGAGATAATAAATAGTGCAGGGATACAGATAAGTGCAACGGTGCGGTGGGGCAGCACTGTGTAGCGTAGTAGGAATTGATCTCAACACAACAGCAAGCTTAATTGGCAGCCAGATTTTTGTAGGTGACGCTATTAAGGATTGACTTAAAGGAAAAAAGAATTTCTGTGAGTATGTGTTAGTGGTTCTCAGCCAGAGAGAATGATAACATGGAAGAAAACACTGAGCTGTGTGCTTTGAGTAACCCTTGGATGGGGAAACTGAAGGCTGACACCATAAGCCAGATGGAAGCTAAAGAAGACATGAAAACAATAATGGGCCATGTAGGGGCTAGAAAAATGATTATATGTGTTTAATGCGGCTTGAATGGAGAAAGCATTCAGGACAGGTCGGAAAAGATGGGACCAGCAAGAGCTGCAGAAGAGGCAGGACTTAGCCACAGCAGTGTTTCAAACATCAGAATGCTGGAGAAAAGGGCCACGCAAACCTCCACTCTCCAGACAGTCTCTCATTCTAGAGGAAACATTCTTCTGTAAGACGAAGTTACACAAAGTATGGTCCAATGATATTCTTCAGACCTGTTTATCTGTCTTTTTGCCTGATCGCCTTTTTTGTTGCTTCAAGTCCGTTGGTAGGTTCCATTGGAGCCAAAGGAAGAAATCTAGGCTTTGGGAAAATATCCCATTTAGGAGGGGACAGTACTCATTTACTCATCTTCGATACAAGGAATGCTCCCTAAAGCAGCAGAGGGATCAGCTTAGGTCCGTTCAGTGTTTCGCGTGGAGTGAAGAGCAATTTCCAGCCCAGTTGACTTCCTCACTGGAAGATGGCTCTGGGCAGTGCGCAACTCTTTACGCCCCGGAGGAAAGCTGTCCAGCCCCAACGGCATTTACCTAGACTTACATATGGGTAAGTCGCCTGAGAAGCATGCATGTCCCTAAAGAGAAGATGCTGTCTACTGAAGGCCTCTTGTAAGCTACTGTTAGAAGGCGAAATAAACCCTGGGCTGGAAACACGATGAGCTGGCGTTAGAAGTAAGCTGCAGGTTGAAACTTAGCGATAAAACACTGAAACAATCTTTAAAACAGAAAACAAATAGTGACTTCTTAAGTCTTGATTTCTTCAATGCTGAACAGTTTTCTGAAAGAGGTGAAGACTGTTTTTAAGGCTCTGTGGAGAGGTAGCGTTCTGAAGTAATGACTTGTGCTCGTCATGTCAGTATGTGCTATCCAACTGTTTCTTCTGGCATGAAAACCTGTTACTTTTTACTGACACTGTGAGTGGGGAAAAGCAAACAAAACCTGAGATCCCATCCCAGCAACACAGCAAGTTTCAGCAGCCTTTTGGAGAAGTCGTAAAGGTTTTCCTTGATATAGTGAACTCTTTACAGACCTGAGTAACTCTCAAAGATACAGGGAGCTATTGAGCTAGATAGTTCGTTTTTGCTGAAAATTAGAAATAACAAAAACTGGTTTCTATTCCGTGCATTAATATTCCTGTCAAGCAAATGGAAATAGTGTTTGAGGAATAGATTGTAACTGAATAACAAGTTAAGGCTCAGAGTAGAGTTAAAGAATGTGTATAAACTATACAGCCAAGAAAAAGATTGGCTCTGTTGGAGGTGGAGTGTGTGGTTCTGCATAACAGGTGAACTGAAAATGATGGGTATGACAGGAGCTATATTTAAATGAGCTGTTGAAAGCAGTGTAAGAATAGAGGAAAATGATATACACAAATCTCAGTGAATTCTGTCCTCCGCAGATCTAATTCTTTTGCCACAAGCAAAAATTGTTGCAACGGAACATGAGGAGCTAACTTCTGTGACTGAGCGAGTAGGAACAACAGTCAGAGTTGGCAAAGGTACATGCCTTCAGGCTCGTGAAAGGAGAAGGAACAAATGTATTCTGGACAAAACTGAGCAGAAGACAACTGTTATTTTCTAGGACTTCAGAAAGATTTTTCCTTGTGTAGAAGGAAACTTAGAGATCACAATTTCCCACGTTCTAGGTCAGTGCAGTTGTAGAACTTCTGAGCAAGAATTTGTCACAGAAGGTCAAAGTTGTGATTAATAATACTGTGAAAGGGTCTTTATTGGAGCCATGTTCCTGCTTTTTCTCAAGTATTTGTTACATACGTTTTGGAGATCCAGGTACTTTTGGTTTAAAGGAAGGCCTCAGACAGTGTAGAGCAGGTGACTAATTGTTTGGTATGACACTGTCCAGACTGCGCTAGCGTGGCGTGAAGCTCACATGGTTCCCAGTCTCTGGTGCTGAGCGAATGTTAAGGTAATTAAGTCTTAGTTTAGAGTGTGTTCAGATCAGAGGAGACTTCCACAAAGTCTCTGGTATCTTTATATTCTCCAGGGAGAATCCTGGTGTTAGCAAAGTCAGTGACAGGCACTGCGCTGTCACTTTGACACTTCATCTCGCACTGCACTGCGGTGGTACTAAGTCAGTTCATGCCGTAACCTCTCATCCTGCAAATAGGTAAGTTCATGAGTAACTTCACTCCAGTTTTACAGCTTGATATTACTGAGAATAGTCAAATATTTTAAGTCACGTTCCTGAGTGGAGTCTTTTTGGTGGAGTGTATAAGTTTCATGTTTTTATTTAGGGAGGTTTCACTGTCGTTGAACTCTAGGCTTAAAATAGCAAATTACCTCTCTTTATTTCATGTAAGTGGAAATGCACTGTTCTTCTGTACATCCAGACACCGGTAATCTCAGTAATGCGGTACTGAAGTGAATCTCCTCTTTACTTTATGTCCCCCCCCCCCCCCGGCCCCCTCTTTTTTTTGTTCTATACTTTATGTATCTTGTTCCAGTCCTTGTTATGTCATACTTTCACAAGGGCCGATCAGGTTCATCTCCATGCTCATCCTTTCAGAGATCACCCTTTACTGTCTGCCAGCTTAAATCCCTAAAGAAGCTTCCTACATGTCGAACAAAACTGGTAAAAGTGATATATTTTTATCTTACTACTCAAGAAGTTCCTGTTGGTACGGGCGGCATGGTGCATGTTAGTGCTGTATCAGAAAGAGCCACATTTCTCCTAAGTAGTGCTTTGTTATGAAGTTCATTTGACTGAAAATATTTTGCATGCTTAACTACCTGCTGGTGAATTTTTCTATGCCAAGTAATGTGTCAGGAGCTAGCAGAGCATAGTAAGTTAATTACTTGTGTGCACACTGTGAAGGAAAAGCAAACAGCAAGGCACCAGTGATACGAAGAATGAGACTTCATTTCAGTCGCCAGAGATTGTGTTGTTAATGAATCCGCTCAATCAGCAGGGAATTGGTAATGTAGATAAGACCAGGTATGGCTGTGTACTGAGATGAAGATTAGTCTCTCAACCAAAACATTGTTTTTACTGAGGGTTTGCTAATATTAAATAGTTTTTCAAAAGCACCAGTGAGATAGAATAACAGCCTGAATAATTATGGCTGTCTTGAAAAGACATGATGATGATGATCTTCTAATGTGTTCTGCAAACACCATATAAATCCAATATCTTACAGATTTCACAGTTAAGCGATGCACTCCGGATTCCATTTTATGGTATATGTTGCCATGGGCTGCCCAAACGCTGCCATGAATAAACGGCACGGGGGAGCGTGTTCAGAGCTGGCTGCATCGGGCTGAGCGGGGCAGGGAGGGCTGTGTGAAAGCACTTGCTTCACTCGCCAGCATCCTCGGTGGCAGTACGTGAAGATGCTGGCATGAAGGGGCAGGTGATGCTTGTATGTGGCTCTGGGGAAGATCCCTTCTGGTGACAAGCTCATAGCCTGCGAGCTGCCCTCTGGGGTGATCTTCCCTAAAGAGATGCTGCAAACAACGCGGTCATGCTATGCTGGAGGAAAGTGCATTTATCCCAGCCTTATATTTTATGCAGCGTTTGCCTGTGCCCCATCAGTACTGCATCCAGCAGTGCTCACCCCGACTCCGTCCGTCACCACAGTCGCTTTGCTGCCAGCTCCCCGTGGCAGCTGGTTTCTCCCCGCAGCAGCTGCTCGGCCGCTCGCATGCGGATCATGCGCCGCAGGCAGCGCCGGCGGGAGGGAAGGGGCTCTGCTGCTGCGGGGCCGGGGGGCGGCTGCTGCTGCTCTCCTCCAGCACTAGTATGCTTCCACCCAGAGCTCATCCAGTAGTGGTGTGATGGTCTGAGATCCATCTTAGGGAAATCAAGTCCTTTCCCTCTTTCCCTCTTTCCCTCTTTCCCTCTTTCCCTCTTTCCCTCTTGGTCACCTAATTGAAAAACTAAAGCTGGCTCTGAAGAGTTTAAGCTATTTAATGTAACATATGGGAAATGGCAGGTATGGAACAAAAATGAGAAAAATGGTTGTAAAATGTTCTGTGCCGTAGCAGATAGCCCTGCTTCTGCAGCTAGAGTACCTCAAGCTGGATGTTACGGCTGCTTATTGTCTTCCTATTTATTCTTACTCCTGATGCTCTTAAATTAATGGTAGAAACATAGACTGAATGTTAATGGTAGTTGAGGCTAGGGTTCATGATGTGTCGTTAAGTAAAAGCTGGCTATCTCCCAGAAACTCTCCCGGGAGCTATTTTACTGGTGCATATTAGTGAAAAGGACAGCTGGATTGAGAAGTCTGTTCTAACAGGGATGCCATTAACAACTTAGTTGGTCAAAAGTTGATTTTCACCTTTAAAAAAAAAGAAAAAAGAGATGTATCATAGCAAAGCCAGTGTTCGTCAAAGTCTAATGAATGATTTCAGGGGCTGCAGCGCTGCCCGTGATGCACTTAAACAATACAGTCCGTATCGTATTGTGGCCGTCTTTGGGTCAGGTTAGGACCAACAACGGATATTGGAAAGCTGAAGGTGACACGTGTTTTAGCAGCGGATGATTTTATCTTCCTGGCTTTTTTTTCTTAGGACACTTTTGTGGTTTTTTTTTTTTTTTTTTTTGTGAATTTTAAACGTGAGCCAAAGCAACGAGTGAAAATCACTTTAGTAGCAGGTTTCTTTTGAAACCAAGAGTACGTTCACTCCACCAGTGCCTCTGGATAGGCTTTATTGATATCAGCCCTCCCTCCCTTTATTCCCTTTCTATATTGCTCTGTGCTCTCTGTGGGTGTTTTATTAACCAGCATCCTGCAAAAATTCAATAAAAATATACAATTTTTTCCTTACTTTCTTCTTCCTTTTCTTTTTTTTTTTCTTTTTCATGCTGGTTCTCAGAGACAGAGCTCTGGGGAAGGCTCCTTTGGTTAGTTATGAGGAACAGATGGGAATCAAGAAAAGGTACTTTCTGTTCCCATACCCACCTAAATTGGAGGTAATTAAGTTACAGTGAGGCATCATTTACGTTAGCAGTTTCTTTGGTGAGATCAAGGCTATTAAGGGTACATGTGAGAAGTAGTAGGATTTCAAGTGTGCGGTGCTTTGAGAAATAATTGGAACTGTGTCTTTCCTAAATGCATTTACAGGCAGCCTGGCACTGAGGTCTGCAGCGGGACAGCTGAGGCTTGCACAGTTACTGTGCTTTTTTTCTTTTTTTTTTTTTTCTTTTTAAATCTCTGCAGCTCTTCTCAAGTTTTGAGCAATCCTTGCAGATGCTCTGATGAGACAGGTGAACTTCTCCCTTTATAAAGCAGGGGAATGAAATGGAGCGTGTTGCTCCTGGTGGTAGGAAGGAGCCAGAGAAGCAAGATGGGAATTTGAGACTTCCTGACTTAAATGTCACGGCTTATTACTGTCACTGTCGTTCAGCATTCATCTCTGGAGCCGCTGGGCTGGTTCAGCAGCGCGGGAGCCTTGATGCTTCAGCCTGGTCTAAGTCAAACTCTCAAACTAGCCAAGATCTCTGGTTCGAAGAAAAAAAATGCTGCCATACAGTGGTTCCTTAGCCCACCGTGGCTGTTCTAGGTTTTCCTCTCGCCTCGCTCCTCCTGCAGCCTGAGGTCTCCCTGCCATGCCAC
This sequence comes from Cygnus olor, assembly GCF_009769625.2. Taxonomy (NCBI): domain Eukaryota; kingdom Metazoa; phylum Chordata; class Aves; order Anseriformes; family Anatidae; genus Cygnus; species Cygnus olor. The sequence goes on from NC_049178.1 coordinate 14,385,201, forward strand.
AGCTTTGGCACACAGCCGCTGCCCGCTTCAGCTGGGTCTGGGTCCTGTGGGGGCCGTCACCGCAGCACGGCCGCTGCCTGCTCGGCCCCTCGCCTCTCCTAGCCTTGGCAAGGGATGCCGTAATTAGCAGCGTGCCGAATTCACATCCTCTTCCCTCCTCTTCTTTCCACAAAGTCTTCTTGAAGCCCCCCGGGCCTCTGTCTGCATCAAACAGCTCCTGGGTGGGAAAGTTTCCTGCCCAGTTTCTTCCTCTTGTTTCCTCTGTTTTATTTTCTGAGAGCTTTTTTCATGCTGTGCTTTCTTCTTGGAGCAGTCCAGATGGGACCGTGATTTACATCGGCATTATATGTGCTCAGGCTCATTCTTCATCTGTTTAATTCCATGAAACACCAGGCTCATTTCTCCTTTTATCTTTGCTATCTGGAAGAATTGGCGGCGTTTCACTCCTGTCCTATGGGACGGATGATTGAGTTTCTGATATAGAGGACGTGCCGGGGGGTTTCCAGCTGAGGGAGATGCCTTCAGAGAAGCGAGGTTGTTACAGGAGGGGGCAGGTCAGCCCAGGAGGGGCTGTTCTCGAGTGTGAGGTGCCGCACGTTGGGTCGCTGCGGCCTTGCCTTACGTGGCTCGGTTATGAGTTTTTGAGCTGTTTGCTGCCCTGTCTGTGGAAGAATGAAGGCCTTCGTCCTTCCTCGCTGCAGTGTTGGGCAGTACAGCGATACGAGTGCGTCTGCTGCCCAGGTCCATCATTGTCCAGCTGTTGCCTGTGAAGGGAAAGGAGGACAGTGACAGGGAGGCCGCCCTGCCAGGGAGGTGGCCTCAGACGGGCCCTGTCCCAGGCACCGCCTGCTGACACCCTGCCTTCCACCCAGCGACATCAGGTGCTGTCATCAGCTACTGCATTGATTCACAGTACATCTTCATCCAGTAATTTCCATTAGGATTTATACTTTTTTAAATTATATTTAAGAAAAAAATCTATTTTTATGTCTCTCCCTCGCCTTCATGGAGTTTTACTCAACTGGTATAGGAAGAGAAGAAAGTTAATTTACAACGTCTTCATATAAATTAATCTTCTGTTTTCTCCTTATAACGTAAGTTATCACCTCGTTTATTATATGCAGCTCAGGGTGAGCGGTTCTAAAAAGGCCACAGACAGTTACGAAATGAATGGTGTGAGATGTCAGATACATTTATTAAAAATGAAAATTATGAAAAACAGAGGATGTAGACGTATATTGTCTCAGTCACTTGCCACCAGCACGCACCTTGTATACCACAATTCATCCTCCCACTCAGTAAGTTCTGCATATTAATCTCATCGATGTTGTTATGCTGTGTTCAATATAATGTAAACATTTTTGAAATATTGGAGGTAAAAAACTCAGCAGCTCATTAGTTGTGTCTATCAAGAGTATGTTGTGTCACACTCCTGAAGAAATCCCAAAATATTTTGCCAGCACAGCTGAAGCTAGTCCCATTTTCACTTTTGCGTGGTGGTACATTATTCAGGTCACAGATGCAAACCTTGAAATGTTTATGGAAAAAACTTGTTTTAAGTAATTGCACTTGCTCCAATTTGTTGTGAACTTCCTGCAACATTTGTCTTAAGGTGCTGAGGTTTCCTGATGTTGCGTATTTATCATACGTTTGTGCTGCTGGCAGGTTGATAGGTACAGCGGGAGCTTCATACAAGATTCATGGCAGCTTCATACTTTTTTGAGGAACAAAATTAGGATCCAGAAAGTATTTGTACGGAAGTGTGGGGATACACAGAAAAAGAAAAAGTGTTTGTGGCTGTGTAATACAGATGTTCACATACCTTCTGAAGAATACAAAGCTTTTGAAAACATACGTTAGAACTCTTTGCAAAAGATAATTAATAGAAGGCTTAATTAAAGAATCCAGCAAGAAACGTGGTATCTGTAGAAACTTAGAAGATGGTGCACCTCACTGTTTTTGGGTTTAAAAGCTGCAGGTGTTGTAGGACAATTTATTTTTAGGAGCGTAGTTTAAAGCCTTTCTTTTTCTTTGCATCAGCCGTGTTTTGGCAGTGAGATGGTATCACTGGTGAAATCAGTTCTGAAGATCAGCTCTGCTTTTAAGGCCCCATGGCTGGATGTTTCTGTAGGTGTGGTGGCACCGGTGCAGAAAGGAGAAGCAGGGCTGGTGCTTCGATGTTGCTGCTAGCAATTGCTCAAAGGTTATCTAAATCCAAACCCTTTTTGTTCTGTCTTCCTGTATTTGTGTATGTTCCAACAACTGCCGGTTAAGATATCCCTTATCAGAAACTGTTCTTGGGAAAAATTTCTTTCAGCATCTTTCAGCTCTCCAAAAACCTGTCCGGGGCTGTTTACGACTCTGACATGTCTTAGGCACTTTTTTCTGCACCGAGTTTGCAGACTGGATGATGCTTATATCTGTCTGGGTCTCAGCGAGCTCTTCAGGACCTTGCTCTTGGTATTCAGTCTCATTTTTCAAGCAGTAATTGGAATTTTCTGCAAGCATGAGTGTCTCATGTTAAACAGAGTGATGACAGAGAATAATAAAATGAAAAGTCCTTTTCCCTCAGGGTAGGAAATCCTGGAATCTTTGTTCAAAACGGCACCGTGAACTCTTAACTACGGGCTCTCTTTCTCCCTCTCTTTGAATTTGGTATGCCATCGTTTTAGAGCAAGACAGTATAATTTCAGCAACTTTTCCCCTAATATAATGATTCAAAAACTTGATTGCTTTCTCTGCAACGGGAAGGCCCCTGAAAGATGCCACTGATTTTTATCAGGGCTTTCGGGGATTTTTATACCTTTACCCCTGCTGCCACATGGTAAATTACTCAGCAAGAGATCAGTCAGTCATTCGAATCATTCTTTCCTGCCTTATATCTAAATGCAGCCTTTAGCCTTCATCCTGCAGGGTTCACTTCATTTCGTCTTCCTAGGAGGAAGCCAGAGGTTAGAGACTGAAGGGAGGCTGACAGTTCAGCTGGGCTGGAGCTGCAGCACACGCCTTGCCTGCTGTCCTCACTCACATGGCGTAAGCACCTTCCTCGCGTGCCTTCCAGGACTTGCTTTTAAACGGCAAAAATGATGAAGTCTTGGTTAATGGCATCAAGTACCAGGTTTGATCTTTTCGTCCCAGATAACAGAGCGAAACCCCAGACCTGAAACTTTTGAAGAATCTTGAAATACTTTTAGTTCCGCAGTGAATTTCCTTGATGTTTGATTATTTTAAACCATTTTTTCCTGTTTGAAAATTCAGCCTGCAAGAGAAGCTCACTGCTTTGTAGTTGAGCAAGGGCACCACTTCCTTGCTCTTTCTCAGTGTTAAAAAGGAGATGTTTTTGTTTACTGATGTTTCTTTTCAGTGTTTCTTGAGATTTGGCTCATGAGGGAGCAGCTCAAGTACGACAGAGACAGGCGGAAATTCTGAGATTCACATCTTCAGCATTACTCAAGTAAATGCTCAGTCGGCTGGGCAGGTCATACCTACCCATCTGTACAACGAAAAGCATTCCTGTTTATCCAGAATCTTGCTGAGAATCCTTCCCATAAAACTTGCAGAAAAGATGCTGGAGGCAACCTGCTTGGGTGGCATCACTAACACAACTGAATACCACTGCCATCCGAGGAGTAACCAAGCCACTGCTTAGCGTGCCTTTAGCCTTATTTTGGGTGAGCTTCCAAACATAATTCCCAACATCCCACATCCTTCTGACCCAGCAAGAAGGGAGCCCTGCCACTTTGTGTGAAACGTGGGCATCCTGCCTCTGATAGAGATTCCCTCCTCTTAGGAGGGTAGCTTCCTTCTGTCAGCGTTAGAAAACAGCCTGCAAGAGAGCAGCAAGAGCCATTTGCATGTGGAGGGAGGACAAAGCAGGGCTAGAAGGGGTGATGGATGTAAGCCTTTCTGCAGCGCCTGTTTCCTTACAGTTCTGTGAATATCTGCCTTGCAGATAATCGTGGATTAATGATCTTGTGCATTAAGATGATGGGATAGGATGTCCTTGTGAAGTGGCCAAGCTAATTTGTTTTAATTGCAGAAGTGTGAGTGGTTTGGGTTGCCGTTGCAATCATGACTGCCATTTTCATTCAGAAATAAAAAGATTAGAGGCATCAAATACATCTAGATTTGTCTGAGATAATGTTGTTTAAAAACTGTTAAAGAATAAAGCACAGAGAAGTTATGTATATATAAAAATTTTAAAAAAATCTGAACTAGCTCTTTGCCCGATAGACTGGGATTTTAAAGTCAAATTTTTGTGCAAATGTTAAAACCATGTAAAATTAAGAAAAACAAATGTTGATTTTTCTGCTTCTTTCCCATCTTGTAAATGAATGATCATAATCAGATTGTTCGTAAATTTCTGATGTGTGTCACACTACATCTGGATGTTGTGTAAAAGCGTGCGGTATACATCAGTCTGTATCAGAGGAGCTGATCCATTAGTTGGGAAATGATTTAAAATCAAGAAAATTGCAGTGGTTTTGATAGAAGAAAGTTTAAACAAAAGCTTTGTGGAAGAAAAATATATTTGATTTTTTTTTTTAAAGTTTTTATGCAAGCTTTAATTAGATTTAGTGGAAATGTTTTTTCATTAATGAAGGCTTCTCATTGTTTAGGTTGTACATAACTAGAAGGAGAAAGGTAATTTTGGATTCTATTTAAAGAGCAGCTTGTGCATTAAAAAAAATACATATATATTAAAGATTCTGCAGTCATTGACTGAAAGATTTTGCGTGAGAAAAGATTGCAGAGTCTTTGGAAGCATCAAGTAAGTTCGGATGAGGATGGATGACAACACCTCTGGCGTTTTGTGCTGCTGAAAGTCCTGGTGTGAGAAGCAGGTGGTCTTGCTGAGGACGGACCCCAGATGCGCTTTTACCCCTCAGAAGCAGGGACCTCTCTCGCCCCTGGTTTCAGCAGAGGTAGGGTCAGCTCCCAGAGACCTGGCTGCAGACCAAAATGAGCTTGTGGGGCTGCCAGCCTCAGGAGATGAGCGAGCTCCGCAGCAGCAGGGCAGGATCTCATCTTGGTGGGGCTGGACTTACTGGGGCTTTAGAGGGTGACCTCCTCCCCACAGCGTTCCCAGCACGTCCCGTTTCGGTGCCGCGCTTGCATCGAGTACTCCAGCTCCAGGACGGGGTGTCGGATGCTCGCCTTCACTTGCGGGTCATCCCACCATTGTGGTGGAAATGTGTTAGTTGTTAGCACAGGTGAGGTCTCTTAGCTTGGTTGGGTTTTGAAAACTGAATTATTTGTCAACCCTTAAAAGGTCAATTCAAATTCATTCCAAATTTTATTTGATGAAAGCCGTAATGCTCGCCATTGGAAAAATGAAATACAAACAGCCATAAGTTATCTGTCTCAGATGGGTAAATGTTACACACGGAACGCAGGGATTTTTTTGCTAGGCTTAAGTGAAACAGAGTCTTTATTTAGTGTCATGTTTTTATTTAAAAGCATTTATTTAAAGTTCTAAAAAACAAAGAATTCAATAAAGCAAGACAGGTGCAACTGCAAATGATTAATGATATAATTCTCGGTACTTTATAAAGTGTCTAACACTGAAGAGATTTATACAGTGCAGAATGGCAATCGTGCTTTGATGGAAGGAATAGGTAATCAATACCTGCAAGCTTAGAAAAAGCGTTCTATTTCCTCCTCTAATGATATAGGGTTTTTTGCAAGGCAAGGATGTCTGGAGCATGAGACACTTGGAAGAAGAATTAATTTGAAATCTGTAGTGGAAGATCAGTTTCAATTAAAACTGCACTTGAATGTCCATGGAAAAAAGCAGGCAGTTAGACTTAAACCGTCTGATGGCTACCAGGGAATAAATGAATCCCACTGCACTGGTCTTGATTACAATTTGTTGAGCTTGTTTTTCCTGCGTTGGAGAGAGAGTTGATTTACTTTGGTCTCAAACTCAAAAATTAAAATTTCCTTCTTTCCTGCCTCCCCCCAGCTGTGCCTTATTCCGCTAATTGTTAAAGCTGGGATGGCCCCAGCCCCGCGCGGCTGGGATGGTGGCGTTGAGGTTGTGGCCTCTATTTCTGTCTAGAATTGCTGCCATAATGGTGTAGGTCATATTGCATGTAACACTTTGCATATCAAAAAGTTCGGAAAGAAATTAATGAAAAGCTCAGCCGTTTATAAAATCCTGTGCTGATTTTAACTAGCAGGTCTCGAACCTTTAAATCAGAGCTTAGCCTTCTGGCTGTAATTTGGGATGTCAGGGCTTGGAGTCACAGCACTGGCACTGAATTGGGGTTTTGAATTGCTGAGAGAGTTTCACTGCATTAGATTTTCCTTTAGCTAATTCAGCATATGGAAACATTTTCTGTATGAAAACTAATACTATCACATGAAGATAGCAGCTAGTATTAGGCTGTTGGTTTTTTTTTGGTAAATTATAGATTTAGAACCAGGTGAAGCCACTGTATTTTTAAAAAGAGATGTATTGCTATATTAAACTAATTCAAACAAGTTAAATTAAAAAAAAGACTTTTTTTTTTTTTTTTTAATAAGCTTGTTTAAGTGACACAAAGGCCTAAAAGCCTTTTTGAAGTCTGGGCAGTGAAAAACTGTATTTCAGCAAGAGTTAATCCAGGTACCTAAGTCACTTGAGGTTTTAACTCAATAAGATGTTTTGCTTGCTTGTTTACCCTTATGGCTTATTTTATTCTTTCGACAAGACAGTTTTCACTGCAAATTGGTTGAGAGCTGGCTACACTTAAAAATAAAAATGATAATGATAATGATAAGAAGAATCATAAAAAAAAGCCTTTGTGACAAGATGCATGGAGGTAACCCTGCAATGCCTGTTAAAATAAATCAGCTTATTCAAAAATAAGATCTCCCCATTGGTTAAGAGGTCACCAAAATACTAAAAAAAATAATAAAAAAAATTGAGTGCACAGCTTTTGAAACCACAGCTGAAACCATTGCGATAGCCTCTGTGAGCAGAGTGCTTTTGAAAAGCTCACCATATGTTTATAACAAAGCCCAAAAAAATGAGAGCTGGCAGGTTTGATGATTGTGTGCAGGACTAAACATTCTAAAACAAATTCCTAAATTTCATGGAGTAAATGCAAGGTTATACGGTAAGTAAATCTGAATTGCCAGTTAATTCACTGCAAAACAATTAATAAGAGCATCCTGATTCAGGGAAAAAAAAAAATCTACAAGTGGAACATATTTAGGTTTCCCAATGTAGGGCTTTTTAATAATTTTGTTCTCCTTAGTTGTGGTACATTGGGAAATTAACTAAAAGTGGCTTTTGCTGACAATACAAGTTGAACAATGAGATAAACAAAACAGATTCTTTAACCTGGGCAGGTGATGTAAATGACTTTTAAAGGATGGTGCAATTTTGCTTAATTGTAGATTAAAATGAAACACTTTGATGTTGTTTTCGTTACCATAGAGTGTTTGCATATGATGGGTAATGCACAAAATCTTGCTGGTGATTAAGTGTCCTGCATCAGCCCAAGGGAAGATAGGAAAAATGCATTTTGCAACTAGACACGTTAAAACCCAGGGGCCAAAGAAACGGGCCTTCCCAACTGCTGTGTTTGGATGGCACTAATTGAATTTACATATGTTGCTCAGATGTAAGGGTAATAAATGCATATGGGCGCATCATTTGCTGCTGTATGCTACAGAGCAGACATGCTGACTGTGTAGTTCAGAGGTACAGAACAGGTGTGACATCGGAGGTCTCAGGAGACTGGAGTTTGGCTCCGGGTTGTAACTTGGTTTGGTAGAAGAGCTTGGGTAAATTGCTTCCCTCAGCTCATCGCTTTCCCTGTCTTTACATGAGAATAAGGGTGCTGATCCCTGCTGTAAAGCACTTAAAGAACTGTGAGGGAACAGTGCTTTGCAAGAACTCTGTGCTGTTACTTCAGGAGCGTGGACAACTATTTGCACTCACAGGAACACAATCTCTTAGTCTCTGTTAATGCAATTTAAGAGCTGGGGAGGGAGGTTGTAAGAAAATTTTGAAACTCACTGGAGATCCTCCTCTGTGTGCTGTTGAGGCCCCTGGTGTTGTATTGCTTCTAGAGGTGGTCTGTGGTGGGGACGGCAAGGGCTTTGTCTGAAACCTTTTATTTCCACGGGGTATTTTTATTGACTGTTCTTGCTGGAGAGCCTTGTAGAATGGGCATGGTGGGTTCGGGTTGTGGCAGCTTGAGCTGTGGTCTGTGATACCACCTCTCGCAGCTCCACCACCACACCGTGACAGACCATGACCTTCTCCTTTACTGCTAATACTTGACTTGTTTCGAGAGAGTAGCTTACATCAGGTGAGAACAGACTGTGCTAATAAGCAAAACAGAAAACTCATGTAAGAACAATAAAAGGAAGAGTATTTTCCTGATCAATTATTGCTGTCTTTATTTCCTCCATCAAGAGTTTGCGTTTTATACTTACTTGCGTTCTTCAAATTTACTAATATGCCCTTTGGTTTAAATCTTTATTTTCATCTTTTCTGATTTCAAAACCACCCAAATAAATGAGATCATTAATAAAGATCATATTATCTAAGCAGAGTATTGCACAAATGCAAGTTAATGCATAGCTGGTACATTATGTATCTCATGTAAAAAGGTAAATATATACTAATATATCATGGCTGAAGCTTTAGGAAAGTTCCTGTAAAACCATGCTAATTCATAACATATGCATGAAGAACTTGGGAATTGCAGATAGTTTTATAGAATAGTAATTAAAAAAAAAAAAAAAAGACCATTGTTCTTTACTGCTAGAGGCAAAGTTTGAGTACGGCATGAAGCTAATGGATTTCGATCTCTTCATACGTTTACAAGTCTTAACCTTTTTCAAATGTGGGAAGTGTAACAGCAGTGGTGTTACCTGGGGAGCTTAAGTTCTTCATCCTCTTTCTTAAGCATTATCCAGAACTGCTGAGCCACTGGAATATTAATTTACATTGGTATTTTTTAACAGGTACCTATGGTCCCGAGCACTGGGTTACTTCTAGTGAGAAGTGCGGAGGGTCTCACCAGTCTCCCATAGACATCGTAGACCATCAGGCTCACGTCGGAGACGAGTACCAAGAACTGCAGCTTGATGGTTTTGACAATGAATCTTCTAACAAGACTTGGATGAAAAACACAGGAAAAACGGGTATGTTCTTTTCTGTTTGTCTCCATAGCGTGCCTGCAGTCAATTAAAAATTCAAGCCATGTTTCACCCTCCTCGTTTTTCATTGTTCTGTTGTTTGGGGTTTGCTTTTTTTTTTTTTTTTTAATATAATTTTCCAGCAGCAGCCTCCTATCTCTGCCTTTGCATTCTGTGCAAAGCTAGTTCTGCAGATTTTAAGGTTTGGTTTTTTAAAAAAATTTTTTAGGCTCTCAATATAAAATAATTCTCTTGGTAGTCAGTTGTTCCTCAGAATAAAAGGCTGTATAAGAGTTTCAAGGTGTAACCTTGAATTATCAGCTTTGGGGAGGCTGTAACATCTAATCCAAAAGAATGCTGAGATGCAAGGCTCAGACTTTTGTAGGAAAGGAGAAGTCTTAGAAATTGGGATGTTTTAGAGAAGAAAGAGCAATAACTGCTCAAAGTAGTGGGAGCTTATTAATGTGTTTCTGATATGATTATAGCACTGTGTTCTTCACTGAACTGAATCCTCTTCTGCCCTGTCTGCTCTGGCTTTCAGAGAAAAGAACAGTCAGAGTACTGCTTATTTTTACCAAAACAGTTCACCAAAAGGTCAAGGTTGATTTATATGCAAAACTGCATGCATTTGATTACTCTTTAATTCTAAAAACGTAAAAAGCAGAAATTACAAGGCCACCCTCTTCATTTGACAAGGTCAAATATTTTTAGGGAATTGGATTAAACTGCTAATTAATTCAATTTTATTTATTGGAAGTATATTTTTATCTTTATTAACATTCGACATGTGTGTCTATAGTGCTTTAGGTAACAGGTTCCTAGTCAGAAGGTCTGTTAGCAAAACCCAGGGCATGTACCTGCTCCGGGAGTGTGCAACGCAGTTGCACACGGAACCTGACCTCAGATACGCCCATGGCTTCCAGGGGACTTTGGGTGCGAGCCACAACCTGGAGTCCACAAGATGCCTTAGATCCTGTTCCAGCAATTCAGGGATGTAGTGGGAGTTGGGAGTTATTGCTCCCCAGATGAGATGGAGTGACAGGCTGTGATCCTGTTTGCTTTTACCACAAAGCAAATCTAGTTAATGTAAACCACCATCAAGCATAGCTTGGGTTTTTGATGCATTACTGAGTTTTTTTTCAGCTTCACTAAGAAATGCTCCTGTTTGCTTTGAAATTCTGAGTTTGTTGCCCTTTGTAACAAAATGAGGTTCGGGGAAGGCTGAATGCTGTGGAAATTTGGTGCTTAATTAATCTATTCATGTTATGCACCCTGCTCTTTTGGTCACAAAGGAGTGTTTGTAGTAACCAGCAATAAATATAATTAGAAATACCAAGAAAAAAGGATGGTGCTCTTCTTCTAAGAAAGATGCTAATGCTATACTGCATGTATAATAGGAACATATTGCTGCACATATAATAGGAAACCATGTTGAACCGAAACGTGCCAGCGAATTTTCCAGTCTCCACGCAATTGGCAGTGAAAGCTGTATCTTTGGTCTCCTCTGCTGGGTGATTTTAGCACTGCTGCTCTACTTGATTTTTTCACCCATTGGGGTATGGATTTTTGCTGACAAGTTATTGCTTCTCAGGGCAACAGTAACTGTCATTTTTCTTGGGTAACTTACAATCTTTTACTGGTAACAGGAAGACTTTCTTTGCCTTGCTGTCATCTGTGATTTCTGCTGCTAAGCGCTTAACTCCTCCCTTACTTTATCAAGTTCCATTCCCTTTCTTGGTTTTCTGACCTTTTGAAGAAACTTGTCTGGGATTAATTTTTTAAAATGGTAAGTGGTAGAGCAGCAAACCAAGTAGGATGTTTTGGCTTATGGGTAGAAAGTAGAGGCAGGTTGTGCCATAAATTGCGATGCATTTTGGCAGCAAAGTCTTGGAGCAGATGGCCACGTGAGACCTTCATATTGCAGACTGACAGAGATAGTAAACTAAATAACTGTTTAAGCAATAGTGATGGATGTAGAGGGCATTTCTCAGCAATTAATGACTGGTTAAAAGACACCAGGGTCCACGGGAAAGCCAAAGGCCCTTAACCTTGATGCTCATTAACTGGCAGGAAATGTGTTGCTTGGGTTATTGTTATTGCTATTGGACTAGTATTTTTTAATATTTTTTTTAGGACAGAACAATTACTTATTTTTATGCTGTGAAATGTTAAAAGGCAAAGAGGTTACTGCTCTTTAGATCTGTTGTGTTCTTTTCCCCCCATATCAGGTAAAGGACAGACAATGTACAGAAAACAGAGCTTCATTCAGAAAATGAAAATGGATTCGTTATGCCTCTGCCTTAACTAGAAATGCTTTTGTGCATGATTATGCTGGCAAAGGCACTAATGTGGGTTTGATTTCATCACTGAAGTAGCTGGTTCCCAAGTGGTAAGGATCACTTGGAGAGTATAAGCACATTTCCTAGTTACTTTTGCTTTATATCAGGCCTGAGGCTGACAGGGATTCCACAGGCCCAACCTGCCCTGAGGCCGCAGAGCAGCTGTGGGAGCAGGCCTCTTGCCAGCATTACACAGACACTGCCACTTTACCCCTCCTTAGATCACTTCAAACTTCTAAAAACACTGGCCACTTAGAGAAAACTACCAAAACTTCTGCCAGAGGTGTGTTTCTGTTAAGTACTCTGCAGGTGTGGCGTATATATCTGTCCAGCTGCCCTGCTTAGGAAGGGGGAAGAGCTGCTTTGTATCCAGGATGGGTTTTTCCCTCAGGAAGGTGACAGACACACAGCGCCAGGCCTGATCTTGCAAATGGCATCACACAATTGTGATCCTGGTAGTTGTGCACCACCTCCTTTGGTTTTGAAATCTAAATTATACAGTATTTTAAGCTGAGTAGGTGCGGGGGATTGATTCTTTGGTGTGCACTCTGAGTAAATTACTGGATAAACGCAGAGGCTCCTGAAGCCCACCGACATGGTGTTTGGTTGTTCCAGCCCTGAAAACCAGAAGTCGTGTGGAGGGGAGGGAAGGGAAGCCCCCAGATCACTGGAAATAAGGAAATGCTGCTAAAATAGGAAGGTGATGGGAACATGTGTTGTACAGCTCAGCAGTGTAAGAAATACTGTAAAATGAACAATTAGATGAACATTTCAGATTGTACATCCTCCTAATTATCCTTTTAATTATTCATCTAAAACAAGTAAAATGACCCCTGACAGAGCCATAAATGATTTAGGAACTATCAAATATTTATTAGATGCAACTGAATCCCCACAGAGATTTTTATCAGATGCACACAAATCTGCTTTCGTGTATTCCTCATCTCCTAGAATTTTGTCTGTGGAATTTCTAACCAGTTGGGTGAGATTTTTGGTATCTAAAACACTGCCGAGCTCACTGAGATTTTCTTAAGAGAAGAAGAGAGCAGTAGTGCTTCTAGCCGCTTGTGTTTCAGTAAGGATACATTGGTATCCTGGCTGACACAAACAGCAACCTACAGCCAGTCCCACACCACCGGTCTTCCTACACAAATACTTTGATGCAGAGAAACCAGAAATCATGGAAAAGAAGAGCTCCGTGATGTCACTGGCACAGTTTAGAAACATCTGAACATCTCATGCAATTCAACATTTAGGTGGTTTTAACATAACCAATGTAATGTTTAGATGTCTCTTAATTGCACACTTGCACCTGAGATGAGGCTGCTTTAGCCAACTGCCTGTACTCACATGGAGAGCAGCCCTGGTGTGGCAGAAAGCCTAGCCTGCAGCAACAGCCTGCCAGTGATTCACCAACAGAGGAATAACTTCTATTTCACAACTACCCTTTTAGTTTTTTCAGCAGTGAATAAAATCCTCCCTGTTACATAATAAAAATGGATTTATATTAATGTTCCTGTTGTGATGACACAGTTGGATTGAGAACAGAGAGAAATCCTTGTGTGTTAAGCTTTTCCCATTGGGGGAAAAAAAAAAAAAAACACAAAACTTTAATCACAGGATTCTGGGCACAGCAAGTGGTGGTCTGCAATCGCTTTTACAAGAACAAAATGCTAATTTTAGTTTTGTTTTTAAGCACTAGTTTTGCAAGGGATGAGAAGAAATGATTTTATAAGGAGTCATTATTAGGAATTGTGAATGTTAAAAATGGGAAATGCTAGAAAGAAAGGTGATCTTGTAGTGAGAGCAACAGACATGGATGTTGGAAAGCTGGATTTAGTTGATAGTGGGACCACCCCTGTAACATGTACTGTCTTCCACCGTATGACTTTGCCCTCTGTTTGGACATCAAACTTTTATTGTTATAAAGGCTTTTGGAAATAAAAAGAAAATACAAAGGAGATCCGTTTGACCCTTATTGAATCACATAATAATAATGTCAGAGTTACTGTAATAAAACCCAGCTCTTATGGAGGGCTTTGCATGAGTGGTTCTCAAAAAAAGTTATTGTCACTCTCCCAGTTTTACAGAAGGGAGAAGCAGGGAGCTTAAGGAACGTACCTGACATATCCAGCAGTAGAGGTGGGACAGGGCACAGGGGCACAGGCTTTTTTTTTTTTTTTTTTTTTTCCCTGATAACATAGAGGGAATCCAACAAACAGAGGATTGAACTGGTGATCCGCAGACTTTAGTGAATTGCAAGGCCAAGAAACATGGTTGGTCGTTAGTCCCTGCGACCACATTAAATAGTTCTTAATGAAGTTTGCCATTTAAATTTTAAACAATGTCCAACAAGGAGGCCAAAAAGTCCTTGAGAAGTTTGGCCTTTGTGATTTTCTGTAGACTATGTAGTTTCATAATCACTTCCTTAATTAGCCAGTATTACTTGGAGCCTTTCTTTTTTTTAAAACCAATCCCTGTAAAGAGAAAAATGATGACCTCACTTTTTATTTGCATCAGAAGAAGTATTGTAGTATAATGAGTAAAAACTGTAAATGCTTCAAAAAATTGTGCTAAGAACATCCTTCTCCTTGTTCTGTGTGTGCAGTTGCTATCCTGCTGAAGGACGATTATTTTGTCAGTGGTGCCGGGCTGCCGGGCAGATTCAAGGCAGAGAAGGTGGAGTTCCACTGGGGTCAAAGCAATGGATCAGCAGGCTCTGAGCACAGCATCAATGGCAAGAGGTTCCCTGTTGAGGTGAGTGGAAAGACATGTGCTTATGTTCTCGAAAAAATAAAATCAGAATGTATTGCAGTAGTTTGAGATGACTGTGAAATAGGGCAATGTTTCCTTCAGTGAACATATCACTTTCAAGGCCCTTCCGGCCCTCGCAGCACTCTATCTATCATCTCTTATGTGCTTTTGCAATGTCAGCTCTGAGCTCTGCTTTGCTAGCGTTGCCAGCTTTTGCGTCCCATGGGCTAAGTTTCAAACAGTCACTTTTCTGGCTTCTCCCATAAGCTTTTCATGTGTGGGAGGATCTTCTTGCAAATATCCGCAAAGTGACCTCATTGTCCTTCAAATCTTCTCTTTCCCATGATGCTTACAAACAAATAGCTAGCAGCGGTTTGGGAGCCATTGTGCTGAGACTGCCGTCTTTCATCGGCATTGCTTCCTTCCGTGCGTACGGCCTCTGCCTACCTGTGTTCAGCTGCAGCCCCTTGCCTTGTGCTAGCAGGGCGTCTCAAGGAGCTGCACAAACAGCTGTGCGTTTGCTTTGCTTGTGCAGGAGCCAGCCAGACCCGAGCCAGCCATGCAGCTAGCACGGCAGAATGCTGTGCCACAGCAGGAGCAAGGTATCGCCTGGGGCACAGCACCCTGTGAAAGCAGCCGTGTTCAGGGCACGGGGCTGGGCAGCCATCGGCAGCTGAGTGCAAAGATGCGTCTTCAGACGGCAGGGAGAGTCCTTGGGCTGCTGGGGAGCACAGTGCAGTTGGGTCTGATAGCCCCAGGTCTGTCTGTGGGCAGTACAATGTCGTCTTTGTCAACGGAGTTTGTCAATGCTTTTCACTTTGTATTCAAGGGTTTTGCATAGTGAAATAAAACAGGTGTTATCTGGAATTACCTTTTCTTGTTGGTAATCAGATGCATGCTTTCATATCAGGTTGCGTCCTGGTGTGGCATGTGGATGTGAGCAGCTTGTGGGGTCCTGTGCTTGCCCAGAAAGCTCACATGCGGACAGAAGTGGTTTTCTTGTCAACTGGGTCTTGCAGGAACTTAATTCAGGCCCCAACTTGCCATAATGAATCACATGTCACTTTAGCCAAGTCACTTTTTCAGAGGGTGGGAATGGGCTCCCAAAGTGCAAAGGAAGGTTGTAATAGACCTGACCAAAAAAAAAAAATCATTGTTTGCATCTGTCTGCTCCAACTGCCCCGCCACATGAATTAGAAAAATTGTTTTACCTACCAGTAATACCTGAAGCTATAGGTTGGATGGTCAGAGGCAGAGATTTGTTTGTTTATTAATTTATCGCAAACTTTTTCCAACAGCTTCTGGTTTGACGAAGCTGTGATTTCTCACGACGGGCCACCCTGAACACACAGAGCAAAGGCCTCTCATGCTTCCCTCTCTGTCTCAATTGTCAGTGCTGGTATTCATTAGGACTGTTTTGGGGAGCCAGAAGGAACACTCAGGAAGTCTGCAAAGCCGGTCAACGCCTCTTTTGAAATTTCAGGGAGGGGAGATGGTAAAGGATCCTTGGCCTTCTTGGTAGTGTCAGAAATAGTATTTCGACTTCACAAACCCTTGCTTATGATGCCAAGGTTATTTGATACTGGCTTGATAAATGGATGTTATTTTACTTTGAAAAAAAAGAAAATTCTTAAGAAATATTTTTCATTTTCTTTAAATATTCTTTATTTTCTTTTCAACTGGTTGGAATACTAATTTTGTCATCTTTAAATATTTTTTTTTGAAAAAGAAGAATCTGCCTTTCTGAATTTCATTACTGTTTATGAATGCTGTGCAAAATAATTTGCTATATCGAATAGGTTTAGTGTTAATCCTAATAACGAAAATGTAGTTTTCCAAGTGATTTGTATTCATTGCAATGACATGAGCCTCTGATCTCTGACCTTTCTGAATATGAATGCATTAGCAGAATTCCCACAGTCTTTCCTTTACTATTTTTTAAAAGAAGAGCAGTTTCTAAAACAAGTCTGTCCCCGTTGTTTTGCTATGTACCACCTACGCAAGATTTCCAAATGTTGATCCACTTTATTAAATCATGTGCTGAAAAGGATTTTCATGGATGGATTTTAAAGGATGCTCAAAATAACCAGAATTTCTAAGGTGATGAAACTGTGTTCCTCTTGCCGATACATGCAAAAGCAGTCCATACAATTGAGATTTTACATCTCAAAGAGTAACTGTACATGTATGTGTGGTGGAGCTTTTAATTTGTAATGCTAATTGTAGTTCAGCATGCAACTGTCTGATGCAACCCTTACAGCCTGATGCTGGGAGGTCTGTGCCAGAAATACTGTACTTCCTTTGAGAAATGACATTCTGAGACATTTTGAAGGAAGGCTGGAGAAAGGATAAATAAATAAATCCCATCCAACAGAAACCAAAGCCCAAATCTTTTTGATTGTTCTGGATCCCTGGACACAGGTAAAGGTTTTAAGGAGCGTGTGCAGGTATTGGCACTCCAGGCCTGCAACAGTTACAGTGGTGATGCAGTTGAAAGCAAACATTTTCAGAGTCTAATTGGGAAACCAGATGTGGACTATGCAAAGCGCATTAGTTTCAAAGCACATCCCACGGGAACGCAGATAGATCAGCGTCATCCATAGACTTTGCTCTGTACACATGAAGTTTAGATGTTTTTTTCCTCTGGGAAACGAAGTGCTTGCTGGTAGTCTTTTTTCTTGAAGAGGATGCAGAAACTAATTAGAAATGTCAGATATAATACAGAGCATTATTGTTTGACCATGTTGTTTGGTTTTTATTATTACAACTAATGTGTCAGATGGTAAGGCTGTCTACGTTAATTGGTTTCCTTCATTGAAGCCCATCTGGATCATATTTTTTTGTGATTTATATGTTAGATTAGTTGGTAAGATATATGAGAATGTCCTTTTGTTTCCTACTTTAAAGGCATGTTGGATCAAAGGCGTATTATCTTGCAGTACTTTTATGCATATGCAGCATATTGTGATTCCTTTTCAAACCATGGCATATGTAATGGTATTCTAAATGGTTTCCTTCATTATGTGGTCTCAATTACTTATTTATTGATCAGATTTTCCTTGATGATCCTTATGAAGCCATTATAAGTTTGGCTTTCTCTGAAGTATCAATCAGGAACAGAGATGTCCATGTGTCTCAAACTTTTGTCCACGGCCAGGTGCCAGTTCATGATACCATCGCTGGTCAGCATTGGCTTGAAGCTTCCTTTTTCCTCCTTCTTGCCATTTCAGCGTCATCATTGGTGAACTCAGTAAAGCTAGTGCTGCGATGCTGAAGATTAAAGCGATACCATTAGCGCGTTGCTGGGCGAGTGGAGTGCAAAACCTAATGAGGATGTGGGCTCTGTGCCAGTTTAGAAAAAGTCTCTCTCCTTTTTTCTTGAAGTCAAGAAAAGTTTTTGACATTGCAGTTTCTAAATTTTAATGAATTGCTGACTCCTTTGTATTTTGTTATTGTTCTTCTCCATTATAATTGCTCAGGTTTTCTTTTTCTTTCTGAAGTAGAAGCGGTATAAATGAACATGCAAACGCTAGAAACCATTTAAATGGCGAAGTGACAGAATTACAATAAAGAAGAAGAGCTTCCCTCAGGCCAGGAGAGAACCCAGGTTCCCCTCATTAGAGCCAAGAGGAGTAATTGCAGACTTTAATCTCCAGCGTCACCGTGCCGGTTACCAGCCCTGCCTGCACCGAGCTTGCGGCGGGCAGGGCTCGCCGTGCGGGCTCCCTGCCGGGAGGGAAACCCAGCGCTCAGAGCTGCACAGGCAGGCAAACAGCTGACGTGGCAGTGCTGTGCTGGCGGAGTTCACTACCACCATCCCAGCATAACTGTGATTTTGAGCTGCTTCGCACTCATTTTTATGCAAAATGCTGATTATTTCTGTGAAGAGCAGAAATCAGAAGAGTGATTTTAATCATGACTGTGTTAATTTGATGTGAGCTTTGGCTGTTTATGAGCTTTCTCTTTAATGGCGCTAATTGTCAGTTATAATGTGAACACCATTATACAGTAATATACAGTAATTTATTTAGTAAATGAGAATCTTATTCCAAGGACCATACTGCAATATGCCATAGAGACCTCATCCCTTTAATCTTACATGAACAAACTTGCACTGTCTAGGCCAAATTGGTAATAGGAGCATCAACTTGGCTTCTGAAATAGCGATGTGATTTTGTACCCACAAGCACCAGCATGTGTGTTTTTGGAGAACTCTAGTTCTCCACTTAAAACAAAAAGCAACAAAAAACAAACAAACAAAAACAAACAAAACAAAATCAAAAAAGTAATCATTTTTACTACCAAAAATAAAAAACAACCCACAAAGCATTCCAGTAGAAAATGAAGAGGTAGCACCCTTTCATGTTGATTAATGAGCTTTTATGTTATGTTGATTGATTCATTTCATGAAATTATTATTATAAACAATCTTCTGCATTAACAATTCTCGCTGCTCTTTAAGCATGTTCCTTAGAAGAATTTCCATGTTCTAGTGGTATCTTTGTTCTCGCTCCTTCTTTGATTTTCTTCCTTTTCCCTTTGAGTTATACATACTAACTTCAGCATTGTCTGGATCTACAGCTAGTTGCTCTAATTTGAATGCTCAGATCTCCTTGCCAAAGGTTATCACCGTTCATTATCCTACCTCTCATTGTAACACTTAAATTCTCATGTTTGATTGTCTGCTGTGATAATGTAAATGTCGTTAATGTAGAAGAAAAGTCATGAGTGGTTGAGGCTGGAAGGGAACCTGTGGAGATCATCTGGTCCAACCCTCCTGTTCAAGCAGGGTCACCCAGAGCACGTTGCACAGGATCGCATCCAGGCAGGTTTTGAATATCCCCAGAGAAGGAGACTGCACACTCTCTTTGGGCAACCTGTTCCAGCTCTCTGTCACCTTCACAGTAAAGACTGGACCCAGTACTGACCTCTGGGGGACACAGAGCTACAGGCCTCCAACTAGATTCTGCACCACCGACCACAACCCACCGAGCCCTGCCCTTCAGCCAGTTCTCAGCCCACCTCACTGTCCACTCATCTGTATCACGCTCCCTGAGCTTGCCAATGAGGATGTTGTGGGGGACAGTGTTGAATGTCTTGCTGAAGTCAAGGTAGACAACATCTACTGCTCTCTCCTCATCTACCCATGTAGATGATACCCGGTGCCCAAAAGCCTTTATTACAGGGTATAAACCGAGACTAGCTCATATTTTTGGGGTGTATCCTGGCTGCTAGGTCTTCCTATCATCCCTGGAGTGTCATCTACAGTATTTGTCTGGGCTTTTGTCCATCTGAGGATGGCAGGGGATATTTACTATTTAATGTTAGGATTTGGGCTTTTTTCATTAAGTTTTAACAAAGTTTTAAGTTTTACCTTGCTGCATTTTAAGTCCTTAGGTTTGTGTTTGCACTCTTTTTTTCACATACTAAAAGAAGAACAGACCACAGTATGTTTTCTTGATTTCCAGGAGAGAATTAGAACCCTATGTTGCTGTGTTGCAGTCAGGTTTATTATTTCTGGCATCCAGCATATCTGGTAATTGTAATTTTGCGAAGATCTCTGGTGTTGGCTTCAAGCACAAGTAAAGACTAATTGTGAAACAGGGAGCCAGTGCTGGGTTTATTTCCTTATATTCCGTTTACTAGTTGCTCTTCAAATTTCCTTGCTTCCATCTGGCAGGATGTAGCAAAGTAGAAGTCAATAAATGATGGAAGGACCCAAAGAGGGCCATTGGGAATATATCACAGGGAGAGAGTTAGACTGTCTGAAGTAATTTTACTGTAATATTCTCTCTGAGGACCAAATCCGCAGTTATATGGGGATACTTAGAGCTCCCAGTGACTTTGATGGGAGATGTGCTGGTGAAACTGTGAGTGAGGATTTGGCTCCAAACCCGTGCTGTCTGTGCTGTAGAGTGCTCGGGGAATTTAGCACACACTGCTTATTCTGTCTTCATCTCTTACAGTACCCCAACTTAATCATTCAGACATGGAGGTGGCTTGGGGATTTTCAAATTTAATTATTTTTTCTTTCTTTTTTGTTTTTTGTTTCAAAGTGACATTATGCAGGATTTCTAAGTCTTTTCTTACAATCTTCTGTCCCCCCTTTCTCCACAATCCCCTACGGTCTAGATAGCCACAAAATACTCGAAATATACAAGATACTAAAAAATCCAAAATGTTGCTCAGCCTTACCTTCCACCAGACTTTACCCCTCTGTTCTTTTCATCACTTTTAAAACTAGTTCAGGTTTCTCATCATGAGGAAATTGGTGTGCTGTAAGTTTAAGACAAGAAGTACATGGATGTTGGCTGAGCACCTGGCCGAGTTTCCATTATGTTGTACTGTAAAGACTGTGAGCTGGGCAAGTCACGCATTATCTTCTAACAGTTTTACTGTTTTATCTTCCTTAGAGTAACTCTTGCACTGGCTCCCCACACTTGTCTTCAGTTCCTCCCATATACTGACAGGAGAATCAGCTGAGACTTAAATTAATGACTTTATTGCAATCAGGGTTCCATTTTAGTGCAGAACGCTTCATCTTGTAGTAGTGAAATATTTAGTCTCCATCTGGCTGATCTTTTCTGTGAATGCCCTATGATATTTAAGAAGAAACATGGGAGGATGGTCTGAAATTAAAATATGTTTAGTGGAGGGGTTAGCCTGTGGGACTGTTCGTGTAGAGACCCAGACAAAATTTAGGGACATAACAGCAGTTTGGTTTTATGGCTGCATCTTCCTGCTGCTTGCCAGGCCCCAGTAATTTCTAGAGTCGTCGTAAATGCTACGATGCATCCAGAGTTTTATTTTGAAATAACTATCCAGTAACACGATCTAGATATTCTTTTCATGTTTGATGGGAATGTCCTGCTTTCCACAAAGGATTTCCACTGCCTTGTTGAAAAGGTCTGAGTCAGTAGCACTACACTGCAATTACAGTATGTTAATGATGAGCTAAGAGTTGTACATTCTTCTTAACATAAATCCCTGATTTTTGACATGATTAATTGGAATCTGGAAAGACTGACAAGGAGAAGGAGGATCAGATGGGGTGAAAATAAGAGATAAGAGGCTGGCAGCCAGCTCTTGTTGTAAAGGAGAGTTATTTTGAATAGGAGAAAAATCAATACAAAGGTTGGAGAATTTGACAGAGTTATAAGAGCTACTTTAATGAAAGGTAGCAGATTCAATAGGATTGTTACTTGAATTGTGGGATTGTCTAAGTTAGAAAAATGGGACTGTCTCTCCCCAGCTGTAAAGGTGAGCTTTACGTGCTGAACTTACCGGGTACTTAGGCCACCGAGTTTAACATCATTCACTGTGGGCACCTGATGTGGTGAGAATAGGGAAAAAGTATGTGTGGGAGCTTGCTAAATTCTGGTCTTCTGGAAGAGTTACTTGATTATGGGAGGGGAAGGAGGAAGGCAGCAGGTGATAGCTATTTCTGCTGCTCCACCATGTCAGGTGGCTACCAGAGGATGTCTGGCAGGCCTCTGTGAGGCAAAGCATGACATTGTGAGGAGATCTGCTTTTCTGTGACTTCGTGTGGCTCTGGGTGTAAGGAGCAGGCAGACTTCGATAGACTCAGGGGGGCATTCAGCAGGAACTCTCCTTGGTATGTCCATGTCAAGACTCCTTACCTCAACGGTGATGGTGTTATGTAAAAACATGAGAGGTTCAGTAAGTGCTTGATGTTGCCTCTTTCCTTGAGGCAAGTCTGACAGTCCTGGGACTTTGGAACATCTTCCCATAGAGGTGTGTGATCCTTCACAGTTACTCCAGTAGGACCTCTGGAAATAGCAAAGATAGGTAACATGTGTGAAAAGAACAAAAAAAAAAAAAAAAAGAAATGTGTTAAGAAGTGATAATGTTTCCCTGGTGCATGCACATGCAAAACAAACAAACAAAAAAACCCTTAATGTGGTTAGCAGACTTGTTGGTAGCTTGTCTGCCAATGTTTCCCATGGAAGCCTTTTCACTGGGTCTTAAACAGTGGGAATAGATTTCACCAATGTTAATCATGATTTCAGGAAGCAAGCAGGAAATGATTTAAATTGTCTATTATACTGGTGCTTTACTGATTGCATTTTTGTGTGTGGTGTTTTTTTTTTCTGTGGAATTCTAAGCAGTTGCTGTAATTTTGTACCAAGAGAATAAATTGCATCAGATTTTTTTTTCCAGTTAGAAGACTCAGAACATTTATTCTTTTTTTTTGTTTTACCATGTTCAAGACGTATTTTCTAAGGGATGATCAAAAGCTTGCATTAACCATAAAGAAAGACACATCTTGCTGCCTGTTACTCATAGGTCCAAAAAAGTGTTAATTAAAAAGAGATTTTATAAGGGTCGCTGAAAGGGTTTTTAATTCTGGGGTGAGGCAGGCTGTGAAATGCATTCACTGCAGACTGTGCTAATCAGTATTATTGTATTTACTTTCTATCTTGCCTTCCTACCTGAATCCCTCTGCTGTCTCTTATATTGTTTAAAAGCTCTTGGAGTGTCTCTCTGCTGGGTTTGTGCAGCGCCTGCCCCAGTGGAGTTCCTGCTCTGGGATGCAGCAGTGCTGCTGCTGCTATAACCGCAGGCTTTGCAGGGATGAATTGCTTTGTTTTTTCTATGATAAAGCTTCACATGATGTAAGAGATCAGGCAGCAATACGAATGTAGTCCTTGTTATTTCCCCAGTTCACAGGCATTGTATTTTCCAGACAGGATGGGAAGGTTAACAAAAGTTGAAAAAGGATCTAAAACACTGCAAGTGTTTACTGTCTGGTAGAAATGAAATAACAATCAAGTGGTTGAAAAAGGTATGTGTTTGCTCATGCTTCGAGACATACAGCACTCATCTTTCTGTAAAGAAAAAGCAATTTGGGGAAAACAGTCATATCCCAGAATGTGTGTCTTCTCTCTCCCTACTTTTCTACCCACCTTAATAAGCAAAAATCTTTGTTCTCTAATTAGCTGGGCTTTTCAGTACATGCCTCAAAAGGCCTATACTGTCCTTTTCTGTCACCATCCCATCCAGGCTGCTTGTCCTCAGAGGGGGCTTTCCTTTACGCTCTCTCTTTGGAGAGCAGGCAGAGCAGGCTCGTATTTCCAGGAAATCAGCAGCCCTTTCTGTTTCCTGCTCGCACTGCCTTCAGCTTGCTCGCTCCCTCCGCAGGAAAACTTTTGTTATAGTAGCCCTTAAAGAGGGCTTGGGTATCGTTGTCCATTGACTATTCAGGAGCTCTTATTAAAACATAGTTCCTGATATACACATTTGTAAGAAATATGAATTTTGGCTTCCCACCAGAATTAGAAATAGCATTACCAGGTGGGAAAGAGCTTTTCCCCCTGCAGTGGGCTAACAGTTGGTTAATAGTTTATTCAAGCACAGAAAATGGGACCTGGTCTGCCAAAAGACCGTTAGTAACTCCACAGGGAGTTAATTGTCCGGGAAAAGAAGATGGAAACTGTCTCCTGAATAAGTTAAGGATGAATCAGTCTTCTCTGAGACAGGGGGCAAATTTGATTTTTGAACAAACTCTTAGACATGGGATAAAATATGGAGAGACAAGAGGTACCTTCCTTACTTAACCCTGGGTGGTGATGCAACTTGAGAATTAAAAATATGCATCAGCACAAGATGTATCACACATCTCGCTATGGATGGGAGAGAGTGCTTCGGGATTTGATCGTGGCAGGGATAGGTCAAATTACTCGAGTTTTGTCATTTTTGTCTTTATAGATGTTTTAACTGAATTCTGTGTTCTGAAGTTCATGCTTGCAGTACCACCTGCATTTGCTTTTTACCTTAACTGGACTGCCGAAAGGGTGATTTCAGTTGATTTCAGATGATTTTTATTTCTACATCAAGCCCTGCCATTCCTTCAGGGTGGCAATCTCTACAACTAAGATGATAAATTCAGGGCTCAAAGCCTGCACGCATGCTCAAGGGTTCCCAGAGAGTGACAGATTTAACTTTTTAAAATGCAAAACTACCCATGGATGAGTAGCCAGAATGACAGAAATCATCCAAAAAGAAGAGGAAGCCTCTTTTCTTTAGTTTCTTATCACCTTGGTTGAGGAGGAAATTCTCTTCTCCTTTCTCTGAGGTCCAGAGCTTCGTAGGGCAGGCTAGTGCTCTTGAGGAAAGGGTGGCTTCCTGAGTGTTGAGTGACGCATTTAATCTTCTGGTGGCACATACCAGGCAGAACCATAATATCCCTTAAGAAAAAGAAATGTCATTACATCCAGTTCAGAACACGAGATCGGAGATAGCGGGAAGGTTTTAAAAAAAGATTCATTTGAAATTCTTTGCTTGAGAGGTCTCATTCTGTTTGGGAGGCAGGAATGTGAGCACTCGCTTAATGAGCTGCATTCAAAAGATGAAATTTCAAGAGAGTAAAAATAAAACCCATTATTTCCTGAACATAAATGGAGTCACCCATCCTCAAATCCTCAGTCGTGTCTTTCTCCTCAACCTCGTCTATTATTTCTCTTGCTCCTAGTTTAACTAGGAAAATTTTTAGGGGCCTTTGCCTCGAGGAAATACCCGAAGTAGATACCCTCAATCATACCAGTCACTGATGTTAAACCACATGCTGTTTACTAAGTAATGCTGAAAGCTACATGCTGTTGTTGCTGGCATACCATTTATGAAAGGCCTGTTAGCCCTCCCACTGAACCATATGGTGATTTATCAGTCAGTTTAGTAGTAGCAAGACCGAGACCCAAATTGGTCAAAACTGAAAACGGATATTCCTCGTGTTGTCTTCTAATAAAATGTTCTCATTCCTATTCTTTTTGTAGTATAGGGATAGCCAAACACCCAAATGTGATCCCTGCATTATTAGCAGTAAGTTTAGGTGTTTTCCCATTGTGATTAAGTAAGATGGAAGTGGAAAGCATTTCTGGTTGTGCTAACGCTGCAAGGAATAATTTGGCAGAAGTTGGAAGTGGAAAGGGCAGAAGAAGGGAAATAATTAGCAAGAATAATTTTTGGGCCTTGACAACCTGGTATGTTTTTCTAGCAGTGAATGAATTCACCTGACACCAAGAGATAGCCATCTGATAATAGCACTCATAAGATCAATACATCGATACCTTATCCTTGAAACAGTATTTTAAGTCTATTCTTAGGTTCATTTCTTTACTTCTGTAAAGTTATAGCAATCTGGGATTTGAGATAATGCATTCATTACCATCTTATCAGCTCTTCATTTACTGTATTTTAATGTATCTACCATGATTTCTGAAGAAGGATGCTCAGTAAGCTTAATCTGCTTACGCTTTAAAAAGATAGGATGTTCAAAAGATTAAACTCAAGCCTCATACAGAACAGGTTTGAGAGCTTGCAGTGCTTACATGGCAAGGCGTTTTGTACATCAGGTATTTCAAACACACTTCCATGGTGCTGGCTCTGCAGACCTCGTGGTGGGGAAAGGCGGAGAGCTGGGTACAGCAGAGATTTTGCTTTTGTAGATTGCTATTCTGCCCAGGCTCTTGTGCAGCTAATAATGCCAAAATGTCACTGGGTTAAACCTAATGCTGCTTCTTTCTGTTAGTGTATCTTCCTGTTCCACATCTTTTTAGATCCTGGGGAATTATTTGTGGGATTGTGATGCATGCCCCAGGACACAGAAATAGTGTGTGCATGCTTGAAATAATACTCATGAAGATAAGCAGTGTCTGTGAATATATGTAAATACAGAGGGATATTTAGATCTATGTTTCCTCTGTATAGACTCACCAGATTGCCCCAGATGTGTGTGTTTTGAAAGAATTTAAACTGTACTGGAAATTTTATTGTTAACGAGTGCTGCTGTGAAGGACAGGAGATGTACAGCAGGACAGCGTTGTTTCCCTGATTGTACAGTGTAAGTGTTCTGTCTCTAGCAAGGGTGGAGATCAAGTTGAAAACAGACCTATTTACCTAACAGCAGTGACAACAAGAATTCCAGTTTCTGATAAATGCTAGAAAGATGTGCAGCGGCTGCCCTGTGAACACCCCGGAGGGATGTCCCCTGCCCCATCTCCTGGTGTTGCTGAGTGCTTGACTGAGGCAGCCCAAGGGGCCCGGTGCCGTCCCTGTCACACCACCACCGGGTTCACTGCTGGGGGGGAAGCTCGGCACTCTAAAAAAATTGTAGGTTCTGTTCATTTTAAGCAGTTTGCGGCATGAAAGATGGAAGAGGAGATTAGAACTGGCAGGAAGCTGTGATTTGAATAGGACCTTCAATTTGACACATGTAGTGTCCTTAAGAGTGGAGCTGGAGCCTGGTTTCTGCTGGCAGGTGTGGCGACAGCCCTGACCAATGATGGGCACTTCAGTGAATCACTAAATTGATTTGATAATCACTAAGTGAATTTGCTAAGAGCGGGTACTACGCGCCTTCTTTGGGGCTTGGTTAACCTAGTGACAGCTTGTTTTAAATGTACTTGGAGGTTTTAGTTTATTTTTCCTTTGCTTTTCCCAGCAGAAGCTCTGTGCAGACTTACTGCCAAATAAAAGCAGCAGTTTCTCCTCTTCAGCTGTAAAACTAACCTGAAGACAGCCAGACCTCACTTGTACAATATAACCAGATAAAGGTGATCATCATTGTCAGGCTTATAACGTTTATTTCCCCTTGACAGGGCTATAGTATTTCATCACCATTGCCCTCTCTAGGTGGAAAGCATCAGCACTGCTGGCAGCCTTTGACTCGCCAGGAGCCTTTTCTGACTGACTTGCTCTGGTTTCCAGCTGCTCTTTCCCAGCTGCTTGCGTGCCCTGTTGACTTTCCCTACGCTTAAGGCACAAAGAGGAGATTTTTCTTTCTCCGGTGGCCCAGATGACCGGTGCTGCAGGACGAGGCCCGCGCCCACAGAGCAGCTGTGGCAGCCCTGTCTGTCAGGAAAGGCGGGAAGCGCCCGGCGGCCATTTTCATCCTCGGCGTTTCTCCCTAACCTTTAGGCGATTTCCGCGGCTCCTGGTTGGATTTGCAGTTATCTCCCCCAGTAGCCCTACTATTTACTGTACTAGTGGAAGCTTGACATAGGACAAGTCTGTCAAATTAAAAAGCACAGCCTCCAGCATCAGGAATACTTATTAAAGCTTATGCTAGTTTATGTTGGAGCTATTCAGAAGGGGGATGTTGCTTCAGGCAGTAATGAAAGGAGATACAATTTGTAGAGGTTTAATACGTATTTATTTTCTGGTTCCTTGGCAATTGTCTGTATTGTTTGTGTGGGTTCAGATTACAAACGTTTATGTTTTTTTAGGTATCACTTGCTTGCCCAACTATTAAAAATAAGATATATTTTTTTGCTCATATGCATTCATAATTGCCCTCTGTTCTTAATACATAAATTGAAATTGTGTCCTTCATACCATGATGCTCAAACGATTTCCTTTTCAACAAAGAGTATGTAATAAAGGTTAAAAATGATTTTTGCAATCCATGCATTTAAGTATACATTACTATCTGTTTTAAGGATGGATAATCAATGTAAAAAATGATACTTCCGTGTATTCCTAATAGGTCACTGTGTAAATATCCATAATGGAATCGATCCCTTAGGTTATGGCAACCATTAGTACAGAAAAGGGTTTCACAAGTAATGTATTAGACATTTGCCTTTCATACTTACACGTAAAATGATTATTTATTGATTATTTTCAATCCAGGTTAATGATGTTGAAGAGGTTTCGGTATCTCAATTTAAAGTACTTAAAGTGCGGTTCAAACAGAAATATCCCTTTCAAGAAGTTCTGACTAATATTTGATAAGTGATTTTTCTCTACATTGTCTCATTAATATATGCATACATATACATTATGTATAAATTAAGGTTGTTTTGTTCATCTAGAAAATCTTGGTGACACAGTGTCAGCCTGGGGTGATCAGTTTTACTGTTTCTATAGTTTTGTGTTTCTGTACAATAGGCTATTGCTCTACTCAAACACTCAGGGGTTCTTCACCCTGCTCAAAGCATGTGTGAGTCTCATTAGTGTTAATGGGAGTTGTGCATTTGCCACAACAGAGAGGAGGATTTTCTTGCTGAGTGTAATTTTACTTTTTTTAAAACTGGAAGTGTTTCCACAAGTTGACTAATGGATACAGCTACTCCCTTCAGAAATACCCACATAAGCATGGGCATTATCATCTCAGGTAACTAGCTGAGGGAGTGGGAGCAGAGATGTGGCTTCTGAAAACAAGCTTATTCCCCCAGTATCTGCCAAGCGCCTTTTCTCACAGACCTCTGCTGAATGCGTGGGGCCAGCAGGCAGGAGAGGAGAGCACCTGCCAAGCCTGGCACCCCGACGTGCTCCAGGTTCTGAAGCACACCTCCTTGGGGATATGCAGGACCTCCACTGACTGAAGGACGATATGATAACCGAGCATCATTGCTTACTGTTGTGAGGTGCAGGTGCAGCACATACCTGTGCTGATGCTGTTTCGGTAGTGAAATACCACCACCCTAGGAGGCTGCTTTGGGTGTGCGAGGTGAAAGGCTGGTTGGGCTTGGCTGCAGCACCCCTGGGTGCGAGGATATAAAGGTAGCCCTGAGTAGGCCATGCCTGAGAGAGTACTTAGCCGTGGGAGCATAATTGTGAGGAAGGGAAAATATTGTATTTCATCCGAGTTCAGCAGAATAGGGGTTGCCTAGCTGTCAGTTGAATTCGTTTTCTTTAGTGACCGGCTATTGGGTCAGGAAAAATGATTATATTTTTACTGTTACCTACTGTTTTATCTTGAAAAAACTAATTGCTGCCTAGAGCTGTTTAAAACTATGAGTATGAAAAGCACGTATAAAACCAAATTGTATGCTATGACTTGCTTGATTATCATAGAACATTTTGCATTTATAGTGCTTTCCAACTGAATATTACAGAGCACTTTGGCAATATTAATGAGTAGCGGGAAGAACGTACAAAGGTGCGTAAGTGACTTAGGATCTTGCATCCCATTTGCAAAGTGACTTGTCATGTGGATCTAATACTTGGTACGTGGTGGTTGATACATGGTGGCTTCCTCGGTTTCTGAAAGACAAGTAGTCCACAAGCACCAACACATGTATTGGTCCAGAAAGAGCCTTCTCCATTTCTGGCATTGCGTACCCTTTTGGTATGTACGTGTGTTCATAGCCTAGCTCTCCTACACGAGGAAGTAACTACAAAGAGGAAGGTCTCTCCCAGGCAGCCTGTCCCACCACAGTCCAAAGGTACAAAGGATGGGTGAGATGAGACAAGGACAGAATCTGGTTTTATTAAAAGTATAGAACATTTTCTTCTTCCAGTACTTAACTCCAAAGAAACCGAGATCCAGAAAGTAACTCAGTTTCAACTCAATAGGATGTTTAGTTGATAAATTTGCCCCTGCGTGACTGCAAGGCACTGTAAGCAGGAGACAGAGCGCTCTGCGATGGCTTGGGGAAGTGGAGACCTTGGTGTTTGAGGAGTGCATATGGTGCAAATACACCAGTCCTTTTAGAAGCAGGCATCTGAAGGCCGCTGGCATGTAAGCTCTGAGCCTATGAGGTTGCCATCTGCTTTTGAATAAACTCTCTTCACTGGAAGCTGGTATCAACCCTCTGTGCTGCTTTAAATTCATGTTCTTCTTGGTGAGAGGAAAAAAAAAGAAAAAAAGGTAATATTATGCCATTGTAGTATTTAAGCTTTTTTTTTTTTTTTTGTGGTGAGTCTCCTAAACACTTTCCTGTTGAAATGCAGGTCCTTTTCCAGTGAGTTCAAGCCTGCTGACAGGAGACTGACTCTTCTTAATTATCTTCTCCAGACCCCTTTAAATTAGTCCCCCAGGGGTCTGTGAACCTCATATTGAAAATGACAGCTTTAATATTTCCTTACTAAATACTTACAGGGAGTTGTCCAGGGATGCTGACTCACATAAGATTACGAATTCCTACTGAAAAACAAAAGTGCCTGATTTTAGGTGGTAATACGCGCGAGGGGATGGGGCACAGTATGAAGGAAGAGGAGAATGGCCATCAAATGTGGCCATGTCTTTATGCACATAGCAAACAGGAGAGTGTGGGAAGGGAAAAACATTTGAAACCATTGAACTCATGCATAAATGTATAGCTTTCAAATAGCTAATTTTTTTATGTCATAAAAGAAAACTGGCTAAGGCTGGTTCCTTTTTTATAGCCCTGTCATAAACTCTGAAAAATGGGGTTTATAATTTATGGTCTGAAACCACCTTAACTATTGCAATACAAACAGCATCACTGTACTGCAGTTTTTCTAAAACGCCTCCGGTGAAAATGTTGCAGTGCCATAATTAACTAATACCAAGATCCTGTTTGTGGCGCTTTGTGCTGCTTTCTCCAGAAATATGCAGTTAGCTTAAATCCTGGAGGCTCGGAAGATGGTGGTGTTTCAGAATAATCTCACATCACCATGTCAGTGAAGACAGTCACTAATATTGCCTCTGTGACTCACAGAATCTGTCCCATCGCTGGTCGGGTTTATAAGAGTTGCTTTAATGTAGAAATTTATGTGAAACAGATACATGTGTGTAAAGAAATAATGCAGAGGAAAATAGCGTGCATGCTGCCTCCTAATTACTCTGTTTTCAGATATCTCAGCAACATTGATCTTTCAAAATGATCTCTTGCTGGTGGCATCAGTTTTATGTTGGAAAATATTCGTACAATTCTGGCAATGATAAACTAATTACAGACTATACATTTTTAATGATTTAATCTCTTGTCATATTCCTAGAGAGAAGTGATCCTGATTCCAAACAAATCTCCCATGCATGACCAAACACTCATCATGAAATGTATGGTTTTCATTAAACCCTGTTGTTAATACAGGCTTAGGATTGTTTTGTTAAAATGGGGAGAGGTTGGGGAGTAAAAGCACACTGAAAGATTACTGTAATAATGCTGCAGTAAGCGTTTTGAATCACACAGAGCTCCCAGCAACATTCCACTGACATGTGCCTCCCATTACGGAGGGCTCTTGACAAGCCATATGTAAAGCCGGAGCCACATGTGTCAAAGGGGCTTGCAATGGGTGGCAATTAGGAAGACACGTTCGTGTTCCTGATCCCGTGCTAGAAATCCAGGTTTGTGTCACTCACCCCATCTGCATTAGTGTTTAGGTTTAGGAATAATGGTTAGTGGGTCAAAAAAGAGCTTCAAGTGATGTCTTGATGTCTTTTTTTTTTTTTTTTTTGGTATGCGCTGAGATTTCTGCTCCGTGAACTGCTGTTGCGTGAATGCAATTAATACTCTTGTTGCCAACCCCGTCTCATTGCTGTGTGCCTCAGTGGGGGGTCCGCTTTATAATCTTGCATATATATACTACAGCAACGCTAGAGTCTGAGGGTGGTGCTGCAATGGGGAGACGAACGATATCTCCTTTGCTTTTGCTGGAGGGACTGGGTCTGTAATCCTCATCAGTCGCAGCTCGTATAATTGTGTATCAGATCCAGAAGTAGAAGAGGGACTTGGTTCTCTTGAGAGAGCAGATGTCAGAGGTGTTGGAAAGATGACAGGGAAAAACAATTGTTAGAAATTTCTTGTACTTAGGGGAGAAATTTCAGGTAATTTCAGCAAGCTGTAAACATTCCTGCCATTTCGCTTGCATTCAGGTGCCTTCGCCCCTTCCCTGAGAGCTGTTTTGTTGTTTTAATGCCTCCAATCTTCAGGAAGTCTGAAGATAAGAATGGCATTTAGAGGAGACATTTAAAAAAAACAAAACACCTTAGTATATCTGGATCAACTGAGCGCATGCTGAACACTTGTAAGAATTTGAGTCAGATGCACGCACATTCACATCGCTAATAAAAACCGGGGCCCATAATTGCTTAACCCAGAGAGGTGCATATGTGGAGGGTGAACTTGTTGTGGTTTTGCTGGCACGCTAAGGATGAAACTATTATTATGAACTCCAATTTTATTAATGTCCTGAAGTATGGAAGGAAGCAACAAATCTGATTTAAGTGAAGACATTTGTCTTGGCAGTGTGATTTACTCCAGGGTTGTAAATTTGACATGATGGAGACTAAAATGTACTGAAACTTAAATTTCTCCCATATCTCACTCAAAGTCAAATGATTTAAATAGCAGGATCTGAGAAATGACATGTATCCTTGGATGCAAATATATTTTGGTGCTGAATATTTTAATTTCACATCTGAGGAAATTTATCAATTTGAGGACTGAACTTTTAGGAAAACGGGGCAGAGTCTCAGGGCATTGTGTGGGGACGCAGCTGTAATGAGCACATTGCCATACGCTGCGGTGAGGATTTCCAGGGTCCACTAATGATAAAAACAGGCGTTATCAAAGATGAAGTCTGCTTTGCTGAGACAGATCCAGGTAATGCTTCTTCCCTGCAGTGCTCACCACGCTTCTCCCAGGCACTGTGCTTCCTCCATCTCATGTGCCATATGAATCTGTTCAGGACAAAATATTAGTACATGTTAAAGACCCAAAACAGAGCTGGGGAGGGGAAGACTCGGTTTTGTTGCAGGCAGGAAGCCCCCAGCACATTCTAACACCAAGACTCCTGCTTGCTCTCAGTTTGGGGGAGATTTTGTGGCATGTTTGTTTGTTTGTTTTGTCAAGTTAGGACCAGCTCAGGTAAGTGAACCAAGCCGAAGTCCCTAACTTTAGGACTCTTGACCCTGGGTTTCCTCTCCATCCCATGGTGACTTGCACCTTCCTGAAGTCACCAAGCCCTTGATTGTTTGCCCTGTGAAGGATTCTTCTCCTTCCACGAAGGGAATTTACAGGAACATCACCTTTTTCTTGCACACGTCAAAGGTGTCTGAAGTTAATTTTCAGGCTTTGACTTTTTAGTTATCAGTAGGGAGACTCCTTTCTTCTGATAAAGAATTGAGCCTGGTGAGTATATGGCGTAACTGTAATTCTCCAATTTATTTCCAGAGTAGTGTCTTTTAAAAAACCTCCATATTCCGGAAATAAAAACAAGAGCTTGAGTTTAAATTCTTTTTATTATATTTTAAGATAAACCAGTGACTTTTACGGCCTCGCTCTGTGATTCCATGAAATGGGATTAATTCCGTAGTAGCACTGGACCTGCTCTGTCAATTCAATAAAAGTAATGTGGACAATTTCAGTCTATTACTTTTAAATTAACTCAGCCCATATGACTCTTCCTAATACACTGCCACCTTGTGAAAAACAGGGTTGCGTTTTATTGATTCATGTGATAGATGAGAATATTAAGTGTTCCCTGGCAAACAGCACCCCAAACAACACAAGGCTCTTAGGCATGCCAGGACTGGGGAACTAATTATGCTGAGACAGGAGAGGTTATTTTACTCATAAGTTGTAAAATGGAAAAATATTAAAGCAAGTCTAGAGCTTAACCAAAAAAAAAAAAAAAGAAAACCCATACCTCTCCTCCTTCCCCTGCAGCCTGGCTGATATATTTTGTCCTGCCGTATTTTAAGTTGGCTTCTGAAAATGCAGAGTTTAAGAAGGTCATTGAGGAATGAAGAAGAAAGAAAGCAAAGCAGAGAGAACCTCAAGCCAGTGAAAATGTAAGGAAATGCAGAGAGGCCCTTGTAGCATAACACGCCAGGTATTTCAGTGCATCTAGTGGCCCTGTTTCCCACAAAAGAGAGGGGTGAACAGGTATTGCCCCTTCAGAGAGAAAAACTTCTCAGAAAAGTTGCTTGTTAAAATTTCACTCAGTGAAAAATGAAGTCTGAAAAAGCTGGTGTGATGAGCCTTTGAGGACATGTTAGAATAATTGTAACAATAATGCATTAAAATGTCACCAGGGGAAATGATTAATTGGAATTGCCTTCATTTTTCTCCTCCGTTTGCTTGCATTCCTGTCCTTAGTTTCCCATACTAAAATAAAATAAAAATAGTAACATGCAGTCCTAGGACTATGTATGAAGTCTTTTATTACTGCAGAGTGACATACGTGAAACCTTGCTACTGATGTTCATGGACTTACATGCCTACTACTTCACTTGCTTTATTAATGTTTTGGCTTTCAGCATAAAAGTTAAAATGCTGAAAACCACCGGAAAATTCAGATTATGGCAGTGACATTTATCATTCTCTAACAAAACGCATGGTAGCTTGTGTGCTGGCTGTTGGTTTGCTCTTTCCAACACGGAGAACCTAATTTTCAATTACTTTTCTCTTAACTCTTGTCCTAATCTAACGAGGCCTAATCCAAGCAGGCACACTGTACAAAACAAAGATCAGCTGTAGAGGTGTCTTGTCTTCATGTAGCTCTAAAACAAAAGCAAAGTGGGAGTAAATGACAGACAGGTGTAAAAGGAGTAAGAGAAATTGGGAGCAGGAAGTTTATTTTCATGAGCTCTTGCCTTTGCTTGCTGGCTGACTCCTCCAGATGCCGAGCTTTAAAAGAGGTTGCTGGGCCAGCATCAGAAACCTAATGCTGTGTGGATGCGTCTTCCCTCTGTGCGTTACCATAAAACCTATATGGCATTCAGGATTGAAAACTCATCCCAGTATTTAAAAAAAAAAAAAAAAAAAAGAAGCTTCTGTATTTTATCAGAAGAATGAGAGGAGAGGAAAAAAGAAAGCAACATTACAAATAAGTAAAATAAGTAATCTGCTGTTGCTTTAGGCATGTTTCTGCTCATTTTAGTTCGTTGTCATTCAGTTTGATTCACTGAACTGATTCAATTTTAATGGTTCACTTATGCATGCAACTACCTGGAAAAAAGATTTAAAAAAAAAAAAAAGTCCCTAAAGCAAATCTTATTGAGATTTTGGTCAAAAAAGATCATAAATAAGCAGAAGTAAGAGCAAAAGCTAAAGCAATATGGCACGCATCAAGTAAAAAGGAAGTACAATATGTGAACTGAGGAGCGGGAAACAAACACGAGCAACAAAATAAAGTTGAAAAATAGTACCTAAGGTAAAAAATCAAATTCAATATGTTTTACAATTACACAGGAGAATGAGTTTTTTCAACCTTTAGATTCTTTCTTTATTCAGCTAATTTAAAGACGACAAGTCTGGAAGGGTATCTCTTCCAAGGCACCAGCAGTTTCTCAGAGCCCTTGCTGAATGCAGGAAAATTTAGCAATGGGGAAAATTGCATATGCTAAGAATATAACATGATGAATATGTTGTGTCACATACATACCATCTGCGAGTTATTCTGATAGACAGAACAGCTTGTCTGCCAAATCCTGAAACATGGCTTTGATTAGTGCATACATTGTAGAATAATCGTCTTGGGGACTTTGGGGGGGAATTAAAGTGTGACCTTGAACTCGTGCTTTGAAGGTCATGCCATCTGGGGCTGCGAGGGTAGCTCCCTACCTCTGTAATTAGGTCTTTCTGTAATGAGGGCCGCGGAACAGAAGTTTTCACAAATGAGGCTGACAGCAGTTACCTGGGAGAGGGGAAGGGCAGCAGGACGCGACTCCTGGAGACAGGCCCGTGTTTTTTTCCGTGTGGACTTCACAGTGGCTGTAAAACATGAGGTTTTGTACCCGGTGCTTGATACCGAGGGACAGCATCGGGGAGAGGAGTTTTGAACTCAGCAGGGCTGCAGCTGCTGGCAGAGAGGTGTCCTGTGGGCCATGATTTGTAGCTGGCCCCACAGCTTTGCAGATCGCCTGCGTTTGTGGTGGTCTCGATGTTCCCTGCTTCTTGACCCTATCGTGAGCGCTTACACGTGGGAGGATGACCGGTCCCTCACAGATTTGGTCCTTTTTCTTCTGTCTGTTAGTACTGTTGGAAGTGAATTTCGTGTGTTAGCATTTGCTTAAAGTTGTTAAACGTTAGCCTGGGTTTAGAGAAACCCTCGCTTTTGTGCAAAAACATGATTCAGCTGCGATGGCTGTTACAGTAAATGTGTCTTATAAAAGAGGTCCCTTCCTGAGCCCCACTGCCCATAAATATTAGCTTTATTTTTATAAGTAGTTGCTTTTTCAGCAGCATAGTAGCTGTAACCATAAAAATGCTTAATAAGAAATTCCTTCTTAGTTGCTGTTTATATGGTTAAATGTTAAAAAAAAAAAAAAAAAAAAGGGAAAAAAAGGGAAAAAAAAATGCATTTCCTGAATAGCCCTTAACATTAAAAGTAAGTTCTAAGCAATTGTTTTTCTCTGGTCTGGGGAGAGAGTCATTCTGCAGAATGAGACTGAGTGTGGAGTGCTTCCTTCTTTCCTTTTTCCTCCTTTTTTCCCTTCTTCTATTCCTCTTTCCCTCTTTTTTTCCCCACTCTTCCCCTGCCCCGAGTAAACTCTGCCTTTTGAGTCCAGTCCCAAGGTACTTTGAGTTCTGCTGCAGAAAAAGCAAACAATTTGACTCTACCAAAAGTATATCCCACCCTGTGCTGCAAGTGGGGTTGTTTGTCAACTTTTGCAAAGAGAGAAGAAAATGTATTTTTAAATTTTTCCCTCTGTGTGTTGGAATTGTTTATTTTGGAGTCTGCATTAAAAGAGAAAAAAATGGTCATCAGCAAGGAACTTATCACTTGATAACCAGAAGGCATAGTGAAACTGCAAAACTCATTTCCATTGTCTGTTTGATTTGATCCTATAAAAATTGTGATGATGAACATAAGCAAGCATAATATATTCTTTCATTATGCATCCATATTTATTTTGTGTAATAGGCAGAAAAAAAGCATGTATGGCTCTAGCAGCTTTCGTTTTCAAGAATATTTTTGTTGATTTTAATATATGCATATATAAAGTTATGTATACATACTGTGTTGTCACTTAAGAGGGTTTTGTTTCATATTGTTAGGGTTTAACTCCAGTAGGCAGCTGCCTACGTGGTGTCCGTCAGGGGCTATTGATCTTTCCTGACTAAGACCTCTAAAGAAGAACTTCTAGTGGCTTGCACAACTGTCCAAGTTTCCTTCAAGTACATGGGGAAAGCCAGTAGCTGGCCTCGGATAAGAGATGTGATCAGAGCAAAATGACTTGCGATGTGCTATTAGGTTTCATTTGCAGAACACTCCTGAAGATCACCCCATGGAAGCTATGGTTGGTTATGTTCTCTGTGGTGAAGTTTATAGCATCAAGTCAAAAAGTGCAAATGAGTTTCACTGCTTCCATATGTGTGTCCTATTTTTTTTTTTTTTTCTTTTGGTGCAGGGTGCAGTAGATACCACAAATTGTGCAGAGAATTTGCTGGTAGATACACATTGGGACCCACCAAGAATACCTTTGCCAAAAATAGATCATGGCCTCAAGTCATAAGTGGTAAATGCAAATGTAAGAGCATTAGGGTCATATACCATAATCCAGTATGAAAGACTACCATTTCTACCTTCAAATGTCTTTTAGGTGCTTCCTTGGTCACAGCATGGTGTATATGGAAAGAGAGGAAAATGTTTTTACATATTCTGGTTAGGACAGCATGGGAAAAGTGAGTTTCCCCAGATAGATCAAGGTACTAAAGTTGGATCCAGCGTCGGCAGAGACCCATTCTGTGGAAGACCTTGTGTTAGGAGAAAGTGTTCCAGTCCTGAATCAGAAAAGCTTGGTAAAACCAGGTCTTAAAATATGCACTCAGCTCCAGAATAGCAGATGCTCTCCACTCTAGATGCAGTGTATTGGAAGAAGTCTGCATTTTTTTTTTAGCTGCTGCTAAAATAACATGTATTGCATTTCAGTTTGGAGAGACTTTTCAATTCAGGAAGAAGTTTCCCAGACGGAAGGATGTGAATTATTTATGCAATGTTTATCTCAGGGTTTACTTCCCATCACAACCAATTAAGGCTATTTCATTTCATTAGAACTAACACTTTCACGTTGGGGAAATAATTTATCTAAGGAAAATGTTATAGTATCCACTACTTAAAAGCTTGGAAGCTTCCATCAATCATAGAGTCCTAACATTTTTCTAAAAACTTACAAGATAGAAAAGGAAAGAAATTTTCCTATGTTAGGGCTTGCCAAATTGAATTGTAATTAATTGGATTTTAACAAATTAATGTTTTCATTCTTTTCTTCCTACTTAGTAGGAAATGATGGGAAACAGAAATGGTGCCCTGTGACCTCAGTCTTACAGTCCCTTAAGTCTCAACTCATTTTTATCTTTATACGTAGAGCAGAAAATGAACCTTTGCTCCCACTGAATTGTTTTAAGATGTTTTTGCATGAGCAAAGGCTGAGATCAAGCATCGCAAAAGCAGATTGAATTGTGAAATAAAATTGGCCGCTTGGTATGTAACTCTGCATTTAAAGCAGTGTTTGCATGGCGGTGACGACTCTGCTTTAATTCTTGTCTTTGTTCCACTTCTGCTGCCAGTGTCTCAGTGTGATTTGTGCAAAGTGCATCATTATGGACCTGTGATAGCCAAGGCATTAAACTGAAAGGTCTTATTATTATTAATTTTAGAACTATTTTCCAGCTGAGATATTGCCAGGTCTTGCTGAGGTTTGAGCAGATTAGATTAGTTGTTCTCGTGTAGACCTGCTCTAAGTGAATAGCGTCAGTCCTGGGGAAGAGGGGAAGTGAAAAAGAGCTGTCACTTGACAACTTCACTTCAGATCTTGCTTTAATTAATTATGATTGCTAGAAAAGCCAGATTTTGGAATCTGAGAACATAAGGTCTGGTCAAACAAATCGCTGCCCGTCACTGGTTTTTTTTGTTGTTTTTTTTTTTTTTTTTCCTGCAGTCACAAGGATGCCAATCTTGAATACTAGGAAAATAAAGGCAAAAATAACCAAAGCACCAGGTGTACACCTTTATCTTGGTCTGTTATTGGCTTAAAATTGTGTAGCTAACTTTTCTGGTGGCTCTCTGTGAAGTCTGCATGAACATTATGGCAGCCTGAGTGTTAGAATATCGATTTGCTCTTGTGACAGGCAGAGTTCTTGCATTATCCCCATCTTCTCTGGGGATGGGCATTAACAAAGGCCTTCAGAAGGCATTCAAGACTAGTTTGCAAACAGCTAAAATTTCGCAGAGTTTTACAAGTAGACTGTCGTGGTCTAACAATCAGTGATTGTAATTTCATGCATTTAAGGGGAAATAAACATTGTTTTTCACAGCATCCTGCTGAAAAAGCATCTATTGTTTCGCTAAGCTTGTGGGCGTTTGTGTGTGTTTGTTTATGTGGAAGCTCTGAAACTTTTAAAACTATTTGCACATAACTACTATTTCTTGGTGAGATGCGACAAAATTCTGCCTGTGATAGGGAGGATCTAACAGTGGGTGAGATTCCTTTATATCACGGATTTAGTAAAATGCCTGACATTATTACTGTGGAGGAAAGTTCATCCTTATTTATGCCTTGCTGCTGTTAACATGGAAAAGAGCAAGATGATAGTGATTACAAACTCCGATCTGTGACTGTAATTGGGATGTGATGTGGAAGGAAGGAGGAGGAAATGTCACCTGAGTTAAGTCAGCTCCAATAGTTTGTTACATTATGCATTAGGTCTTTAAACCGTCTTCTCCCCCAGATAAGTTTGCATATCTGGTTAGGCCAAAGAAAATCCAACGTAAGAAGTAATTCTTGCCTCTTTTTCAAAGTTCTTTCATCTGAGCTGAAAATACTGTGCAGAAGTCGTGTGGTTTGGTGGCTTCTGTGGTTGTAGCATCTTTTGAACCAGGCTCTGTGTCCGTAGCGCTGGATACTGTACAAACACCAAGCACGGAGGCTGTCCCAGGTCTGAGTGCTTTACACTTGGGTGGGTTCAAACTGAGCCTCCTGCAATGAGCCTCACTCGCACCGACCGCGTATTTTCAGCATCCAGCTTTCTAAGGTTTGATCCACGTCAAACATAGCATTTTTTTAATCTTGTTTTATCTATGTGGCTGCAAAAAACAAATACCTAGGTGATATAATTAAGACGGCACACCTCAGCCTATTGGTTGTGCTGTGTAATTGTTTAGAATTTATTGCATTCGTCTGGGATTTGTCAGGTTGTACACATTCAAATGGTTTATGTTCTGCAAAGGTAATTTAATAGCGGAAAGACTCCGTGTATGTGTCCATGAACATTTGTGCACTTGTCTAGCAGATTAAGTTTGATATCACATAGTAAAAGCGGTGTGATCTTTGTGTGTGTGGAGGCTGCTAGTGTTACCAGCTTTTGAACATCTACAGATGGAAGTGTGGCTTTCCGAGGAACACGTAAGTACAGAAATCTCAAGTCTTAAACTTCACGTGGTGGGTCCAGACATCCGAAAAATGAAGTCACTGTAATTGTAAGACAGGGTTGAAAGGAGACGTTATCTGTACAATTTGCATCTCAATACACCAGAGCTTTGTTCCAGCTGGTCTCACCACCATGTTAAGATACAACAGCACCAGAGGAGACCTCTTGCACATGAGGCTCGGAAACTTATTTTACTAATTTATCGAATCTGAATTAATTTCAGGATAGGAGGGAGCTTCTGCTTCTGTTTCTTTTGATGACTTACCGATCCACAGAAGCTGAAGCTAGGTATAATATAGCTGTTTGGAGAGAAATCCTTTACAAGTCAAGGTCAAGGCCAGACTGAAGGCCAAGACATGTGATTACATCGTGCTGTGGGAGTGTGCTCCTGGGTGGTCGTATTCAGCTCAGTTCCGATAGTGACCACCGAAGAAGTATTCATGGCTGAACCTCACACGCAGACTGTTTTTCCTGTGTTTTTCAGACCTTCTTTGGCACAATGGGGCTTAGCAGATTTATTTAGTATTCAGCCAGGCTTCAATTGTCAGTGAAGTACTAATGGAAATTTATCGCACGCTGAACCCAAAGTGACATATATATATGTTAAAATGCTGTGTTTTATTGCACACCTAAAAATACTTCACTGTCCTTACTTTTTGAGCTTTTTTTTTTATGTAAAGCCCTCAATCATTGCTTAAAATCTGCCACTTCCGTATTAATCTTTCTCTTTTTTAATGTAACTTTTTCTAACGAGGAAGAAAGTACAATGGAAATTTTTGATCACCAAGTTATCAAATCATTCATCTTATTTTCATTCGTCATTCAAAGCAGAATTAAGTAGAGGAGCTTTTCGTGATGCACTGTCAAATGATGATGAAATTACTTCACATTAGGGGGGTCAGATAGTCAGCTGCTACAAATTGGCTTTCCTGCAGTAATTTTAACTTCTCTGTATAAAGAGATGGCCTCTTCTGTCTTATTGATGGCTGCTGTTGAAACGAAGCTGGGACATTGAGTGAACTTAGCATGAAGGTAAACACCATCTGATACGGTTTGCTTTGGAGAGCTTGTAATCTCTAAAGACTTCTGAATGCCCCTGAGAGGTAAAATGATGTCAGGGTGAGGAGACAAGTATTTTCATGCCCTTTGCTTCCACCCTATTGCTTTTGACTGTGAAATGGCAACCCTCTCCTCTGTGGAGCAACATGCTGAATTGCTGTGTTCACAGACCTCTGGAGACCAGAAAATGCAAATTTCTTTCCCCAGGTTTTTTTATTAGCAATAAGTAATACGCAGGCAGGCAAGGTTTTAGGGAAAATATCTTTAGGGACCATGAATAAAGGCCAACATTTTATACAAACAGGAGATCTGTGTTTTCCTGATATTCTAGACCTTCGTGTATTACAAAAGGCAGGTTCACCTGAAACCTCTTTCCCCAGCCGTGCCTCCATTCACTGGTGCGAGTTGGGATTTAATACTCTTTCTGTTCCCTGTATTTTTCTCCTCGGCAATTCTTCCCTAAAATGGCAGAGGTACGTTCTGGAGGGACAGAGCAATTATTCCTCGCCAGTTAATCTGCGAGGATTATGGCATTTCCAGGAGTTCCTGCCCAGTGTTATTTGTCCCACCCAGTTATTCTTCCTTTTTTACGTTTTCCTAATATAGCTTTCCCTGTGCATCTGAGTATTAATTTTTCTCTTAAGTAACCTCTGCTAATGTTTGGAGGAATAAATTTCCATACCTGCCTTATTAGAGCAAGTAGGAGGGGCTAACCCCAGATTTTCCAAGGAGTTGTCTTTTAAGCCCAGCTAACAGGTGAGAAAAAATCTGCCTATTCCTCATCCGCACAAGGGCTAAAATGTAGTATAACATATTTATCACCATCTTTGTTAAGTTTCTGAGAGATTTAATAGTCCCCAGAATTGTTCATTTCTTAAGAGCTATGTGCTATTAAACTGAGGCATTATTTAGCAATTGGTGCTGTCTCAAGAGGATAATTACTCAGAAGTATCTATCTGAAAATTCATCTACAGCTAGTTGTATAAATGTCTACAGTGCCTGAAGTATTTAAATAGTAAGAGGGTTTATGATTAAAGTTTCCATATTACAATATTTAACAGAATGGTGGATTTCCATTAATATTGTGTGTGCTTAGATCCCAATGCTGGTATTTTCTCAGTGACTCATGGGAATTCGTACCTTCTGATACCAATCCCATGGAGTAAACGAACGTAGGTATGTTGTGTGTCCCGGTGCATCCTTGGGTGCAGGAATTAACTCCGTACAACTCTCAAGTCAAAAAAACTCAGCTCACCTGTGTGCAGCACTGCTGGCTTTGGGGGACCTCAGCAGCTGCTGAAATGGTGGCTGCTCCTGCTAGAGTTGGTGATTGGGAGCTTTGAGAGGGAGGATGGGGAGAGTCCGCAGTATTTGAACAACACCAATGAAATTAATAGGGTCTGTCTTTTACTCGGCTGCTAAATTGCAAAAGAAGCTGTATGGGTGGATGTGAAATCTTGGAGAACTCGAGTGAGGGTCAGGTTTTTATGGAATTGGTCAGAGTGCTCTGTACTTATTATAGGGACTGACATGTCATACCACACGAAGAAGGATCACGTAAGTCTAATTTTCTGGTTTAGTTGGGTTAAAATAAGCCTGAGTATGCATATATAGTAACAGACATTAAATTAGTTAACAGAAATTAGTCAGTGTTCCTGGAGTCCTTTCAGACGGCTCCCTGTGCACAAACTCAGCAGTAGCAGAGTGGCAAATAGGAAGATTAGAAATTATTGTGAAAAGAATAAGAGCAACAGGAAAAAATCTTTACTCTTCGCTTGATCTCCTGGGATCTCAGGACCCTGTAATACCAGCACACCGACCACTGGCTGTCCTGGGAACACAGTCATGTTTGAGTGTGTTGTGAGCTGCTCAGAGCAGTGGCACGGGAAGCTACCAGAGCGCCCTTGGACAACACCAAAATCCTCAACAGCCCTTTGGGGTGAGAGATTCAGAAGCTGTCTCTTCTTTGTCTGTCTTTTCCTCCCCCCACCTCACTTCCTTTCCTATCTCTTTCTTCCTTCAGTTTAATACAAGTCTGGCACAGTGAGCCCAGACACGCTCCCTTCCCAGCACTGCTGTGATCCCCTGACCAGCGAGGCAGGGAAAAGCTGTGCCCTGTGCCACCTGGCAGAAGCCTGCCAGGTGCTGTCGTGGTTGATAACAGCCGCATCTTTGCCTGTTTTCCACAGTAATGAAGTTGCACGTATCAGTCGCAGAAGCTACGTTATCTGTCTGTGCACTTCTTTTCTTTTCGCCGTTACTTTTTATCTGCAGAAATGAGGACTCGTCTCCACAGCTTTCGATAATCTCACCTGTATTTCTGAAGAAGAATGGTTGTCACCACGTTCAATACCAGCCAAAGATTGTCCGTGTAAGAAAAATCCGTTCCCTAACAGAGATGGGGATAAGGCATATGGTGAAACTCAGAGAGTTAATTGGTTATAGCTGAAATTCTGTATTTTTCTGTACTGCTCTTATGTTTTATCTTATAGGTTTAATGAAAGGCTAGAGAGATGTTTGAATTATTAGTGTTGCCATGGAGTTGAGCAGGCTGGGTTTGTGCTCTCAACTCAAACCAAGTTTGTCTGTTCAGTATTACAGAAAGACAGGGTCACGTTAACACCTTAGCCTATGACTCTACTTAGTCTCTTTTATTAACATGAGGGAGCCAAAATGTTGGATACCTTTTCCCCTTGACTCACAGGCTGTGTTGCTGGAGAGCAAAATGAGGCTGTGGGTCACTGGTGAATACTGCTGTATGAACAGGGAGGTTCAACTCCCTCGAGATCAAGCAGATGACATTACAGCTGTTGGATTCGGGTCATACTCACCACCTTTTCTCTACAACTATGTGAGCAAGATGCATGCTTTTATTAAGTGAATGTGGGGATTATTGAGTAAACACAGGAGTTTCTTATCTAGGCTCTAATTACAAACCTGCAATATTTCTGTCATAAATTGACCTGGAAGACTTCTCTTAGTGAAGCATTAGCATTAGATTCTGACAGTGTTTGGAGTGTGTGTGACAGAGGATGCTGTGGAAGGAAACCAGGCACACTGGATTATGGAATGAAGCTAGCCAGGGTAGATGAGGAAAGCTTAAAAAAAAAATCGAAACAAAACACAAAAACAAAACAACAACAAAAAA
Source organism: Cygnus olor (assembly GCF_009769625.2). Lineage (NCBI taxonomy): Eukaryota > Metazoa > Chordata > Aves > Anseriformes > Anatidae > Cygnus > Cygnus olor. The sequence continues at coordinate 14,429,729 of NC_049178.1, forward strand.
AACACAACCTGCGATAGGACTTGAGCAGTCTGTCAGACAGAAGACCCTCACCTTCTGCTTTTTGAGGTGTTCTGTACAGGAATCCAGAGGTGATGCCAGGACCCAGTTTAAGAGAAAATGCAGTAGGAGTACGGCCTTCAGAACATGCCCCACGCTGTGCTTATTTTGTGCATCTGGTGAGGAGGATCCTGTCATTGTGGTTTTGTTGTTGTGTTTGTTTTGAAATGCCCCCAGTATCAAACAATAGCATATCAGTGACTTTCACTAGTTAAGTGAGGAAATTGTTGTTTCCTTAAAACAGGACGTTTTGGAATATCCTCTGGCTATGCGCTGGTAGCTGGCTGGTCATGGTCAAGGGTGTATGGTTAGGGCACCGTTTGTCCCATGATTTGTTATTGCACAGTAAGGTAACTTCAAAGTTCTCTTTGAGATACCCTTCCGGATGTAATCTCCTTTCAGTATTTGAGTGCTCACCTTCTTAACCGTTATTACAATAGCATGAAAGTTTAAAATTTAAATTGAGGCTTTAACTTTAGTTCTGTTTTTTGAGCCATGGTGTATTTTAAGTAGGCGGTGTTATATTTGAACAGTCTGTTTGGCAGTACCTTGCTGACCAAGACGGAGGTTTATGCAAGTAGACTTATCTCAGATTTGTCATTCACAATGCGCGTTGTTACAAAAAGGTTAAATACAAGAAATATAACTTTTATAGAACATAGGCTGTAAACAGACTCTTAAATGAATCAGTGATTTGTAGGTTAATATTTGAATTTTTAACTTCAGTGCTACACTTTTAATATATTTCAGGCTTCTTGATCCAAAGCTTACTTTATATTCTGAAGGCGTGCAATTGTTTGCTGTAATCTCAAGAGAAGATAAGCATGACATCTGGTTCACACCTGTGGTTTTAGGGATAAGAGCATAGCTGCCTTATGTATTATTCAGGGCACTCTGTTGAAACTGCAAGGAATTTGACTCTTTGAGGCCCTTTGTCCCCAGCTTTTTATACTTGCTAAAAGTAAACATGAAATATAGGAGTCCTTCTCTCAGTGGGTGTTGAATAGACTATTTATTCCAACCTATGCCTGCTGCCAGAAGGGAGATTAGTTATGCAGGTTAATTATCAGATTTATGATAAAGACTTCACTTGTGCAACTCCCGTATTTCAAAAGTTCCACTGAGGCATTTCGTGCTGCCACAGAACAACGCCAGAAGAAGTGAGGGTAATGGTGACACTCGTAGCGGTGTGCCTTTGGATCACAGGTCGTACCTGTGCTGGTCCCGGGCAGTGGGGCACACTCTGCGTGTTGTGGGATAAGGGAAAGGCTGCCACCATTTTGCATTTTCAGTTTCCGTTCATGGTTGCAGGCACAAACCAGCTGTCTGGGCTGCTGAAGACAGCAGTGGCGTGAGCAAGAATTAATTTGGTTGGGTGCTTCTAAAGACAAAGACACCCAAAGTATGGAAAAATGCCAGTAATACTGAAACCAGTAATGCTGTAATACTGAAAGCAGAACTTACATGTTGCCCTTACCAAGGTGAATTGTTCAAATGTGAGATGCTGAGGCTGAAGAAGTGCTTTCTTGAAATACATGTGTGAAGCAGGATGGAAGTGTGACTCCTTGGCTTTAGACTCGTGTTTATCATTAAAATGATGAGTAGAGGGAAGGGACGAAGCTGGCACAGAGCCTTGCGAGCAGGGACACGACTGTGCATACCTCCCACAAGGAGTATATACTGGCAACTGTACTGAACATACACCTGTAAAATGTGAACTCAAATACTCACCAGTAGCGCTGTTGTGTTCATCAGGAGTCTGAAGAACTTTGAGGTGCTTTTCTTTCAAGATCAATGGGCCTTAAAAAATTGCAAGTGTTAAAGCAGAGGTCGTTTTATTCGCATGACGTAAGGTGATGCCACAAGTGAGCAGCAGGTTCAGATGCACCAGGGGAGTCTCAACGTGGCATCTGCAGGCAGGTACCAGTGTGCGAGCGTGGGAGATGGTGAGAGCTGGATTTGTGTTTCTGCTTCATAGGCATGGAAGAATAACTCTGACATTTAGCAAAGAATGTGTTTGCAAATGGGTTTGCAGATGTGACAGTGGACAAGGTTTTAAGTTAAAAAGGTTACGCAATTTCTAGAGCTTTAACCTTTCTGTCAGTTTTGCTGCTTGCTTGAATATTTTGCTTCTTGCCTTGCTGAGGTCCAGTTCTTTTTGATTTGCTGCAGTTAATACAGAATCATGTCCTCAACGAGCTGGTGCTAGTCGGATGGCGTACTCCGCTCCTGTGTGCGTGTCTGTACACAGTTACCAAGTCAAGGAGCTTGCAAATTTCTTGACACTGCTGTTCAGGTGGTGCAGACTTCACTTTTTACGCAGGTGAAACAGTCAAAGGGGTAAGAAAACAAGCACAAAAACCTATGCAGCACACAACAAAATTTTAGACTGTGAATACAGAGTTATTACATGCAGGGGTTTTGAAGAGACTGGTGTATTTAGGTAGGCAGCCTTGGGGACTTGGAAGGGATGGTTAAAATTTTAATTCTTCAAGAGATCCTGCCTTTTTGAAAGGCTGTAGTGTACCCACTCCTTGTATGTCAAGCCCATTTGAGGAACCTGACGTAAAACACCCCTATTAAAAGCAGTTGCATAGAAGAAATCCCTCTCATGTTAAAACTGGAGGTCCATGGCAGAGCTAGGGGCGTCCCCGCAGCGCGGGGCTGTTCCACCTTCCTCCGGAAATCTGCAAGTCTGCACTGAGACCTCTGATGCTGAGCACCCAGCTTACTTTGTCAGACGAAAGCTGTCCTTGGGATTACGATGCTGCCTTAAATAGATGCACATTCCCCAAAATACGGGAAAACCCGTATTATTTTTACCCTCTGTTATGAAGCCCTCCAAGTGAGCCCTTGTCATGAGCTGGTTCTGATGTGATTGCCCATACAGTTCACAGCTCACAAACAAAAATAGCTCTGCAAGTGTGCAGCCCGGAGGATTTCACATCCCCTTGGAGATAGGAATGGCCTTTCGCCCAGCAAAATGCTTCTGAAAACGTGCCCCATCTGCTGCATGGCTTTGAATCCAGAGATGCAACGAAACTATAAATATCTCGAAATTTGTTCTGAGGCATTTTGAAGATCATTAAACCTCATGGAAGAGCTTGCCTTCTCCCATTTAAAAAAAAAAAAAAAGGAAAGGAAAGAAACAAAAACAAACCCAAGACCAACTAAACCACACAGGATGTTCTGAATTCCACAGTACAAAAAGAATAATTCGCGCTAAGATGTGAGCTCTCAGAGGATTGAATACTCGCGCTGGTGCATCTTTAAAGTGAATGCTATATGAAATTGTATTGATGACAATTGCTAGGAAGATAATGCTTTTGTAGGGTTTATTTTTAAAGTGCAGCTCCTTTCTTTTCCCCGAAGAGCACCAGAGTGTTTCTGCTGGGAAGTCCCAGCAGTTCTCTCCATTCAGGCAACGCTTCTTTATGTTTAAGAAAGTAAATGGATTCCTTAAAGACAAGCTGAAGTATGGACAGTCTGGGTATTTTGGAGCTTCAAACTGTTTCTTCAGTAGTTTTAGTTCTCTTTACAGGAAGAACATGGGAAACAGATGAAGAGATCTTTAACAGTCTCTGCGGGGTTGAGTTCAGAGCTATTCCGTTCATGCAGTCAGTCCGTCCAGCTTGTTTTTAGTTGCTGTGGCATTTGGTGTTTAGCCACTTCCTAAATTGCCTGTTTCATTTTTTCACCCCCGCCAGCGGCTAAGTACTGGTTCTAATTTTTCCACTCGGACAGTTTTAGAAAGCAGAGTTCGTCTCTCGCTGGAACCGTGGTCTCAGCGTTGCGAGCTCCCGCACACACGCTCACCGTCTCATTTGGAACCTGCCGCCTTCGTGTTGCGGCTTGACAAAGCTCCTGTGGGTGAGACCCAGAAATCCTCAATAAATAAATCAGGAAGTCTCTGGCGGAGTCGGAGCGTGGCACCAGAGCTAAAGACCAGGGAAAGACCCCAGCTGATCTCCCAGAGCCTGGGGAGAGGCACTGAGGCTCCCTGCAATAAATGTCTGGACTGAATTCCAGCAATGTCAGCTCTGCGTCAGATACGAGTGAAGAAGTTGGTATTGGTTTCCAGAGGCAACATGAGGTCTGCATTTGACCCTCCCTTACTGCAATACCAAGCAAATGAACAACAGCCCCAGAGTTTTCCATCTCCAACACCGCTCCGAACTGGCAGTTGATGCCGTGTGTTTTCCACTTTTTTTGTAATTCTTCCTGTTTATTTCCAATCTTTTGTATTTTTGTCGATAAAACATCCAGTTAAAGGAGGGGTGGGCAATGACCACGGGTTACACATGATGAAGAGGCCCAGAAATGGGCGGTGATTTATTTATCCAAGGCAGCAGAAACTCTGTAGTAGTGCGGGAGGGTGACCCTTTGCAGTCCAAGGACTAACCAGTAGGTTACTGCTGCTTCTCAAGGCGCTAAAAGACCCGGATAGTAGGAAATATTCATACTTCTGCCCAAAGATCAGAGTCCTGAGCTGTTTGTCTCTCGTGTTTTTTATGGGTTGCTTAAACTTTTCAGGAGGGAAGCAGCTTTGCATTTCCAAGGTTTTTCTCACAAGCACGATAGCAACAGCCATAATGATTGTAAATCACTGTGAAGGTCCTCCCGGAGTCGCTCGATTCCAGACCTCTGAACTTTAAGCAAAATACCATATGCCAGGAACCCCCCAGGAGATGTAAGAAGGAGCAGTACTGGGTGGTGTAATCTTTTTATCCTCTTTTTTTTTTTTTTTATGTTTACCTAATTTCCTTGGTTCCCTTCCATCCCTAGGACATGTTGTTTGCACCTGTTTTACAAGCTGAGCGCCCTGTCATGCCCTCATCATGTGCGTTTCCAGAAAAAGAACCCCCTAAATCTTGTGAGCCTAGCGAGACGCTGTGACGTAGCTCGATACACAGGAATACTTGCACAGGATGGGGATTCTTAAACACATTCGGAACATGAGAAAAGGAAGAAAGGTTTGAAAAAGCTTACTGCTCATTATGCTTTGGTTCTTGTTTACATCTTAGTATTAAAGTGTTAGTATTATAATTTCCTGTGTTTGGAACGAGGTAAGATAGGAAACGAGGAAGAGGAGCAGAAGTGAGAGGCACTGCTTGGTGAGGTAATAACCGCAGCTCTATAATTCAGGGGTCTTGTGTGTTGTGAAAGAGAAGACTTACTGCTGATTTCTTGTTGGTTTTGAATGATTTATAACATTTTACTTGTGGCAGAGTGTTGCAATCTATGTTGTCATGGAAATTCTATTGAATTTATAGTTCCATTTATCCAAAACGATTTTCCAGACTTCATTTCATGGTGAATCACATGGCTGTTACTCGGAGTACAAAGCAATTGCAAAAAAGTTTCATGTTATGGAAAGCATAAACACCGAAATCGTTATTTTCATATTATGGAAATACAAATGAATGCAACATACAGCTTTTTAGCATCAGATATGCCTTCATTGTGTAATGACTCAGTGTACATACGTGAGAGTGGATTTTCTTGTTTCGGACAGAAGCGGGCCTAAGGGGTATTTATTTCTGGAAGGAGAAATCAGGGAAGTTTCTGGCTTGCCAGCGTACTCCTCTCTTAACATGCAGAGCCCAACACGCAGGATACTGAGTCATATGGCCATGATCCAGCGCTGCATTTAAGCACATGGCAATCCCACCAGCACCGTGCTGATGGGCCCGTCCTGCTGGGCTGCTGCTGGACCCCTCCCAGGTTTAAATGCTGCTCAGAGCGAGGGGTGTGTGCAACAAGTGCCCACTTCCAGGATGAAAAAGACTGTGAAACTGCTTAATCTCAACTTTCTACATAACACAGATGCACCTCCTGTGTTGTTTGTGCATAATGAAGCAATAATTAATGCTTAATGTTTAAAAAGATTGAATGGAAATGTATCATACTTCTAAGGCATGCGAATGTCTAAATGGAATTAAATTCTGTTATTTCACTTGTATGATCTTTGCTCTTCCTGTTGTTTCAACTCCTTTCATTTTTTCAGCCCAGCATTGTATTCATTATCAAGCTGCAATTATTTTAGGGCAAAGACCTTGTCTGACTCTTTGTTTTGCAATTTACCCAGCACGCTTTTAGACACTGTAAAATACTAAGTTATGACATTCAAAATACATCTCTGTACCTGCCTAACTGTAGTTAAAAATTCACTGATGAATAATAGACTAGGCAGGAAAAACATGCCATTATCTGCTCCTGTTCAACTTTATCTTTTAAAAAGAATGCGGTATACTCTATTTTATTACATCAAGCTCTAGTAGGAGAACTGGAAAACATCACGATTCGCTTTCCCTCCATCCCTCTGCCTTTTCTAAGCAGATTTAGAATATGTTATAAATGATAAGTTTTGTATTTTTTTTAAAGAGAATATAATGAGAAGCCAAACATCAGACTTTATTGCTCCAGCGTACATCTCATACTCTAGTAAACACGCTGACTGCAGGACAGTTATTCTGAATTTTCAGTGCTGCACTGAAGATTACATTATATCTGTAGAAATTTTTTATTCCAGTCAAATGGATCACGTCATCTGCTTCGCTAGAAATCTATGCACATATTTAAAGCAGAAGTAAGTTACATACGGGCTTTCAATTAAGAAAAATCATGTATGATTCATAATCCTAGCACAGGATTTGTTTTTGTGTAAGAGGTTTTAAATCCTGCTGTAGAAGTGGCTGAGAATAATTTATTCTTACAATATAAGCAGCAGAGGTACTAATTAAGAATTAGTATATTCAGTGATTAACTCCATCGTTTAAAGCAAACATTTCAAAATTTTTGTTTCACCACTCTGCAAAGATTTGCAGTCTACCTGCTATGCCTGTGTGTTTTCTTTTCTGAAAATACTCTGCCTCTAAAGCAGTACATAATAAACCACATAGCTGTTGCCTCTGTGTCTTGATGCCTTATTCATCAAAAAATTGGCTGGCCTATAAAACATTTTTTTTTTTTTTTTTTTAGCTTTAAATTGCATGGTAGTCCTTGGATAGCTGGAAGGAAATGAGCAGAAAGCTAATTCTGATGATCTTTTCCCTTCCACCAGAATTCCTGATACTATTGAATATTCTGTACTCCACATCTGTGACAGCACAATGAGCCTTTGTTCATTTTTTAATCTAAAGAGAAATCTGCTGTGGGAGGTTGCACAGGGTGATAGCAGCCCAATTTAAAAGTCTCAATTATTTATTTTTAAAATACTTGGCATCTGTCTATGGAAAATGTACTTGCTTGGTTTCCAGTCTCTTAGAATTGCTTTGAACTCGCTCAGATCTTCTGGGATCTATCAAATGCTCATTGTGGCTTTTCTCTCATAAGTGCTGAATGAGTTTACCCATGATAGCCTGTATTGGATGTAAACTTTCTGTCTTTTTAATGGGGTAATAAGAGCAACAAGATGTCATGCACGGGAATGGTGATTTCTGTCTGGAGGCCTGTCCTGCCAAGCAGAGAAGGAGCATCTGAGCAGAGAGCCAGAGCCTTTCTTTCTTTTCTTGTTTTGTGGATAGGTCGTGGGGAGAAGTCATTCATTCGGAGCGTGCTCGGTTTTTGCAAGCCAGTGGTGGCTGATAGAGGGCGTTTAGCTATTCAGAAGCAACTGCACTTCAGAAATCAGAGCTGCTCTCTGGTGGGCAACATTCCTCAGTAACACACGTGCATTTTGGACAGCCTGTCCTTACGAGATCGGGGTGGTGGCAGTCCAGTTTCTCATCCAAATCTCTTAGCCACAGAGCAGGGCCTGACTTTTAGCCAGGTAGTTACCTGGGGAACAGCAGATTTCTGTAGAGTTTGGAAGAAGGGGGCTGAAGAGAGGTGTTTCTGCAGAGAGTGGGTTGACCCAAGCAGGAGAGGATTGCCTGCCCCATGGCACGGTGCAGGGGTGGAGGTAGTTGACAGGGGCATGGTGGCAAAGATGCTTCAGGCTGGGAAACTATTCAGGAGTTGGATGTATGGGGTGTATACATCTGTGAAAGAGTTATCACCCTGCACAAAAGCCTGCAGTGCTTGGAAACAGTAACAGCTGAGCGTCTTTCTGGACAGAGGAGAGTAGAAAACAAGACATGGTTTTATAGGGTGACTGCAATTATTTGCTGGGTTATGGCAGAGTGAGGGTTTTCTCTCTAATCCTCTGTTTTAAGGCACTTGTGACGTTCTGAAGATTTTCCCCTTCAGTGAGATTTTTTCAGGCTTAATCTTTGCTGTACAGCAAATCTCTCTCAAGTTTGAGTGAAAACAATTCTACTCTTCTAAAGTGTGAAGAGTGTCAAAGCATAACATTTTTCCATTAAAAGCACACTCTTGCCCTCTCCTTCCTTGCCTTGGTGAAGCTCTGGAGCTGCAGTCGTTGGTAAAATTTCAGGATTGCAAGAGTCATCCTGCAACAAAAGCGCCTTTGTGTCTCTGGTGAAGGTTTGTTTCAGGTTAGCCTTATCACAATGCTGAAAATTTCAGGTTGCTTGGACACTACATTTTTTCTTCTAATAGATCTTTACAAGGTACGTGCAAGCACACTGCTGTGTTGCACATCTGAGATTAAGAAAGTCCATGTAAGCCTTTCCTGGCCTCGTTAGGTGTAGCAGGGTGGATGTGAAAGACTTATAAATCTAATATATTTTGCCATAGAGAACAGGGCTCTTTGCCCTCTGGGACCCATGCCACTGGGAAGGCTATTTGGAGCACCAGCAGCAGAGATGTGGGGAACAGAACGTTCTCATTGCAGACAGTTAGTGTCACGCTATAGAAACTACAAAGGGTTTTTCAGGCTTTCCCGTGGCTAAGAGATTCAGAGCCTTTAAAATATATGTATATATATATCTAATTTTGGAAAACAGAAGCTATTGTAAAATCACACGCAGAAATGTACAAAACAATGGTTTATGGTGCTGAAGTCAGGCAGTGACAGAATTTGGGTTGGATATGCAAGCTTGGATGGTCCTCCATTGTTCATTTCACAAATAACATGTCATAATAAGCTCCAAATTTTCTTTAGCTTGAATGCCCCTTTGTTGCATTCTATACTGCTGCTTTTTATGTACCAAGCAGAGACAGTAGAAGTAATTTATATGCAAAGTGCACCATGCATTGTATATACTAATTATATAATAAGGAGTAATAATGAAAATTCTGCGGCGTGTTTAGGCCACTTAAGTATGCAGTGAAATTAATTTTATGGCTAACTGTCTTATTCCTGATTTGTACTTAAAGAACATTACGCCATCCATAGAAAATGCTAACCAAAATGTCGACCTATAAATGCATGCAAGATGATACGTATTATGTAGAAAAGAACAAAAATACGCTTACGTTTTATTGTAAATTGTGGGAAAACAGATGAGACAGTATTATGGCAGAAAACAATATGTGATCACATAATTAGAAAATTGTCATAATAGTAATGCTCAATGGTGTCCAGGTGTGGTTTCACGAGCAGCCTGAATCAGGCAGCTTTGAGGATGTAACTTTACCGTCTTCTTAACATTGTTTTTGCAGTGTATGCGTGTGTAAATTATATAATAGCAATTCCTGGGAGATTCCACTCCTAAACTGTTCCTTCCAGCTGTATGAACACATAAGGAAGCTACTGTATGACAGATGATGATAATTTTTCATACAAGACAGTTCCCCTTGACTTGATGGATGCAGAGAGAGGAACCACGCTCTCTGGAAAAACACCAGGGAGCGGTGGGAAAATGTTTCAATGTGTATGGTAATCAAGGCAGAGTATGGTTCTTGATTAGTCTCTGAAATTGCACTGCTGAGACGAGGGATCTGAATTAAGCGCTTTTTTACCAAAGCCCTTTGCACTGCTATCCAAAAGTGTATTGTAAAAATTAATTTCCTTAAAATGCCGTGAGCAAAATTGATCCAAAATGATTTTGGCATATGCTGAACTCACTCAGTGATACCTTTCTTCATAAACTCCTGTGAGGACTATATATTGAAGTATTTTATATAAGGTATACCTAATTTTAGACTTTATTTTAAAGGGGAGTAAAATGCAATTTGCAAGTGTTTTGTGAGCTTTTGTCTGTGCTGGCTAAATTGACGTTTAAGCAATTCCACCTGAAACAAACTGTTTCTAATTTCTACATCAGTGAATGACTGTACCTCAGCCTACATTTGTTCAAAGCACGCGTTAGAACCTGGAGGCACCACCAACTTTGTGAGATATTGCCAGCATCTCTGTGTGTGCTGCAAATACGCTGGGAATAGGAAGGCCAAAAGAGGGGGGAGAAAATTGCTTTCCAATTTTGTGAAGCTAGAGTGAATGCCAGACTTTTTTTTGTGTGTGTGTGAGAGCTATTTGGAATGTAGTCTTATTTTATCCTACTGCTGAAAAAGTACCTCCACTTCTGAAGAGCCTGATCTTCATTTTGGCCATTTCTCCATACGATGATGTTTTATTAGATATATAGGTACTTTGCCAGTGTTGTACATTACAGCCAATATATAGGGCCAGGAGCCTGGGATTCAGTAAAAATTAGTAGGAGCATATTTGAGAGAGATGCAAGGGTATTATCTCATCTTCCCATACACAACATTTCAGAATATGGGAAAAATACTTGTTTCTTTGGGAATGGAGAGTTTGAACTAATCTGAGAAGAAGTGGTGTGTTGGGATGGGTAACAGAAGTGGGAGCTCAACTCCTGTGGTAAATGGATCAAGAACCATAAAGGAAAATATGAGCAGCAGTGCACATGGCCTCTTTAAGTTGCACTATTCATGGCATGTCTGTAGTAAAGTGGAATTGCTCAGCAGCAGAGGGTACGAAGGAAGCTATTTCTTGGTCCTTCTATATTTATGTACCTAGCACATCTGCTGTTTTGGGGTGATCATTGTTCTCATCTATGTGTAACACGGGTGTTTCACTTTGTGTTTGCTTAATAATTAATATTTATTATTTGTCCTAAAATGACATCAAAACATCCATATTTTTTCTCACTTATACTTTTCACCGAGCGCTAAAGCTTTGGAAATAAAAGTCATGAAATTCAACTGAAGTCAGGAAGAAGTCTGACCCTAACTGATAGTCCTGAATATCAGAGGCTCATGAAAATGCATTGCTACAGAAACACACTTTTATCTTACAAATTGCTTTAGGAGTAAAGGAATAACTCTAAACATTGAAATTGCTTTCAAAAATTCTCTATGTTTTTTGAGATAAATATGTCTAGTACATGTTGCAGAGCAGGAGATGAGCCTGCAATGAACAAAGAAATGAAGAGATCCTGGCAAAAAGCACAAAGTTTACCATCTAAACAGACTGGTCATACTGTTTATCCTTCGGTTTGCTATTAAAATGCATTGCGTTGACTCTGTTCCCTGGTTACTGTCCCAGTAGGACAGTCATGCTATTAATCAAGATCCTAGTTAAACAATATTGTTCAGCAGAATTCCTTTATCTTAGGTTCATAACACTGGATTTGAATACAGTGTGTACGCACTACCTCATTTGAAAGCTGTGTGAATCAGCGCTTATGTGATTGTGTTGTTGTTTTTAATTTTTACAGATGCAGATTTACTTCTACAATCCTGATGACTTTGACAGTTTTGGAACAGCAGTTCTAGAAAACAGGGTAGTAGGAGCCATGGCCGTGTTTTTTCAAGTAAGTTTAAACAAGGTCTACATACATAAACCAAAGCTTTCACCAAGTACTAATTATTTCATTGAATTGTTTCAAGCTTAATGGATGCATCTGTTTTCTTGTTCCCACCTGTCTAAGTGAATAATATTTCATATTGTCTATGTGTGATTTAAAATGTAAATAAGTATATTTAGAAATGTAATGAAAAATTTTGCCTCAATTGTTTTGATTTGATAGCTGCTCTACAGATGTGGATTGGAGAAAACATTTATCATGGAACTTCACCGCTGAAGTACGTTGCTTGGGTCCCTGGAATACTAACAGGGAAGTGAACTGCTTCTGCTTAGAGAAAACTTAAAATTCAAACATAGCTTGGGAGAAAATTAATCAATAAGTTTCATCAATCTTATCTGTAGCAGCTTCTTCTAAATTGTCATAGTAACAAGTTCTTGAGCATACCAGGTTTCCAAATGAGTGAATTTATGCATTCACTTTTTAAAAATGCTTCCTCAAGAGTGCGAACGCTCAGCTAGCTCATTTGTTGGTTCAGCACGCTCGAGGACTGCAGCACGGGTTAGAGACTGCTGTTCGTGACGGCTGGCAGGTCAAGTCACGTGGCAGTGGTGTTCAGCAGCGTGGGCTTTTTGTCATGTTTTATCAGAAATGGAGTTTTTCCTTACTGACTCGAGGGTGAACAGAATGGAGTGAGAGCAGCTCCATCCCACCAAGCTGTCAGAAACTGTGAGAGGTAGCTAATGAAGATTTTGAAGTAACTCAAGGTGTTGCTTTTTCAAAAGAGGGGAGGGAAGAACAAGGAAAAACGCTGGTCCTCTGTGAGGTTTAGCAAGAGATTTTACTGTGGAAGAAAATGATCTCACTGTTATCTTTGTGAAGGCAGATAAAAAAGAATATACAAATACCCATATGTAAATACCTCCCTCTTTTCCTTATGATGTTAGAGTGACAAGCCTGACTCTCCTGCTTAAATTAAATAAGGTTGTCTTTTTCTATGTCACTGATTTTGATCAAATGCTTTGATAAGGAGAAAAGGACAGATCCTTGTATTGCATAAATTGCTGTAACTCTGCTGACATCAGGCTAGTGGAAGTAGGCATGTTAAATTCATCATTGCTGAATTCTGCGCACTTCTGTGGCGTTTCGTGTTAGAGTAAAGTTGGTGGAGCTGCGATAATTCGCAGTGGCATAGCAGGATGTTTCCCCAGACTTTCTAATCTTGCTGTGCTGTGGGAAGGATTGGGCAATTGAATTTGGCCTTAAGTGACAGAAGTTTAGAAGTAGAACAACCAGAGTCACCGTTAGGTGATTTATGCCATGATGGAAAGCTGCACGTTGTATGTGCGCAGTGTCAGAAGGAGCATGTGTTATGTCATGGTGCGCAATGCACGTTGTGGGATAGCGTGACTGGAATTTAACTGCCCAAATTTAATTGCAATTTGTTGCCCGAATAAGCTTCACATAAGCTATGTGAAGCACTGCCCCATGTCACACCATTTCCTAGTCTGTATGTAACATGCCAAAAAAAACAGGTTTTAGAGGATCTTAAAATTGTAGTGGGAATGTTATATATTCCCCATGTGCAAATCCAGGTGCTGTGCTTACTATGAGTCCCACTCTGCACAACTCCGAGGGAGCCATTAAACTCACTAAAAATAACCTAAAATAGTCAGTAATGCTGTAAAAAAACATCTTTGATTGTAAGAGACCTCAAACTCTTTAAGACGACAACCGAGTGTTGTGGTCTCCTGAAGGACTCAGAAATCTATACTTTTCATCATTTCTAGCCCTGCAGGCCACAGGACATTAGGCTGTAAAGTCCAGAGGATGGCGCAGCTGGGCTCCTCTGCTCCAGGAGCCATGAAATCTGAAGGCATTACTTGATAAAGAGTCACTGATCTCTTCCAGAGTGATGGGGGTAAGGTAATCCTTGGCAAAGTGACCCAGTGACAACCTGTTTTGAGGCTGAAAGGAAATGGTTTTTTCTTTTTTTTTTTTTTTTTTTTCCCCTTGTCTTTGGGTTGAAATGATAAATCACCGATGTGCCATTAAACTTCTGAGTGTATCGGGTCTTCCTTTTGGGTAGCTCTGCTCTGAGACAGAAAGCTGCCAGGGAAGATTTGTAGAGCTCGAAGTCCCCATCCTGGAGGGGCATGCGCTGAATTCTGGCCCATGTGAGCAAATGCTAAGGAAGTCGGTGTGATCACTGCTATTTTGGCCATCAGGAGGGCTTTCCTGTTTGTCCCATGGAGGTACAGCTTCTGTACTGAGGATTAGTAACTGATGGTGATAATCCTTTGCAGATCCATACCGTGTTTGTCAGAGGTGCTGCTGTAGTTCCCTCTCCTGTGTATCGTGTGATGGAGTTGGTGACCCGCGACTTGGAAAACATTTACATAAAATTTCGTTCAGAAATACCTGGTGTGCCTTTAGCCTAGCTCCCCGGGGCACCACGTGGATAGGCTACTATTTCATGCAACTAATTTTAAAATTAACTCTTAGTAACTGTTAAATTAGATGACCCTACGATGTCCGTGTCCACGTTTTGATTGGCAGCTTTAACTATTCAAATACTAATTTCATAGTCTGCTTAGGCTGCTGTTTTCTGAGCTCTAGTCCCATCTCAAACAGTTATTTACAACCAACGATAAAAAATTGCCGTGATGCAGGGCCTACTGTTTGTTTACAAACACATGAGAAGACTGAATTATGCATGCTTTTCTATGTAAATATTTTAAGGTAAAAATTATTGGCTAGGTTTGCCATTAAGTCAAGACTTGCATTTTTGCTAATGTGTTAATGCTGTGTTGGAATGAATGTGTGCTGTGCTGACTGAATTTATGGTCTGGCAGGTGTGTTTTGTTTGACTGAAGTTCACAAATGTTCCCTTGAAAATCAGGTTCTCCAGTGAGCGAACATTATACTGAACTGTATAATTATTGGTGAAACATTAAGTAATTAAGAACCCTCTTTCCTCATTTTTAAATAATTTAACTTACACTATATAAGAATTTTACTTACTGAATCCATTCTTTCAAGGGCAATTTCCAGGTAAAGTACGTTGGTTCTGAACTTGGATAATTGAAGCTCTTGGAACTTTATTGTAATTGCTGCTAATTACATCTCTGCTTTTCTCATTGCTTTCATTGTAAGCTCTGTTGATAAATTCTCTTCTTGTTTGCATGCTGCAGGTCAGTTGACCTGACAAATGAAGAAAATTACTAGTTGAAATCAGGAAACAATTCTTGCATATACAAGCTGCTCTAAGTGCTCATCTCCGTAGTTCATTGTGGGTAGATGCTCAGAGGGTGTCACATGAAATACCTGCAGGGACTGTACAGCAGCTATTCTCAGTTTGCAAATACGATGATCTGGTCTGAGATCTCTACCTGGGCTGTGAAAGCTGTGTTTTACCTTGGCATGCAAGTAGTAAAGCGATCAGGTATGCTGAGGAAAAGGGTCCCTGTTCCGTGTGACAAAGGAGCAAGGTGACTTAGTGACCTTTCATCTCTCTTGGTCAAATTATTTTAAAAGCTATTCAGGTGGAACGAGCTGAAATGGGTGAAAGGCAGCTCCACATGCTGGTGCCAGAAGGTAGAATGGTCATTAAAGCCCAGAAACAGGCTTCGCTGCAGGCAGGGGAATCGGTGGGAGAAAGGGCTGTTTTCTTCAAGTGGGAATTTCTGTGGAAAATGCTTCATGTATTTCAAGAGGAAGTGGGAATCCCAGCACATAATAGCAGTGTGAGCCAAAAAGCTCTTGTGTGTGTTTTGTTGCTGTTATTGAAAAAAACTTGCTTTTTTTTTTTTTTTTTTTTTTGTTGGTTGGGTTTTGACCATACCTGTCAGTATTGGGGTTACTTGGTGTATCTCAAAGTGAAACTAGTGCTAGCGGGAGGTTTGCAACTTCTCATGTCCATTTCTTCCAGCCAGCAGCATCCTCGTAGTCTGTAGTAAAAGCTTCTGGGTTTGCAGACACGATGACAGCACAGGGACAGGATCCGTGTTGTCTACGGCGCGTGCTGAGCCCCCCTCATCTGCTGAGATGTGTTTTAGGTCCCAGTCCAGCAGGACACTTAAGTCTTGATTTAAAAGGTCCTAAACTTGAATAGTTTGTGTACGTGCTTAATTTCAGCCCTTGTAAGGTTCAGCTTGTATTTAATGATATTCTGGCTCTAGGCCTCAGTTAATTGTCAGGCTGAGCCAGTTTTGAAGCAAGCCAGGAGTAGAAGGGAAGGCCCAGATCTCTCACTGGCTCCTGAATCATCCATTCGTATACATCCGTGTAATGCATATTTACAAGTCATATTTAAAATGAATAGTTATTTGGATTAAATGCATTCAGACATATTGCACAGCTCTGTTTTAACCATCTAACAATATAATTCATTGCACACTTCACTACTTGCTTTATTAAAGCCAAACTTAAATATGTTCAAGACAAACATATTGCTTTTGCATTTGAAATATTCATCTTTTGGGCCTGCGGTAGATTCATTACAGGAGAGAATACTTCATTCTTTGATTACTGCTATGAAAAGACACAATACTGATTCCCTAAGCGCTCATCAAATACTCGATAGCTCAGAAATTCAGGAGGAGGTGATGGAATTCTTGTTCCTACAGGGAGGGCCTATAAATCTATTTTAGTATTTGAAAAAAAAAACCATCAGTGATTAGTTACTGGAGCTCAGGTACTCAAACAAATCATCTCTAAAGAAGTTAAAATAAAAATGAATTTTAAAATAACTTTTAGCAATGCTTTCATCATTAAAATTGTCTTCATAATTGTAAGTGATGTTGGTACCTCGATTACTCGTGAGCTTTAGCATTATGGGGCTAGATTTTTAAAGATAATTAGCTACTTGGGAGCAAATATGCAACTAATGGGATGTTCAAAGTACATGTTAAAAATCAAGAGTTTGCTGGTCTTTTTCTGGGCTGCCATTTCACATCAGTGAAAGTAATCATGTCTTTGCTTTTGTAAGATTTTTGGTGGTAGTACTTGGTGTGCTTTGTAAAGTTGATCAATAACTCACTTTTCACAGGGGCCTAAATGAGCTAAACACAATAAATCAGTGGAACACCACTGAAGTTATTGAATATTTGGCACAAATATGCCCTTTTTAATGCATGCTTCTCAAATAATACAATTCAGCTTTTAACTTCCCTAGAAACCCATTCTTCCATGTCATTGACTGTTCCATGTGTTTCCTATCATAACCGAATAAATTCAGTGAATAACTGCTTTAAATACAGTTCCTATTTAGATAACCATATCTGGTTATCCAGGTAGGAGACCAGGATCCCAGCTCCCTGCCTCAGTTTTTGGCAAATTCCCTAATTCAACCTCTCCCGTGCCAGGATGCTTTTAGGAAGACTGAGCAAAACTGGCTTGATAATAAAAACGAAGATGAAGGTGTACCCTTTTCCTGAAACATGATTATGTCCACCTACATGAAGGATTATCAGTGCTACAGTGTTTAGGCAATATCTTAAAGGTGATTTGCAGTAGCTCAGATAACACGGAGGATCATTAACATGCAGGGCATCATCCAGAGTTATTGAGAGTCTTTTCATTTATTTTAATAGACTTCAGATACATGTAAGGGCCTTAAAATTAAATTACAGTATTAATTCTTTTAATGGTTACATTAGAGCCCATGGTGTTTTATTAATAGTAGCTTATGAATAATAAAACAATTATTATTGATTAGCAGTATTATTTAGTAATTAGTGCAGGTTTTTTTATTATCTTCATAGCATGAAAATGTATGCAGCTAGAGCTACTTATTCAGTGCCTTTCAAAAGTATAATTTATATTTGTCAAAGTGAATGCATGTGTATTAGTAACCCTCCGTGCAATAGAAGACAAGCAAAACAATTTGAAATGTTTTCGTGCTCACTGAAGTACATTTTCCTAGTATTTTTAACTCATTGCAGCTATTTTAAAACTTCTAGTCATTACTAATAAAAGCAGTAGTAGGGCCTTGAAATAGCAATACAAGGTAGCTTCCTCAAGCTGTAAGGGATGAGCAAATCAGAGCAGGTAGATTGCATTTGTACAGCTGTGAGAACACATTTTTCTGAGAAACACCTTGTCCAACACAAGTAATGATGTACAGTGATATGAAGCATCTCTGGAGTAGAGAAGATTCACGTAACTTTCCAGTAAATAGATGGAAATAAACTTCTTAAAGGACAAAAGTGATTTTGTGTCATGGAGAATTTAAATACAAAATTATGAGAACTTCTTAAAACCTGCTGGATTTGGGTTGAATTCAGTATGTGAACGGCACTGAACAGCCTCCAAAGCTGGTCTTCGTTAGCCAAACCATGCAAGTTTGGGTGCCTAACAATCAGTGGTCGTCCTAATCAAAAACCTTGCACTGAAACCCTTTGGATTGGAAGCTGGATTTGGGTAGAAGACACCAAAAAAAAAAAATCATGGAAAGTGTTTCTGGAAAGTTTTACCTTTTAATTTAAGAAAACAAAAAGAATTTCTTAAACTGTTCAGATTTTTATTTCAGATTTTTATTTCATTTTGACTTCTCTTGAAAGTTTCTCAGAAATTTGAATATTTTTGAATATTTTATGTAAAGGAAGAAAGTAACGGGAGAACAGATGGGGAATAGCTCTGTGAGTAAAAAAAAAAAAAAAAAAATAAGTATATACCCGGTTTCAGTTTTGGTGCTTACTGACTTTAAAGTGCTTAACAATGAGGCTTTATCCTTACTCTGAATCAAACCTTTGTACAGTTCTGTTATGCTTCACGTGTTTTTTAAGAGTAAGATTGCTGTTAAGGTAAGGGAGCAGCAGGCTGCGGGGATGAGCTCGGGGACTCTGCCAAGCAAAAACTCAGAGCGCCGGTGGGAGCACGGTGAGCCAGGCAGGGGTCAGGGCTGTGAGCCCGGTGCTGTTCATCGCTCACTTGCTGCTGGGCTCAAGGAACGAGGACTTCGTTAGGGAGCTGAATTGCACAGGAGAAATGCTGGTGCTTTCACCTGTTGTTTTTTTGTGTGTGTTGTTCCAGCATTCAGTGATCTGCAGTACTCCCAATTTTCCATCAGTGGACAACAGCACTGAAAAGTGCCTCTGCTTCCTGGGGTCACCGTGCGGAGCCTGGGTTCCTGGTAATCCCCCAGCTCAAACCCCATACAAACACGAGCAAAGTTTCTCTTGGTTTGCAGAGTACTGTGTAGCCGGGCTTGCTCATTCACATGGCTCTGCATTTGCCGCGGCTTACTCATGAGAAGGAGCCCATGTGGCTAAGTCGAAGGCTGCTAAGAGCAGAGGTGTTCACACAGCAGCCCGAACATCCGAGCAAGCGTGCTTGGAGGAATGAAGTACAAGTGCGTGAGCGAAAGGGGGGCTGGATTTGGAGGCAGACAGACTGACAGGGCGGCTGAAACAGATCGTTCTTGGAAGCAAACACATCGTTCTGCTTCTGCTTGCCTGTGTTCTGCCAAGAGGCATTTGCAGTCTCTAGATCATGATGGCTGCAACCTGCTGTGTTGAAACTTTTCTATCCACAGGCTGACTGTGCAGCATAGAAGGATAATCTACCTTATGTGCACTTATCTTCTTCAGCGCCCAAGCAATCGTCTTCCTTTCCCTTCTTCTCTTCGGCTTTATGAACTCATTCATGGTATTTTCCAATAAGGCAGAAGAGCAGGAAGCCGGATTTTATGTCAGATGACCTCCAAAATGCAATACTTTCAATTAAAGCCTTTTTGTTAGGTTGAGTTTTAAAGGATATGGTCTGTACAGAGCACGGTGTCATGCAGCCCTTTTTGCAGTGCAGAGTGAAATACCAGAGGGCGCAGAGTCTTTGACTTCTATATTGTTTTTAATTTCAGATATTTCTAGAGAAATGCAACTTCTCAAGCGTCTGCAGAAGCCTCTAACTAAAGATAAAAATTAGATATATTTTTCTCCCATAAGTGCACTGTAAAAGCCTCCTTAACTGCCGAGGCTTTTAACTTGTGTTGATGCTTCCCTGGTTTTGAAGCAGCAGTGGGGAGGGTGGCTGGCAGTGGCGATGCCTTATTCAGTGACTTTTGCTTTTTGTGATGAAACACACTCCGTTGGTATCTCTTCTCCCCCCCACCTTTTTTTTAATGGAAACATGACAGTTGCTGATGTTAGGAAGTAACTGTAAACTTTTTGCTGTTGAGAGGACTTGAACTCCAAAGTTGTGCAAATTTACAGATATGAAAAAAGCCTTTCTGTATGCTTTATGGGGTCTCTTTAAATGTCTTGAACGATCTGTTGTAACCGTTAATGTGAGCTGGTCGTGTGCATTGTATGGGGAATAGATCTCTTCGCTCTTCCAGTTTAACGTTCATTTGAATGTCAGGATCATTATCTTTCGGTTTACAGCATTGTAAACGCTTTTGATGTGCAGCTTTTTTGCTTCTCAATGGTTATTAATTGATTAATGTGTTACGATTAATCCCAAGTGGGATGCTGTTATTAACTTGCTTCATTAAATTACATATCAATTTGTTAGCCTTAATTCTCATAATTGTCCCCTTATAGTTTACTGTTTTTGTTTGAATAACTTGCCCTAAGAACTTGAGCAGCATGCATCTACATATTCTTTTGCTTCCTTTTCCTTCCCCTCGCCCTTCATGTTCAAAAGTAGAGTCAGTTTAGGAATATTTAGTGTGTAATGTCAGCATCTTAAACACAATAATTTACTTCTCTGTGATTTAAAAATATACTGCCTTAAGAAAATAAATCATTTTGTAGTCATGCAGTAAAAAATCTTTAAATTGATAGAAAAATATCTTGTGGAGTTTTCATTACCAGACTCCTGAAAATGACACTTCGATGTCTAATATGTAAAAATTACAGTCGTCAGTCTATAATCTCACCCCCTCTGCGGTTCAGGAAGATTGATACTCAGGAAGTCTGCTGATTATAACCATTAGACTAAAAAACAAATTAGTTCCCTAACTACAGCAATGCTTTTTGCATTTTACTCTCTGGTGTGCTTTGTTGATGTGTCACTTTGTCATTTCACCAAACAGACCTGGAGCTGGATGCCGTGAGAGCTGGGCCAAAGTAGAAGGCCCCCAGGCTTCGTGCGGGCTCCCATCACTCGCCTCTTGTCTGCTTTAGGGACACCAGCCCTGTGTAGAGCCTGTCTTTGTGTCTTTGAGCATGGAGAAGTCATTGAACTTGGCTTGTTTTCTTTGCTGCAAGTGCCTGTTCTCATCGCTGCAATAGCCACGATTGCTTCATCCCCCACCCTTCTTACTTGTTTCGAGTCTGGTGCATTTTGACTTGACCTTTTTTGTTTAAGAGAAGGAGAGAGAGGCTGGAATAAAGTGCTATTTTTTGCTATCCAAGTCTTCGGAGAGTTTTGCTAGAATTGGTCTTGGTTACAGAATCAAAGGAGATGTAAAGCTGTATGCTCATCTCCTTCCCTTTCTCCTCTCTCCCAGACACCGCAGCTGCCTCTGAATGACTCCGTTTTCTCCCTGTTGTTAAACGTTCAGCCTGGATACCAGGAAGATCATTTTTTTATGTCTCCCTGCCTACCTTTTTTTAAATTTAATTTGATTTATTTTTCTGCAAAGACTGTCCTCAGTAGCCATCCAGGACTGATATCCCATTTGTCTCTCGGAGGACTAATCAAGTGTATGCGGTTTTACATTCACGGGACATAGGCGGAGATCTGACATTTCCATCAGGAAACTCCAGCTCTCAGGTCCACGTGAGGCACAATCCTACTTAGAAGCTGCACGGGATTTGTCTAGCCCTTAGAAAAATGGCACTGGTTTTCATCCTCTGTATCTGCAGGTGTCTCTGGTTACCAGTTAGCGTTATGGCACATTTTAAGTATAGGTGAGTGCAGGATCCATTCATAAATGATTGCCTAGTTTCACTTTGTACCATAAAAGAGAGATTGGTTGTAAAGTCTGAATATATAAAATAGATGGGTAAAATTGGGACTTCCTTTGCCTTTAGATCTTCTGGCTCAGAAGGAAAAGTTATTCTTATTAAATTTAAGCTGTTCTGCCTGAAGAATTATTGCTGTAGTTCTCAGATATAACAGTGCCAAGTTTCTCCTAGTATTGGCAATAATAAACAATGCAAGCTTCAGACAGAATTTCCTGGGTAGCATACCAAATGTTCTAGAAAACCTGCTCGGACAGCAGCTAATACATTTTTAATACAAATAAAACATAATTCTTTAGTCTTGTTTCAGTTTGATCCCTAAGGTGGAAAAAGTATACTGACTATGCATAATTTATATATTTGTTTGAAGTGTTTACCCAGATACTCCATTCACAAAGTCTCTTTTTCTTAATAGGTTGCTGCAAGATGTAAGAGTCACTTAGGGCTCGCGTTGTGCAAATAAATGGGACATGTCGTTTTTGTACAATCAGCAAGGGGGTTACCTCCTCATCTCAATTCTGCTTTCGCCTGTGCTGCCAGCAAGAGCAGTGGGCCCACCCCGTCAGCCCTTAGCCAAGTCACAGAGCAGGTCCAACTGCAAAGTCAGTGTGTTTTTCCCAGGCTGTGTGCGCTGTGAAAGCACAGAAGCGTGCAAGGGAGGGAAAAGGGGAGGCTGGGAGCAGAAGGTGCTGCCCACCCCTCTCAGGGGCAGCGTCAGGTTGGTGTGTCCATGTAAGTACCACCCCGGTTATTACCGATGACACATGTGGCTTCCTCTATAATTCCTATACATTGCACATAATGCAGATCAAACATGCAGGAAAATATCCCTCACTAATGTAATATAATCTCTTCTAAATGCCTGCAAATCCAGTGTTCCAGGTTACTGCCGGAGGGTCGAACTGTTGCTGGTTTTTATCATCTGTAGTGTCTGTGCTGCAGGACAACTGTGGGAGAGACGAGTATCAAGGGTTTTCTGAGCCGGTGGTTTTCTTTCCAGGGGTCAAAGAAAGGCAATGAAAGTAAATCAGAGGCTGGACTGGTCCCTTTTTTTTTATGTCTTTTTACAGAGGTAGACATTTATATGTATGGCTGATGGCTTAACTGATAATGCTGATGGCATATCACCCCCCAAAATAATTCTGCAGCCGAGATGGCAGCTTGCCCAGAGCAATCCGTGTATCTGATGTTTTACCTCCTGTGAATCTAAATCAGAAATCCTCTAGTTCATAGGGTGGAGATGAGGGGGTGTAAACCTGGGAATCCTTTTACAGTATAATTTTAGTAGCTTTCAGATGTCTTCTACATCTGAGGTTCACTGAAAAGCACGCTAATCCAGCTGAGGTAGTGAGTTTGAGAAGAGCTAAATGGTCCCAGTTTGAGTAATATTAAACCCTCCTTTGTTTTAAGTTCAGGTGTGCTTGCATCAGAGTTCTCTGAACAAAACCGGCAAAGTAGCTGGGATGAGTAGCTTTTACGAGCATTAAACTCTACTGGAGATAGATGAGAGTCAAGAATGCCAATCACAATCTTATTCTTTGCTCAAAATTGAAATGTGTGTTAAATAAAGACTGCTTAAATCTGTTTGCAGCACCTCTGAGCAGTAAGTTTTCAGAGGCTTACAAGATGGAGCAGGATTTTTCCTGTGAGCTTACAGTGTTTGCAACTGCTTTGCAGCTCTGAGAGGACTGAGAAGCCAAACGCTGCCTGGCTGATACCATCAAAAAAGTATTTAGCTGCTGATTGTAACTGTACAATTTCTGTGAATCAAAAACGCATTGTAATGGAGTCATTATCGAGGGTAAAGAGACTCTCTGAAAGAAGGTATTGGCTTTTGCAACATGTATACTGTATCAAATGAAGCCTAACTGGAGATTTGGCAAACTGTTCTTTATGAGTAACGTAAAATGATGTACCACATTAGAAAGTAGCTTGGTTATTACAAAGCTCAGTCTTGCTTCTGAGAGAATGGATTTTTTCAGCAGAAAATTCATCTTTACTTGCTGCAAGAATATTGCTAAAACAGATTAACTTTGAATCTCAGTGTATTTTATAGTGCGTCTCATGTTATTTTAAGGCTGTAAATATATTAGCTGATCTGTAAGCTTTGCTTAAGTTACTGCTTTCTGGGTTTTAGGAGAAATAGGATCCCATTATGCAGGAATCAGGATGATTGAATTAAATCACCCCTTTTGATATATGATTTTCCCTCAGGATCATACCACCAGATCAATATTTAAAAACAGCTATGTGGGTAAGTGTTGATTAGAAAGCAAAGCACCATAACCCTAACCAGCTAAGCTAGTATTTCTGTGTGTATTTTATCAGTGATCTGTATGGTATTATCTACGTGCCTGTATAGTAGAAGCAGTCAAGAGAAAATTTTCTTACTTCTTCCCCCCTGCCTACCTTGCCACCTGGCAAACCTTCTTTATCATTTCTGGATCCTATAAAACACGTAATGTAATTTGAAATACTCTTGTGTGAAACATGATTAGACTGCATCAATCACTTTTCAAATATTTTTTTCTGCTTTTCATATTCTAAACTGCTAAAAGCACATGCTTTTATATCCTTCTGCGTTTCAGGGGAGGCATGAGCAGACAGCTAGTTCCCCATCTTGGGTAAAGCAGGATTGTTAGGAACTCTCCCCAAACACATACTGGTCAGATTAAACTTTAGGTTAGCGTGTCGGAATGCTCTCCTTTTGCCAGCTTGTTACCAGTGATACAGCTAAGCAAACTGTTGCCTTCTGCTACCCCAGATATCTACGGAGATTTATCATATTTCAGCTAATAAGCTTACCTTCTCTAACAGCACACGGGCCACCCCACCTTATGGCTAGACTTGTCTCTTCTTATAACTCGAGCAGAGAATTAAAGACCAGAGCAAAGCTGGCTTTTAAACCTAAGGCAGAGCTGCCTGGTGGTCTCCGTGTTGGGGATGAAGACATCCATCATTTCGGAGTCTGTACTCGCTTGTTACCTAGACCTGCTCCACGCTGCTCCTTGAGTAGATGTCGATACCTCTCTGTGGACAGATGGTGGGAGAAGGGGGTGACGGCTGGGAAGGTGGCACCGCCTCGGTGTGCGGCAGGGCCATATGGGCACTCAGGCTTAGGGAAACTTGGTCTGTGCCTGCGGCACAGCTGGCTGCTACCACACCTGTCTAATAGAGTTGCTGAAAGGCTGTATAAATTCATGCTGAGCTATGGAGATTATCTCTGTCAGCTGTTCTCGTGTCAGAAGCAATTTTTTTAATGTTGCATTTATGTCATAAGTGCCCAGCCTGTGTCTGCCTGTTAGGACGTACCCTCTTTCTTCCTCCATTACTGCTTGTGTTGCAGCTGAGGCATATAGCCAGGGTTTACTGCTAAAAATAGAAGATTTTTTTATGCCTTTCTTAGCATACCTTATATTAAAATGCTTGCTGCCCCCCCTATAAATCCAGGTGTAGAGAGAGTGCAAATGCAGGTGTGCCCTCCCATTGTGCTGGGATTAGAGGCCAGTCCGCAGGGAACATGGGACGTTCCGGGACCAGGCTCTGGAAGCCCTCTCGTCCTCACAGGAGCCACTGGTGCAGTGCTCCTTGTGTGCGTGTTACAGCTGAGACGGAATTTAAACCGTGTTGGGTCCTCATGTGGTTTGGAGAGAGTTCTCTGTGCACTGACTTTTGTAAGCTTGCTCCGTACCAGCTCAAGTGTTTGGCAGGGGAAAGTCTGACACGGGCTGTAGTGTTTGCAATAGGTGGTCATATGATGGTGGTGCCATCAAAGGACTGTGCATCCTGCCAGGCTTTGAGAAGAGAGATGAGAAGTTTTTCTAGAGGTGGATGCTGAAACTGGGGTCAGAACCAAAGCAAAGCATGTGCCAGGAGCCCAGACGGCCCAGCAGACTGGTCACACCATTGGCGGTAGGATCATAAGCAGCGGGTGTGATCTGTGAACACCCAGGAATTAAAGCACAGGGGAGTGAACAGACGAGGTTATAAAGAAGGAAGCAAACTTCTGTAAATCATAGGTAGGTTCTCTGGCAGGCAGATTCAGAGGGTTTGTGAGAGGAGAGGAGATGGAAGACTCTTCCTGAGAGCATTCCCGTGTGCACCCACCTGCAGGAAGCTTCTCCGGTGCTCTGGGTCAGACTGGACTTGTAAAAAGAGCACCTTTCGTTCTAACCGTGTTTTAGTTTTGTTTTAATTCATATTCAGTTGCATTTCATTTCTTCGCTCAATCGTTTTCCTGAGAATTTGAGATTCTGGCAATTTTGAAGTTACATCCTCTGTCGGAAGAGGGCTTCCTGACCAGAGCCAGAGCTTGAAACTCCCCTCCGTAGATGGGTCACGCTCGGCAGGAGCACCGGAAAGCTGTAAGAAGCCCGCGGAGCAGAGGCTTGAAGGGTAAAGCATCCTGAGGAGTTCTGTGGCTTTAAGACTATCACCTACTCACGATGATTGAATAGCATTCACTTTGCCACTGCTGAAATGTAGAACATCTTGAAACAAGCGTACATGTCATGTTAGTTTTTGGGATTCTTTGTATTTCAAGAGGAAGAAACTGCTGCCACAAACTCAATGTTTCCCAGGCTTTTAATGCACTTGTATTCTAAGTGCTTTTTTCTGCACAATAATTTCCCCGTTTCCTCTAAACACAAGCCATGATACTTGTTGAAATGTTTTTGTAAGGAACTGAGTGAGTTGTTGGGTCATTCTAACCAAGTGAAAAACAAACAGCTTGACATATGATCCTCACTGTTGTGTGTAGTGTTCCACCGGGTGAAATAGGGTGGGTTTTTTTGAGCTGTGCTTTTGTTGCTGCAGGAGCTTGAGCAGCACAGAAGCGGCTGAGAAGAAAATTGTGGGCCACATCCTGCCATTCTTAATTCAGCGGCTTAAAGAAGGTTTAGATGAGGACTGCCTCATCTCACCTGCCTCTCGGAGTTCTGCTGCTGGGACAGCTCTGCTGCTGGTACCTGCCCTGGCCCAAGGATGTCCCTCTTGGTGCATCTCCTGCCCACCAGCAGTGGGAGTCCTCGGCAGTCCCGCAGCTGAGCTCTGCGCCCTTTCTGCTGGATTCAGTTTTCCCGGGCTAGCCCATTTGCTGCCCTCCATGGCCCAAGCTAATTTTTGTCCCTGTCTCCATGGGAAGACATCCAGGTAGGGGTGGAAGGAGACAGGGACCTCTCGGTGGTGCGGAACGCAGGGGGAGGAGAGGAGGAGGTGACACAACCGCGCAAGGGTTCTCGAGGGGGTGACGTGGAACGATTTGGGAAGAGAAGATGCTGTAGCGTTGGAGGAGACAGAAACAGCTCGCTGGGTGGGAAGAAAGAGAGAGGAGGATGTGGCAGGTGGGCGATGGAACAGGGAGGTGGCTCAGAAATGAGAGCGGAGGCACAAGTGAAGAAACTGAGGATTAGCTGGTGCTTTCTTAGCATAGGTACCATGAGTACTGCACTGTGCAAAGATGTGGCACTTTGAAAAGGTGCACACATCTGCAGGAAATTAAATTACATTGAGAATTTTTATAAGATGAGAAAAAATCAAGAACTTGCTTGAGAGAGAACCATAAATACCAAAAAAAACTGTATTATTGTTGACCGACTTGCTTGTCCTCTTGTGCCACGAAGCTATTAATGAACACCACTGCTCTAAAATTGGGTTCTAGTACCACAAAGACACCCGGAAACCCAAGCGCCCTCCCAGCCCACGGCTTCGTTAGGCACAGGAAATGTGCTGTGGCTGCTGCAGCGGTTTCAGGAGATCAGTTCACACCAACCTACTTAAAAACGAGGCAAAAGGAACGAGCAAACTACGTTGGAGTTTGATGTTTCAAAGCAGGAGATAAAAATTCTGCCCTACAACAATTCGTTTTCATTGGATTTCTAATTTAATTGTGAACTGAGGTGTGGTTGTCATTGGGGAAGTGGCTGTGTAACTTAATTGACATTTCTGCATCCTTTGTGTTTGTGACTCATAGATGCCGGCTTGAGTCATCTTGTACTGGCGGGCTGGAGAGAGCCGCTGCTGCAGTCGTGGGGAAATGAGCTGAGGGCAATGCTGAGAGAGAGAGAGAAAAATGAGGACTTTTCATGTAGAATGAGTGAAAGATGCTGGGAAGCTGAGACGAATCCTTTTCTTCATTTTAAAGGGGCGATTGTTGTGACCTCCGTCACCAAAATCCTTTGTGTTGTCTGCAAGAGAGGAAAAAGGCCAGAAATCTCTGCTGCATCCTAGGCAAGCTTAGCTGGAGCAATTAAATTACAAACCTCCTGCAAAACGCTGGGGTTCCAGATGCCCATCTGAGCTGTTCCCTTCCACCCTTCACATTTTGCTCAGCGCATTTTATTTTGTTGTTTAGCCACCAGGAAAAAAAAATAGCTGAAGGTATTTTTTGTTTTTTTTTTCTCAGTTGCATATGTTTCTACCAGATTCAAGCCAGGAGCAGAAGAAAATGAAAACTAATTTCCATTCTTGGTTTCACAGCTTTGAGTTCAGCCTCTCCAAACACGTGAAGCTGTGTACCAAAGAGTGGGTGCTGTGTGATGATCTGGCTGTAGTGCTCCTGATGGTTTTTTTCATTATGCTGTTTCATTTCCCTCCTTACTTAGGTCAAAATGGTTAATTTTGCCTACAAACTCACATAAATTGGGCAGATTATGGAAACTCTAAACCAGGCCCAACTCTATTTTTTTTCTTTTAAACTCAGATGGTGAGAGCAGTTCATAACTGATGGCAGTTTTTATAAAATAGGCTCCATCCTGATAAAATGTTACCCCCTGGTGTGTCATTTTTCCGGCTGAACTGCTGGTAGGATTGAGAGATCTTGCACACTGCTGCTTAAATAAGTAGACTACATGCTCTATGAAGAAATCATATTATTTTCTCAAAGGAGAACAAGTAGGCTCAGTGCACCAAAATTGCTTTAAATAAACTTGCAGCTACTCTTTCCCTTTTTTGCGCAGCTGCAGATGGTACAGTCTATCAATCAAGCTTTCTTGGCTTTGAGAATCTGCTGCTGAAGTTGTCTTGCCTCTGTGTTGCGATTACATTTTTGTCTTTTACAGAGCTCTGCATCTTAAACACTCTATTGCTGCTAATCAGATTGTGCTTTTGAGCTTGCACATATCTTTTGTTTTTCTTTAGATAAATGCTTATTAAGGCCTTTCAGTAATTTGTTAATTGAATGTGCTAGTCACTTACAGTAAACCAGCAGTGTCGTGCTTTCGAAGCGCAAGAATACTTTGGTGAAATTAATGCCTACGAGGCTACCTTATCAATGGTGTGAGTCAAAGTTTGCAAATGAGGGGCTTACAAAAAGAAAGAAAAATGCATTGCTGGCTGTTTATTTATTTATTTATTTTTACCATTCTGGAGTTGCAAATCTGGTGGTAGTGAATGGAGGCGATGCTCGGGGAGGAAGCTGTGAAGTATTGCTCAGCCTGGTGAGCTGATCAGTCAGCTGCCAGCACGTGCACAATACCTGGTCAATGTTTCCATCTGCTAACAAAGAAACTCAATGTGCACAAACAGAACAGAGCAATACTTAGCTCTACCTTTCTGTTTCATGCTCTTGTTTTTTGTTTTTGTTTTTTTTTTTATTATTATTATTATTATTTTTATTTTTTATTGAGACAGTCTTACAGCCTTGGCGAAGTCCTTGGTAAAAATTCTGCTGAGTGTTTTTCTGAGGAAGTCCTTTTGCACTTAGGACACTGATATTTCAGCCAACCTTTGGTGTAGAAGTGACTTTTTGCGCATCTTGCATTTTCAGGCTTCCCTACTGGGCACAGTGAAAATGTATATTGCTGATCCGTATCTGAGTTTGTCCCATCCTTGTCCGAGGACGTCTGCAACTAACTCAGGCTGAGATGCAGCTGGTACATAGCGAGGGAGGATGTGAGCTAATGTTGAGAGGAGCTGTGGTTGCCTCCATTGCAAGTGGCTGCTTTGCACTCAAACAAAGATAAGGGGCAGCCAGAACACCTGACCCCAAAGTCAGTTCAGTAGCTTTTAAAACCATTTGGGACTTTTTTTTTAAAAAAAAAAAAAAAAGCATTTTCCTCCTTGGTACCGCTAGTTAATATCCCACTGTAGACACCCTCCAAAGCTGTGATGAAATATGAAGTTAATACATCACTAGCAAGCTTTCAGTCAGAATGATATATTATTCAAATTGGAATTAGCTAGAGGGATCAATGCACACCCATTTTTCTATTTAAAATAATCATTGGAAGACTCATTAACTTTTTCCCCCTCTTTTCAAACAACATAGTGAATGAAACATCTAAGAACATCTCCTCTGCCAGCGTATGCACCTCTGTGTCTTCAGTATATGTTCATTCATAGCAGGATTATTAACACCTGAAAGCCAAAACCCAGACTGAACCCAACAGAATTTGCTTTCAAATCACTGAACCTGAAACCAGTTGCTGTAGGCAAAGGTGAGCTTAGCTCTAATGCACATTTAAAAAAAAAAATCAAAGGTCACGGCAGTATCTGCGTGAAATAGTGCATGCGCCAGCATAAGGTTTGGTGTCACATCTTGCCTGGGTACAGTACCTGTTATTCTCTCTGATTTTACACATGAGCAGCAGCTTGAAGTATTAAGGGAGCTGTTTCCATTTCTTGTTTTCCCTTACAAATATGTTCTGCAGGACACTTTGGGCAGTTCGTTCATTACACGGCAAATGCTTTCCATCTCCCTGCTCACCTCCGCGAGGCTGCAGGCTTTTGGCCAGCTTTGTCCTTTTGCGTGAACTCCCGTGGGAGATGTGCAATTATGAGCGTGTGGGGAGAAGGCGGGCAAATGGAAGAAATTATCATCTGTGGAGGAACAGGAATGTATCATTCCTGGATCATTTGGTGCTTGCGAAGGTGAAAAATATGCAGAGCACCAAATCTGGCTTATCATTATGCTGGGAGCTCTGTAGGCATTTTTTGCCTTCATAGGTAACTCGGTATGCTGCAGCTTTGTCCACTATCCCTTTTCACCCATCAAGTCTCCTGAAAAAAAAAAAAAAAGTCAAAATAAATATGTCCTACTCTATTTCAAACCAAAACACGTGTAAACTTTCTATATCTGTTCATCACATTCCAGGTCTGGCTGAAATCTTTCACTTCCTTTTGTTCAGAAGTGTTTAAGAAATGAGATATTTATCCACAACCAGATTTTACAATGTGGGCTTCAAAAGGGAGAGAGGAGAGAGGAGAAACAATGGATTTTGTGCAGAGCAAAAGGGTATGCAAAGCCAGGATGTGTTTCCTTTCTTACTGCTGCTGACCCGTGCAAGGTTGGAGTGGGATTGTTCAGAAGGGTTAGGAGTAGCACCTACCCAAGCTGTTAGCGAGCTTTAAAATAAATTGGCCCCAAAGACAAGAATTTGAGGTTTCACTAGCAATTTGCCAAGTGCCTTCCCTTTGAGAAAAGTATGTTTCTTTTGACTGTATCTTGAATTCTTTGAAATCCTGTTGCTGTGAGGTTAAAATATATGTATTGTGTGGCAGAATGTTTGCATTAATGGGATTCTTCTCATTTCTGTTCTAAAATAGTGAAAATCTTTGCCATGGAGCTTGAGGGACTGGCATCTGCCCAACGGTACTGCTCTGATAAGAGAATAAATTAACCACGTTGATTGTCCTGAAACCCTACAGGACGATTTAATCTCTGCAACCTAGTTAATTTATAACAGTTTTCTTTTTTCTTGGTTGTTTGTACAGCGTGTTCAGAGACTTGAGTATTTGGCCGGCGAGCTGTAGATCTTAGCCGCGAGCTGAATGGGAGCTGAAGGCATGCAGTTAGGGGGAATATTACCCTTGACTTTCACCATTGAAATTGAAAGTAGAATTTGACACATTGGCTTCTCTCTGTGTCAGCCATTGTCACTGGCTTCAGCTGCCACGGTTAAGTATGTAGTCATTCATCCTTGGCAGACACCATCCTTTACAGCACAAGAGGATGGTCTCTGGATGTTAATGCCACGGCGCTCTGGGAGCAGCTGGCTATATCGAATTCAAGGCATGCAGATTGTCTTGGCCATTTTACTTAGCAGATGGGTAAGGCTTGATAGATTGAAGATTTAGTTTCCAAGTCAAGGGCCAAATGTTGCAGTGGGAGAGAAAAGTAAATTATATCACTATTCTGAGGGGAAAGGCTCAGGTAGTGTATCACAAAATTGTTGCCATTCATTTTCCCCTGACTTGCACAAAATGCATGTCATTTCACCTTTCAATATAGCTGGCTATGGCATTCTCCTTGGTTGTGAGATGCTTTGCAGTACTGTCTGTGAGCCATTTAATGAGCTTGAAAGCAGTTGCTGCAAATTTATGACAGTTTAATAAGTCTAAATGCCAGATTTTTTGTAGTTGGAAATGAGAGAGAAATTTGTATTTCATATCGCTCAGACTGGAAGGGTTTTCTTCTGGTCTTTTTTCCCCACACCCTTTTCTTCAATACAGTAGATCTATTTAAACATATTTTTAAAAGAAAAGCATATTCCTTACTTTTGAGCTGTTCAAGCTATTAATATTCACCTACTTTTTGCAGGGTGACTGGTACCAGTGATGATTAGAGGGCTTTGTGGTGCATCCCCCAGCCTTTCTCATGTTGCTTGGAGGGAGGAGGATAACCTGGTTTTGGAGAGGCACCCAACGCAATGGAAAAGGGGGAGAGAGGGTGGAGGGAGTCTTGCGCTCTGGGCAGGGGTCTTTGAATTACATCTGGTGTAGCCGTGTGGCCTTCCAACTGCCTCAGTGCTTACCTGGGGTTCCTGTGGTTTTAATTTATTTATTCATTATTTTTTGTAAAAAATCAAACTCAAAAATTTTGCCTGAGACTCATTTTTTTGTGCTTTATAGAACTGTTTCCAGCAGAAAGACAGGTCATGGTTTACTTATACAAATTAACATATGGTTTAAATTGTATAGCATGTGGTATAAATTTGAACACTTTACAATTCTGCTGATTTTTGTGAAATCAGACACTTAAGAGGTTCTGGGTTTGTTCCATAAAATAACCAGACAAGCGGAGAGCTTCGGCTACTTAACAGATAGCGAATGACAGAAAGCGAGGGCTGTCTTTTGTTGCTGCTTGCTTGTTTGCTTCTTTTTAACTCATTAGGACACACTGAGCTTAGTACTGTGGTAACATAGAGGCTTTCTATAGGGTAACGTCCATAAAGTTTGTCTTCACCACTGTGGCTTGGTGCTGTACGTAACAGCCCAGCTCTGGGGCTCTCTGACCCCATCACACTCTTGCACCTCCTCTGGAACTTTCCTCTCTGGAGCATCACTGTCGTTATCCCGAGGAAGAGCTTGGCTCCCTGGTGTCCCTCCTGCCCTGTTAACTCTGAGGGCAGGGCTGCAGGAACAGCGCTTGCAAGCAAAGGTACAACAGGTTGTGCTGCTGAAAGGTGTTAACGCTCTTGTCAATAGAGTTCATGACTGATCAACCTTGCTGTTAACTGCAGAATGAATCATTTTTCAGTCCCCGCATTAGATGCAGGAGCTGTAAGTAAATGCAACCTGTCTAGGGTAATGATTTCCACCATGACTTCACTTGAAGAACGTCCCTGTTTTATGACTGCAGAATGGGGTCGCTTGTGCATGACCTTTTCCTACATTGCAAATGCCTTTTTTATTCACGGCATTAACGGCAAGCTCTTCATGCTACCCAGAACGGCATGTGCACCAGGTATCGAAGTCACCCAAAGGGTATGACAAGTAAGTTTTTGCTTCCACGTGTCATCTTCATTCCATATTTACCCTATGGTGAGACCTCTCAGCACAGGAAACTGCTTAATGATATTCCTGTGTTTATTTTTCCCTTGCACTTAGCACAATAGCTACCTGTTTGTGCTGAAGAGGATTACAGACATCGTTCAATTATAAATGATGCAAGCAATCGTTATTTATCTTGTTTCCTGCAGACCTATAGAGTGTTAGTCAGTCTTGAGTGAGTGCATCATCTTCAGGAAACAGCATTTGTCGTGGTGGTGCTTGCGAGTATTTTAGGGCAATTTCAGGATGGTTTTCCACCTGTCCCATTAATCCGTGCTGTGCAGAGCACTCATGACCGGCGGCACAACAGGTTTGTGTTTGTCTGTGAAATTCCTGTGCTTGAGAAATTTTCATTGGTGACATTTCTTCTGTGTTAGCCTCCAGAAGGAGGAGGGGGAATCTCACTGCTCTTGTCTCACAGGTAAAGAAAAGCTTTAGCCAGCAGAAGGCCTGTGTTGGGTGAAGCCAAAGTGTCACAACCAAGTCGCAGGTGTATGGTCATTCTCTAGCTCTGCAGCCGAGGCATCATGAGAAATGTGGCATGTAAAGTCAACCTGAAGAATTCGTTTCTGTTGTCCTTTAGAATATATCCATAACATAATAAAAAACACTCTTCTGTAAGTCAGATTATGTAGCAGGAAAAAAAACAGTTTGTGGCAGATTTTGTCTTCCCCTGGCCCGGCCTTTCTTTTGAGCATCAGCTGTTTCCAGAGACAGGATTCTTGTATGGGTGAATCTCTGCTCTCAACCAGCCCGGTAGCTCCAGGCCAGTTAAACCAGAGACATACAGCACTGGGGATAGAACTTGACGTTCTGGGTTTCAGAAACCTGCTTTTTTCTATGAACAGCGGCAGAAAAAAGATAGAGCTGGGGAGGGGGAAAAAAAAAAAAGGATTTTTTTTATTTTTTTTTAAAGAACTTGAAGGAAAAAAAGATGTAAGAAAAGTTTTGCTCTGAATTCTGAAGCATTCCACAAAATGAGAAAACTTTTTGGCACTTTTCTATTGGTCTTGCCAAGATCCTGAAAAGGGTATAGCGAGGTGTGGGAGAACAGCGTGCGAGTATAAGGAGAAAAGGGGGGAAGCATCTGGAAGGAAAGTAAGACTATATCCCAAGCAGGTCTGAACTGACATCTCCACGAGTGGTGCTTGTTTGCCTGAGATTTTTGAGAGAAACATGAGATCCCACTCCCGATACCCTCGGAAAAAACATGATTACAGATGCATGGAGCATATGCTTTCCCACCCCCAAAGAAGTAACATGACTCTTGATTTCATGCTATTGGAGAACACAACATTTTTGCAGAATATGTTATCAAAAAGATTGCTTAGATGGATCTATATAGGCATACCACCTCAGCAGATTAACGGGCGCTGCCAAGGCTGAGGTTAAGAATTGATCTTCTTTGACAGAAAATCCCAAAAGGAAGAGTTTTAACCTTTAGGTTTCTTTCCATCTATTTGCTTTCTTTGGACTGATCGTAGCTGTCACCAGAGATAAAAACAAAGCAAACAAAATAGAATTCTATACAACTTACAGTTAAATAGCAATAAATAAAACATTGTTTGAGCCCAGTGTAAGTTTTTCTTACGGTCTTGTACTAAATAACTAGTAGCTTTTTTAATGATTTTTCTTTAGTGGTGGCCATGGCTCGGAGAAACCTGAATAAATGGAAGAGATGCAGGAACGTGTCTTCCAACAGCTCTGCATTTTTAAAGTGTTTACTGTTGATTTGCCAGAAGCCAGGCAGAACTTACAAAGTGGGTCATTGGGTTCAGTATACTGTGATTATTATTTATACAGAGTCCAAAATGTACAGAGCACCCCTTTGGGCACATAAAAGTTTATGCTTCAACGAGCTTACAGCCTTCAGGCCTAATAATATTATTGCCAGTATCATCTAAGCTATATATATTTCAAAGCTGCGTCTGCTGCTTTCATAATTTTATTGCAAATCTTGCCCTACCTGATCGTTGCGAGTCCTGGAGTACTGTGTTGAGAAAAGGATCTTCAATTTCCATTTAAAACAGCAAACCAAACCTTTTTTTTTTTTCTTTTTTTTTCTGGAGACAAGAGCATGTGAATGTTTCCTGAACTCAGCAGCTTAGTTCAAAGGCCAAATAAACAGGAAAAAAAGAAAGTTGCCTTTTTTGTTTTTTCCCCCTCAATGCAGTTATCTAAAAAAATAATAATGAGGTTTCTAAGATTTATTATTAGTAAAGGGGAAGAAGGATGGGAAGAGGTGTGAAACTTGGGCCAGTGGATGCCAGTTTTCTCCACCAGGCAGGTAGAATTCGTGAATTTATTTTATTTTTTACAGTAATGCAGTTTTGGATGTGCTGCAGTCAGTGATGCAGTTGCTCTTCCTAAGAGCGTGCTCCAAGCCAGCTCCGCACTTCACGCGACAGTGTGCTCCCTGCTGGGCATTAGTTCTTCTCTCCTGTTTTCTTCTTTTATCTCCACCGCTTCTTTGCTCAATGTTAAATTGTGAACAGAAAGTGTTTAAACTCTGTTTTTCCTCACGACATGAGATCGTGGGCAGGCAGGAGTATAGGAGCTCTTCTGCAGTCAACGTGTTTCCGTACTGGGAG
Source organism: Cygnus olor (assembly GCF_009769625.2). NCBI lineage: Eukaryota > Metazoa > Chordata > Aves > Anseriformes > Anatidae > Cygnus > Cygnus olor. The sequence continues at coordinate 14,465,672 of NC_049178.1, forward strand.
CAGTCAATCCAAAAATGACCAGCAGGATTCAGGTTTCTGATACTGACTTGTGGGAAAAAAAAAAAAAAAAAAAAAAAAAGTACTACATGAATGAGGCACATACCAATATTAATTTCCCCAAAGTAAATTGCATGTATTTTAGGTAATGGGACATGTTCACAAAAATTGTATGTTTTCCTTCAATATCTCTGAAGATGCAAAATGTTAAAAATAATTCTAAAAAAAAACATTATTGCTTGTAAATTCCTTGGCTGTGTTGCAAGTAGGTGACTGAGGTAATGGGTTTAATTTGAAATTATGGAGCTCAACAAGGTTTGTACTCCCACTGCCTTTCCCTCCTTTCTGTGGTGCTGGGGCTCCTTGTTGCAGAGGGCATGGATGTTAGCCAACCATGGAAGAAATACTGTGGAAGTACCAGTTTTGGGGTCTGGCAGTACAGACAATTGCATTTTCAAAAATCAGAGACTTCTTGATCCTCTCTTTTTCTTCTCTCTTGTCCAAGCGGCACTAAATTAAATAAATGTAAAAAGATGAATAGCAATGAGATGTCAGGGCCCGACTGCATTATGGCTGAAAGGGGTCCAGCTCTACTGGGTGCAGTGGCAGCACCAGATTTATTCCCGTATCAGTAAGGGATGGACTGTTCTGAGATAACTTCTGTTTATCGTAGCAGTTTTCCTCTATGAAAGGAGAAGTAGCTGGAGAAAAAATGGCTCTCTGTTTTTAGGTTTTGTTGGGTGATAGTATTGCTAGTGTTTTAATGAATTCAGAGAATGCTTTCTTTTAATTTAACCTTCCTTACTTTATTTCATTACACCATGTATCTTTGGCATTTGGTGAAGAGCCATTGTAAATGTGAGAACTAAGCAGCTTGTTAGATAACATCTTTTTTTTTTCTCTTTAGAAGATTAAACTGAAACTGTTCTGTCTGATGCCAGAATAGATGTAACCAATCCTGTATCCTTTGCATGTAGGTCAGTCAGAGGGACAATCCAGCACTGGATTCCATTATCCATGGGTTGAAGGGCGTCGTACATCACGGTAAGTAGCTGCTTAAACTTTCTTCTTGCTGGGAAGGGGAGAAGGGCAGGAATGTTGTCCTTAGAGGATCAAGTCACCCCTGGAAGGATGCAGAGCCTGTACATTCCTCATTCACGATGTCTAAGGGCATTACAGCCATTATTTGATTGGTAAAGACCGTCGTCATTTGTTACCTGAAAATGGGTTGGGGTTAACAGTAAACAATTTATTTCTTTTCAGTCGGTGCTCTAGAATGCGCAAGTTATCAATCAAAACCTACTACAATACATCATTCATATTAGTACTTCGAAGGCAGCGTTGATGCTTCACTCCTGCTATTTATCTTCTGTTTGCTCTAAAAATATTCCTCTCTGAAGTTTCTATTTGTTTATAAATTATTTGTCTTTCAAATTTAGGGAGCTGATAATGAAACAGAAAATTAACTATCTGTGAAAATTAATTAAACTTTGCAGCAGATGAACATCTTTCTAATGCTGACATAAATAGGATCATTCGACTGTTCTGATGCATATAAAGCTATTATCCTTGAACTTAAAGCAGGTACTGAAATAAATATTAATACATTTTATACTTTTAGAACCAGTTTTTACTTAGGAGTTTTACTGAAGCCTTATCACGGGTAATGCATCATTAGCAATGACATCAAGATGCTCTGGTTCCAGAAGTACTCTTGTCAGGTTTTAATATAATGATTTGTAAAGTTTTAATAATCTCATTATAATTCAAAAGGCGTCTGCTGGAATGGTGTTAGGTACTCTAATAAATCTCCGTCCCATCTATAGTGCTGCGATAAAACATCTTTGCACCTTTTCAGAGGATTGTCTTTAGACATTAGCTAGTGCTGTAGAGCTTAACAAACACTTTTTTCTCTTGACTGCAAACCTAAAACTAGTTGACAGTGTTAGATTAAAACAAATAGGATTTTGGATTAATTGCTCTACTTTCAGAGTCATTTAACATTGCAACTGGGAACACTAATAAATCCAATGGAAGTGAAAAATAGGGGTTAAATGATAACATACCATAAAGTCCTTCATTTAGAGAATTTTCCGTAGGTTTTGCTGTTTATAAATTGCAGTGTTCTGCTGTGAGATAAAAACAACACACACAGCTGAAAAACTGTTGCTTTCCACAAAAATAGATGTTATTATCTAGCTCCCACTGGGTAGCAAAACAGGCTAGCAAAAATAAAGTGAGGACCAGTTGGGCTGCAAAGATTTTTCAGCGGCTGCCTAATTTGACACTGAAGTCAAGCTGCCATTTAACTGGACCAAGATCTCTTTTTAGCTTTGTTTTCTACCTGCCTTCTATTTCAAGACACTACCCCCTGCAAGCTCTATGCTATTTTAGCCATCTCATCATACTTTTTTCTGCTCCGTCTCTTGCTCCTCTCCGCTGCAGCTGTAATAGCCAGTAGCGGATAATCACACCAATGCCTCCTAAGAGCATTATTCCATTCCCAAAAATAATTGTTTGGGTAGGATGTGACACGGTCCCGAGGTTGTGATTTCTCTGACCACATAATGATTAGTCCGACTTGGCACTGCCTACCCACAGCAAAATCCGGGTGGATAAAAGGCATTTATTTTTGTTTTGCTCACAATGCACAGAAGGGTACTAGTGTTTCAAGTAAAGGAATTCGCTTGATATATTTCAATAGCTAGTTTCCTTTTAAAAACATTAAGGAAGAAAAAGGAAAATCTTGTTTTCCTTCCTGTTTCAAAGGCCCTGATTAAAGGCCTTTTCTAAGGCTCTTTTGGTGGGTAACATAAGGGAATTTCCTCCTACAAAGTAGTTGTTCAAAGAAATTGTTCTCTTTAACTTAAATATCGGTGGAACGCTTCAGTGAAGAATTCTTATATCCTATCTCTCTTCTAATGTTATTATGTAGAATAATAGTAAAGATGTGAGCTTTAATTCCAGCCACCCTCATTTCTTTTCTTGATGTAATTTACTTATATCTTATGCGAGCACATTTTTATGAATTTATCTTAAAAGACTCTTCCAACCTTCCATTTGGCTGCATTCAGCTGGGACCCTAAGGCAACAACGAACTTTTTGGCTGAAATAGACTGGAGAACTCATGTGGGTTTTGGACAGTGTGGCTGGATCAAGCAAAGATCCAACAAAAGAAGCTGGAGAAAAGCAAAATGGAAACCTTAAGTTTCTTTGCATATTATAATACTTCCACACCCACGTTATTCTTAGGTGGTCATGACAATACAGAGGCACTGTAGAAATCAAGAGTTATAATTACCTTGCTTTTAAATGTTCGTGTACCCTCTTGCTGGAGAGAACATCAGCCCCTTGGCACTGCTCCTGCCATGCACCTCATTTCAACATTCCTATTTATGTAAGATTTCCTTCTTTTTCCATCTCTGTCTCCTTCTGACGAGCAACGCATCCTTGCTGATTTGGGCTGCATGGTCACTCCTTCTTCCCAATCATTCAGTTTTCAAGAAGGTAATTGTACACACACACACTATCATCATTTCTTCATTTGCCATACTAGAAGGCTTGTCCCCATATGGAGCCTCGGTTCTGCACCATGCAGGGCAGAGCACCCACGCTGCCCTGTCCCTGTGATGGCAGCAGCTCGAACGCCCCTCAGTTACAAGTAAGGGTGCTACTGATGAGTGGGGATCTCACTTTTCATTTTTCTTGCGTAGCATTTCAGTTTTCTGTGGAATTCTTACATGTTTACAGTGCACTTCTTAAGGGTAGGCAAACAATTCAAGCGTCAGGAGGACTTTCTGCAGAAGTGAAAGCAATTTTTGCTTGAGATTTTGTCAGGGATTTGAATTATGTACTAATTTGATGGAACATAAATAATTGTGCCCTTCACAGTGTCACCAGCTTAGTAACAATGACAGAGAAACGTACGCATAAAAATCAATACAGGCTTAGTTACTACTCAGAGTTCACTTTATTTCCTCATCTCCAGGCATAATTTTCTAGAATCTTAATGTCACATTAAGCTTAATTTTACATGAGCAACCGTTTAAAGTTTCTTGGCTGGAAGGAAAACCAGTGAGGTCCCAAACACCCTGACGAAGTTTGGATCGACGATAACGCCTTTGGGTTTGCCCCGCAGCTTCCTGCTGAACAGTACGTTCCCGTCACGCCGCTGCTCCCAAACTCCCGCGGCCACCCGCGCAGAGCATTGTAAAGGCACACGAACGACGAGGAGGCTCTTCTCAGAGCTGTCAGCTGCCTGTTGCTGATTTTAAAATTGCTTTCGGTTCTGTACTCTGCCAAGGATTTGTCACACCTCCCGCCAGCGAGGTGCCTGCTATTCTCACTCCTGCTTTCCCTGCCGCGAAGCGCGCGGCGAGCACGCGTCTGCCGCGGAGCCGCTGGAGACTGACAGCTGGGAGCACGCAGTCCTCCCTCCGCAGAAGGGATGGAGCACAGGCAGGCGTGATGTGCTTTTTCTGACGCCGACTTGCCGGTGTCTTTCAGCTCTAACCACTGGCGGTCTTTTTTAGCTCCTCTTCGAACGCTGTTTTCCTCGTGGAAGCTGGCAGCAGAGCCTCCAGCTGCGCTGGTGCTGCTGGGATGATGCATGTCCTTCGTTGAAGGTGCATGGTTGAGTAACGAACAACACGGGGCCTAGTCATGGTGCTGGAAATCAGACTTTTCTGCCTCTGTTTTGCTGCTGATGTGTTCACCTGAGTGCCCTGAGCCTCTTTCTGCTCCTCGCCCTCCCTCGCGATGCTGAGGAGCGTGGGGCAGGACAGAGCTGTGTTTGTGCAAGGACTGAGCAGGCTCCCAGGGCTTCAGGGAGGGCAATCGTACCCCCGGGGGAACTGGGGAGACGTGAAATGCCAGGTTATGTCTTACGCAGTTGATTTGCATTAAAATGGCCACAAAAGCTTTTGTCTGTCTCATGCTTCAGCAAGATCTCAGAGGAGCGCCTAACAGGGTGGAGCTATTACACAGAAACATCGCTTTTCTTCACCTCCGCTGTCTTTTGCTCACCCCTTTTAGTACCATTTTGTGCGTAAGCCTCTTAGAGGTGGTTTTTCCTTGTTCTTACCAGCTGCCTGAAAGGCACTAAAAGGTGTTTCCTTCCCTGATTTCAATCCCGAAGGCAGTGCCTGGAGCTGGAGGCTGTGCAGTGTTTGCTTCTCCCAGGCTGGGCATGGATGCTCTGCTTGGTCCCCTTTCACCCCAAAGGCAAGGAGTTATCAGAGGAGCAGGGTCCCGCGCTACCCCAGGCTCGTGGAAAACCTTTCACTGTGATGGAAACCGTGTTTTGTCACTTGTCCTGTTCACTGTGACTGTCATGAGAACCTACACAGATCAGCAGAAAGTTATTAGCGAAGCACAAATAAATTACCGTGGCAGAAGAGCCTCTATTAATGTCACAGAGATGGGGCTCTTATTCCCTTCCTTGTCAAAAGCGAGCAGTGAAAATCAAGGTGCAGCCAGATCAAAAGCGTAGGTACAAAGTGAATCGATGGCATCTGTTGCTTGTTTGCGAGCATGGGGTGGGGTGCTGGGTAGAGGGATGCCTTTGTTTATTTAAAAGGGAGTTTGGGAACATTGTTGGTTTTTTTTCCTCTGCCTTTGAATCATCAGAGTGCCTTAACTTAAGCTCAGCATGGGGCAGAGTGAGCTCTTGGGTCTCCCGCAAGGTTGTTGAGGCGTGTTGGGGGCGACCACCAAAGCTTCAGGGGCTGCTGGGGAGACCATACCGAAATACAGTGGAAACAGAATTGCTTTAGAAACAAAAAAAGGAGCGAATAAATATGTTACACATCTCTCCAGTTGTCCTAGGCAAAAGGCAGTGAATAACCTGTTAAAATAAATCAGCACTAAAAAGGAAGCAATCCAGACAGTGTTAGTTACCCTGTGGATCTATCACACCAGAAGGCATAATAACAAGAAAACACCATTAGCAGCATGACAGGTTTTTTCTTTTGTTTTTAACTTTAACCATAATGCTACCTGACAAGCTGTTTGCTTTCTGCACTAAATATCAGGGGCTGCAGAGAAGAAAGGCAGGGGAGAGGGGTGAGGGTGAGGCGTGCTGCCATGGGACCTTGCCTTTTAAAGCGAAACTTTGAAGAAAGCAGAAACCCAATTTGGAACAAGGAAGCCCATCAAAGGAAGAGCAGCGCGATGTGTTGAACTGAGAACGAAAAGTGGAAGAGTGGTTTTTTTTTTTTTTTTTTTTCTTCTCCTCTGGGATGATCTGGGTATATTCTTTTGTTTTCTGATCTGTTCTTGTGTTCACAGTTAGAGTAGCCATGTGAAAGGGGCCAGGACACGGTTGCTGTGGAGCAAAGGCGAGGAGGAGGGAAGTGGGAAATGAAGATGAGAGCAGAGGTGATAAGTTCACACCTTTATATAGGGCAGCTCTGTGCATAGCTGCAGGGGTCTGGATCATTTAAAAGAATAAATGATGGAAGTCTTAGAAATCTCTGGTCCTTCACCTGTCTGCTCTGTGGAAAGCAGTGCTGGTCATGGCTAACCACGGACCAGCAAGCTGACATATAATTAATACATTGCACAGAAAAGCTAAATCAAGCTAACAAAAAGAAGATTGCAGCAATAAGAACTCAAAATTTAAGATGTGGCTGAATTTAGGTTGATGATGAATGTGAGCAAAGCACTGGGGACGGGGAGGAGTTGTGTGCTTTGCTGGTGGGTTTTGAGGCAATTTGCTGAGAAGAGAGGGGCGTCGAAGTCCGAGAAGGTGCAGTTGTGCTGTGGCTCCACTGGAGGATGTGAAAAGGACGTGCTCATCTGGCCAGCTCTGCCTCACTTCACCCTGCATGTGCTAGGGTTCAGCTTGCTCCAGGGATCCTCTTCCACTCCGAAGGTCTCCTTTCAGTTTCTTTTTCCTCCAGTCAGTGGTGCCTACTCTATTTCTCAGTTTCCATGTCCCCTCTCACTTTGAGTTCATATGTACCTCTGCCTTGGGTTAGATGTTGTGAAACCTGGAGAAGCCTCATCGCAGTCCAGAATGGCAACAAGCCGTTAGGCCAAAGCCTTGCATCAGCAGTATTTAAGCACTAAAGGTTCCGATTTTATTTTTTACTTCCTTGCAGACTTAAGACTCCTCCTCCCCAGCTAAACCTTTTCTTCTTAAACTCTTTAAAGAGAGGGAGGGAGAAAAATAAAGCCTGAGACTGGCACCTGCCATGGAAATGTTCAAGTTGTTGTTTTTTTTTCCATGGGAGACTCTCCTTTTTTTCTTTCCTCTCTTCATTGTGCCACTCACCAATTGTCTCAGGTTAAATGAGACTGCAGGCTCCCTGAGTAAGGACTGTTATTCTCATTCCCCTCCTCTCTGCCATGCTGTGCTGTGGTTCTTTGCATTGTTCAGCAGAGGATGTAGCCTTTAAAAAAATAAAATAAAAATGAGAGTAATAGTTGTACAGTAAGTGACAAGAATTAGACTGGGTCCAGAGGTCTGTCAGAAACTGCTCTTCATACTGGATATACACAGCGAGTACTCATTTGAAGATCTCTTCAATTAAAGTAACATATTTGTAATCTCATCTTTAACATCACCACAGTGAGTCTGGTCCCTGTCTCTGGTGTGCAGCCTGCTTTATCTTGGAAGTTCTGGCTCAGTGGGTGTGTGGCATGGTGTCCTTTTGATTATTTTCGTGTGTTTGTTTTTTAATGTTTGAATGCAGAAGCTTTAGAATGACTTGGCTCATTGTGAAAATGAAATTGGCAGTAACATTGTTTAACAAATTTGGGAGACTTTCAAAGCTCTTCATATTGGTATTGCAGATTTCAGTTACTCAAAGTGTAGCTGGGTAACGTTTCCACCTATCAGGCATTGCACATACATTAATTTTGGAAATAAGCTCATTTTAAGATATTGTTTTCAATGCAGCCAAGTTCCTGTTTTCTTACAGAAAAGCACGATGAAAGTCCAGAGCATTCCATGAGATATAAATGGACTTGGCATATAGTTATTTTCTTGTGATCTCCGATCCAAGTTCCTGTTAGATTTGAAAAGGGGTTTGATCACAGATAGTTGTGATGCTGTTTACCTGAATATCTCAAGAACCCTCCTATTCCAGAGTGATTTGGTTAAAATTCAGGGCTATCTTCTTCCAGCATTTCACAGAAATTATTTTTAGCAAGTCAGTCCTTGAAGTCGAAATATCCAACTGATAGCTCCTGCAATATAATATTTGTTGGCATCAACTTCTGAAAACTGCAGTACTTGGTGGAGATCTGCCACCGGTATCTGTTTCAAGATCTGATTTTTCCTCTGCTGGGAAAACTATTGTGCACAGCTCGGTATTAGCTCACATGTGGTGATGCTTTAACAAATACAGAGTGTAAATAGGTCAGCTCTTTAAAGCGTGCCTGCGATTGCTGTGATTTTGGGTTGGGTTATGCAAAGAATGGCCCTTGGTTCCGTGCAAAGCAGTGGGGAGATTTACCAGTCCAAACAAAGAATATACTGAGCATTACCGGCTGATGAGGAAAAAAAAAAAGTATTTCTTTGCCTAGTAAACCAAAATAATGTTGGGAGACTATACCTGATGTTGTCGAAACAGGTACTTGGTCATTCAGATGTTATCATAGGTTGCTTAGTCCTACATTTTTATGTTCTGTTTCTGCACCTAAATTGGCAAAAGAGAGTTTGCATGTGTCACGTAAATACGTTTCCTACCGCATTAGTAGGAATGTAAGTTTTTCTGTTGGTTTGCAGGCAAATCTGGAACCAGAATGTTTCATCTGCCCATGTGTACTTGTTTCAGTTTCATTGCTATTCAGGGACAAAGGCTAAGAGATAGACATGACTGTTGTGTCAGAAAGTCAGCTTTCTGCATTACCAGCTGACGGTTAATTCCTTTTCGTGAATGCGAGTTAAAATACCATATTGTGCTTTTATGCTGGGGAATACTCAGTAGTTTAAATGTCACATTCATTGTCTTAATTGTCAACAATGAATCTGTGGCACTTGATAATTTTTCCTGTGGAAATATTAGAGTGAATGCATTTCTACAAGCCTTGGTGCTGTAAACAGAGGATCCCTGTTTGCTGACTGTCAATAAAATCGGCTGTACGGCATTAGAGGGGCATCTCGGCAGACGTCCCAGGTGCCGCTCTTGTCCGCATTGCCTGGACGTGGCAGCCACAGCAATGCCTACCTTGTTGCTTTCTCAGAGGAATGCTCTGTGGTTCGAGGTCTGTCATTAGGGTCCTGATCTCTGTGGCTCCGATTTCCTGCTTGTTTATTTTTCTGCTTGGGTGCACGGCTGTGCTCTTGCACCGATGGAGTAGGACAAGGAGCAGCAGAAGAGCCCGCGTAGGTGTGAGGCTGGTTCACACGTAAGAGCAAGTAGGTGGCTCATGGGTGGCTTTTGCAGCAGTCATTGCAGTGGTTCACAGGTATTTGCAGGTCAACACAGATGTTATCACTGATGTTTTATTGCTTTTGTCTGCCAGTTCTCTTCTTAGTACCTGTCAGCAAATGCTCTCTTGTTATTTTTTATTTTGGTTTTCGTTCTCGCACAGAAGATCATGTAGTTCCCAGCCTTGCCTGGTTTCTCCCTCCTGTAAACTCCTCATCCTGCTCAGTCTGTCCCCAGTCTTCTGGGCAAAACTCATTCCAGCCCCAAGCAGGGAAAATGGGAAATAGGAGCTGGCTTTGGAAGACAGGGAAGAAAGGTTTGATGTTTTTTCCAGCTTTGCTCTTTACAATTTAGTAGGAATGTTAGTGTGAATACACACACAGTCATGTGTATATATATACATATACAAAATATTTCTTCCATATTCAGTCAATGCTGTTGCTTAGCTTGCAAATGATTCTTTTTACAGATTCACCACCAATAATAAGCAATTTAAGGATGAAATTTTAAGTGACTTGATTTTCAAATCCTATTTTCAAAACCGTCTCAAGCTCTTAGGAACGTAATTTTACGTCACTTACTGTTTCTATATGATATTGAAGAGAGATATCGGAGATAGACTCCTGAATTTCTAAGTCACTTTTTCTTTAAGCTTTTCATGAAGCTGTTAGTGACTCCAGTTGCTAAAACTGCACCATGCATCTAGATGGAAGTGATATAAATGAATAATCCTTTTTCAAAAGTACTAGGTTATTAAACCATAATCAATTGATTATCATCTATTTTAATAGTCATTTTAATCCAATTATAGGTAGTTTTTATTTTAATCTTTGGAATTCATTAACAAAAACTTACAGCATTGCTTGTAGCCATGAAAAATTAGATAGAGTACACCCTGTCCTACTTAAACTGTGTATTAGCAAAGCTACTTTTTCCTCAATGAATAGTCTTTTTCATATATCTGACTATGACTTTCCAAACGCTTAGGAAAGAAACCTTCCTAATTGATAACCAAAATTTAATCATAGTTGGATACTTCCAGTTTGCATTCAAATAAGGTATTTCTCTGTCTAAATAAGCTTCCCTTGGTTGATTATTCATATTGTAGTTCAGAATGTTTAAAAATGAAAGACAGAGTTGGATGAAATGTAGACTACTTAATACAGTGTGTGTTTAATATAAAAGTCATGCATTATTCATTTTCGCAATTTGAATAACTTTGAATTTAGCATCCCTGTTCTTCATCTTTTCCTTTGATGAACAATTAATTATTAAAATATAATATTGTCAGCATATGGCACAAAAATCCTTGAAAGTGTAAAATGAGCTCCTTTCTCCTGTCATTCCTTGATAAAGGGATACTCTGTATTCTAGGATTTCCAGGGAATGTTTAGCCAGCATCTTAAGTGTTTCCATCATTCTAAATAAAAGGTTATAAAAGTTAAAAATAGCTAAATTAATTGTAACTGAAGCCTTATTTCATAAATGTTTCAATAAAAGTGGATACAAGGGGAAAGCTCTTTTCAAAATGTCCTGTACCTCCCATCTATTTCATTTATAGTCATTGGCTGTTAATGTGAAGAGGATGTTTGCATGTTCAAATACTCTTTCAGATTCATAGCAGTCCGCTCTGTGCTCAACTTCCACGGAGAGAGAGTTTCTTAAATAGAAACACGTCATTTTGCTCTGGAGCTGTATGCCTGCTAAATTTCAAAATCAACTCCTGTGACTGAGTTTGCAATTTTTCTAACCAATTTTTCCTGTATAAAAATAAGCCAATGAGTTTTTAATTGGAAATCAAATTAAATACGACCTTTTGCTGTGATTATGATTTCTTGATTAGTTCTCTTTGAACTTTGGCCAATCATATATATTTTACTATTTATTATCTAAGCACACTTTTCTGAAGATAGGCTATGAAGGGAAAATGTGTTTTACTCTTTGTTTTCTTCTTGTGGGTTGAGAAGCCCTTCATACCTGCTTGGAATAGAAGGAGAGAAATTGTTAATGAAGAAATTACAGTATTCTGTTGCAATGTGGTGTACTTTGACTTTAATAGATTTACTCATATTTTGGAACACCGAAGGCTACAAAAACTTTCCACACCTGCCGATAACGTGCAGAAGAACAGAAGACGTCTGGAGAGCATCATATATTTGCACCTTGCAGCAGCAGTGGAGGAAAACAATCCCCTTGTTTACCGGGCTGCTGTTCAGAGCTATAGGCAAACCTCTTGATTTGATCGAGACTTCTAGAAAACTGTGGGATCTGTGGAAGCTGATTTTGCAGACCTCATCCATGTTCATTTCCTTCTGACTTCGTGACAATGTGTGTGCTGGTCATCAGCCTGTCCGCTTCACCAGCCTGTGGTGGGGGAACAGGCTTGCTTAGCAGCTCTGGTGAGACAGAGAGAAAAGAGTTTCTGCTACGTGAAGGTAGACTTTTGTTTGGAGCAAGAAGAATATAGAAAGTGAGGAATTGTGATGTATGGAAGAGCCTCGCGTGTCAGCATGCCCTGAGGCAGTGAGCACCTTTGCACAGATTGAGAGGGAGCTTCAGCCTGTGAGTCAACATAAATTGCAGAGGATAAATACTCAGGGATGGCAGGGAAATTGTCTTGCCTGCAGCTGTTTCCTCCTTTCATTTATTTATTTTTCTTCACAGTGTTAAATATTACTAGCTTGTCACTGTTACTTGAAGCTAAATGCTTTCGGTGCGTAGGTTTGCATTTCAGGCTGTTCAAGGAGCCTTCTTGGAGGAAAGACTTCATCCCCCAGCCTGCAGGACCGCAGGAAGGAGTTTCTTGGATGGAAGAGGAAGAGTGTTTTTACCTCTGAGACATGTTTGTGGTGCTGTGCCGACTGCATCCAGCAGCAGCCCCGTCATTGCCCGTATGGCTGGGTGCAGGCAATCCCATACGGGCACCGTCTGGATGCTGCTCCGAGCACCACGTTGAGCTGGAGCTTGGCTTTAGAGATGCCCTGCTGCTGTGCTGCCCTTCCCCTCAGTTCAACTCTGGTAGCTCCTGGAGATGTTTGGCTGGCCACTGCCTTGGCCATCTTGGCAGCCCACAGAGGGACTGACTGCGTTTCTGTGTCCCTTTTCCCTGCTGGTGGGGACGGGACGGGCACACAACCCGGTGCTCTTTGGTCAGGCAGCAACAAGCGGGACTGCTGGGACCGAGCTTTGTTCCTTCGAGGCTCTGACAAACACTCACTGCCATCAAGCTGAAGAGCAATTTACTGAGTGCTGAAGCCACTGAATACGGTGTTATTTCTGTGCTAGCATAAAGCAGTGGGATAACAAGGGCATTTCACACCTGCACGCCTTCTAAATAGGAGCAGTATAGGACTGACTAGCATTTTGGCTGCTCTTATAATAATCAACACATCAACTCTTACAGATAGGGTGTTTCCATCCTTCATTATATATATATATGATAAAATATGTTGTTGCCATTACACCTTGCTAGGCTGCCTATCAATGTGATGTCTGTTTTAAAGACACGTAAAAAAAAAAGTGTAATTTTACTTGTCAATCTTCCCCCGCAGAGAAGGAGACCTTTCTGGATCCCTTTGTGCTGAGGGACCTTCTGCCGGCATCGCTGGGGAGTTACTACCGCTACGCAGGTTCCCTGACGACTCCTCCATGCAGCGAGATTGTGGAGTGGATTGTTTTTCGGAAGCCTGTTCCCATTTCTTACCATCAGGTGTGTTTAGTTTGTCTGTGAAATCTCTTGATTTGCTCTCTTTCAGACAGTGTTTTCAAAACGCAATGTTTTAATTTTGAGAACAAAAAAGTTTCTGTTGACAAAAAAGGAAGTGTTGGTGATTTTTTTTTTTCTTCAGTAATATTGTTTCTGAGCAAGAGCCATCAGTCTTAAGAAGACAGTACAACATGAAACCTAGTTTCCTTTCAATGATTTATTTGGTATTGTTTTTGTTAAGATTAAATTAAGCTGTGGTGTAAATATTTACATGGAGTTCCCTTTTATTCTTTTTAATTGAAACTTTCTTTTCAAAGTAAAGTGAGTGATTTCAGTTCTGCTCAGATTTAGTAATTTGAACTAATTACATTAGAAAAGACGTGTTTCTATTAATTCTCCATGGTTAACTGTTTTTGTAACACAGTAAAGCTGCCATTATGTGCTTAGAGAGCTGGTACACAAATCTTTAAAATTAGCACATAGCAGCTTTTAATGCAAATAGATGCAATGTCTGGGATTTGTCTGGAGAAGAATGTTCCCAATAAAGTAATGGATAAACGCAGTCAAATGTTTACCAGTTAAGAGTATTTTTGACATTTTAAGATTGTCATCTTTAGAAAATGATCCTGCTGAAATTAGTCTTTCCTTTATTCATCTGTCTTGAGCTACCAAAGCAAAGTTCTTAAATACATTAACTCTGCAAACCCTAAGTGAGTAGTTCACAGGATGGTCGTGACTGACAGATGTTGGTTCTCAAGGATTTCAAAAGGGCGGAAGGCAATTGCTGTGTCCCCACTCCAGACTTGTTTTCACGTTTTCTAGATCCCATTGCTTCTCCTGTGGACCCTTTCATGTTTTTTTGAAGTGCCTTGTTCAAACGCTCAGGTCTCAGCACTTTCAGCTGGGCTCCCCTGAGGCTCAGGGACGTGGCAGGATGCATGTGTCGAGCCACCTGTGCTGGTATTACTTCACCTTTTTCACAAAAGCACGATGTTATTACCCGTGTTCAGCTGGTGGCCAGCAGGAACCCTTTTGCTAGATGCTCTCTCCAGAGCACTCTCTAGCAGTGCTGCTGAACATCATGTGTTCGCGCAGGCGACGATTCTGGCTGAAGCGTGGGACTTTTTGCACATGGTCGCGGTTGAATCGGACCCTTTGTTTTTTTCAGTCTGTTTCTCTGATTGTCAAGATCATTTTGAATTCTGTCCTTGCCTGCAGGATACTTGCAAGCCCTTGTAGCTTTTCACTACATCAATAACTTTACTGTTTACTCCTGGGTGGCTGTGAGGCCTGACCCACACTCAGTTTTATACCCTGCATACCACCCTGTATACACATCGAGTGGGTCATGGACTTTTTTCTTCTTTTTCTGTTTTAACAAATGCAAATGAACTGCTAAATACCAATTATGGCTATCACTATTGTGGTATAAAGGTACTTTATCCTGGCAGAGCTTCTTTCCTGTGCTGTAGAGCAATAACTGTGCCAAGCCAAGCCTTTAAAATTTGGCATTGTGCTGCTTTATGAATGTGTGTGTGGTTGAAGAGCTGGGTATTCTGTATGTAGACAGACTTTCATTGATACTACAACACATGTGGAATAAATAATAGTATTCTTCCCCTTGGCAGTTCTAGATGGGTGTATTTTAAGAGCCTGCCACCCTGCCATTGCTATGATTATTATTTGTTCCTCTAACAGAAACAGTGCAGTATAATCCATTGCCACAGTTTAACCTTCTTTATCACAAACCCCATGAAGCAGTCTGTAATCCCAGAGGAGGAAAGTGATATTGTTTAAGCTTTGTTGCTGTTCCAATTAAATCCTTGCTTTTGTGCAAAATACCTTGCTGTAAAAAGGACAGTACTGAAGTGGTCCATTTGTGGAGGCTTCTCTGTTTTATTCTCAGTGCTCCATCATCATCATCTCTCCCGATAATTAGACAACAAAACAGGACAAGCCGTGTCACCCTGTAGATGCATTGTCAAGCTAAGTGCATTCAATGACGCAAAGCATGGCATTATCTCTCATAATGCATACCTCAGAGTATCTCATTGTGCTTATAACAGTTTTAGTATTTTTAATTGCCATTTATATATCCAGCCCTTAGAAAACTGGGCGCATCAGGCTTTAATGGTTTGTAATTACATGACTTGGAATTTTAGATCAGGTTTCTCTCTATCTACAACAGTCTTAAAACAGCTTTTCATTTGTTCTTCTGAACAGGAGCTCTTGTACTCCTTGAAGAGCATGAACGTAGCTCCTTGACTGTGACTCTTCTCTTTTTTTCCTGCCAGCTATAGATCAATTAATTTCTCATTTGTGGTAGATAATATTTTTATAGTAAAAATGAAGTCGAAATGACTTATATATACTTCAACACATAAAAAGGGGAAGGTTAAAAATCATATTTGAATTGGCAATTGTTAAAATGCAATTATCCCTCCCCAAGGTAGCATGGCAGAAGAAAATATTTTAAAAGTTCTCACTGAAAGTTTAAAAATTCAATTAATGTCATGGAAGTGTAAGCTTAGAGACTTGACTTGATAAGGAGCAGTTGGTACCCAGTTCATGAACTTCTATGGAGTAACTTTAAGGCCTGTTAGTTGGCTTCATCAAAACTGGTTCTAGAGCATGAAGGGAAAAAGGTAGGTAAATATTTACAGAGTTGTGGTCAGTGCCTACATGGAATGTCATGGGAGAGCACAGGGCTTAGCAGGATCATCTGGTTTCTTTGTTAAGAAAAAAGTATAAGATGATAGTCCCTTTACCCACCTTTTTTTTTAGCCTATCTATCATTGCTTCTGACTGCCTTGTGCTAATTAGGAAATAGTTTTCAAGATTTTTCAAGATATTTCTCTGAAGAATCAGAGAGAAGATTACAGCTGAGAACCAGAGAATAGGGCATTCATCTAAGATGCAGAAAAAGTCTAATCCAAATCCTACCATCAGTGCACACAAGGCTGGAAGCGGCACCTGGGTACCCTGCCTGTGACGGGAATCAGTCACCAGCTGTCAGCCCTCCCTGCTGGTCGCCTCCCCTCGCTCTGCATCAGCTTCCTGCTTGTACAGTAAGGGTAGGGAGAAGGGGAGGCTGCTACTGAAAACGTACAAGCCTGAGTTGTGCTGTTACCTTGGAAGTGATTGCCTGTTATGAGACCCAGTTCCCTCGTCTTTGTGTTTGAGCACAGATCTGCCAAACTCAGGATCTGCACTGCGAGGTCTATCCCTTCTCCCTCCTGTTGTCCATGTGCTGCTCGCAGTGATAATGTTCCCATACATTTCCCATTGGCCAGCCCAGCACAGCTCCCCGCTCCAGGGAGACTGACTTTTGAAATGAGAAGTGTAGAAATTGACTCTCTCGTGCCTTGGGGGTTGGAGAAGTTTTACCAATTTCAACCCAGTAACGAGAATCGTCAAGCCCAGCAGAACAGGCAAGCTGGATGGCAGCAGCAGCAGAAGGGAGTTTCTGTTTACTGGTTTGAAGGGAAATTAAATATCGATAGCGAGTGTCTCTTGGTTCAGCAGAGGATGCTTAGCTGCTCCGTTGCAGCTTCCTTTGATTATTGTTATCAGCACTATCAACTGAGGCTACAATGATAATTTTTCCCAGTTGCAAGTTTCAGGACTTGCATTCATTTCCATAGCTTTTAGAGCAGATGCACTTAATGAAAAGTATGTAGCTTTCAGAGTGACCTATTAAACTATGAGTGTTGTGTAAGTCCCTTTTTAAAGTCACGGGCCATTCTGTATTCCCCAAATCCATACTATCAATATTATGTAATTGCTGTAAACAATATCAGCAGTGAGTCCTTCTTTGCTCTGTCTTCTTCAACCTTTCCAGCGGCGACATAACTGATTCTAGTTCTTGACCTGAACGATAACAAGCTATTTGTAAATGCTATGCTGACCTTGATAGCTGTGAGAACAACATTAGCTGAAAATATTTTCACCTTAGTTTGCTAGAAATTTCCTTCTAGGAAATGCTGAGATACAAACTAATGGAAAAGTTTTCCAATTACAGTTCTTTCTCACAGGTTAATACGTTTTATTAAAAATAGCTCAGATCTGAACACAACTGAGGAAACTTATTCCCAGAGGAATATGTGCTCGCTGTGACCATTTTGTGTTATTTTTTCTCACCCTGTAGTTAGGTACCAGAGGGAGCAGTGGCTGGTAGGGAGGTCAGGGTGCTTGGAGCAGGGAGCCCTCAGATTGTGCTGCTCTGCTACTGACCTGCTCGTGGGCAAGTCAGCTCGGGGGTTTGGGTGCCGGTCCCATAAAGCTGGGACAACTGCAGCGACCTTTGTGCAACAGTGCTGCAAGAGCTGGCCATGGAGCTCACTCAGCCTGGCAGCTAGGCATCGTGATTCAGAGCTAAGGTAACGTCACCCTCTCCTGGAGAGGGTCTTGGGGTGGAAACATTTTTTGGCATGATACTATGAAATAAAACGGTGCCAGCAATGAGGAGGGTTTGGCGTGGCTGTCACACATGAAATCCATCCAGACAGAGGGGTCTAAAGGGCAAACATTTCCTTGCCCATGACAGACAACAGTGAGTTGCTCGAAGGTCTTCTCTTCTGCTGGGCAGGATAAGCCCTGTGCTGAGATAAGACGGTTGGCAGTGATTTCAGTGGGCAGCCCGACTTCCCGCATGGTTTATCAGTCTTGGCATCAACACTTCCTGCTATTTTACTTTCTTATCAGCCACCCGGATTTCACCACATTGTTTTCTAATTAATGTCCTTTCTCTTCCCTGCCATGATGGCTGTGGTCAGCTGGAGGCTTTCTACTCCATATTCACCACTGAGCAACAAGACCATGTCAAGTCCGTGGAGTACCTGAGGAATAACTTCCGACCACAGCAAAGCCTGAACAACAGGAAGGTGTCTAAGTCTGCTGTGAAGGATGCTTGGAGCCAAGATATGACAGACATCTTGGAAAATCCACTCGGCACAGAAGCTTCCAAAGGTAGATTATGCTTATGAATTTTGCACTTGACTAATGAGAGATTTTTTTTGTCTGCTTTCTCATTAAATCGTGTTGAGGATAGCTGCGAGCTGCCAAGAAATAATGCGGTGTATGCAGGTATGCTTTGTTGGTATCTGTTAATGAATTAACTAATCCTGTGTGTGCCTACAGTTACCTGTCAAACTCACTGTCATGAGGTACCATGGTGATAAAGCCCCAGAATCTGCAAGTCCCAAACTGCTGATGTCCCTGTTTCTGCCAACTGGCTGTAGGGCCTTAGAGATGCCTGACAAATGGGAAGTGCTAACGAAAAGGGTCAGCAGTAAAATTTTGGCCCCGTTAGCAGTGACTCATTGGGTGTTTGAATGGAAGTAGGGTATCCGGATGTGGTCATGGTTTTCATTTTTACAAGTAACAGGAGTACTGAAGAACTGCCGAGCTTTTAATTAAAAGTTTGTCTCAATCTTTTGGTAATGGTGACTGGGAAAAAAAACCCTCCTCCTTATAGACAGGTGATTTTATAATGTCTTGCTGAAGTGTTTCATGTGCCTTTTTGTAGAGCAGCTGGTGCTCGCTTCTGTCAGACACTGGATAATGAGCTGGATGGAGGGGGGTGGGAGGGAGGCTGCAGTTGTTGCGTTGGCACAGACAGCCTTGACTAGAGGAGCACATCAAAAATTCTGAGAGAATTGTGTACTGGTTAAAATAAGACTAGAAATAAATATCATTTACTACCTTTATTTGCCTTTATTTTATTGACTGGTGTAATTTATAGGTAGGAGGAATGACACGTAGTTCCCAGTCTTCAGTCTTGAAAAGTGCTTGGTGCTTAACCAGTCCTGAGTAAAGGTAAAAGAAGAGGGGGCAGTTTGCCAGAAGGAAACAACTAAGCAGATTTACAATCTGCCCTTGCGTACCTGGCATTTTCACCTGGCCAGGCACATAGAGCGTAGTTTGAGATGTGAATCATGAAAACAGCTGCGTTCAGCAGCCTCACCCTCCCACGAGAGTGCTGAAAGAGTGTATTTCTCAGGGCTCATTACTCTGTGAGCGTGCTTATTTTTATATATATAATATACACGTACACAAACCTCGTGTACATTAAAGGCAGCCTTGGGACGGAAAATTTACATCAGAAGTGAGAAGGAGATCTTGGGAATGAAGAGACCCTGCTATGCTCTGATGCTCTGGTCTACAGTTTTCAATCAGTGTTTTAACAGCAACACGTGTCAATATTTATTTCTTCAGTTATATCCTGTGTACTTGTTACCTACCCAGAACAGTGATGAAAGTTAATAGGTTACGTTATGTTGAAAGTGACAAAACTCTCTAGTTATTATTTTGAGTGCAGCCAAGGTACCCTCTGGTACATGTGGTATAATATTCAAGGTTTTACTGTTTTGGCCACATGCCGCTGAATATTCCTCACCTCACTGGGAGGTTTTTAAGATTAAAAAAATGTTCTGGGTGATTTTCACCCCCACAGTAAAGATCTCAAACTCACAATTAAGGGCATTACAAACACTAAGGTCTGTAGTTAATGGGCTGATCTTGAACTTGGAAAGGTTGATATTGAAGGGGCACTGGAAGTAACTGGAAAGATTCTCATGAACTTTGCTCCTTATGGACTCTAAGACCCAGATTCAGACAAGTACACGTGGTTTAGCTAACATGATGTGAGCCAACCCACTGGATCAAGAGAGCTTCATAAACACTAGTCCACATTTGGATAGCTTCGTACCTGGGTGCTTAACATCTTACACGCTTGTGGAGTGGTTTCCACAGAAAGTTCTCTCTGGGTCCTCCCCCAACATGTCCAGGTACTGTAATGCTCTGTGCTCATGCCCGCCTGTGAGTTTGAGCTTGCAACGTGCTCATCAGAGACTCTTAGGTAGGAGCCGTGTGTATCCCCTCTTCCAGTGATGTGACAGCGTTCAGCATGCCATCTAATGGCAGGGACAATGCTGAAGTCAGTGATTTTTTTTTTTTTTCCCTCGAGCTTTTGCTGTAGGAGGCTAATGGCTGGGCAGCCAGTCTTTTTGTACCAGCTCTGTCAACTTGTCACTTTTTGGGTTGTGTGCACACCAGGGGACACTGAAAATAGGTGCATTTTTTTTCACAAACTTAAAAATAAATAGGTTGCTGCAGTGTTACTAACACAAAATGGATTGTAGCGTATCCTCCAAAGGTTACAGGGATCAGTTATAGCTGTTCTAGAGGTATAACAACGTGGATGTTTCTGGCCCCTTCTTTGACAAAGGTGAACAGTGATGATGTGCCTGGTCTACTGCACATTCTGAACTACTGACATATAAATAAAATGAGTTGAAGTCATAATACTTGAGTGAAAGCAAAACCTATTGTTTATTCAGCTAGTAAATACAGTACCTCTTTATATAGTGTCATTCATGCAAAAGTACTGAGAAGCTGGATGCACAGAGTGCCTCTCAGCCAGACAGTCTAGCATACAAATATAAGAGCGTAGGGTTAGCATAACAAATTTATTTTATGCAGATTCTTCTGCACACCTCATGGTCGCGTCTCAGTGCTTTCTTTCCATGGCATTAAGCAATGTGACCAATGCCTGTCACATGTTGGCTCCTGGACGCTCTCCCTGTGCTTCAATCTGTGTGTTGTGGAAGAAGGCAAGGTCATGAAAATGCGTCTTTTACTTGCTGCAAGGTGGTATGGTTTGTGATGGTCTTCAGCTCTGGAGGGGAAGTTTGGATTTGTTTGTCGGTGTGAATTTTTGCAATTTGTTTCTTCTGTCACACACTATTAAGTCTGTGGGCAGTATTGCTAATCTAGAAAACGGCGCAGCGTTTGTTATGTAAGCCTTCCTTAGTTTGGAGGAAAACGTGCCCAGAACAATTTGCATAATGTTCAGCATAATTTTCAGAATTCCCCGGTGAATGGCGAGTTTCAGCTCAGCACAAAGCGATGCAGCTCTGCGGCTGTCCATTGAGAAGCGTGGTATCTGAATGTTTTGGCAGCAAACAGGAATGGCTTTTCTCCGAGCTATCAAAGCTATCTCAGGTCACAGAACCGTGACCAGTGGCATAACCTGTAGATACCCTGGAGGAAAACTATTTCTCACTTTATGCAAGTCCTCGGAGTATTTCTTTAGAAAAGCCCTGTAAGTGGTAGCATTTGGTAAATAAAATGTCTTCTGGGAAAAGTTGTTTTAAGTCAACCAAAAACTGTCAGTGAATTTGGATCCTGTTTGTTAGCTAATGTGAATGTTATGTCTTTTCTTTTGTGGTTACTCTCCTCTGTTTCCTTTTTTTTTTTTTTTTTTTTTTTTTTAATTTTAAAGAGGCAATAAGGGGAAGTGGCAGTGTTTACAATAACCAGAATACAAGATGGGGAAAATGTTTTAGTTGATTTTAAATGCTGTAGAGGACTTATTTTTCACTTGAGAGTGGAAACTCCAGTTTTCCTTTTGTGTTAGTACTTAGCAAGAGGAGTTTTCTTTGGTTCCTTTATCTCATTCCTTCCTCCTGTTGGCAAAAGCCGATTTAAAACAGTTCTCATGAGGACTGCTGGTATGCCTGGACTAAAAGCATATGTGTAAGACCTTTGCTGAATCAGAGCCTAGGAACAGAACTTAATTCCGAAGTTGACCCTGGAGCTGTTTCAAGAAACCATACGGATCACCTTTAAATATATTATTTCTGAGATGTACCTTTCAGGATGTGCACAGTTCAGCTATATAATAGTAGCAGTTGGTGGATCGATAATAAACCACCATGCAACAATGTCTTTTAAGAAGGTTAAACTTTTAGAGCTTCAAGACATACAGTGAACTATGCTGTTAAATAATACAGATCGTCAGGCCTGTAAAATTTAACAAGAGGACTCACCGGTGTTACAGTGCCATCTTATATAAAGTTTTGCAAATTTGTGGGTTCTCTGTACTTCTCTGTACAGACTTATTAAACCAGGAGTGTGTTTGTAAAATACTCGCCAATACTGCAAGTAACAGGCAGTGGCAGCGTTGGGGTTTTTGCACATGACCTTCTCTGTTAAAATTGTCTCCTTTCTTACCTGGCCTGTCTTCTGTGGCTTAGGACTGTGTTGCTCTGTCCCGTCACGTATTGTGTTCCTGGCTTTTCACAGGCAGCGTTCAAGCAGCTCTGCTAGAGTTATTGCTAATTAGTTATCAGTTTAATAGTGTACATCGCTCTTAGGAGACACATAAACAGAATTCTTACATAAAAGTCTATCCAGTTCAAGGACCTGACTCTGCATGTTCTTTACTACTTTCATATGTTGTCCCATCAAGGAGAGAGATATTTACAAAACATTACCTGCTTCGGTGAGAGTGTAGGCATGGAAGCTTAGGAAGAAAAGGTGTTTCATTTCCTTGCTTCAGGATGTACTCCAAGTGCAACAATATTTGCCCGTTTTATTTTGCTCCTGATTAGGATTATCAAATGTTTCTTTATGTTTTTTAACTCTGAAAGAAAAAACCTTTAACCTTTCTGCCTCATTAAACGTGCTGCAAGCCTCACAACACTTAAACAAGCATCCCATGTGAGGGGCTCTTGACATCAGAGTTTTCTTTCACAGATGCCTGATTACTTCCCCAAAGGTGTCTGATTACTCTTTGCTGGAGTCTCAAATGATGCCGTTTCCCATCAGTGGGAATTCGCCTTAGAGTACCATCTTTAATTATGATCCTAGACTAAGTTAAATAATAAGCAGTCATAAATTCACTCCAGTAAAACTTTGAACTCTAACCGAACAGCTGGGACATTTCTCTAGTAGTGTACAGGTGATCCTTTTCCTTTTTTCTCTTTGTCAAGCCGTAGCGATACACAGTTTGGAGGTCATTGTAACTTAGTGCCACTAAAACTACCCAAAAGGTACTTGGATTTTCCTTCCCGCATGGCTCCAGCTGGCAACCTGCACTCAAAGGTAGAGCACCGCTCAAGCAAAGCACTTTAGTTCATATTCACTACTTCACAGCACCTGACAACAGGAAAGAAAGCTAGGCTTTCTGCAAAGAAGGTGTTGTCTTTTCTGCGTGGCATAGCATGGCGTGGCATGGCATCGCTGTGCTGGAGTGCATCTCCGCTGCAGCATTGTCTGAAGTTTTGCTGGAGATTCAGCGCGGTGCAGTGACAACGTCACTCTGAGGCAGATAGTTCAGAGCATTGACAGCAGTATTTCTCAATGAGAACAAGTTGTTTGCCTCAATTAGAGCCTTTGTTATTACTCCCAGTAATTTGTTTTGCTTTCTAAATGCCCATGTTTTATGAGAACTCTCTCAAAACAACTTCACGGTCTCTTCATGCCCTCAGGTTCTCTCTGGGAGGCCAAAAAGGGGGTTAGGCAGACAAATTCTGCTCTTACAGAATACCATGCATATATTTTATGCAGACCTAAATGACCACAAAATATTGTATAGCAATAAGTGTAATCTCCTACCTGAAGCAGCATCTAAATTTACAACATTGTAAACGTAAATTTAAAATTGCACATTATTGACATCTTAACTTGGAATTGCTAAAGCAAAATGATACTCTTTATTTTCCTTAAAAATCTTAGGGAAAAAATGAATGAGAACCTTTTTAGTTAATTTATGATATATTTACCACTTGATTGCTCTCATGCTTTGGAAGAATCTGTTTTACAGGTTGATTTCCTCATAGAGTAACAACTCCTTCCCCGTTTCCTTGGATGACCGGACTTTTCCTCCTTTCCTTTTTGATTTCATATTGTTATGAAGATTGTCCTTTTCCAATTCCATTCCCCTTTCATGGGCTGTGTACTTTAATCAGGTCAGTGCCCTACTACTGTGTGCTGGTGCAGATGAATCTATGTATCATTATTAGGATTTCAGCTGGCGCAGCAGGCTGACTCGGTGCAAAAGGTTGCACTTGAGGGTGGTAACGCCGTGCTGCTAATTGCTTGCCCTGCATCTTCTCTGCACTGTGGACTTGCCCAGCTGCCACTACGCCTCAGTGCTCCTAGTAAATGTACTCCCTTACTGCTGCGATAGTCTCTTCTGACGTGAACCTTGGGTACCTGCTGTAATCTCTTCAGGCAGAAATCAGTCTGCTCCTTGGGTATTTCTCATCCTTTCCACCTCAGATGTGCTTTCCTCATCCGTGTCCTGTTCTGCAAGGCTTGATCCTTGGACACACAGTTGTCTTGGAGCACAGTGTGCAACAGCAGGAGAGGACAGGCTTCTTCCAAAGGTTCTTGCATTAGTCAGGTAGAAGACAAAGCATTACAGCAAAAGGCGTGACCCATTTTAAAAGGGAGTCAGGTACAAAAAAGTGAGGTGCACGTACTTGACCTCATGCCTCCCCTCGCAGCGGCTCTGTTCTGCAGGCTTCTCTTTTCACCTGTCGTAACCTTGGTGAGGTTGTCATGTGAGCACGGCGTGTGTCCATAGCTGAATGTAGTGGGCAGCGTGTCAGTAGGTTTATTAATAAGCAGTAATTCTTGCACTTGTTTAGATATTATGAAAGGCCCGAACCAAAAGAGCAAGAGGAATTTGGTGTGAAAGCTGAAACGTGGTTTGGGTTTGTAGCTGCCACTAAAGCTAGCAGAGCTGAGTACTTGTAAGGGAGCTTGATGATTAATTCCACTTAAACCCTCCAGGGAATTCATTTCTGCGCTGCCTACCTACTGGTCTAGCTGTATGGCCCACAGAAGTACTGATTTTAATTTCAGTGTTGACTGTACTTTGTGCCATGAATGCCTGCAGCAAATCCCTCGCATAGGAAAAAGCCTCCAAAAGCTGCAAAAGGGAAGCCGCTTTCCCACCCTGATTTTGGACATCCCTGAGGCACATACTAGGATGCTCTGCCTGCCCTGTTGGTTTGTCCCTCCTATGCCTCGTGGTGCAAGCCACCCTCACCCAGACACGGCAGTTCGGCAAACGCAGCAGAGACGCATCCTTCCAGCAGGAATTCCCTCTTGCTCCCCACACCGATGAGCACGTGCCTCTGAACGTGATCACACGTGTTGTATCAGGTGCACTGTATAGATAAGGAGGCAGGTGTACACTTTAAACACAGGGCACCCTCTGTGTGTGCATGCGTGTGTAATATAAACACAAAGCTTGAAGGGCAGATCCTCGGCAGGCATCAGCTTAGCCCAGCATGGAGCAAGGCTGATCTGCGCCTGCTGAGGATTCAGGCCGCAGCTGTAGAAGTGGTGGCTGTGAAATCTACGAAATATTCGGGCTCAACCACAACATAGTAAAACGCATAGCCCATGCCTTTCAGTAAAACAGGGTCCGTCGCCGTGATGCCATGGAAACTCAAATGCTACAAAGAAAACCATACAGGAAGGAATCAAATGCACTCCGAACGCTGGCTGTACGTTCACCTCAGGAAACGGGCAGGCAGCAGAGGGGCAAAGCCCGCCTGCCCAGAGCCCCTGTGTCAGAAGTGCCCCCCACGCTGGTTAGCTCGGGAGGTTGCTTCATGGTGCTCATAAAACAAGTGGGGGGTCTGTCAATGTCCCTTACACCTTAAGAAACAACCTTGTTTGAAGCACAGTGAAAGGTAAGAGCAGGGAAGATAAATAGTCTGTCTCCTAGCTACATTCTGTCTGTGGATTGAAGTAGATCGACACAAATATTTGCGTGTACAGCATGCTCCAGAGCCTGCAAATGCCTGCTGGCAAAGTACAGGCAAAGGTAAAGGAAAAATACATGCTTCTCTTTAAAGCAATTATCCTTATATATTAATAATGTCATTTATAAGCAGTGCGAGAAGTTAACAGCATACAGGAAAGCAAAGCAAATGCAAACATTTAGTAAAAGGAGAAGGGCGAAAATGTTGTAAGTGTGCCTCTCAGCACTTCTCTATGTATTAGAGCATGTGTTGTCTCTGCATATGATCCTCGTAGTCTATTTGTTATCCTTTGGGAACACAGCCCTCGCTGAACTCCGAGATTGAATCAGACAGCCAAAAGAATGCTGTTGTTTGTCACGGGTCACATTCTCTTCTCAGGCATTTCCACCGTGCCACACCAAAGCAAGGTAGCTGAAGCCAGCACTGCATCACCTCCATTACCACGATGCTGTTGGCATGGCACTTAAAGCAAGTGTGAGTTTTCTCATTGGAGTATAACCCATATTTCTGCATTTCGGGGCTTATTTGAAGTTTTAAGGGTCTAATAATGAGCAAGGATATATAAGTGTGTATATATAGGTACATACGGTTGAAAGTATTTTTCTTCCCTTCCCTGTTAGTGGCGTTGCTTTTGTCTTGACTGCAGTCAGGATTGTGCAGGCTGAGTGAACGTGGTGCAGTATTTTGCCAATAGCACAGGCATCGATTATGCTGTTTTCAGGCTTCTCTGAAATCAGCTAGTGGAACTTGGGGCTGAGTTGGGCATCGTGGCAGCAAGTGGTCCATCAGTCCTGCAGACCAGCTCTTCCAGCTCCTTCCCAGTGCTGAGGCAGAGGGGAAATAAGCACCCTCTCTGCCCCGAGAGCTTGGCCACCAACTTGATTGCCCTTATGGGGAAGAAAGGAAGGGTT
Organism: Cygnus olor; assembly: GCF_009769625.2. NCBI lineage: Eukaryota > Metazoa > Chordata > Aves > Anseriformes > Anatidae > Cygnus > Cygnus olor. Next base: position 14,492,232 of record NC_049178.1, read on the forward strand.
GCAACCCCTGTATTGGCCTCTCAGTTTCTCCTCTCCTGACCTTGTGGGAAGAAATCCCCTATCTACCATGTGCTTCACTCCTTCATTGCAAGGAAGGAACAGGATTTCTTGCCGCCAGTCCCTGTGCATTTCCAGAACAGGTGAGAAAAAGGAGAAGTGAAGCCCCTCTCACTTATGGCCAGCAGCTGCAGACCTGAGCAATACAAGCCCCTCATCCCTGTATTTTAGCTACCTCTGAGCACTCCTGAGCCAGCAACATGCTGGGGGCACATCCCGGTGCAGATGTTTCCTCCCTCCGTGTATGAATGGCTTCAGAAGACCCCTGCCCAGCTCACCACAAGGGATTGAGGACTCCACTGGCACAGTGCTTTTCTGTGCAAGAAAAATGTCACAGCTCTACCACACAATGCATATCCCACGGCATCAGGGAGAGGAACAGCAGTTTTGTATTGCTGAGACATGAGGGAGAGAGTGGGATTTTCCAAAAGAGGGAAAAAGAACATAGCTAGAAATAACTGCCTTTAAAGTGGTGACATTTCTATGCACAGAAGAGCTAACTTGGAACATTTTTAGAGGATTTTATAAATCCCTCTGAGCCCAGTACCACTGGATTCATCACATGAGGCACCTGCGGTACAGGGAGAAGATATACAAGAAATAATCCAAAATACAGTTCCTGTGCTCTGTCAAACTTTCCCTAAATAGTTCTTTTTATAACCGTAGGTAGCATATGCAAAAAGCATAATGAAACCCAGGAAGTTTGGCTGGTTTTGCTTTTCCCTCTGAAAAACTGCTTTTTTGTTAAATAAAAAAAAAAAGCTGTTATAATCTCTTACATGCCCTTTCCGCAGTCATGGGTGTATCTGAATATCAGTGGTTAATTTTTGCAAAACAATAAGCCCCCTTTTTGTCTTTCATCTCTCTGAAATGGAGCTGCCAGGAGCTTTTGGATTAAGCTTTATCGGGCTTCAGTTAGGAAAGCCTTGTGGAGGTTACGTAGCCAAATACAACATACAAATCAAATTATGGAAGAGATGAATGTGGAGTTGTTAAATTAATTTTGTTTGTTCCAGCCCATTGGAATGTTTTTAACATGAAGAAAATAATTCTCTGCTGTATGGCTGGCCTGGCCAATGTTTAGGACCGTATTAGCATGCTGCATTTGTCCACAAGTGGCAAACAGGTTTGCTCTAGGCTTGAGTGAGCCCTGGAGGACAAGGCTGGCCAAGATGCTGGCTTGCCCCCGGCCTTCCCGGGCAGGCTGATCTGCAGTGAAGTGACACAGCCAGGCTGCCAGGCAGCCCCCCATGTGGCCGACAGCTGGGAACGCCGCTACGTCAGGTCAGAGGGCTTCCCTCCGGATGCACCCTTGCAGCCCTCCTTTTTCTGCAGGACTTCTCCGAAAAGCAAGAGCCAGCGTGCCTGCCAGCTTCCCAGTTTGGGTTATCTCCAAGAGGACTGACTGTAAGCTGGTGAGCTTTGGGGTTTTTATTCGGAGAGGTCCAGGACATGCTCCACACAAAGCCTGCTGCATGGCATGGCCCTGGTGTTGCAAATGTCCATGCTGGTGAGTGCCCCTCAGGTGCAGCCCTGTGGCCCACGCGAGGCTGTTCCGCCTCC